>NC_133327.1:258854972-259482472 GCF_042186555.1 Aquarana catesbeiana | reverse complement strand
ATTCTACTTCCTCCACTCCTCTTCCCTTCTCTGTCTGGGTCCCCCAAGGTTCTGTTCTTGGACCTCTTTTATTTTCAATCTACACCTCTTCCCTGGGTCAGCTGATAGCCTCTCACGGCTTTCAATATCATTTCTATGCTGACGACACACAAATCTATCTCTCCACCCCTCAAATCACTCCATCAGTCTCCTCACGCATCACTAACTTACTAATAGACATATCTGTATGGATGTCACACCACTTCCTCAAACTCAACTTGTCCAAAACCGAGCTTATATTCTTTCCTCCCCCATGTGCCTCTTCCCCTCACTTGTCTGTCAAGAGCAATGGCACAACCATCCACCCGTCCCCACATGTCAGGGTACTAGGTGTTATCCTGGATTCTGAACTCTCCTTTCGGCCCCACATCCAATCACTTTCCAAAGATTGCCGCCTCAACCTCCGCAACATCTCTAAACTACGTCCCTTTCTAACCAATGAAACCACAAAGCTCCTGATTCAATCCCTGGTTATCTCTCGCCTCGACTACTGCAACTCTTTCCTCATTGGCTTACCTTTAAATAGACTATCCCCTCTTCAGTCCATCATGAATGCTGCTGCCAGACTCATCCATCTTACAAACCGCTCAGTGTCTGCTACCCCTCTCTGCCAATCCCTCCATTGGCTGCCACTCGCCCAACAAATTAAATTCAAAATACTAACAATAAGTTACAAAGCCATCCACAACTCTGCCCCCAACAAACTTTCAGTAGAATAGGCTCCCCCAGCCAGCCTAGCTGAGGCCTCAATGATTATCAGACACGTGGCAAGCTTACCCAGGGGGCTAACAACCCCCCTAGGCTGTGATCTCCTCCTCTAGGACAAGACCCCTCTGCTCTAGGTTTCAGAGTACTTATGTTCCTTCCCAGCCACCATCGGGGCACCTCTTCCCAGGGATTGGCCAGGGCTGCATAAATATTCAGCTGCATGATTTGACTTTTCCCGCCCCCTATCTTCTAAACCCTTTCCAGACAGATAGGGGGAAGCAGTCGCCCCTGAAACCAGTGAAACACAGAACAAACCAAAACAATGACATGCTACTACACTGATTACAGTGAGTCAGTAACTAAATTTACCTAACCTAGCACCTTTTAGGAGGGTGCCACATACGATATCTCCTGCCATGATTGTAATAACTTACTGCGTGTATGCCCACTCACCTTTGTATATCTTGCTTATAAGTGTGGCGTATTAATAAGGTAATTTATCCAATACCTGAAGTGAACTTGAGACAAAATTTTGCTTGTCTGAAGAGCCATCTAAAAATATTTTACCTCTGCACAGATCCATTGTATCTAGTTACTACCCACAATGTTCAACCCTTTATTATACTTACCATTTTCTCTAACGATCAACCCTTTTAACACACTGCATTTTCCTACTGTTGGTAAATCCATTTATATTATTTCTTTCCTATCATCCTTTTCCCATATTTATAACCATGAACTTGTTTTAATCACAACACCTGTTTTTTTCTTGTCTTCTATTCATAAGCAAAATCTTGCCACTTTATTCTTTCCTCCTTTCAGTTATTAGGGTTACCCAAAAGTTTGGCCCCTCTATTAGACTGTTGCCTTTCTCTACGCCCATCCTATGCTATCATTTAATGTTTAACAGTTATACCAGACTTCCTGTATCTGATGATTTCTATAATGCCTGTTCATATGTAACACATTTGTACAATACAACACACCTTAATTAAACACAGAGATTCATATTTTAACATATGATATAGCTGAGCAGTTATTTTTAGCACATTTAATTTTCATTAAAAACAGAAATTAATAATTTAACATGTAATATAGCTAATATATAGTAGTCATTTTCAGGTGATTTGACAGAAGCATATAATGATGACACTAAAAGAAAAACATATTTTCCCTAAAAATAGTTTGTGTCCCTAATACCTGCAATTTAAGTGAATACTAAAAATTGTTTTTACATGGAATCATGGCTATAGAGTGTTCCGATGCTGGAAGGTGAGAGAAATAAATACCAATGTACCCTACAATATATTATGTTTTATAGTTGACATGAAAGCCTCTGTGTAGAACTGAAGCATCAAAGGAAACTTCCCAATTTAGGAAAAAGAATCACAACATTAAAGGATTTTCACACTTTCTACACAAAGAATAACTTTCAACTCTAAGTTTTAAAAGATTGTGAAAGAAGGTTCCTCAGTAGAAAAAAGAATTGAGAAAAATTAAAATAAGTGAGAGCTAGTAATGCCCTGCTGGACATCCAATTCCAAAACCATATGGTCATGCAGTGTTTTTTAACAACTTCAGCCCCAGAAGATTTTACCACTTCCTGACCAGAGAACTTTTTACAATTTGGCACTGGGTCTCTTTAACTGAAAATTGTGCGGTCGTGCGACGCTGTACCCAAACAAAAATCTGCGTCCTTTTTCTCCCCACAAATAGAGCTTTTTTCTGGTGGTATTTGATCACCTCTGCGGTTTTTATTTTTTGCGCTATAAACAAAAAAAGAGCAACAATTTTGAAAAAAAACAATATTTTTTACTTTTTGCTATAATAAATATCCCCCAATTAAAAAAAAAATATCTTCATCAGTTTAGGCCATTATACTGTATATTCTTCTACATATCTTTGTTAAAAAAATTGCAATAAGTGTATATTGATTGGGTTGCGCAAAAGTTATAGCATCTACAAACTATGGGGTTTATTTATGAAAGGCAAATCCATTCTGCACTACAAGTGTAAACTACAAGTGCAAAGTGCACTTGAAATTGCACTGAAAGTGCACTTGGAACAGCAGTCGCTGTAAATCTGAGGGGTAGATCTGCAATGAGGGGAAGCTCTGCTGATTTTATCATCCAATCATGTGCAAGCCAAAATGCTGTTTTTTATTTTCCTTGCATGTCCCCCTTGGATCTACAGCGACTGCACTTCCAAGTGCACTTTTAGTGCAATTTCAAGTGCACTTCGCACTTGTAGTTTGCACTTGTAGTGCAAAGTTGATTTTCCTTTAGTAACTAACCCTCCCTATGGGAAAGATTTTTTTACTAGTAATGGCGGTGATCTGCGATTTTTAGCGGTACTGCCACATTGAGACGGACAGACACTTTTGACACTTTTTTGGGACCATTGACAATTATACAGTGATCATTGCTATAAAAATGCACTGATTACTGTGTAAATGTCACGGGCAGGGAAGGGGTTAACACTAGGGGGTGATCAAGGGGTTAACTGTGTGTTCCCTCAGTGTGTTCTAACTGTATGGGGATGGGAGTGACTAGGAGAGAGGACATATCATTTTTCCTACTTAGTAGGAACAAACGATATGGCTCCTCTCCTCTGACAGCACAAGGATTTGTGTGTGTTTACACACACAAATCCCACCGGTTGGCACTCGTGCATGCCATCGTGTGTGGCCGGTGGTAATCATGCCCGCCAGGGCAAGGGATCTAGCTTGACTCTAGAAATCAGCATTTATCACAGCATTTCTGACTGCTCATGGCCCCTTATGTGCAAATATGGGGGTTTTCTATATATCTTCCCAAACTACGGATCACTAGCCAGAACTCCCCAGTGGTTCCTTATAATATGCTGAATTTGAGAGGATTGCATTGAATATTTAAGTGCCACAGGAATACATTTGGATGGTACATTTGTGTTATACTTAAGCAAGGATGCCCTATCCTTGGACAAAGCTTTATTAATTGATTTCTCTAATTCTGTACGAAGATAGCCCTGCTCAACAAAGTTCTCCAACATGAGCCTGGCTTGACTCAAACAAATGTCATCTGTGGAGGAGATCTGGTGTTTTATAATGACTGACTACAGGGCAAACCTGCTTTTAACTTCTCAGGGGGAAAGCTATTATAATGCAGTTATGGACTGAATACTAGCACATGAAATACTTACCTTAAAACAAAGCCCTCCACTGCTGACAGAGCTTCCATCTTCACCGGGTCTTCCTTCTGGGTTTGTGGGCTTCAGCCGTCTGATTGGCCAAGCCATGATGATGTCACTTCCACGCATGGCACAGAGATCTAAAGGAACGGCACAGGTATGCCATTCCTTCAGAGCGCATGCGCTAGAGAGGCAGCAACGAATATTCATTTTACCTACAGGTAAGCTTTATTATAAGCTTACTGTACCTGTAAGTAAAAATGTCACACAAGACTTTACTACCACTTTAAAGACATAAAACATTGAATGTAATAGGTCTGAGGCACTGTTTGTAATAGCTACATGATGCAGTTGTGTGTAAGAAAGCAGTGTTCAACACTAATGTAAAGGAAAGGCATAAGGCAGCTTTGTATTAGGGATGTAAACACTGTGTAGCCTTGCATGTAGTGTTCTCAGATACTGAACATAGCAGAGAAGTGTAAAGCATGGCATGTAGTAGAGAAACAGGAGATATTGTGTTTAGTAAAGGAACATGAGACCCTGTGTAATAGAGAAGCATGAGCCATTGCACGTAGTAAAGAGCCATGAGGCAATTTTGTATTAGAAGTTTGGGAGTTTGTGTGTTGCAGGGAGGCTTAGGGCACTGCATGTAGTAGTGGTGTAAGATACTGAACAAAGTATAGAAGCATGAGGCTTTGTATGTAGTAGAAAAGTGAGAGGAATTGTGTTTAGTAGAGAAGCATGTAACCAGGGGTGTTACTAGGAGTGTAAAAGACCCGGGTCACCCCAAGAAGAATAGTAATGCACATAGCGCACTGTGGTGAACAGTGGGTTTGTCCGAATTGCATTAACAATAGGAGGGGCTTAAATGGACATGAGTAATTAGAACTTAAACTTCCTTACACCCATAAAATATGCTTTGTTTGCTGTGCCACAAACAATTGTCTCACATACTGTACATGCATATACCTCAGCACAATCATAAAAAAAAAACTATACACCTCCATTACATACTGTATGCTTTTGCATACACTGAAATTAGACAGAGAGCTAACAACTTTGTCTGAGTCTACTTTAAAGAAGAACTTAAAATAGTCAGGGGCCGCTCAGCAATCAGCAACTGTTGGGACAATGAACACTTGTATGTAAAGTGTATATAACCAAAATTCTCCATAAACACAAATTCCCCTCTCTTCACAGTACAAATCTCCTTCACTGCTGAAATCCCACCTCCCAGCACAAATCTTTGTCTCCTCCCAAATCTCCACTCCCAGCACAAAACTCCAGTCACGTTGCACAGCCTTAAGGAGAACTTCTTGCAGCTGCCACATCTCTCTGGTGCATCTGGTGAGTGCACTTAAGGGAGGGGAAAGAGTATGCACTTGTCAGGGCTGGGCTCAGCCCTTCCTTCTCTGAGCTGGCTACTCAACTGTGGGCTAATTGTCAGGTCCTATCTCTCCACAGTAACTCACCTGTTGATGATATCCTGCTCGTCAGTAATGCTTACTTAAGCCATCCAGCCCAGATGGTCTCTGCCTACGCCTTGGTCAACATCACAGAGACTATCTCCAGCGCTCCTGTTAAAGACTTGCTTGGCTGACGTTCCTTCTGGCTCCAGATTCTGCTTGCTGTTCCACTACACTGATTCCTGGCTTCCTGACTTTCTGGCTTGTCTGACTATCCGTTCCGGTTACCAAACTTTGGCCATGTTTTGGCTACGTTCTATTTACTTTTATTATTAAACAAGTGTGCTTTAACTGTACTTCTGTCTCGGTCTGATTCATGGTTTCTGACAGTAGGCGAATGCCATGAATTCAGAAGATGCAGTCAAGCCACTTGTTGGTAATAGTTTTTTCCAGATTGGATGAGCAGGATCACCACATGGATCAGTTTTTCATGGCGTTACAAACGCTCCTGAGTCGCACGGCTCACCTGGAATCTCTGGTACAACCTGTGTTGCAGGCCATTCCTGCTGCTGCTCCAGTCTCTGTGCAGGCACCCGCCTCGAGTATTACCTCTATAAGAGTTATGTCTAGTTCCGCTCTGCTTCCCCAGCGATTTGGGGAGTGATCCAGTCCAATGCAGAGGGTTTCTCAACCAGGTTGAGATATACTTTGAGATGCTGCCCCAGGCGTTTCCCACGGATAGAAGCAGAGTAGGTTTCGTGATAGCTTTGCTTTCTGAGAGAGCTTTGGC
The DNA here is from genome assembly GCF_042186555.1 of Aquarana catesbeiana. Taxonomy (NCBI): domain Eukaryota; kingdom Metazoa; phylum Chordata; class Amphibia; order Anura; family Ranidae; genus Aquarana; species Aquarana catesbeiana. The sequence goes on along the minus strand of NC_133327.1, from coordinate 259,476,361 downwards.
AAACCATCTATGGGAGATGCAAAAACCCATTGTCCTGAGTTACCCAGACTTTGTGATTTACTTTAAAAGGGTATTTGACATTCCCACATGCTCTGCTTCTGCTGCCAAGTGCCTCCTGTCCATCAAACAGAGTATGAGAACTGTTGCCAATTACGCCATTGAATTCCGTACTCTGGCAGCAGAGGTTGCTTGGAACAATGAGGCCCTTGTGGCTGCTTTTTCTCATGGTCTCTCGGATACCATCAAGGATGAGATAGCAGCCCGCGATATACCCACTGAGCTGGAGAAGTTGATCACGTTTTCCATCCTCGTCGACTCCAGACTCAGAGAAAGACTCTCTTTAAAGAGCGCTTGTGGAAGCCTCCTGTACATTTGTCTCCGAGCTTTGCAGTCCCACCCTTACCTTCCTCACCTCCCATGCCTCCTGGTACTGAATCTGTCAGTGAAGGTGAACCCATACACTTGAGCTTCACGCGTCTCTCTGCGGATGAGAGAGCCCTTAGGAGGAGGGAGAGATTGTGCCTTTATTGTGGCCAGGCATTGTTTCGTCCCCAGTTAACCAGAAGGATAAGCCCCTGGTTCCCGTTACCCTTTCTTGGGATAAGTCATCCATCGAGATACAGGCTCTAATTGACTCTGGGGCTACAGGCCTGTTCATTGATGCTGCCTTTATATCGAAGCACTCAATTCTGCTTCAGCTGCATGATACTCCACTTGCCACTGAGGCTCTTGACGGGAGACCTCTACAGCCTGCCCATGTGACTCATGAGACTGTTCCATTGTCCACAGCTGTAGGGGCTCTTCACCATCAGATAATCCAAATCCAAGTTATTTCCCTACCTAAGTTTCCGCTGGTTATTGGTTATCCTTGGTTACAGAGGCACAACCCCTCTTTTGATTGGCTCCATGCTGAGGTTCTCTCCTGGTCGCCATAATGCAGTAAGACATGCTTCAAGAAGGTAGTCAAGGTCCAGTCCACCTCTTTACTCTCCTCCCTGCCGGAGGAGTACCGTGATTTTAGCGATGTCTTTGACAAAGTTCAAGCTGGTAGTTTGCCCCCACGCTGGTCGTATGATTGTGCAATTGACCTTCAACCTGGGGCCATACCCCCTCATGGCTGGGTTTACCCTTTGTCGGTCTTGGAGGATAAGGCCATGGAGAAGTATGAAGTACAGTCCATTGTTGACTCCCGTAAGTTCCCTGGGCATATACAGTACCTGGTGCATTGGAAAGGGTACGGTCCGGAGGAACGCTCTTGGGTCTCATCCTCAGACGTACATGCCCCTGTCCTCCTCCATGATTTCCATAGATGTTTTCCCCTCAAGCTTGGTGGTCCTCCGAGGGGGAGGGGTCATTGAGGAGGGGGTACTGTCAGGGCTAGGCTCAGCCCTTCCTTCTCTGAGCTGGCCGCTCAGTTGTCAGCTAATTGCCAGCTTCTATCTCTCCACAGTGACTCACCTGTTGATGATATCCTGCTCATCAGTCCTGTTTACTCTGCCTTCGCCTTGGCTCTGCCTTCGCCTTGGTCAACATCACAGAGACTTTCTCCAGTGCTCCTGTTAAAGACTTGCTTGGCTGACATTCCTTCTGGCTCCAGATCCTGCTTGCTGTTCCACTATGCTGATTCCTGGCTTCCTGACTTTCTGGCTTGTCTGACTATCCGTTCAGGTTACCGAACTTTAGCCATGTTTTGACTACGTTTGTTCTATTTACTTTTATTATTAAAACAGTGTGATTTAACTGTATTCCTGTCTCGGTCTGATTCATGGTTTCTAACAGTATTATTGTGGAAGGATGGGGCCTGTACTGATAGGGAAGGAGGGGGTCTATAATAGAGGGGGGGGTCTGTACTGAGGGAAAGAATGGAGTATGTACTAGTATAAGGGGGAAGGGCTCTGTACTAATGATGAGGAAGAGGATCTATACTGGAGGGGGTGTCTGTACTGGTAGGAAGGGATGGAGTTTGTAATGGGGGTGCTGTACTGGTGGGGAGGGAGGAGGTCTGGATTGGAGGAGGGTTACTTTTGGTGGGTTGGGGGAAAACATGTACTGTATGGGGGCTGTACTGGTGGAAAGTGGGCTGGCCTGTACTGGAGGAGGGTCTTTACTGGTGGAGAGGGAAGCGTTCTGTACTGTGGAGGGACCTTACTGAAAAGGGGCTGCGGGGGGTCTGTGGTGTGGGGGTGGTTTGTACTGGGGGGTCTGTACTGAGGGGAGTTGGGGGATGTGCTCTGGGGATTTAGTCCAAAGTAATGACACCACAGCGCTAATGCATATGCAGATTCTGAGAGTTTCATCAGTACAGAAACAGCTTGGTGACCAATTTTTCCATAGGCTGGTAAGTTTTATCAATGCTGCCCTCTTCAGATGGGGGAATCTTGTTAAATAATGACAAATAGCCTAGTCACTAGTGCATTACCTAACATTAAAGTATTTACATAGAAGGCGATGCCAAGTAACTACTCATGAATGCCACAGGCAAAAGGTGATGTATACCAAACCTAAGAAAAAAAGAGGTTGAATTGTAGTGTTCCCAAAACCCAGGGCTCAGACGTGCATGCTGAGACATTTCAAGGGACATACCCTCTTCTTTAAGGCATAAAATGTCTGTGTGTCACCTCGTCTTTTATATATAAAAGGCGAGGTGACACACAGACACTTTATGTATTCCTGATCCCTGAATTCTATGTGTTTTGCACTCCTGAGCCCTTGCAATCTATGCTCTATGCAATCCTGACCCTTGCACTCTGTGTTTTACACACTCCTGACACCTGCAGCCTTTGTGGTACCCCCGCCATACCCCTATAATCTGTGCATTACGCACTCCTGACCCCTGCATTCTGTGCAATATGCACTCCTGAGCCCTTCACTCCATACACCGGACTTTATATGACATACTCCTGACCACTGCAAGCACATTACAGACTCCATCCCTTCCTACCAGTACAGACACACCCTCCAGTATAGATCCTCTTCCTCATCATCGGTACAGAGCCCTTCCCCCCTTATTCTAGTACAGACTCCCTTCTTTCCCACAGTACAGACCTCCCTCTATTCTAGACCCCCTCCTTCCTACCAGTACAGACCCCATCCATCCACACTAGTGCATACTCCTTCTCCTGCCTTAAGTGCACTTACCAGATGCAATAGAGAGATGTGGCAGCTGCAATAAGTTCTCCTTAGGGCTGTAACTGTAACTATTTAAATAAAAAATCATCTGAGTAACTTAATTCCTAAATGATATATAGCTGTCACATGACCTAGCTCTTTCTCAGCCTGTCTGCAAGAAAACATAAGCAGGAGGAGCTTCTAGTCCTCTGCTACTGGTCACATAAAAACAGCCTTTGGAATACAGAATAAAAGTAAATAATTAATATCAATAAACTGTTTTAAATCATACAAATATATATATTTAAAATCAAATCTTTTTTATTTTTAGCAATAACATGATGTGGGCAGTTTTCTGCCATTCACAGGCTATGTCATGCCCCTCCAGCCTGTGTATATTGTAGGTATGTGCTTAGAATTAGAGGGAGGTAAAGCCTCCATCAATCTACAGTACATGTAATATCCCACCTCCATTGTGTTTAGCTGGTGGAGGAGGAGGGAGGGAGTGGGCTTGCATTTACCACACTGTGTATACATCCACATGTGTGATTCTATAGTCACAAGGGCTGCTCAGATATGATTAGAGAAGGAATCCTCAGCATAGAAACACACTGAAAACTGAGCATGTGCACTAGCTGCAAATGCTGCTCTGCAGAATCCCCAGCAGGAGTGGGGATGTGGACAGAAGAGAGGAAAAATGAAAAGCAGGATCAACCAGGTTTTTTGAAGAATACAGAACATGAATCACATAGTGACTGAGTGAGTATGGTCAGCATGCAATACAGCAATTATTGATAATTTTTAGGGTTTAAATAAGATGAAATTAGATTATGGGTAATCAGTTGTTCCTATAGGTCATTCAGAGATTAGACCTGCATCAGTGCATAACACATCTCTGGCAGCAACTTTCTTTGTTTTCTGATGGTTAGTACATCCTATTGTCTCTTGTGAAAAAAATTGGGTTCTAGGTTTGTAAGTTTTACATCAATAAAGTATTGTCGTATATTTTGCTATCTCAAGGACAGGATTCTGTGAAAATCTGAATTGTTTCCTAGCAACTCCAAAGTTATGACCTGCACATAAGTCTAACATCTTGCTGGCAAATTTTCCAAGACATCATATAAGCCTCACAGTACAACAGAAATCCACAGGGTGTCCAATAATTTATCTTGCTGTGAGGTTGTTTTTTATGTATTTATTTATTTATGGGATGTATATTACACAGACAATTTATGTTGCACTTTACATATACAGTGCCTTGAAAAAGTATTCACACCCCCTTAAATTTTCCACATTTTGTCATGTTACAAGCAAAAACGTAAATGTATTTTATTGGGATTTTATGTGATAGACCAACACAAAGTGGCACATAACTGTGAAATGGAAGCAAAATGATAAATGGTTTTCCAAATCTTTTACAAGTAAATATCTTAAAAGTGTGGCATGCATTTGTATTCAGCCCCCCCGAGTCAATACTTTGTAGAACCACCTTTTGCTGCAATTACAGCTACAAGTCTTTTTAGGGATGTCTCTACCAGCTTTGCATATCTAGCATAAGGGTGAAGAAGAAGGATACATTTTAGATAGTTTATAAGGTGTAAGATACCATCTGTTCAGTATTTTTGGGGAATTGTCCCAATGCTCTATGCAAGAGAAGGCCTTTTTAGAAATTAATATCGCTTTCCTCCATTGTTCTCATGTATAGGTCTGCAATAAATCCTTTTCCCATTTTATCATATGAGGGCTTTTGTATTCTAAAGGATATTCAGAGAGGAGATCATAGAATAGTGAAATCCCTTTCCTCTTTTGATTCCTATGGTTAGATAGAAATTCCCAGACAGTTGAAAAAATGTTATCATTTGGATTAAAGATTTTTAATCGGGAGCATTTTTCAATTTTACCCAAAACCATTGTTTTATAATTTGAGGGTAAATCCTTATACATATTGTAACCATGTATAATCCAATCTCTTGTCTTAACGCAGATTTTACAATAATCTACTATTCTCACAGGGAGATATAATAAAGATTTATCACTCCAACTTTTAGTTTTGGACAGGATATGTTTCCATCCCATTAAAGTGGCTTTAATACTAAGTAAGTTGGGAATATCAATTTTTTTTAGAGAATAGGAAGCCAGCAATAAAGCACCATATCGTGTCCCAAAGTTACTTCTTGTTCGATATCAGCCCATAATTTATCATCCGAAGAGGGGAACCAATGCTTCATCTGGTCTATTAAGGACGCATAATAGTAGTTTCTTATGTTTGGTAAACCCATTCCACCTACTAACTTTGAGGAAATCAATACAGAAAATGCCACTCTAGGTTTCTTCCCATTCCATATGAATCCTTTGAGTTTAGTGTCAATTTGCGTAAAAAAAATTGTTAGGGATCAAGATAGGGAGGGTATGGAAGTAATATAAGATTTTGGGTAGTCTTCCAATTTTGAATGTCTCTATTTTACCTCAACATAAGAGTTGTGTTTTCTGAAAATTCTGTAAGTCTTTGTGGATTGTTTCTAATAACATCGGCAAATTAGCTCCATATAATTTGGAGTAAGGGTAGGCAAGATTGATTCCTAAATAGGATAAAGATGATTCTTCCCAATTAAAATCATATTTTCCACACAAATTAACTACAGTATCATCAGAAAGATTCATAGGTAGTACATGACATTTATTACGGTTGATCTTATAATAGGATGCAATTCCATACAATTCTAAAACTTTGTGTAGGACCGGTAACAAAGTATCAGGATTGGTTATTGAGATTATAACATCGTCCGCAAATAATCCTATTTTATGCTTGTATTGTCCTATTTGATCCCTTTTATATCTGAGTTTAATCGTATGGATTCCGCTAAAGGTTCAATAGCTAATGAAAAAATAAGGGAGGATAGGGGGCACCCTTGTCTTGTTCTATTAGTTAAATCAAAACTTTTTGATATTATACCTGAGGTGAAGACCTTTGCTGAGGGTTGTGTATAGAGTGCCATTATGGCTGAATGTATAAATCCATTAAATCCGAATTTCGTAAGTGAATTTGAGATAAATTCCCAATGCATCCTGTCGAATGCCTTTTCGGCATCAAGAGTGAGAAATAGAGAAGGCATTCGACCATTTTCTATCTGATTAATTAGGTTTATCATTCTTCTCGTGCCATCCGGAGCTTGTCTTCCCTTCTGGTCGGGGTTTATGAGAGATGATGTTATGTTTATTAATCTATTGGCCAGGATTTTTGCATATATCTTCAGATCTGTGTTTAACAATGATATTGGTCTATAGTTTTTAGGGGATGAGGGGTCTTTGTCTGGTTTAGGAATAGTAATTATGACTGCTTCTAGAATTTCCTTGGGTAATTGTCTGGTGTTTGCGATTTGATTAAACAATGTATTTAGATGTGGAACTAAGATATCTGCACATGCATTATAATATTCTGCAGACAGAGCATCAATTCCTGGTGCTTTATTTTTAGGTACGGATTTTATTACAGTAAGAATTTCTTCTCGTGATATAGGCTCATTGATTTGTTCAAGAGTGATAGTATCAATTTTAGGTAGATTTACCGAGTCCAAAAAACGTGTTATACTAGCAGGTGTAGGTTGCAGAGTTTTTGTATCTTTTTTAAGATTATATAATGATTCGTAGTAATCCAAAAACGAATCTGCAATCTTCTGGGGGTTATAATGTGTTTCTTGAGTAGTATGATGAATTCATTTAGTAATTTTATTCTTGTTTTGGCGTTCTCGTAATCAATATGCTAATAATTTGCTAGCTTCATTGTTTTGGGAGTAGTAGTTTATTTTAATACTTTTCAGATACTTATCATGGTCTGCTATTAAGGCACATCTTAGTTCCATTCTAAGGATGTTTAATTGCGGAGATAGATTGACATCTATGGGATTTTTTTTGTGTACTTCCTCTAGGTCAGAAATATCTTGCAGTAGTTTGTTTAATGTACCGTATTTATCGGCGTATAATACGCGCCAGCGTATAACATGCACCCCAAGTTTAGGAGGGAAGTTTAAGGAAAAAACCCTTTAGGAGGGAAGTTTAAGGAAAAAAACTTACATTTTAAGTGTCCATCTGCAGCCTTATCAGTGTCCATCTGCAGCCTTCCCCAGTGTCCATCTGCAGCCTTGCAGTGTCCATCTGCAGCCTTCCTCAGTGTCCATCTGCAGCCTTGCCCAAGATTGCAGCATTGCAGCATGATCGTTTCAGCTGTGTATGGGCAATAGATAAAGCAATACAAAAATGCACAGCACACTCTCCAGCTAGTCAGTGCAAAATCCTAAATTAATTGATTAACATAGAGGGTTTTTCTTTCCTATATTTATATATACTGAAATTTTAATTTTTAGCGCTGCCGAGATACACACCGACATACACAGAGCCGGATGTCCTGTGTATTCAGCTCCTCTCGGCTTGTCTCGCAGTCCCTCCCCTTGGGCTGGCTCCTATGATGGACACAACACCAGTCCAATGGCGGGATGTAAAGGCTAGAAGGCGGGACTGCGAGTGGAGCTGAGTCTAGCCGAGTACACATTACACTTGGCTCGGTCAATTTCAGCAGACTGCGAGTAGAGCCAAGTACACAGTACACTCAGCTTGGTCTTTTTCAGCGGCGCTCGCTCCTCTTCCCCTCACAGACAGCTGGGATCGGTGTATAACATGCAGCCACGATTTCCCCCTGATTTTAAGGGGAAAAAACTGTGTGTTATACACCGATAAATACGGTAATTTGTTTCCTTTTTTTTTCTCCCTGGATGCTACTTGAATCAATATCCCCCTTATAAATGCTTTATGGGAACACCATACATTTGCTATATTTACAGAATCCTCAATATTAAATTCAAAAAATTCTTTTAGATTTTTCTTTATCACAGATAGATTGTTCTTTTGAGATAGAATGAAAGTATTATTTCTCCACAAAGTATTGTTGTTATTCGTTGATCCTGTTTGTATTTCTATCGTGATAGGAGCATGGTCGGACCATGTTATACTATGTATTTTAGCATTTTCTATCTTTTGTAACAGAAATCTATCTGTGATAAAGTAACCAATCCTGGAATAGGATTCATGCATGTTTGAGAAAAACATATAGTCTTGTTCAGTGGCATGAATACATCTCCATGGATCATATAGATCTTCATCATGAAGTAATTTATTTAGACCAGGCCTAGTAGATTTTTCTTTTTTTTTGAGGTATCCAAAATGGGATCGATAGGAGCATTAAAATCTCCACAGATAATAAATTGGCCTTTCTGTATTTTTTTGCTGTTATAATGGTTTTCCTTATGAATCTTTGAGGGTGTTTATTAGGTGCATAGATATTAACAATAGTATAGGTTGTATTGTCAATATTTGCCACTAGTATGATGTATGTACCCTGATCATCTGTTTTAAAATCTAGTAGTTAAAAAGCGACAATATCTGTAGCCTCCCTGGCGGTTTTCCCGAGTGTGGCTCGGGGTTAAAATTCAGTACCATTAGCGGTAACCCCGAGCCACACTCGGGATCGCATTGCAGGATCCTGGGGCGGCATTACTTACCTTGTCCCTGGGATCCTGCGATGTCCCCCGCAGTGTCTGAGGGCTCCTTCCTCCTCCGAAGCCTCTCCGTGCCAGGCTCCATTCCCTGCGAGCGGCGCGACGCACGGGGGCGGAGCCTGGCGGCAAATTCAAAAAACTGTCAAAATCATAACACATACAGTACTGTAATCTTACAGATTACAGTACTGTATGAAATTATTTCACATCCCTTTTGTCCCCAGTGCTCTGGCCCATGCCCTGCATGCAGTTTTACATGATATACACTGTTCTTTCTGCCTGGAAACTGGAGATTGTCCATAGCAACCAAAAAGTGTTGCTTTACGTCAAAAGTGGCTTTAGACCAGCTAGAAAACAGCGATAGTAAATTAGAACACTTGCAGAATTGAGCGATAGTGAATTGTGGGGAAATTTATTTTATTACTATTTTTTTAAATTTTTTTTAATTATTTATTTTTATTTATTATATTATAATTTATGTTTTTGTGTTTCAAACTTTATCATACCCGGGATATCTACTAGACTCTGGTTTGGACAGATTTAAGTGTGTTATTGTTAAGATTTACAGACCTACAATATAAAACGCCAAATTTCCATGAAAAATAATTGTACCGCTTTCAGCACCTAAAATCCGAAATAATCATACCGCCAGGGAGGTTAATAGATATGGCCACACCTTTTTTCTTTTTGTTGTTGTTGGAAACCTACGATCAGAAAAATTAGGTGTTTTGTCCATTGAAAAAATTGATTCCTGTATGCACATTATATCACAGTTGAATTTAATCGCATTCTTCCATTGAGCTCTTCGCTTATATGGACTGTTAAGACCGTATTTATTGACATAAACTTAATGCCCAAAGTGTTGGTGGTAATCGCTGCTAAACAAGGTTAATTTAACATTAATCGAAAAAAAACTTTACCTCTTTAATGCAGTAGTAGTTATTTCCTTCTGTAAACAGTAGATAGTGGATTTGAGCCTTATAAAGCACAAAAAAGTAAGTAACATACAAATAAACAACATAAACAAATTAAGATAAGAAACTAGGAGTTGGTATGCAACTCCTGTGTACATTGTTAATGTACTAAATATCCTAGGATATCCTAGGATAGGGGAGAAACAGATCTACCCAGACTCAGGACTCCCTGTAATTAGAGACCCTGGGTTAAAGTAGGTGAATAAATCTAAACCTAATACCCATATACTCAGCAGAATAGTTTTTATAGATCATTTAAAGGGGTCCTTGGAGAAGGGAGGATGATGGTCTTCCTTGTTTGGTTTGCCATTGTCGAGGTACAGTGACAGGTAGGGATTTGTCTGGACCTTTGTCCTCTTCAATTGGAAGTAATCCCCATTGACGCAGAATCTTCAGACCTTCTTCCATGTTATGGATATTGTATGAAGTACCTTCACGATCGATTAGTATTTTAGTTGGGAATCCCCATCTATACTGTATCTTAAGGTTCCGGAGTACTTTGGTTATTGAGTTCAGATTTTTGCGTGCTAATATCGTTGCTTGGGAAAGATCTGAATAGTGTATTATTCCTGCATAAGAGGCAGGGAGAGGAGAGTAATGTTGTGCATATTGCATTAACTGATCCTTTACTTGAAAAAAATGTATTTTAGCAATTACATCTCTGGGAATTCTTTCCGGCAAATATGAGGGCTTAGGAAGTCTGTGTGCTCGGTCAATTGCTAATTCCTGTTGAGGGACAGTAGGTAATAATGCTGTAATCATTTCTTTTAAGAATTTCTTCAAGTCTGGAGGTTTTACATTCTCTGTGATGCCTCGGAACTTAACATTGTTCTTTCTAGCTCGATCTTCCAAATCTATCACTTTCAGTTTAAGATTTTTTAATTCTTCTTCCACATCAAAATGGGCTTCAACCAGATCATTGTGTGTGTCAGTGAATTCACACAATTTGTTTTCAACATAGTCTACTCTATCACCAATTTCCATTATGTCTCTTTTAGATTGTTGCATGAAATTAAACATTTCTTGTTGCAGGGCTCCCCTTAACCTCTTGCCACCCGCCGTCTGTCATATGACAGCCAGGCGGCGCCGGCGCGGCTCTCGTTCTGGGAGGGCGTCATGTGATGCCCTCGCCTCCCCTGCTCACCAGGGGGCGCGCGCGCGCCGCTGGCGGCAATCGCGCGTGCCCGCCATATCACTGGGCACCCGATGCGTGTGCCCAGCGGCTGCGATGTCCGCCGGGCACCCGCGATTACCCGGTAACACGGCAGGACTGTGGATCTGTGTATGTAAACAATTCAGCTGAACTTCTGATCATTAATAATAATTACCTGCATCATTTCCATCAGAAGTTAGAGCAGTGCTTAGCAGCCTGCAGCTTCTGCAGATAAAGGGCCCAGCAGTAGCAGACTGGCGAAAGAATCTATAGCAGGGTTGCCAACTGTCATTAAATTTACAAACAGTTTGTAAAATCCATAATTTTTGCATCTGCTTGTGAATGTTCATTATGGACATGCAGACTGCATGTCCATAATGGACATTCATGGATGGATTCAAAAATTACGGATTTTACAAACTGTTCATAAATTTACTGACAGTTAGCAACCCTGCTCTATAGTGGTTTAGAAACACAGAAACAAAAGAGGGACAAACTGCCCAATTGTTTGGCTAAACTTAGAGCTAGCATGACAAGGCCAGCTATTCCATCATTCCTTCTGGCCAATATTCATAAAGCAGATAACAAAATTGGTCTGATTAGATTGAGGCTGAATGTTTGTCCAGAGATGGGGAACTGTTCTGTCTTTCTCTTCTTGAAAACTTGGTTAAATAACAACATGCCCTACTCAGCTTCCCAAATAATTTGAATGCTACTTTTTTAAGCAGATCATAATCGGTTGTCCGAGAGAACTTGTGGAGGTGGTCTTTGTACCTACATTAACAAAGGTTGGTTGGGGCGTGGCCGGGATGTGAGCCGGAAAAGACGTGTGCCTCTGGAGCTCCATGCACATCCGTCAAAATAACCATTTTCTTCCACTCTGACATCGCCGGTACAGCAGTATTCCACTTCCTGAGGGGCTCTGGACATTCCAGCGATGGCTATCATGTCCGCAAAAGGCCGGGGTAAGTCCCTAAAGGACCCGAAAGTACAGCGCTCGGGGAAGGGGCGGGCCGCGGACTCCCCACGCGCCATCTTGCCCACTACCTCCGGAGCTCAGCGTGAATGGGAGCCGCGGCAGAGCCCTCTGAAAACACCTGCAGCCATGCAATCTCCTGTTGGGGAACAAGATCTGCCCCGTCTGACACTCTGGTGGCTGCAGCTCCGGACACTATAACCAAACCCATCCTGGAGGCCATTGAAGGCTTCAAAACCATGCTAATGGTGTGGGTAGGACACATGGCATCAGAATGTACGCTGATCCGCCATGATCTTGATAAAATCAGAGGGCGGCTGACAGAGGCAGAGGATTGGATTGGAGAGGTGGAGGATCAGCAAGGGTCGCAGGCAGCACAGATAGCGGATCTGCATGCGGTGATGAGGTCCCTAGTCCATAAAGTAGACGACGCTGAAAACAGGCAAACACACAATAACATCCGTGTGGTGGGCCTGCCAGAAGGGGCTGAGGGCTGGCGCCCAGCTGCATTTGCTGAATCATTGTTTAAAAACCTGCTGGGACTGCCTGACATGCCTCCTACATACATAGTAGAAAGGGCTCACAGAGTCCCCACAGGCCACCATCCTGAGGGCGCCCATCCTCGGCCATTTTTGGTGAGGTTCTTGAACTTTCGGGACAGAGATATGATTTTGGCAGAGGCCCGGAAACACCCAGAGCTGCCTTACGAGAATACCAAAGTGATGCTCTTTCCGGACTTTTCGGTCAAGGTCCAGAAACGTCGCAGATCCTTTAATGAGGTGAGACGCAGGCTGAGAGAGAAAGACATAAAGTACAGCATGTTATACCCTTGCCAGTTGCAGGCACCTCACAAGGGCATGGTTCACTTCTTTGACACCCCAATGGAGGCCAACGACTGGATAGATGGCTTGTGAGTCAAGTTGATGCTCTGTCACCTGTCGCCTGTTGTCTCTCTTTCTTAATTGCAAGTACGGGACTGCATTTTCCCTTTTTCCCCCCCCTATTTTGCCTATTTACCCTTCTTTATATTTTTGCTAGAGGGGGGTTGGAAGGGAATGTACCCTTGCCGGAGTGGGGGGATAAATAAGCTCACATTTGGGAACGATTAACGATCACTAGTATGCCTTACACAGTCTGATCCCCTTGACTAAATTCAGTGTGCCTAGATCTGCCTTGTCGGTCGGAATGACTATCTTCTATTCAAACGGGGGAATTATACAGTTTCCGTTCTGAAGGCACGGAGCGCAAAAGGCATGAACATTGCTGTTTTCTAGACTGGAGCACTCAGGAATTTTTCTCAATTTTTTTTTCTGTTTTGTTTTGACCCTTTTTTTATGGTCACGCTTTTTCAAGGTTAAGAGGCAAGTTATGAGAGTAAGCTCGGTGTATAGTTTTTGTTGTTTTTTTACCACCGTAGCAGGGGGTTATGAGGGAATTGAGCTGTATTTTCAGCGAATGTGCAATGATCCATGTTGGATATTTGGTGATAGTCATACTTCATTACATGCACAGAATCTTGTTATTCTATGGTCACGCCTACTAAAGGTTTTGATATACTTTACCATATGTAATGTGCTAACATATAATTATGGCAGGGTCAATCGTTAATGTGGTGTCTTGGAATGTCAGGGGCCTCAATGATAAGTTCCGTAGAGCCTTGATGTTCCAATATTTGAAACCAATGAAACCACAGTTGGTATTTTTGCAGGAGACGCATTTAGATGGGAACAGGATTCTGTCACTACGCAGATCCTGGATTCAGCGTGCACTTCATGCAACATACTCTACGTACGCCAGAGGGGTTGCCATTTAAATTAGTAAGTCGGTGCCTTGTACAATTCATAAAGTTATATCTGACCCTGGAGGTCGGTATTTAATAGTCGTTGCTGATCTGTATATGCACAAAATGGTCCTGGTAAATGTCTATGTTCCGCCCCCTTTCCAGATTCAGTTTTTGTATGATCTGATAGGTAAGTTGGCCCCCTTTATGCACCTTCCCCTGCTGATTGCGGGGGATTTTAACACCATCTTAAGTGCCGCTCTGGATTCATCTAATGCGTCCAGGGCGGCATCAGTGGATTTAGCTGCATGGGCGGACACGGCATCCTTGATAGAGCTGTGGCGCTGGAAAAATCCAAGCACAAGGTGTTTTTCCTATCTGTCTAAAATGCATAAATCTTCCTCAAGGATAGACTTGGCATTTGCCAATCCACTCATGCTGCAGCTGGTACGGGGTGCAAATTATCTAGCCGGTGGCCTCTTGGATCTGTCTGTGCAGGTGGGTCTGCCTTCAAGGCTCAGGGGGGGAGCATTGAGGTTGAATACGGGTTGGATAGAGGTAGAGTCAGTGGTTTCGCAGGTGACACCGTATGTGTCCAGTTACTGGGAGGACAACCTTGATTCAGCTCCTTTGCCTGTTGTATGGGATGCCTTCAAGGCATGCATGCGGGGGCAGTACATTTCGGCCATTAAACAGGCAAGGAAAAGCTTTAATAGCAAAACACAAGAATTGCAGGAGGCAGAGAGGGCACGCGAGGCAGTTCATGCTAATGACCACTCAGATGTCACATACTTGGAACTCTTGGAGGCGCGTCATGTGTTGGCGTTGCACTTCACAGAGTTAACACATACTTCCTGGACAAAGAGGGCTGAATCCATCTTTGAACAGGGTGATAAAAATGGGAAACTATTGGCCATTTTAGTTGCGGAACAGAGACTCCAGACGAACATACCGTGTATTAGGAATAACCAGGGTATTCTTCTTTCGGATCCCACTGATATTTTGGACACCTTTATGGAGTATTATAGAACCCTTTATGCTCCTATACCTACTTACAATGTACAAGAATTAGAGACGTTATTATCTTCTTTAGATATCCCTATGCTCTCGGAGGCTGAAAGGACTGATCTGGAGGTGGAGATAAATGAAAAAGAGATTGAAACCGCCATCAGATCATTCCCTCCGCATAAATCCCCAGGGCCTGATGGGCTATGTATAGAATGGTATAGGGCACATCTGGAGGCCTTAGTCCTGCGACTTAAAACCCTTTTCCTCTTCTGTCTTAAAAATAAGATTCTGTCGGATACACTGTTGGAGGCTCAGGTTATTCTATTACCAAAACCGGGTAAAGACCCGTTTGAATGCTCCTCATTAGGGATGAGCTTCGAGTTCGAGTCGAACTCATGTTCGACTCGAACATTAGCTGTTCGCAAGTTCGCCGAACACCGAACAATTTGGGGTGTTCGCAGCAAATTCGAATGCCGCGGAACACCCTTTAAAAGTCTATGGGAGAAATCAAAAGTGCTAATTTTAAAGGCTTATATGCAAGTTATTGTCATAAAAAGTGTTTGGGGACCCGGGTCCTGCCCCAGGGGACATGTATCAATGCAAAAAAAAGTTTTAAAAACGGACGTTTTTTCAGGAGCAGTGATTTTAATAATGCTTAAAGTCAAACAATAAAAGTGTAATATCCCTTTAAATTTCGTACCTGGGGGGTGTCTATAGTATGCCTGTAAAGGGGCGCATGTTTCCCGTGTTTAGAACAGTCTGACAGCAAAATGACATTTGGAAGGAAAAAACACATTTAAAACTACCCGCGGCTATTGCATTGCCGACAATACACATAGAAGTTCATTGATAAAAACGGCATGGGAATTCCCCCCAGGGAAACCCCGAACCAAAATTAAAAAAAAAAAAAATGACGTGGGGGGGTCCCCCTAAATTCCATACCAGGCCCTTCAGGTCTGGTATGGATATTAAGGGGAACCCCGGCCAAAATTTAAAAAAAAAAATGACGTGGGGTTCCCCCTAAATTCCATACCAGACCCTTCAGGTCTGGTATGGATTTTAAGGGGAACCCCGCGCCAAAAAAAAAAAAAAAAAACGGCGTGGGGTTCCCCCAAAAATCCATACCAGACCCTTATCCGAGCACGCAACCTGGCAGGCCGCAGGAAAAGAGGGGGGATGAGAGTGCGGCCCCCCCCCCCTGAACCGTACCAGGCCACATGCCCTCAACATTGGGAGGGTGCTTTGGGGTAGCCCCCCAAAACACCTTGTCCCCATGTTGATGAGGACAAGGGCCTCATCCCCACAACCGTGGCCGGTGGTTGTGGGGGTCTGCGGGCGGGGGGCTTATCGGAATCTGGAAGCCCCCTTTAACCTCTGACGCACGGGACATGACGGGACTTCCCTGTGGCATTCCCCGTGACGTCACAGGGAAGTCCCACAAGTCACCGTGCGTCAGAGGGGGGCGGGGTCACCGGGTGGCCCCGCCCCCCGTTATTTAAGAACCGTCAGACGAGGAGACGCCGTCACACAGCGGGAGCCTCCCTTCATGCATGGATGCGGAGCGGCCCGGAGAAGAAAAGAAGAGAAGATGAAGATGAAGAAGATGAAGAAGAGAAGAGGATGAAGAAGAAGATGAAGAGAAGAGCGGGAGCCTCCCCTCATGCCATGGGTGCGGAGCGGCCCGAGGAGAAGAAGATAGAAGACGCCGCGGAGAAGATGCTGGACGAGAACGCCGGAGGAAGAACCAGAAGAGCCAGAAGAACCAGAAGAAGAAGAAGATGAAGGAAGATAGAAGAAGCATTTAAATAAAGGAATTGTCAAAAACTGTCTCTTGTCATTTTTAACTATTTTGACAGTTTTTTAGTGAAATGGTAGGGGTAAGTACCCCCTTACCATTTCACACAGGGGGGGGCCGGGATCTGGGGGTCCCCTTGTTAAAGGGGGCTTCCAGATTCCGATAAGCCCCCCGCCCGCAGACCCCCACAACCACCGGCCACGGTTGTGGGGATGAGGCCCTTGTCCTCATCAACATGGGGACAAGGTGTTTTGGGGGGCTACCCCAAAGCACCCTCCCAATGTTGAGGGCATGTGGCCTGGTACGGTTCAGGAGGGGGGGGGGCCGCACTCTCGTCCCCCCTCTTTTCCTGCGGCCTGCCAGGTTGCGTGCTCGGATAAGGGTCTGGTATGGATTTTTGGGGGAACCCCACGCCGTTTTTTTTTTTTTTTTGGCGCGGGGTTCCCCTTAAAATCCATACCAGACCTGAAGGGTCTGGTATGGAATTTAGGGGGAACCCCACGTCATTTTTTTTTTAAATTTTGGCCGGGGTTCCCCTTAATATCCATACCAGACCTGAAGGGCCTGGTATGGAATTTAGGGGGACCCCCCCACGTCATTTTTTTTTTTTTTAATTTTGGTTCGGGGTTTCCCTGGGGGGAATTCCCATGCCGTTTTTATCAATGAACTTCTATGTGTATTGTCGGCAATGCAATAGCCGCGGGTAGTTTTAAATGTGTTTTTTCCTTCCAAATGTCATTTTGCTGTCAGACTGTTCTAAACACAGGAAACATGCGCCCCTTTACAGGCATACTATAGACACCCCCCAGGTACGAAATTTAAAGGGATATTACACTTTTATTGTTTGACTTTAAGCATTATTAAAATCACTGCTCCTGAAAAAACGGCCGTTTTTAAAACTTTTTTTTGCATTGATCCATGTCCCCTGGGGCAGGACCCAGGTCCCCAAACACTTTTTATGACAATAACTTGCATATAAGCCTTTAAAATTAGCACTTTTGATTATTCATGTTCGTGTCCCATAGACTTTAACGGTGTTCGCTTGTTCAAGCGAACTTTTTTCCTGTTCGCATGTTCTGGTGCGAACCGAACAGGGGGGTGTTCGGCTCATCCCTACTCCTCATATAGACCCATAGCTCTGTTGAATCAAGACCTAAAGATCTTGACAAAGATTTTGGCCACTAGACTGTTAAAAGTTATTACTAACCTGGTGTCCATAGATCAAACAGGCTTTATCCCACAGAAATCCACAGACACAAACCTGCGCAGGCTGTTTACACACCTTCAAATTGAACATGTTAATAAGGGAACGAGGGCGGTGTTATCCCTTGATATGGCTAAAGCGTTTGATTCTATGGATTGGAATTACATGTCGGCAGTGCTACGTCACATGGGGTTTGGAGACGCATTTAGGACATGGATATTTTTGCTCTATAGTAAACCAAAGGCAGCTATCAAATTGGGAGTGTCTGTTTCGCAACAATTTACAGTGGGCAGGGGAACGCGACAGGGCTGCCTCCTGTCGCTTTCCCTGTTCGCTATTGCGATAGAGCCACTAGCTATAGCACTCCGCAAATCTCCGGATGTAAAGGCATTAGAGGTGGGAGGCATTCGCGAGTGTACTGCTTTGTACGCAGACGATATGCTTCTTTTCCTACAAGACCCAGGTCCATCTTTAGAGGCGGTTTTTAAGATACTGGAAGAATTCTCAAGGTTCTCTGGGCTGTGTGTGAATTGGGAGAAGTCTAGTGCGATGGCCATTGATCCGGGTGCTCAGGCGGTGGCGACACAACAGGTCCTCATAGCCTGGGTTTCACAGTTTAAATATCTTGGTATTCAAATAACACCCAAAGTGAGTGACTTTATGTCATTAAATCTTCTTCCTGTACTGGCCAAAACAAAAATACAGTTGGAAGCATGGAAGCATCTACCACTCTCGCTTATTGGGAAAGTTAACCTCATTAAAATGAAGGTGTTACCGGTCTTCTTATACTTTTTAAAAAACTCTCCGGTCTGGGTTTCAGCAGCGTTTTTTAAACGTGTGAACAGTATGTTTGGGTCTTTCATCTGGTCTTCAACACACTCCAGAATCGGCCTTAGAACACTGCAGGAGCCCTGGGGTCAGGGAGGGCTTGCTCTTCCGGACCTATTTAAATATTTTATAGCTGGACAAATGGTTGTGGCCAGACGCTGGTTGCTTCATGATGATGGGGATGCAGCCAACGTGTTGGAAGCGGCCTATATGGGGTCATATGAGAGCCTATCCTTTTTTCTACATAGAGGCACCTCGGCACTGTTATCTCCGACTGACTCGATGCGCGTTACGATTCGTGCATGGGACAGAGCGAAGGTGATGATGAAGATTCAGACTGATGTGTGGTCCCCGGACACTCCCTTGTGGTTCAATCCCAAGCTGCCGCATCTGGGCACAATACCTGACCCAATCATATGGGCTAGAGTAGGTGTAAAACAATTGAAACACATAGTGGGAGGTAAAAAACGACTTACTTTTAATCAGCTGAAGGACAGACATAAATTACCCAACTGGTACTTCTTCCGTTATCTACAACTTAGCCACGCGTTCAAGTCACAATTCGGTTCAGACTCCCTGGATATAGGATCATCCTCCATTGAGTCTTTACTGAGTGAGGAAAACTTAAAAAAGCCCCTATCGGAGGTATATAAAGGGTTATTTGTTGAAACGCCTAATGCTTAATAAGTGTAGAGACAAGTGGAGTGCTCTAATTCCCGATTTTGGGAGAGATGACTGGGATGATATGTGGGACCACACATTTGAAACTTTAGTCTCGGCTAGAGACAGACTTATTCAATTCAAACTGTTGCATAGGCTATATTATACCCCGGCGAAGCTAGCTGGCATATATGGCACTGATGCAGGTGAGTGCTGGTGCTGTGCGCACAGCCCAGCTGACTTTGACCACATTTTTTGGCACTGTCAGGAGATCAGGGAGTTCTGGACGGGGGTTACTCGCACTGTCCAGTCCTTCCTGAAAATACCTATTCCACTCACAGTGTCGGTATGCTTGCTGGGTTTGCTGGAAGGAATTGCACCAAGAAGAGCTCAGAGGACATTAATCTCTATCTCTCTGTTTTATGCCCATAAGGCCATTATATGCCATTGGAAGAGGTCGGAGTCACCAACGGTACCCTTTTGGAAAGATATGGTAAACAAGGCACTCCCCCTATACAAAGCTACATATCTAAGCAGGGGCTGCCCCACTAAATTTGAGAAGGTGTGGCAGTGTTGGATTGATGCTAATGAGACTTTAGAATAGAGGCTGTTTATGATAGGAGCCGATTGACACCATAGTGATATTAGAAAGTCTAGGCGTGACTAGATAGAAGATCCTTCCTTCTTTTTGCAAGATTGGTATGATGCCTTATTACTAACAATTTTTTGGTTTCTGTTAGCAAATATCATGAAATGGAATATATTCATATAATGTAATGGATTGTTGCACGAGTTGGGGGGAGGGGGATATGGGGAGGGGTGAGGGATGTTGGGGGGGTTGGGTATACAAGTTATGTTATGTCTTGTATGTATGTTTTAAAAATGTGAATAAACAGAATTTTTCAAAAAAAAAAACAAAGGTTGGTTCCCTGGTTGGTAGTCACTGCTCTAAGGCAGTAGAAAATCTGTAACAGCAAAATGCAGGCCACCTTATGTGCTATGGAATTTAAAGTAGTGCTAATTGCTGCTGTCTATGTTCCCCCAGATGCTAAGGCTAATGATGCATTGAAGGAACTTCAAAATAGGCACCCAGAGGCTCTATATATGACTTCTGATTTTAACCAACTTGACAGACTTTCTACGAAAGTTTTATTAGCATGTCATTAATGCCATCCATGAAGTGAAACAACTAAGTCTGCAGTGACTGGGGCGACCACAGCAGCTGGTCCTATGATCGAGGACGAGGGGCCGACACTGAGGGATGTTCTCTCTGCTGTTAATTTCTGCAATGCTTCAATTGCTAGCCTTGATGACTAGTTAAAAAATATTAAGGTAGAGCTACTCTCAATGAGCCAGGTTTTGTGCAAGAGCGTAGAGAGGACCACAGTTTTAGAAGAGAGACTAAGCACAGTTGAGGATAACTTAAACCCACTAATGCGAGAAATTAAGGGACTATAGGAACAAATGGCCACACAGGCACACAAATGGCCACACACTGATTGGTCTACCAGAGAGGAGCGAGGGTCCCGATCCCATAGCTTTCCTTGAGAGGTGGTTTTGGGAAACTTTTGGTGCCACTACTTTTACAGCACTATTCGCGATTGAAAGAGCCCACCAAGTTCCCCTCAGGGCCAGCCAATCGGGCGAATATACTAGGCCACTGCTCCTAAAACTTGTTAACTACAATGATAAGGTGATCTTATTACACAAGGCCAGAGAGATGGGGGACATTATGTACAATTAGTTTAGGGTCTCGCTGTACCCAGACTTCTCACCGTAGCTCCAGAAGCGTAGGGCGGAATTCATAACAATCAAGCGAATTTTGCAGAAATATAAGCTTGCATATGCTTTACTGTACCCAGCTCGCTTGCGGGTGACAGCATTGGGTGGAACTTTGTTCTTTGGCTCACCGCCTCAAGTGGAGCAGTGGCTGGAAGAAAATAAGAATGATCTGTAAAAGACATTGAGCATGGAATTATTTTGTTGTGGAGGGAGGGGGGGTGATCTGGTTGAGGTTGGTTAAGCCTTGTCGGGTCCGTGGGCCCCTCTCTCTCCCTCCCCCCACTCTTTTTTTTGTTTTTTTTTCTTTTTGTTTTTTCTCCCTTTTATTATTATTTCTCTTTTAAGGTATTGCTTGCAATATTTTGATCCATCACTGTAACATCACTATTATACTATTGAAATTAATTTGATTGTCCAGTTTGGAGGGAGAGGAGGAGGGGAGACACTTTTTTGGGGGTATGTTTGTAAGCAGGGGAGTAAGATAGTGTAAGGGACTCCCATGTTTAAGCTTTATATTAAAGTCAAGGGGTCTGAATAAGTGGAGGGTAAGACAGGAGTGGTATGATAAGGTCACAGGTGAAGCCCTTACGGTAGGCCCTGATGGGCAGGGGGGATACGGGTGGGGGGGAGGGTAAGAGCGGGGGTGGGTCTGGATGGTGGGGAGTAGGGATGAGCCGAACACCCCCCTGTTCGGTTCGCACCAGAACATGCGAACAGGAAAAAAGTTCGCTCGAACAAGCGAACACCGTTAAAGTCTATGGGACACAAACATGAATAATCAAAAGTGCTAATTTTAAAGGCTTATATGCAAGTTATTGTCATAAAAAGTGTTTGGGGACCTGGGTCCTGCCCCAGGGGACATGGATCAATGCAAAAAAAAGTTTTAAAAACGGCCGTTTTTTCAGGAGCAGTGATTTTAATAATGCTTAAAGTCAAACAATAAAAGTGTAATATCCCTTTAAATTTCGTACCTGGGGGGTGTCTATAGTATGCCTGTAAAGGGGCGCATGTTTCCTGTGTTTAGAACAGTCTGACAGCAAAATGACATTTGGAAGGAAAAAACACATTTAAAACTACCCGAGGCTATTGCATTGCCGACAATACACATAGAAGTTCATTGATAAAAACGGCATGGGAATTCCCCCAGGGAAACCCCGAACCAAAATTAAAAAAAAAAAAAATGACGTGGGGGGGTCCCCCTAAATTCCATACCAGGCCCTTCAGGTCTGGTATGGATATTAAGGGGAACCCCGGCCAAAATTAAAAAAAAAAATCACGTGGGGTTCCCCCTAAATTCCATACCAGACCCTTCAGGTCTGGTATGGATTTTAAGGGGAACCCCGCGCCAAAAAAAAAAAAAAAAAACGGCGTGGGGTCCCCCCAAAAATCCATACCAGACCCTTATCCGAGCACGCAACCTGGCAGGCCGCAGGAAAAGAGGGGGGGACGAGAGTGCGCCCCCCCCCCTCCTGAACCGTACCAGGCCACATGCCCTCAACATTGGGAGGGTGCTTTGGGGTAGCCCCCCAAAACACCTTGTCCCCATGTTGATGAGGACAAGGGCCTCATCCCCACAACCGTGGCCGGTGGTTGTGGGGGTCTGCGGGCGGGGGGCTTATCGGAATCTGGAAGCCCCCTTTAACAAGGGGACCCCCAGATCCCGGCCCCCCCCCCTGTGTGAAATGGTAAGGGGGTACTTACCCCTACCATTTCACTAAAAAACTGTCAAAATAGTTAAAAATGACAAGAGACAGTTTTTGACAATTCCTTTATTTAAATGCTTCTTCTATCTTCCTTCATCTTCTTCTTCTTCTGGTTCTTCTGGCTCTTCTGGTTCTTCCTCCGGCGTTCTCGTCCAGCATCTTCTCCGCGGCGTCTTCTATCTTCTTCTCCTCGGGCCGCTCCGCACCCATGGCATGAGGGGAGGCTCCCGCTCTTCTCTTCATCTTCTTCTTCATCCTCTTCTCTTCTTCATCTTCTTCATCTTCATCTTCTCTTCTTTTCTTCTCCGGGCCGCTCCGCATCCATGCATGAAGGGAGGCTCCCGCTGTGTGACGGCGTCTCCTCGTCTGACGGTTCTTAAATAACGGGGGGCGGGGCCACCCGGTGACCCCGCCCCCCTCTGACGCACGGTGACTTGCGGGACTTCCCTGTGACGTCACGGGGAATGCCACAGGGAAGTCCCGTCATGTCCCGTGCGTCAGAGGGGGCGGGGTCACCGGGTGGCCCCGCCCCCCGTTATTTAAGAACCGTCAGACGAGGAGACGCCGTCACACAGCGGGAGCCTCCCTCCATGCATGGATGCGGAGCAGCCCGCAGAAGAAAAGAAGAGAAGATGAAGATGAAGAAGATGAAGAAGAGAAGAGGATGAAGAAGAAGATGAAGAGAAGAGCGGGAGCCTCCCCCTCATGCCATGGGTGCGGAGCGGCCCGAGGAGAAGAAGATAGAAGACGCCGCGGAGAAGATGCTGGACGAGAACGCCGGAGGAAGAACCAGAAGAGCCAGAAGAACCAGAAGAAGAAGAAGATGAAGGAAGATAGAAGAAGCATTTAAATAAAGGAATTGTCAAAAACTGTCTCTTGTCATTTTTAACTATTTTGACAGTTTTTTAGTGAAATGGTAGGGGTAAGTACCCCCTTACCATTTCACACAGGGGGGGGGGCCGGGATCTGGGGGTCCCCTTGTTAAAGGGGGCTTCCAGATTCCGATAAGCCCCCCGCCCGCAGACCCCCACAACCACCGGCCACGGTTGTGGGGATGAGGCCCTTGTCCTCATCAACATGGGGACAAGGTGTTTTGGGGGGCTACCCCAAAGCACCCTCCCAATGTTGAGGGCATGTGGCCTGGTACGGTTCAGGAGGGGGGGGGGCCGCACTCTCGTCCCCCCCTCTTTTCCTGCGGCCTGCCAGGTTGCGTGCTCGGATAAGGGTCTGGTATGGATTTTTGGGGGAACCCCACGCCGTTTTTTTTTTTTTTTTTTGGCGCGGGGTTCCCCTTAAAATCCATACCAGACCTGAAGGGTCTGGTATGGAATTTAGGGGGAACCCCACGTCATTTTTTTTTTTTAATTTTGGCCGGGGTTCCCCTTAATATCCATACCAGACCTGAAGGGCCTGGTATGGAATTTAGGGGGACCCCCCCACGTCATTTTTTTTTTTTTTAATTTTGGTTCGGGGTTTCCCTGGGGGGAATTCCCATGCCGTTTTTATCAATGAACTTCTATGTGTATTGTCGGCAATGCAATAGCCGCGGGTAGTTTTAAATGTGTTTTTTCCTTCCAAATGTCATTTTGCTGTCAGACTGTTCTAAACACGGGAAACATGCGCCCCTTTACAGGCATACTATAGACACCCCCCAGGTACGAAATTTAAAGGGATATTACACTTTTATTGTTTGACTTTAAGCATTATTAAAATCACTGCTCCTGAAAAAACGTCCGTTTTTAAAACTTTTTTTTGCCCCAAACACTTTTTATGACAATAACTTGCATATAAGCCTTTAAAATTAGCACTTTTGATTTCTCCCATAGACTTTTAAAGGGTGTTCCGCGGCATTCGAATTTGCCGCGAACACCCCAAATTGTTCGGTGTTCGGCGAACTTGCGAACAGCTAATGTTCGAGTCGAACATGAGTTCGACTCGAACTCGAAGCTCATCCCTAGTGGGGAGGGTGGTATGATGAGGGTCAAGAAACACACATCACTAATATTTGTATTTTGCAAGACACACATTGAGAGAGGAGAAGGGCATGGAGAGAGGGAGAAATACACAGATTGGAAAATTCACTTGAGTTTAAGAAATGTGAGTGCGATTGCTAGGTTGTTCACTTTTGTATTTAATTTTGTGTTATTTTCCAGCGTTGATTTATTTTTATTTATTTCTCCATGCAAGAAAGGAGAGTTGGCATAACCTCATGGAATGTCTGGGGCCTAGGGGATCCAATTTTGAGAGCCACGGTTCTTTCGGCATTAAAGGGGAGGGGGCCAGGACTACTTTGCCTGCAGGAGACACATCTGAATAATGACACGGCGACACAATTGCGCAGTCGGAAGTTCCAAGCCCAATACCATTTAATCTATTCCTCCTATTCAAGGGGGGTAAGTATACTGGTTGTGAGAGGAATGGCGTTCTCCTGCAGAGAAAGTTGTATTGATGAACAGGGCCGATATGTTTTTTTACTTTGTTCGATTGAACACAAATTATTTGTGTTGGCAAATATCTACATCCCCCCCCCGCCCCCATTCAAGCTACAGGTCTTACATAAGTTATTGGAGTTTGTGCTGGATAAAGCGGGAACCCCAATAATAGTGGTGGGTGACTTCAGCGAAGTACTCAACGGAAGTATAGATAGATACCCATCGGGTCATAGGTCCAACACAGCAGGCGAGAGTAGGCTATCCTGATTTCTAGTGGAAATGGGATTGAGTGACATTTGGCGAATGCGTTATCTGCAAGAAAGACAGTTTTCATGCTTCTCAAGTTCTTACCTCACTCTCTCTAGAATCAATTTGGCCTTGGGTAATTAGGAGGCAATATCAACAATAAGTAGTATAGAGTATGGCCCGAGAGGAGTCTCTGATCACTCTCCGCTTGTGCTGACAATAAATGCTGGGGGTAGGATCCTTCCTGGAGAGTAGAAAATAAGTACTCGTTGGCTGGAATTGATTGGCAATTCTGGAGAAGTGGTGTCTAATCTAAATGAATATGTACAAATCAACACGGGCTCGGCATTGCCGGATGTGGTTTGGGACTCCTTGAATTCTTATCTCAGAGGCCTCCTGATCCGACAGGTGGCAAAAACCAAGGGGAAATCCAGAGAGTGGGAAGGGGATATTAGGTAAGAGGTGACACTGTCAGAAAAGCGGTATGTCGAAGATCCAACCCCAGATAGGCAGAGGGAATGGTTAGACAAGCAACAAGTGTACAAAATGACTATTACTAGGAGGACGGCGAATAGACATATATTTCAGAGGCAGTGCCATTTTGGGGAGGGGGAAAGGGTTGGTCGTATGCTGTCCCTCCTGATTAAATCTAATACTCCCCCCGCTACCATCTCGGCGATTAGGACTTCAAGTGGGGACATTACCCCCGACGCGATAGAGATAATGTAGGTATTTAGTAATTACTACAAGTCTTTATATAAATCTAACAGGGGCGAGGGGAGTGAAATAACTGACGATTTTTTCCAGGGTATATCAATCCCGTCCTTGTCAGAGCAGGATAGAACAGATTTGGAGGCACCAGTGACTTTGGAGGAATTAAAACGAGCAGTGGCTGGGATGTCCAGCCAAAAATCACCAGGCCCAGATGGACTCCCAGTAGAAATATATAAAAGATATAGTGAGGTACTTCTCCCAGAACTGCTGGAAACATTAGGATGGGCACTAGCTAATGGGAGACTTCCTACTGCAATGACAGAAGCCACCGTTATAGTAATATACAAGGAGGGGAAAGACCATCTGGATGTTTCCTCCTATTGCCCAATCTCACTTCTATGCACTGATGTAAAAATCTTGGTGAAAGTTTTAGCAACCCCTTTAAATAAATGTATTCAAGGGTTGATACATCCGGATCAGTCGGGTTTCATTCTCAATAGATCGACAAGCATTAGAAGAGTCTTCTTAAACATGCCAAGGCATTTGATAGCCTAGAATGGGACTACTTATGGAAGGTGCTAATCCGATTCGGGTTTGACCCCTCCTTTATTAGTTGGGTGAAGCTATTGTATAATGAGCAAAAATTTAAATTAACAACGAATATTCCCAGTTGGAGAGAAGGACGAGACAGGGCTGTCCCCTGTCTCCCCTACTGTTCGCCCTTGCAATGGAACCCCTAGCAATCATGTCTAGATCAAGGCTAGACATGCAGGGGTTCTGGCGCCAACTGGAAGAGGACAGGATAGCACTGTTCGCAGATGACATCCTGTTTTTTCTTGGGGACGTTGAAACCTCGCTAAACCCAGTGATACAAATGGTGGGTGAGTTTGGGCACCTTTCTGGTCTGACCGTCAATTGGGATAAGTCGGCTTTATTATCGATCGACCCATTTGATGACTGGATACCACCAGGAATTTCCCACCTGAAAGTAGTGGCCAAGTTGAAATACCTGGGGGTTTGGAATTTGAGTGATATAAACCAGTATGCTAATAATAACTTAGCCCCATTGTTATTGAAACTAAAACAAAAGGGAGACACCTGGTGCCATTTCCCCCTATCTGTTGCAGGGTTCTGATATGGCTACCGCAAATATTGTATACGCTTCACAATTCTCCAACCTGGATAGGTCAAAAGTGGTTCAAGAAAATAGAATCCCTTTTTCGTGAATTAATTTGGAAAAAGGGCCAATCTAGGATTAGCTTGCAAATGCTGCAATTACCGATTAAAGACAGTGGTATGGTGATTCCACAACCGAGACTATATTTTTTGTCATCCCAGTTGCAACACCTAGTGGGTTGTGGTACCATAGGTGGCGGCAATTCTAATAACAGAATGATGATAAAGGGGGCCCCACACAATACACTAGTTGAGGCACTAGAGGCAGATTGCTTTGCTTATAGATGTCTGATGATAAAACTAGTTAGTAAAGTGTGACAAGTAATGAAGGCACTAATGGGGTACAATGGGGTAACAGAATACACCCCTTTATGGCATAACAAAAACCTGGCTGAAATAAGGGGCATAGTGAGACCCTGGGAATGGGAAAGGCAAGGTATTAGCCGTCTGTTTCAGTTATACGAGGGCAACCTTATGAAGTATTTTTTAGATCTAAGACGGGAATTTAACATATCAAACAAGGCGTTCTATAAATATCTGCAGATTAGATATGCTATTCAAGCACAGTTCAGGTCTCAAATTATAGAGTGGACCCAGATCCCCGTACTCCTGAAAATCATCAATTCAGCTTCTACTAAAGGTCTAGTTTCCAAGATGTATACTAGTCTGGAGGAGAGAATTATAAGCGGAGTGGGTCCTCTTAAGAGTAAAGAGAGGTGGGAGAGAGACGTAGGGACAATTACTAAAGCACAATGGGATAAGATCTTAGAACAAGGAGCCCTGGTCTCGATCTCCCCTTCGCAGAATCTTTCCCATCTGTTTCTAATCCATAGATTCTTTTATACCCCTAAAAAAATGTTTACACTTGGATGGAAACAAAATTATGAGTGCCCCAGGTGTAAAGCGCAAAGAGACCTCATTCATATGGTATGGAAGTGTTACTAGGATAAATAAAACCTTTATGAGTTTACTAGAACCTGAAGCCAAGACATGCCTACTAGGGTGTTTTGAGGAAGATAGAGTCCTGCCTGGTACTTCCGAAGTAGTGTTGAGATTTCTTTTCCAAGCGAGAAAATTAATTGCACAGAAATGGCAGGTTCAGACGGTGGAGAGTTGGATTGAAACTATCAATTCTATGGTTTGGAGTGAGAGAGTGTTGTATATTAGACAGAACAACCTCAGAAAGTTTGAGAAAATGTGGAGACCTTGGCTGCAGGAGATGGGATTTCCGTATGAGGAGATGGCGGCCAGTTGAGGAGAATTTCCCTGCCGCCTACTGTCAGGCCCCCGTCTCCGCCTTTTCTCTTTTTCTCTCTTTTCTCCCTATCCTTTGGTCTCTTCCATATATCTTCCTTCTGTCAATGGCGGGGATTTCTTCTCCCTCTTCGGTTATAGAGATAGTTAACAGATATGATGTCAGGCATAGATAATGTTTGAGCGATGTGTGGTGGGGGGGTGGGATTAGGTTGGGTTGGAGGGAGGGTGAGGGGATATAGCATAATAATGTTTTTGCAATTTGCATCATTGTATGATGACGTATGACACTGTACGTTTTTAACTTTTGCAATATGTAAAACAATAAAAAGAATGAATTAAAAAAAAAAAAAAAAAGCCTGTGACTCAGCGTTCAGGTCTGAAGATAAATTTGAACTCAAAGCTGCAGGGAGAAGCCTCATTGTCATTGTGAGTATAAGGAGGTCCAGTGCTAACTATTTAGTGCCACTTTTCTAACAACGACTTACGGAGCACGTGAAGAAGTCTTAAGAGTATCATAGATTACACAAGCAGTGATGCAGAATGTGTGAGGAATCCTTCTCTTCCTGTTGTGCTGAATACTTTTTATGCTTATTTTGAAAATTGCAGCCCATTCCCTAGCTGCAGATCACAGGATCTCTGTTGCTTCTACAGTGATGCTCTGTCCTGTTGGTGGGCCTGTACAATTTTGGCGGCATTATGTCATGACAGGAATTGATTTTGCCACCGGGTTTCTGTGTTTCCATAGCAGTGGAATGCCATCTGTCTCAGTGCACAGACATCTTTAAAGCGAAGTTTCACCCAAAAGTGTAACTCTCACTTATACGCTTCCTCCCCCCTTCCGGTGCCACATTTGGCACCTTTCAGGTGAAGGGGTGCTTCACTTATGCACAGTAGGGAACCCGCTGTGAAGCCGAAAGGCTTCACTACCGGGTTCCCTTACCAGGAATGGCGGTGGCAGCACCCCAATTTCGATCCGAACTTCGTCTGGGGTGCCGACATTGCGGGCTCCCTGGACAGGTAAGTGCCCTAATATTAAAAGTCGGAAGCTACAGTATTTGTAGCTGCTGACTTTTAATTTTTTTCACCCAGGCTGGACCTACTCTTTAATAACGTCTTTTCTCGGGCAACTGTCCCTGTGTGCTTTAAGTCTACTATAATTGTTCCTGTTTCACAGAGCAAAGCAGTGTTATATTTGAATGACTATCGCTAAACCCAATAGTTATGAATTGCTCCAAAAGGCTGGTCATGCCACATAAAGAGAGGATACTCATTAGTATGCATGCAGTCACATCTGATCCACTGGAGATGCTATCTCATCAGTAGGCAACCTGGTTCTTACTCACTTATAGAATACAGATTCTTACATTGGAATGCATTTTTTTTAGATTTTAGTTCCACCTTCAGTATCAGTTTTATTCCACAAACCCTAATAGATAAACAGATATTTCTTAGAATGAGCTCAATTTTGTGTAAATGGACACAGGACTTTTTAACAAATGGGCCACAGTGTGTGAGAATTCACACTATTGCATCTTCTTCCATCATCCTCCATACTGGTTCCCTCCAGGGCCATAACTTGAACCCCTTAGTGCACACCACTGGAGGGATTTGTTCTAAGGTAAGTATTTCATAATGAGCTAGTATGCTATGCATACTAGCTCATTTTGCCTTTGTCTTGCAGGTTTTTCATTTTGTTTCCCCAAGATTTACAGCATCTTTAAATATTTATGAGTGCATTTGGGAATGATAACCTCACCAAGAGCACCAATACAGCCAGCATAATGAAGAGGGCCCATCAACTGCTTTACTTTTGGGGGCGATTGAAGTGTGCTGGCCTTGGTACTTCAGTCCTCATCTCATTTTATAAGTATGTGGTGGAGAGCAGCCTTTCTTCTTGCATTATCATTTGGTACAGTAATTGCTCTGCTTATATTTACAGCAGGTTTAGGAAGCTGGTCCTTAATATTATGAGGGACTCTTGCCATTTTGCTTATGGACTGTTTTCCACCCTTCATTCAGATCAAGTTTTTGCAGCTTCAAAGTTAGAACCACCAGGCTGAGGATCAGCATTTTTCCTGATTCTGTGAGACTGACAAATTCTGCATCACCCTGAATTATTGCTGCTATATATGAGTATTCCTTCTCTGGGCGTTTCTGCAAATTGAGATTGATAATACTGCACTTTATGATTGTTAATAATTGTTGTATTATTTTATGTATTTATATTAATGTTCACATTTTTATTTATTTGTATTTATTTGATTGCCTTGATTTTATTATTGTTCCCAGTACCTTATTTCTTTTCTTTCATGAAAAAAAACATTTTTTGTATTAGGTATGAGCAAAACATACCTGGGTTCGGCACAAGGTAGGGT
Organism: Aquarana catesbeiana; assembly: GCF_042186555.1. Taxonomy (NCBI): domain Eukaryota; kingdom Metazoa; phylum Chordata; class Amphibia; order Anura; family Ranidae; genus Aquarana; species Aquarana catesbeiana. The sequence continues at coordinate 259,445,641 of NC_133327.1, read as the reverse complement.
CAGCAAACATTATGGAAGCTCGGATACTGAATCCATTCCCCATTAAAGTAATTGTGAGTGGATTGTTAAAGACCTACAATAGCCATTTTCTAGGCTAATAGGCAGGGAATCTCAGACAAATAGCATGGGTGGGGGGGGGGCATATCAAAGTAAGAAAAAAAAAATTCTGCAAAATTTCTGCAATTTTATTACTTAAAGGCCAACATTAAAAATGCCTGGGGGACCCCCTGACTCTGCCTGAGAAGTAGTGCATTTATTCGATACATAAAACCTACTGCAGCAAAACAGACATTTAGTAAAAAAAATGCTGCTTTAATTGAGTTAACAATCGGCTGGGCATTCCCTTCAACTATAGATCCTTATCATAGATCCCCATAATGTCCACCGCATATGGTCATATATACAGTATATCATATTTAATGACATCACCCAGGAGACTCTGCTCCTTTGTTTATATTAAGCTGTCAACTGACAGATCTGTCATTCACGGATGAGCAGTTGTCAGGAGAATATTTTGTTGGTGGTCAGCAGTATTTTTTTTTTTTAGTAAATGAAAATCCCTCATTCATCATGATTGACATGGATCCGTATTGTTTGGCGATATGATTGATTGTGACTTTACATCATAGGACATTTTTTTATTCGTTTTTTTCATTTGTTAAAGGACTTGTCAAAAACTGTAAATTTTTATTTACTTTTCACTTTTTTTGTGAATAAGTAGGAGTACTATGTACACCTTACTTATTCACTTTGGGTGGGGCAGTATCTGGGAGCTGCCCTATTTTTGAAGGAGGCATTCAGGGACAGAGCTGTGAGGGAGAGGCCTTATCAACATGGGGGTAAGATGCTTTACTTGCCAGGGGAGTCTTTGCTAGTAAGGTACCGACTCATCTTGAGGGGATGTGACTTGGTATGGTTCAGGATGGGAGTGCATGCTTGCCCACCCCACCCCCAGGCTGCATGCTCAGAAAAAAGGACTGGGTGAATTTTTGAAAGGACCCCACACTTTACGTCTTGATTTGGAGGGGGGGCCCAAGCTTTTTTTCAACTATTCCCAGCCAGTAAATGATTGGAGCCGCATGACATCACTGGTTAGTAAGGACAATTCCTTAATAATCATTGACAGTGGAAGAAGTAAACTGTCATATACAGTAGCACAAGAAAGTACTATTATATATGAAATTCGGCTCCTGCATGAAGACCATGATTAAGCCCTTTGTGGGTGAAATGTGTTGGAGCAAAAGGTAGAGAGGTGAGACTATATATTGTAAATTCTCAACATATTATTTTTGAGTTGGTTTTACATCAATGACAGCATCAGTGCAGGGTTGGTTCGTTCATTTCTATTGACAAGTGGAACAGCTGGCAGTATGGCGAAAGAGGCAAGTTTGGAGAGGCATAGCTACTATTGATTCCACAGACTCACAACTGAATTACAGATTTATTTATGTTATTTACATATTTTGGTTTTAATAAGTACAAAATAAAAAAGGCAATACAGTGCAAACAGATAAAACAAAACTATGTAGATAAAAACTAATCAATAAAAAATAACACAAAAACAGTCCATATTCTTCTTCATAAGATGTTCATAAGTTGATCGAAAAAAACACCAGCGACTATCCAGCGGGATAAGTGATATGTCAATCATATAAGGTGACTTATGTGACAACCTCCACCATCAAGAGAAATGGCCGCTCACCTCAAGCGATGGACCCCTGAGTAAATCAGTCAGGTCAAAACAGCAGTTCCCTTTAAGGGTAGTAAGTCAGCAAACTCCCACACTAGTATCAGATAGGATGCCGGTGGTTGGCAATTTCACATTTATGTGAATAAAACTAACGATCAGAAATAAAACAATTAATATCAAATTCGATGTTCAAGCCTCCCGACACAAGAACCTTGGTCTCATGGATCCAATAAGATTCCCTACGACTGAGTTGGCGCAGAAAATTGCCACCTCTCCAATGTTTTGTAACCTTTTCAATGTCCCAAAATTGTAAACTCTTAGGGCTTTGATCATGGACCAGCTTGAAATGCTTAGAGACATTGTGCGACTTTAAACCATTTTTTATGTTGTTTACATGCTCTCCCAGTCTGACGTGGAGAGGCCTAGATGTCCTCCCAATATATTGGAGGCCACATCCACACATATAAACAACCCCAACCATCGCACAAGTTATAAGTTGACCAATTTTATATTCCTTATCTGTGGCCTTAACCACAAAATCTTTCCGCTTTTTTAAAATTACATTTAAAATGCCTACAGGCAGTACATTGCCCACAGGCATAGAAGCCCGAGAGGAAGGAGAATAACCTACTTTCAGACTGCACCGGCGGATCAACTACCCCAGGTGCAAGTCAGTCCCGTAAAGATGGGGCTTTTTTATAAATGAAAGCAGGACATTGCAGCAACAAAGGGCCCAACACTCTGCCCTGTTTCAAAATAGACCAGTTCTTTGAAATCACTTTCTCAAACTTTTTGTACTGAACATTAAAATTAAGTATAATTTTAAAATTAGAAGCACTGGTACTGGTATCCTTCACTTTATCAGCCATCAGTGTTGCTCTATCCATGATATGCACTGTCTCTATCATGTTCTAAAGAGTTTTTAATCATATCCCTTTTCCTGAAATCTGGATGATAACACTTGTGACTGAGTAATAAAATCATCTTCCCGTTTGCAATTCCATCTAAGTCTGACGAATTGGCCCTAGGGGATGTTACACAACCATGACTTATGGTGGCAAATCCCCAATGGGATATAAGAATTACGATCAGTAGGCTTGAGGTAATTGCACAACCGGAAATGATCACAGTCTTTCCAAATTTCCAAGTCAAGAAACACTACTTTTTCACTGAACAACTGAAATTCCAAGTGAGCTGGATGTTCTTGGTATTAGAATTCAATGTCTGCACAAAAAGATCCAAACTTCTATGATCACCCTCCCAGATCATAAAGAGGTTGTCTATATACTTTGTAACAGACTAGCTCCGGGGGGCGATGTTTGAAAACAGCATCCTCCTCCCAGTGGGCCATAAATAAATTGGCCACACTGGGAGTGAAACGTGCCCCCATCGCAACCCCCCTTATTTGCAAATAGAATTGGTGATTATACCAAAAATAATTTATTGCCAAGCAGAAACCCAATCTATTCAAAAGATATCTTTTTATGTTTATCTGTAAGGTCGGAAAACGATGACATCACCCACTGTACAGAAAACAGGGCATCTTCATGTCCGATAATAGTGTACAGTGATCCGACATTGGCTGTGATCAAAATACTAGAAGGGGAACACTTTGCCGATTCAATAATTTGTATGATATGCTTGGTGTCTTTAAGGAACGCTTCAGTTTTTGAGACCAATGGTTGGAGGAAACTATCAATATACTGCCCAACCCTTGAGGAGATGGAATCGATTCCATTTACGATAGGCCTTCCGGGAGGGTTGGCACTATCCTTGTGGATTTTTGGGAGGCAGTATATGATAGGGGTCCTACAAAATAGGGGGTCCAGATATGTCGCCTATTTTTTGGTAAGGATACTGGTATCCTTACCTTCCTCAATCAGCCAGTGAAGTTCATCCTCATAGGTCAACATTGGATCTTTATTAAGTATCCTGTAAGTATCATTGTCACTTAACAATCTATCCATTTCTGCCAGATATTTTACCTTGTCCTGAATCACCAAACCACCCCCCTTGTCAGCAGGGCGTATTATGATTTCATTTCTTTTTTCCAAAGATTCAATGCCCTGTCTGATACAATGGAGGTCAACTACTTTCCGTATCCTCATCTTATCCAAATCATTAAACACCATATTTTTAAACACCTCTAGATACTTGTTGTCAGCATTGAGAGGGTGAAAAGTGGATTTATTTCAAAGATTGGAATGAGTACCCTCTGGAACAGTAGGATGTCTCATGAGATTAGATAAAAAATATTTTTTCATATTCAAATTTCTGATAAATTTATGGATGCTTACATAAGTGTGGAATTTATTAAGATTTTGAGTGGGAGCGAATTTAAGCCCTCTGTCCAGGACTTTCATCTCATTCTCTCTCAAAGAGCAACTGCTAAGATTATAAATGCCAGCACCTATTGGGGCTTTTGAATTCTCCTACCCCCTCTCCTTCCTCTCTCCCTTTTCTTTTTCGGTGTTGGCCAATTATTTGTGGGCATTGCTGAGACTGATGTCTCCACCAATCTCCTTTATTTGGTTGGTATACAGGCGGACCCCTCCTCGGTCCATTCTGTGCCCCCGAAAAATCCCCTCCTTCTCGTGTCCCATTGTACTGTAAAGGTGCAAACCTATTGGAAATAGGCACCTGCACCCCCCACCCGAGGGAACTGAGGCATCCCCCTCCCTTGATTCCCATAATGAGGGGGAGGATCCTGTCTGTGGTTAACCCACCTTTGTGGTGATTAATAATTCTGTTGGTATTGAGAATTATTCCTAAAGGGAGTGGTAGGAGGACCATTCCTCCTACCTCTACCTCTTTTACCTCTATTATTCCCTCTAAACACCTGACTCTCCCTCTGAGGGGGAGGGGCAGATGAGGGGTGATCATAACTATAAACAGGATGAATATTAGGTGGAGGTAAAGGTGAATTAATACCAGCCTGAATGGGCACATTAGCTGGAATAGATGGATTTGGAACATCAGCATTCTGTAATTTAAATATATTCCCATTATGGACATCATCAGAGTCCCTAATATATTTTTTCTTTTTCTTAGTTTGAACCTCTGTGTTCCATTTACTGAGTTTATTCCTAAGATCCACCTATAGCCTCGGGAACTCATCACTCCCCTTAAAAGGTTTTATGATTTTCTGAATGTCACAAATCTGTGGCTCCAGAATTTTAATTTTCCTTTGTTTCCGTGAGAGTAATGCCCCGTACACACGGTCGGATTTTCCGACGGACAATGTCCGATCGGAGCGTGTTGTCGGAAATTCCGACCGTGTGTGGGCTCCATCGGACATTTTCCATCGGATTTTCCGACACACAAAGTTGGACAGCAGGAGATAAAATTTTCCAACAACAAAATCCGATTGCGTCAATTCCGACCGTGTGTGGCCTGTTCCGACGCACAAAGTGCCACGCATGCTCAGAAGAAATTCCGACACGGGACAGCTCGTTCTGGTAAACTTAGCGTTCGCAATGGATACAGCACTTTCGTCACGCGGCAATGTTCAAAATGGTTTAATACAACGCACTCTCTTCTTCTTTATAATGTGACAAGAATTAAGTAGCTTTGATGCTCATATTCACACACACTTCTCACAAACTTCTTTCGTTACTATTTATCAGGATTCCCTCAATATATTTTGATTTCTCACATCTGACAACATATTTTTTTTTTTTTTTTTTGACTTTAATGTAGATTCTTTTTTTGTGTTTCTCTTTTTTAATTGTTTTTTTTGGTGATTTTGATTTGTACTCCCGAAAATGTTTGTGTGTTTTTTGTGACAAGTTCCCACAACACCACTAATATGTTGTTCTATTTAATCTGTAGGAGATTGTTTGGTGTTGTTGTCCCTTGTTAATTTCACATTTTATGTTTTTAGAAATGTACCTGAATTGTCACCAACAAACTGTCCTTTTTGGATGAAAACACACACAGGAGAGTAGAATTTACCGAAAAATTTTTTATTAAGGGGTCACAACTATAAACAAAGAGGGAGGCAATGCTGGAGAAACTGCAGAAATTGGCGAAGCCTTGGACCCCCAGGGCAGACATCAATTATTTAAAAGCAAAATTGGTGGCCTAAGGAGTCCATATCTAAGGGAAGGCAGTCTGGTCCAGAAGTCCCAGAGATCCGGAAAGCAGCAGATGACATCTGTGTCCCCAGGCTGTGGTCATACGAGAGACTGCATCTTCTGTCAGGCCAGACTGAACCAAGGGCAATCACTCTCAGGTCTTCCTTCCACGTTTCCTTCCAGGCTTTGGCTGTGGTGGTGGAGTTGTGGCAGCAGGAGGAGGAGGAGGAGGATCGTCGATCTCAATGACATCCGTCTTGTGTGTCAGTTCCCCACTCTCCCCCTTAGGTAGGACTTTATAAATCAGGTCCTCAGAGATCTTGCGTTGGCCCTCCTGCATGCCCTGCAATTTGGTGGCAGCCATGCAGGCAAAGGCCTCTTCAGGACTGGGGAAGGCTCTGAGGGACGCCGAAGCCTCCTGGATCAGCCTGTATGCTGAATCCTGCACAGGACTGGGAGTCATCTTCCTGGCTCGTTTATGTGGCAGGCGGAGGGGAGGAACCTGAGACTCAGTCAGGCTGCAACTTGTCCCAGGCTTCTCTTGGCTGACACTTAGCCCCGCCTCCTCCTGGCTGACACTAATCCCCGCCTCCTCCTGGCTGACACTAATCCCCGCCTCCTCCTGGCTGCCACATTCCACAGCCTCCTCCTGGCTGAGGTCTTCCTGTGTATGAAAAAGGGACATAGTTTTAGTATTTTTTACATCAATCACACACAATTTTCACCTCCTGACTGCTGCAAATTGAATGTTAACAAATATAACAGACTATCCTTCTGAGCCCAGCATTTTGCATTCTTGTCCCAATTTTGGGTGCCCACTACTGTCTATTGATATGTAAAACACTTTATGAAATCAGCAATTAGTGATCAATAATAACATCTAGTAAACATCATTTATTTATTGCCCAGAAATCTGTAGAAGAATGCTATACCTGACTCCAGCTGGGCTCCTCCACTTCTTCCTGGCTGGAAGGCCCAGGTTGGACATCAGAAGCCTCAGCTGGGATGGAAGGAAGAGTGGAAGGAAGAGTGGAGAGGGATTCCCTGACTTCAGTGTGGTCTGACAGAAATCGCAGTCTCTCATAGTACCACAGCCTGGGGACATAAACGTCATCTGCTGCAGCTCCGGATCTCTGGGAATCCGTGACCTTCTTGCGCTCCCTAAGATAAGTGCTCCTCAGGCCACCAATTTTTGCTTTTAAATAAGGGATGGTTGCTGTGGGGACCACCGGCTTCACCAACTCCAGCTTTTTCTCCAGCGCTGCCTGCCTCTTCTGTTTGTGGTTATAGTGGGGGTGTCTGACTTGCCACAGACAGGGCAGCTCCCTGTACTTGTCAATGAACAGGGGCAGGAAATTGTGGTCGTTGAACCCATTCATTTTCTCTGCAAGACACAACACAAGACAAACCCTAATGTCAGGCCAAACTCCCCTAATCTTGTTACAATATAGGCTTCCATTTTGAAGCAGTATAGGCCCAAGTTTAGATCCTACCTTCGTTAGCACGATCGGTGTCTCCGATGCTCCTTCCTCCGCTCACAGATCGTACGTAAGACGCGCGCGTTATGATTTATACACACTGCGCATGCGTATAACTCCGCCCGCCCCTGACGTTCTTTCTAGTCTATTCCCCGCCCCTTTTCGTTCGGCGCAGTGGAGGAAGAGCACATGGCGGATAGACAGCAGGATCGTGAGTCCTGTAAAAAGCTGCGCTAAAATTATTAAAAGTTCATATAAATGACATCAAGGGGATTTCTCCAAGTCCTTATTTCAAAGTGAAAACACCACCACCGTGCACTTCTAAGCAGTAGTGACAATCCACCCTAGTAGTAGAGCCTGCTTACCAGATGGCAAGCATAAAAGGGCAAGTGGCTTTAGCCTAGCCAAGGCCTTTTAGCTTGCTGACGCTCCCGGTGTTCCTATGGGGGGTAAATCTCCAGGCTCCCTTAGGTTATCCTCATGTCGCCATTCAACACGAAAAACCCGGATGACCTGGAGGGATGTCTGTGTTCCAGATCGTGCTAATTACAGCAACGAGGAGGAGGAGGAGGAGGAAAGGCCGGAGCCTGAAACGTCCCAATCCAGAAGGAGATTAAAGGACTCAAATATGTCCTTTGGGGAGATGTTGGAGATGGTGGACATCCTGAAGAAGGCCGACTATGATGGAAAGTATGGGCCTTACCCCAATCACAATGTCCGAAAGGCCAAGATCATGGCGAAAGTGGTCAGGAGTCTGCACCGGAAATTCGGGGTACGACGATCGAAAGATCAGCTCAGGAAGCGGTGGTCGGACCTGAAATTACGAGAACATGAGCAGTACAGAAAGATCCGGAGAGTGCTGCAAAAAAGTAAGTAGTTGTGCTGTGTTCCTATTCTTTATGTTTATGACGTTCGTGCTGCTCCATGTGCTTTTAGGAACTGTTGTACAATTTAAAATGGCAACTTTCATGTTCATGGGCACATTATTCGTTCGGATCACACATTTTTATTTCGGACGATAAAATACCATTGTTTAGGCCATATGCATTTGGCCACCATTTTGACGCCCTATACTTGTCTTCAAAGAATTGGGTTGTGTAGATGGCTTTGTTACTAGAATGAAATGCAAACTAGATTGTGTGTAAGGAGAGGACACTCAGCAGCTGTTTTCACATCTGGACACTGGAGCACTAGTGTGGGACACAAGAACACCATTTTTATTAGGGGGGCCACACAGGTGCTCCAGTGTATACTATAGGGGGGGCTACATCTGTGAAGCTTGTACTAAACAGGTAAAGTATTGCAGCTTGACAAAGGACACTAAAAAAGCTACATCTTGGAACTCGGCTAAAATAGATAATTGTACCCCACTTCCAAGCAATGTTTCATCTTTATAGTTCTGCCATCAAATATCTGTGTGCTAAGTATACCATTTTTGTTTTACATAGGGGAGAAAAGACTCGGAGGACACCCCTCATCCGAGGAGACCAGAGCCCCCCCCTCTGGAAGAAGGGGAAATCCCCCCAACACAAGATGAGCAGGAGGAGGAAGAAGACGTGGTGGAACTAGTCACCACAACAGGTGAGTGTCTGCAACCACAGGCTCAGATAAGAGATGGATGGTGGCATTTTTTGGGAAACCTAATTTATTTTGGGGTTCCTCTCTTTTTAGGTGATCGTGAGGTTGTGGATGAAGATCCTTTCACATCCGAAAGTGCCCAGATCCTGATCGGGGAGATCATGGGGTGTAATTTACAATTGGAAAACATCAAGCAAAACATCAATGATGTTATTCCAAAATATAAAAACATCATTGATGTTTTGGGGCGAGTTTAAAACCCCTCCAAATCACTTTCTTCTTTTGTGTGCTACAATGTGCGAAATGTTTTTGTGATTTTTCCCAAAGCCAAATTTGGAGGATGCACACAGTGTGTCAACATGTGCTATCTGCCATCACGGGAGATCAATGGACGCGTTTTGGGGGTGCAACCCCTTCCTCAATAATAAAGTAGCGGTGAGGAAGGGCTTTCTCCCCCAAAACACGTCCCTTGATCCCCCGTGATGGCAGGTAGCACATGTTGACATTGTGAAATTTGTGTGCATCTTCCAAATTTGGCTTTTCCTGGGGTGATTTCCCCCCATCTGAACGCAATATCAAACACAGTTCCTAAATACTCATGTCTGATATTGCCTTCAGGTTCTACCAAATGTGAACTTTGTAAGATCAAGATTTGTGTCTTTCTTGTGGGTTTTACACAGGCCTGTTTTCTATAAAATGCACATTTTGATTTTGGATAATGACACCACAAAAATTGTTATACAACAAACATGTCGGTTTGTCAGAAAAACCTTTGGTAAATGCACATGTGATTGTGCTGGTATTAAAAAGATTGTTCATCAAGAATGTGTGGATTATTGTCTCAACGCTACAACACTTTTGGGGTGATGTAATTGTTGTTTTATGAGAAAATGGGGGTAATTTCCTAATGGGAAAATCCTCTTTACACTACAAGTGCAGTTTCAGTGCAGTTGCAAGTGCACTTGTAGTGAAAAGTGTCTTTGCATTTAGTAAATAACAGCCAACAGTGCTTTGTAAGGTTACACAATCACGACATTTTCTGGACTCCACACATTTCTGTCAGGGTCAGCTCAAACAAACACAAGCAGTAAATGTCCACAAAGAAGAGCCTGGGGGGAGATGCCTGTCGAGAACTTGAGGTCCTGCAGGCTTCTCCCTGTGGCCAAATACCGCAGGGTAGTGACGAGCCTCTGCTCCGGAGTGATGGCTTGCCTCATGCAGGTATCCTGCCTGCTGATATAGGGGGTCTGCGAAGCCAACAAACGGTGAAACACGGGGTCCGTTATCCTGAGAAAGTTCCTGAAATCATCAGGATTATTCTCACGGATCTCACGGAGCAAAGGCATATGAGAGAACTGGTCACGCTGAAGCAACCAATTCTTGGTCCATGAACTCCTCCTCACCCTGTTCATGGACTGGACTTGTGTCAAGGTCAGGACCCCAACACCAAGCCCCCACACAGCACGAACTGTACGAGGAGTACGCATACGAAACATGGCTAGAAAACGGTCGGCTGCTCAGAACGAAGTAACAGAACGCACTGAAGAACAGCAAGGCCTGTGAAGAGCGACCTGAAAACCAGTAACGAACGAACAAGAATACAATGACTACTTAAAGTCACGCGGAACTTGCTTGCACGCACTGAAGAGCAGATACAAACCCACAAGCACAAACTGAACGGCAGAAAACGATCTGAAAGCCACGAGTCTGAAAAAGCGCGAATCGTCTCTCACCAAACTTTTACTAACACGAGATTAGCAAAAGGAGCCCAAAGGGTGCCGTGCTTGGTTCTGAACCGGCCTTTTCTAGTCTCGTCGTACGTGGTGTACGTGACCGCGTGGTTGTCGATCGGAAATTCCGACAACTTTGTGCGACCGTGTGTAGGCAAAACAAGTTTGAGCCAACATCTGTCGGAAAAAATCCTAGGATTTTGTTGTCGGAATGTCCGAACAAAGTCCGACCATGTTCTACCGTGAAACCTTTCTTCACAAAGAAATCTCCCCATTCCTTCATAGATGCTTCATCACTAAGGCCATCATTTGGTGGGACATCCCATCTCAATCGGCGGGGAATAAGTTTATCTGACAGATACTGTGCAAACGAAGCGATGTCCCACCATGTTTTGACATTTTTCTCGAATATGTGACCTAATTTTTTTAAAGAGTAAGCCAGATCATTGGCCTGTTCAGTCAGAGGGTTGTGAGAAAATACTTCACCCAACTTAACCTTTACAATTCTCAAAATATTGAAATATTTAAAATATTGTGTTCTGCCGTTCAGTGGTTGTTATGGTGACTGGTACACATTTTACTTCCATTGGTCAGACGGGTCAGCTGACTAGGTTTATAAAGCAGGTGGCTTGCATCATGCTGTTGCCGCTGATGAAGTCCCACCCCTTAGGGATGTAACGTGTATGGAAACCACGTGACCTTGATCGTGACGTCACCCGCGTCCTACACACTGATCTCCGTGGCTACACACTGCTATTACATGCCATTTATCCTTAGCAATGGGGCCTGATTTGTAAGTGCATTTTACTCTTTTTAATAAAATGTTCTGAACATTCAGAAAACACTAGATATTATTGCTTTTATTCCATGTACCGGTCCTGGAGTTGATGTTGTATACCATGTGAAATTGCCAACCCCCGGCATCCTATCTGATACTAGTGTGGGAGTTTGCTGACTTACTACCCTTAAAGGGAACTGCTGTTTTGACCTGACTGATTTACTCAGGGGTCTATCGCGTGAGGTGAACGGCCATTTCTCTTGATGGTGGAGGTTGTCACATAAGTCACCTTATATGATTGACATATCACTTATCCCACTGGATAGTCACTGGTGTTTTTTTCGATCAACTTATGAGCATCTTATGAAGAAGAATATTGACTGTTTTTGTGTTATTTTTTATTGATTAGTTTTTATCTACATAGTTTTGTTTTATCTGTTTGCGCTGTACTGCCTTTTTTATTGACATTTCAGGGATTTGATAATTTGACCCTCAGTATTTCAGCTGCTGTATTAGGTTTTATGTTGCGCTGGTTGATTCTTTCTATATTTAATAAGTACAAAAACATGATGATCAGTTTAAAAATGGCTACAATTTTCTATAATCAATATGATGCTCTACTGGGAAATTGATTTATCACTGTAATTTGGGAGCAAAACAAATTCACCAAGAGCAGATTATGCAGATGCTTTCCTGGGCACATAAAACAAGCTGACATCACTGCTCCATACTCTCCACCTTGTCCAATCAGGGAATGCTTTGCATTCATAGAAAAAGTGAAAAGTGATCTCTGCATGGCCCCTGTTTTGAGCGGACTGTTTCCAGAATACAGTAGGGCAGTCGCTCAACACAGGATCTTGTAGCTAGTGAGGATCATTATAGTAGTGGTGCTTACTATAGTGATTTTCGGCTTCTAGAGGGATCCCACAAGTATGGTATATGTATAGTTACATTGGCCCAAGCTGGATTAATGTAACTGTGTAAATATATCCAAACCAATACTCTTCTTTATGTCACGAGTTCATCCCCGCTGTTCACTAAAGATCCAGAGTACCTCAGCAGTTAGGCAAGAAAAAAAAAATAGGGCTTAAGGCCTCATTCCCACAAGGCGAATCGGCTCAGCAGAGTCCACCAGCTCAGCAGGAGATCTCTCCGTTGATCTCCACTGAGCCGTCGGATGACAGGTCTGTCTCTGCTCACTGAGCGGGGAGAGGCCTGTCAGAGTGCTGCTGATTCCTATGGAGGGATCGGACAAAAACAGACAGCATGTCCCTTTTCATCAGATCTCATCTGATCCGCCAGGATGGATGCGAACATATCGCCATACATCTGATTTTAGCGGATCAGATCGGATGTCAGCGGACACGGTAACTGCTGACATCCATAGACCTACATGGAGCGTCTGTTCAGGTCCGCCTAAAAAACTGACAGTGTGAAAGGGGCCTAATATTTCCAAAACAATATATAAACCAGACAAAAATCAAAATACTCACAAAAATATTTTAAAGAAACCACCTGTGCAATTTGTGCTCAAAATACTACACAGATGGGGAGATTTAATAAATCTGGAGAGTGCAATATCTGGTGCAGCTCTGCATAGAAATCAATCTGCTTCCAGGTATTTTGTCAAAACTTAATTGAACAAGCTGAAGTTAGAAGCTGATTGGCTACCATGTACAGCTACACCAGATTTAGCACTCTCTAGTTTTAGTAAATCAACCTCAAGGGGTCCACATGTTTCTATCCCGGTGAATGTACTATGATCACCCAATATCTATAGACCTCTGAATGATTCTGACATGTAACCACTTTAAATACTACTATAACATATTTCTTTACCGTGTCTCCCACTGCATAAGTGTAGTCTGCTCACCCCACAATGTGGACCTCTAGACGAATTATGAGGTCTGCTATCACTTTAAGTTTATGCAGCATATCTCACCACTGTGTAGTCTCAGACTTTCTCAGTAGGTTGCTTACTTGTAACAATAAATTCTAATACCACTCAAAGTTCTTTCTTGAGATAGGCTCAATGTAGCCACATCAGATGCCTCTAGTGATCATGAAACCTCTGCAATTAAACAGAGAGAAACCCATAGTACTCACTGCTTCATATGCTTTATTTATACACTAAGGATTAAAATACTCACAATAAAAACAAGCTGTGTCAGCGCTTTATCTCAATCAAACATATCAATTGTTCATTAATCTCTGCAGTAGGACTCTCCTGTGAACCAATCTCTCTCCACACATTAACGTGACAAGGTCACCAAGGGTTGTACTCTGCCTTACGTGTTATGTACAATCCAGATTTCAAGAAAGGTATCCTGTGGAGTGTTCCTGTTTTTGCAGCTTTTTTGTACTCAGGCTCTTTGGTGAATGCATCCTCTTTGCCATCCTAACCATGTTTTACAATATTGTTTCTAACTTTGCACCTACTGTATTTAGTTACAAGTTACAGTTACTCCATGGCTGATCATTCGGATGATTATTCTATTCTAAATATATAAACAAGTCTTCAAGACTTTGGGATGTGAAATGTTGCGTCTGAAAAATATGCTTAACTCTGTTTTCTGTAAACTAAGAAAACAAATACATAGCTAAAATGAAAAAACAATTACTGCTTTTATTATTCTGTAGAGAACTAAAGGACACATTGATTTGAGAAAACTGACAGAAAATCACCAATTATTTAGCATCCTTAAAAATTGTCAGGAACATTCCATTTTTGTCCTTTTCTAACTGTTTGGACATTTCATTTAATCTTTTACTGTCTTGCCTGAGACAGTTGGAGGAAAGCAGTTTCTGGCAGTATAGAAGGAACCAAAGGAATAGCAAATGATACTGTGCTGCTGTGACTTCAACCACCATTTACTGGAAGGTATATTTCGACTGACCTTTGAGAGGAAGAACTTGTTTCACTTGTATATATTGCAAAAGGTTCGGAATGATTCATGGCCTTTATGTTCTCATGTTAATTTACTATACATAAATATGATTAATGTTCCACCCTTGCTATACTATAATATATTATAATTTAATAACACTCCACCTGTTCCTAAATAAAAGAAAAAAGATATACAGTTAATGTACCTATGCTACTAATGTCACTTTTTAAGGAGAGCTTCTGTGAATTGTGGACTTGCATTTAAGAAATAACACAAGTCACTTATTAAAACTATAGCAAGAGACCTGACTATTGTAATGATAGACTATAGTAGACACTGAGCAAAAAGCCTTGTAATGTATATGTAGACCCATGCTTCTTTTCCAGGCAAAGTGGTAGGCAGAAGACTATCTGGTTACTTTAATTGAACACTTTGGGAACACGGGTTGCTGAGTCATGTGAATACGCAAGCCAAATATTCCTAATTCTGACCTGTAGGCAGGTAATAGTGATCATAAAAATAGACAGTCATAGTAAATGTATAACATTTAAAAAAGGACACATTCAATGGATTATCTTACTTTAGCATTAGTGTCAAAATTTCCTGCATAGTTTAACATACTGTATTTATGTATATATGAACATTCACCAAATATTTCTCTGGTTTGCAAATGGACCCTCTTACATATTTCACTTTACATATGTGGCTGTCACTCCTGTGCCTCTGAAAAGCTATCTGAGAATAGATCACTTTTCAAAAGTATTTGACAGGTGGAGAAGAAGCAATATGTTGCCTCCTCACCATCTGTTTTAACCCTGTAAATGTCCCATTCTCCAAATGTGAAAGGATGGATAATATTTGTCGTTGCATATTGGCACCACTGTCTGCTGTCTTTGCAGCTTAATGGTGGTGGCTGCCCCCAAACTGCAGATGTAAATCCGCCTTTAGTGAGTTGTGTAGTTTGTTGCATAGCAGTTTGCAGTAAAATTGAACTAAAGGTGAAACTTTTTTTTTTTCACTTTGCATAGAGTAAGGCAGGGTTATAACCCTTGTCAGTTTTTTTCATTTGTGTCCCATTGGGAAGATTTTTCTTCACTTCCTGTCCCAGAGCCAAATCAGGAAGGTTGAGGAACCCCCTTCAAAGAAAGGGAATCCCCAGTTGTCACCAGAACTCATGTGCCCATTGGAACATTTCCCCTCTGTTCCCTTCCTGTTCTGGTGACAATTCAAAACTTGGCATTGCCTTTCACTTTAACTCTTATTGATATTAGTAGAAAGGACAAATAGGGGAGTGAATCTCCCTAACAGAGGCACAGACAGCAATAAAAAACAGATAGGTGCTCTAATCCCTCTTCACTTTCAAAAGGGAAAAAAATGTTTTCCCTTTATTACTACTTTAAATGTGTTTAACATTTGAATCAGAGGCATTCAGCACACGTGGGGCTATTCACAATATGGCTGCTGTATATAGGAAGCTATGAAATAACTTGAAATAAATAATATTTACTATATCTGCAGTAAATTGAGATACTAGAATAAATAAATGAAAATAGAATGTAGCATACTTAGCATATTTGACATTCAGAGCTGCTCTATACCATATGTACATTTCAGTAATAAAAATGAACTGAAACAAGTAAGAGTACTTGAACTTCAGAAGCGCACGCCTTTTTTAGAGACTGGTACCAGGATGAAGTGACAGAGAAACATCAAGCATGAATTTGATTGCTTTTTGTACATGGCAGTACAAAACAGTCAGGTTTCCATTTCACAAACCAGGGCCATGTCTAGCCTTTTATCAAGCTGGGAGCAAAGCTTGATAGGTCTGGGTGAAGGGCTGGACATGATCCAAAATGTTGCTATGTGAAATGAGAGCTTTACTGTTTTGCACTGCCATACTTTTGTAATAAAAGTAAAAGAGCTTTTTATTTTGGATATACTAAATTTTCAAATGAAACAAGTAATATAAGCAACCAGAAAAGAAAAGGGCATTAAAAATTGCAGTGTTAAGCCAAGGCTTAATTGAACAAACTGAAGTTAGAAGCTGATTGGCTACCATGCACAGCTGCACCAGATTTTGCACTCTCCAGTTTTAGTAAGTCAACCACACTGTGACTGAAAGGAGAGGGCCTGAGATCGGTACAGTGGGGATTTTTGCAGATCCTGACCTAGAGTGAAGAACAGGTGCAGAGCTCCTGGAGTGTTTGCAGCATGCAGGCGCTAACACAGGTAGAATTTTGCCAAGTAGCGGAGTGGTGAGAGAGCATTGAGACATATTCTAGGCAAAGCTCTGCCACCAGAACTAAGCCTCTCCGCTGTACCAATCAGCTTCCCAGACTCTCTTCCTTCAGTTCTTGCAGCTCTCCACACAGACATCCATCACTCTGCCTCTTTGAGCCTACTGTCCTTGGATAGGGACAACCAAATGGCCATATGTGTCAAGATCCGCCAAGTTTCTACAATCAAGATTTTCAGTTCTCAGCCAACAATTTATTAAAGCCCATGCGGATGATGAAGTTTCTAAAATTCAGGCAACCTTTGCCCAAAAGAAAGTAGAGATGGAAGAAGAAACTGCATGGAAGAAACAGAGATGGAAGCTGAAACAACATGCAAAAAAGCAGAGATAGAGGTAGAAATGGCATGCAAAAAGCACAGCTAGAAGCAGAGGTGAAAGCAGAAGCGGCATGCAAGAGATAGAAAAATCTATATTGGTTGATTTGTTTGATATGTGGGGTTTGGTTCAAATGACGTGCTTCTATGGAACTTCAAGCTAATGACTGTAAGGCTACTATTATAGAATGCAACATCGATGATCACATGCAAGTGCTTCATTCTTTTGAAGACAGTCCCACTCTATCTACAGGTAAGAGGAAGGACTTTGACAAATCATGTGATAAAATATGCTTAGTTTGTGTATACCTCAAGGGTCAACCTTAAAAAGCTGTAAGACTGTATACTATTCTAGATGATTAGTATAAGATCTCTTGCAAGATCAAAGTGTTTTAGCCTTAAACATAACAGAAGATGCCTTATCACACATCCTGTGTACCTGTGTTGGCATTACAGAAGTTTCAGGCAGGAGAGCTACTAGTCTTGTAGTAGTTCCCCTAAATAACAGTGTAGAAATACCATTGGCCACTCTCATTGAGTGCAGCCAGATTCCAGACAACAGATAGGAGATGCCTACTCCTGCCCAGGGGCGGAGCAACAGGACAATTGTCCCCACAGAAATTAGTTGCAGGTGAGCGGAGGGCCAGTCAGCGGGTGAGTGAGTGGGCGGCTCAGCGGGCAAGCAGCTCGGTGGGTGAGTGAGCGGGCAGGAGGCAGCTCAGCGGGTGGGTGAGTGAGTGGGCGGGCGGCTCAGTGGGTGAGCAGGCGGGCCAGTTGGCAGGTGAGCGGGCGGCTGGCCAATCAGCAGGCTGGTGGGTGGGGGTGCAGAGAGGTGGCATCATCTCTCACCGCCGGTGCCCGGCGCCCTGCGGTTCTGCCCTCACTGTGCAGGCAGCCGTGGGCAGCAGAGAGATTACATCATCTCTCTGCTGCCTGACTTTACTCTGGAACACAGGAAGTGACAATCCCCACCTTGACAGGCAACGTGGCAAGTGACAATCCGCAACTTGTGGAAGGTGACGTGGCAAGTGACAATCTGCATCTTGTGACAGGCAACGTGGCAAGTGACAATCCACAACTTGTGGCAGGTGACGTGGCAAGTGACAATCTGCATCTTGTGACAGGCGAAGTGGCAAGTGACAATTCGCAACATGTGGCAGGTGACGTGGCAACTGACAATCCGCAACTTGTGGCAAGTAACAATCCACAATGTGTGGCAGGTGACGTGGCAAGTGACAAGCAGCAACATGTGGCATGTGACAATCTGCATCTGGTGACAGGCAACGTGGCAAGTGACAATGCACAACTTGTGGCAGGTGACGTGGCAAGTAACAATCCGCAACATGTGGCATGTGACAATCTGCATCTGGTGACAGGCGACATGGCAAGTGACAAACTGCAACTTGTGGCAGGTGACGTGGCAAGTGACAATCTGCATTTGGTGACAGGCGACGTAGCAAGTGACATCTGCAACGTGTGGCAGGTGACGTGGAAAGTGACAATCCACAACTTGTGGCAGGTGAAGTGGCAAGTGACAATCAGCAACTTCTGGCAGGTGACGTGGCAAGTGACAATCCGCATCTGGTGGTAGGCAACGGTGGCAAGTGACAATCCGCATCTGGTGGCAGGCGACGGTGGCAAATGACACACTCAGGGCTCCCACTGATTCTGCATTATGGTGAGTTGAACTATTTCATTTTATATAACAATGTCATAATTGAAATAATGCACTTCAATCATCCTGACACCATAACAACTATGGTGCCAGGATGATTGAAATGCCAACACCAGACATTTCCTCGATAAATTGCCCGCATAAAAACATATTTTCTGGCAGTGCCCCTCCCGAGACTAGACTCCGCCCCTGCTCCTGCCTCTGTCTCTCACCACTCTCACTTGAGAGGCATAGCTGACCAGATACCATCTCTTGGCAAAATGCAAATATTCTTTTTCTTGGCAGAGGCATCCAAAGTGTGCACAAAGCTGGCCAACAAATTGAAGGGCCACATGACACACCATATGCCCAGCGCCTGGACCTAGGCTGGGTCAGCATAGGCAACATCTGTCTGGACAATGTGAGGAGGTCTTCCACAGCCCCTTCTTTCAAGACATTTGTCCTGCCAAATGGTCACATTTCCTTTTTCAAACAGTACCCACATCACTTCCATGTCAAATTTGCAAAAAAGGCATTAAACAGTTCTTCATACAAGGTGATAACTAGGACCTTAATTTCAGGGATGATAATTTCAGCACCACAGTTTTCAATGTAACTGCTAAAGGCAAGGAGCTGGCAGCCACCACAGAAGACAGATTTCCTAAAAACTATGAGTGAGCAGCTCTATAAGGTCAATTCCAATAGCTGGGTAGTACCAGTACTAATGTGTTCCTCAAAAAATAAACTACCAAATAATAGTCAGCATGCAGAAGCATGATTTATTTCTTTACAACACACCCTGAATAGAAAACTTGTGATGAAAAACGTAATTTATGCAGAAAGTGTTTGCGAGAGTTTATGCCAAGCCTGTACCACCTCTCAAGGAAAGAGATGCTTTGGCATGTATCATCCTCACAAGCCAGATCAATTCAGAGTAGTGTTTAACTCAAGTACTCGACATGAAGGTTTTTCCCTCAGTGATGTCCTTCTCACCAGACCTAATCAAAACACATACCATATACAAGTTTTGTTCCACTTTAAACAAGAACCAGTTGCTATTATGGCTGTCACAAATGTTCCACTGTTTCATTGTTCAAGAAGACAACAGACACTTCCTCAGGTTCCAATGGTATCTCAACTACAATGTCAGTGATGAAGTCATAGACTACTGAATGAAAGTGCATGTTTTCAGTAACAGCCCTTCTCCTGCTATAGCGATTTATGGGCTGAGGACAGCTCAAGAAGGTAAAAAAAATTCAGATCTAATGCAGGTGAAAATAATTTCTACATACTGTAGACAATGGATTCAAATCTCTGCCTACAGAAGAAGAAGCAATTGGTCGTCTCAAAAGTAAAAAAGGATATGCTTGCCAGTTGCCACTGCCAACATCAGGCTTCACAAAATTATCTCTAGTAGTGACAAGGTAATAAAAGCCTTCTGAGGACCATGCTGTCAGTGTAAAGGAATTAGGGCTAGGTACCCTAAAACCAGCACATACCATTCCAAGGCTTGAAATCTTTGCAGAGATGTTAGCAGTTGAATAGCAAGATAGTGTTGGCATACATACATAACCAAACAAAACAGTTCTATGTGTATGTCAGTAATAGAGCAGAAAACATCAGAAGGTTCTCCAATCCCAACCAATGGCACTATGTGCCCATGGACTTTAGCCTAGCTGAATGCGGCACCCGTGCAGTACCAGCCAGTGCATTTCGGGACATTTCAAGGTCATCCCCATCTGATTTCTTAAATGATGACCCCGTCACAATTAACTGAACTACGTTTGAGCTGGTTAATCCTGAGTCTGACAAGGACATCAGAGCTAATAACAGAACACTCAACACCTCTGTGAAGTCAAAGATGAGGCTGAGTTCTCACTGTTTTGAATGCTTTTTGAAGCGGTCTTCTGTTTTATGACCGCACAGTATATCTATGTTGCTGATACAATAGAAAATTACGCTGAGCTAATGTGTGTTGTATTATGCAAGTCTGTACTATAGTATACCAAATTCATTTATACTTGCAGACGCATGTATAAAAGACATAACTAAATATATGTAATCAATACCCTTGCTGGGTAAATAGCAAATGTGATAATAAAGTGCTCCTATATGATCCAAAGTGATCTGTGTTGTGAAAATATTCAATAAAATATAAGTATATAGTTACTCAAAAAATATGTGGCTCAATAATAATAATAATAATATTCAAATGCTAGATTGAACAAACTTACTAAAGTGCATATGTACATATATATGGATATACACAATCTAATCAAACAAACATGCTAAAAGTGCGTATATAAATAGTATTAAATGAATTCCAAATAGGTTCCAAAAGGTGCTTTGGTGCCACATAATTCTTGTGATAAACAGTTCTTATTGGAACAAATCTTATGAGTGATTTGTGAAATCCTGTGAACAGATCGTATGAAAGTGCTTATGCGACCTGTCCAATGGTGTTATTTGTTGGCATGCTTATAACTTCATTTGTGCCGCAGACCATGCATTGGTGCAATCCGGTGACCCCCTAAGGTAATATGCTCACCTCAGAGCGTGTGACTCAGCTGTTACGCTCAGTCAAATCACGCGTTTGAGCCACCTCAGGGTTCTGTGCAGGTTACCGGATCCCAGGTTCCAATGCAGTATAAGGCAAGCCACTGTGTAGCAAAAGATCCTCACACAAAATGATGTGGTGTGTTAGCTCCAGCTATTTGAATAGTGGTTTAGGATTAAAACTGTATTTTCTGTGTTTTTGGTGCTCAGTTTTTATGTGCTTTTCACATAGGAACAATACATTAATAAATATACGTATACACGTATATCAGGTATATTACAAACACAGTATGTAATATTGCAATTAAAGGTGACTGTAAATGCACTGAAAGTAGGGATGCTATCTCTCCCCCAAAATACACAAAATGGCATCCCACTACTGTATAAAAATGCTTTTTATAGGGGAATTGCTCATTCACTTAACCCCTGCTGATTGACTGCTGCAGATAAAAGCTGTCTATTTTTTGTGTCCGAGGGAATGTTGGGGATGATGTAGGGGGCACATCAACAAACATACTTGGCAGTTTTATGGTAGGGATAGCTTTGGCATGAATCACAAAAAAAAATTGCATTCTGGTTTACTACAAATTCTGCTTTGCATAGATCAGTTTTCTCATTTACTTTAAATACTGTACATTTAAAAAACAGAGGTAACATATGACATGCATTTTTTTTTTTTAAGAGTAAGACAATTAATCATTTTATCAAACAAGTTTGAGTGTTAAACAAAGTATGTTGCTGGTACAATGACTTTATCTGGTTTGGCTATGATTTCAATCACAGAAAACCATGTGAAAAACATATGTGCTTATTGGTGGTAACATCTGTGTAACCTTCCTGGGATGGAAATAGGCATATAGTAGCCCAGATATCATTGATTCCTGTGCTTGGACACAGTTGCCTACATACCCAGATGAGAGACCTTTGATAACAAGGGTGGCCTCTCTTACTGCTGAAGTCCAAGCACCCATGGGTTAGGGGACAGGGAGTGAAGGAACAAAAGATTGGGGGAAGTGCTGGTGGACTGTGATGTTACTAGTGTCACTGGAACTTGAGAGCGATGTTGACAAGTGGCTAGAAGTGACAGGAGATGAAGGTCACTAATGAGACCTAAGAAACAGCCAAGAGCAAGATGTTATCAATTCAACAAGCAGAGTTATGCTGGCCATACACTATACAGAAAATCGGCCGAACCCATTTTCGAAAAACGAACGTTCGACCGTGACCACAAACGATCGTGCCATCATATAATGACCGATAAATTGTTCAGTGGACATGAATAAATAATTTTTTGTTCGTTTTTTTACATATACCTAGTGCAGACAGTTCGGACGGGAAACACATTAACCTTGCAATTTATCGTACGTTCGGCAGAAATTTTCCAAACTTCCCGTTCGTTTTTTTCCCACAAAAACGTCACAAACAATTATCGATTTGTGCCCATTAACTTGCCGAAAAACGAACGAAGTGTCTATACGAACGATTTTTCGGCCGATTTTTCGTATAGTGTATGGCCAGCATTAGGGACAGGTTGGATCAGCAACTTATGAACAGTGAGATACCAGAGTGAAAGACAGGAATCATAGTTGAACATACTACGGTCAGTATAAGAGGTAGGTGGACAAAGCCAGAAAACAAACCTGGTTGGTAACTGGAATCAGGATTGGATGCAAAATTGTTGTTCTTGATAGTACAATTGAAGGTCTTATTGCCATAAATAGCAATGAGTGTGCATGTATGTGCAATTCTATGAGCAGATCTATACACATGCACATGCCCATGAGCAGATGTTTGTGCTGCAACCTGGCTTTTTAGGCTAGCTTCATCTTCCTGACATCAATCTTCCTGACACAGTCCAATGCATACAATATGCCATGTAGTCAAGCTGCAGGATAGCCCATCCTAATGTTGGATTTAAAGTAGAGCTAAAGCCTAGTACACCCAGTGGGTTGAACGAAAAAGAACTGACTGCTCTGGTCGGAACCACTGTACTAACAATATGATGTTAGTACATCAATCTTCCCTGCTGAGATGTTGTGTTCTGATAGGGGGACACCCCCACCAGAACACTCCGGTCAGCACTCTCAGCCATTGGCTGAGAGCACTGATCTGGAGCCGGTCGGCTGCTGGTTCTCCAGCATGCACATCAGACAGAAGTCGGCTGAATGGCCGGTTTCTGTCAGACCGGCTGACATACACACAGGACGAATGTTGGCTGGTTTTTAATGAACCGGCCGATGTCACCAGACATTTAGCCGTGTGTACTAGGATGATATTTACAGTAGCTTGTTAAAGCACTGTGTATCATAAACAATTAATCCTTTTTTTTTTTCAGTACTGCTTCTCCAAGCTTTTACCATTTCTTGTCTACAGGTACTCTCTCCAGTATTGGTTGTTACTCTGGACTTGCTTTCTCATAGTGACAGCAGTGAACCAGGCCCGTGTAATGTACATCAGCATAGCTGTATGTGGTCTCCACCAGGAGCACATGACATGTGACACCATAACTCCTGAAGAACCTAATGGCAGGATCACCAGGTATTCATTTAGTGAAAGCTGCTGATTTACAAAAAATAAAAAGAACTTTAGAATGAAAATGAATGTGTTAAAGATTATAGGTTTAGATCTACTTTAAAGTAGAAGTAAACCCTCCTATTGTTTTCAGCCAAGGAAGCCGCCATCTTGACCTCTGTTTAATCTAGAACTGCCATGATGCTGCACATGTGATCAGTTATGACACCAGCCATTGGATGCTTTGACAGTTTGGTTGAGAGCACAACCAATGAGAGTGTTACATTTCCGGCACGTGCCAGAAAGGTAACTGTTTTATGGATGGGTTTACTTCCGCTTTAAACCCCTTTCACAACGAGACATTTTTCAGGCGATTTTGGGCTAAAAATAGCACCTGAAAAACGCCTCCCCTGCAGTCCCAGTGTGAAAACCAGAGTGCTTTCACACTGGGGCGATGTGCTGGCAGGACGTTAAAAAAAGTCCTGCAAGCAGCATCTTTGGGGCGGTGAAGGAGCAGTGTATAGACTGCTCCTCCACCGCTCCTGCCCATATGGACACTGCTGCCAAAGCGCCTGCAAAGCCCTTCGGCAGCGGCGCTACACGGGCGCATTTAACCCTTCATTCGGCCACTAGCGGGGGTTAACAGCAGCCCGCTAGCAGCCGAATAGCGCTGCTAAAACGACAGTAAAGCGCTGCTAAAACTAGTGGCGTGTTACTATCAATGCCTGCCTGCCCCAGTGTGAAAGCAGCTGATTTAAACTGATGTTTTATTGTTGTAGTAAATATCTTAATTTCTGTTTCCACATCTACATAAGGAGGAAATAAATAAAGCTTTGATGACATTAGATAAAGCCCTGCCATTATTGCAGAAGTACTCAGTGCATACAATATATTGGTGGTCTGTATAGATCCTCCTGAGTATATTCTTTGCCTTCCTGTACACCACACACATTGCATAGTCATTAACATCTGAGCTATGTATTTATGTGTGTTGTCCTCACTTCTTCAAGCATCTTATGTGACTGACACAACCTAATATAGATAGCTATTTAGACACAACACATGATATTCTGAAGAAGGGGGCAAGGCTGTTTTTCATTGTGACAGCTATTGCTAGAACCTACTCACATGTCAAAGAATCTTCTCAGGCATCAAGTGGACATGTACTTTCTTAAAGGGAACTTCTCTAGAAAGAATTATGGAAGCTGCTACTGTCAACCTGTTTTTTAATGTTGAAAGATCTGGGGCCATTATCCTCCATGTTACTACACTAATTGTACTGCCGTAGTAATCTGGAATCACTATGTTGCCACTGAAGCTGGGACTTCTAATCTTTTAATCTTTCAAATGGTGAAGCATTCATGAGGGTGGTAGCGCTGGAACCAGCACCTTTAAAGTGACTCTATTGCCTTCAACATAAAAATAAACCTGCTGTCAGGTATAAAGTGCATATACCTGAGGCAATTTTCATTGCACTCTCTACTCCCGCCTCCTGCGCATTTTTATTAGCAGATGAGGCAGCCCATCATAAGTGATAAAGGTGTCTCTACCTACCTGTACCTTCTGGGCAAATCACTTCAAAAACAACTTGGCAATGACAGCTTCTATGTTTCACCAAACTCTGTGTATCTGTATGTAAATACTCCCTCTCACTCTGAAAGCGTTATTTCCTTAAAGAGTGAAATAATATCCGGCGGTGTACAGGATTTCACTCTTTACGTCACCGGAAATGACCCTTTCAGCTTCCTCAGTGGGATTGCCGGATATCACACTGTCCTGCGTCACTGGAAGTGAAGTTTTCGGGCCACAGTTTGGCACGCACAGTGTGTTAATTCTTCTGGGAATTTGGCCTGAGACGGTGATGGTATGATTCACACATGCCTTTAACTCCCCCAATCTTTACATCTTGTAAGCTCCTTGCCTCCTATTGAAATCACTCTTCTTTGTGGCATTACATACACCCCACAGCCATATACAACTGGTCATAATAAGAGTGAGAGTGAGTATTTACATACAGATAAACAGTGTTTGGTGCTTATAGAGATCTAGAGCAGTAAAGTATTCTATTGTATTTTGAATTGTATATTGTGGATTTAACACTGCAATCTCATATCTATCTATCTATCTATCTATCTATCTATCTATCTATCTATCTATCTATCTATCTATCTATCTATCTATCTATCTATCTATCTATGTATATATATATATATATATATATATATATATATATATATATATATATATATATATATATATATATATGCATTAGGATATGTATGATGATATACCTGAAGTGTATGCATATGATGTCTGGTGGCATACAGTATGTCCCTAGTGGGGAATGAAATATTTGTTTTAATTAATTGTATTGGCCCTCCCATATGAGGGAGGGATTCGGATCACATGATCTAATCCAAAGCGCTGCGCAAACTGTTGGCACTATATAAATCCTGTATAATAACAATAATAATAATTTGATCCCAGTCATCTTAAAAAAAGCCATCTACCTGCATTCCAAACCCAGCTCTAAAGAAGAGGGGATTGTAACAAGCCCCTGCTCACTCTCCCGACACTCCTCTGCAGCTATAGAATCAGATTGCAGATCGCAACATCTGATGATTCGGTCATCCGATGCTCCGGGACTAAAACTACAGCTATGTGCCGTTCTAATCCAGTTGTGTAGCTCAGAACAAACACCAGGCAGGCTGTATGTAATTCAACCAGGAATCTCTTTTATTGAAAGGAATACAGGTTCTTTTATACAGTAAAAGAGGAGGTGTATACCTCCTGCTCATATTAGTCTGAACATACACCTGTGACCAGAAACCTAATTAACATGGGCTAATTAACTAATCCCTTTAGACAGCCTAGATGACTCAGACATGACCTTTAGGCCAGACTGGCCGTCTTGTAGCTCAGAAAACCCAATCAACATTATCACAAATCAACACTGAACTCTTGTTCACACAATAGCAGAGTTAATTAAAACAAACAACAATGGGATCTAATGAGATCCCATACTAGACTTATTTACAATACACATTCTAGCAGGCAACAGACAGACAGGTGGCTGGAACTGACATCAGCATCTCCTAACAGTATTTGTCCCAGCATTATGAATCAGCCAGTATTTCTAATATGGCAAATCCAGGGTCCCCAGAGTCTGTGTGTCCTGGGGGACCAGGACCCGAATCCACAGTAATACCACCTCAAGGGTCCCCAGGCATACAGCTCACAAAGAGCACGTTCCCCCAAATGCCAGGGCCCACGATCGATCGGCAAGAGGCTAGCATTCAGTCCCCTCCAAAAGTCTCTCTCCGGACTAGGTCTGTCACAGGGATACCCCTCGAAACGCATCAGTTTTCTTTGGACTTTCATCCCACCTAAGTTTACTGGCAAGCAGATCTTGCTGGATGATGCAAATTATGGACTGTTTATTATCGGCCTGATTTTATTACTCGTTTGTGAGTATGCAATTCTACTTTTAATAAACGTCAGTGTTGCAAAGGTAATGCGCAAGGCTGGTGCACCCTCTGTCCTTGTTTTCTTGTTTTTTGTTTTTTTTTAGAGTTTCCTCTGGGTTTTCCCCTGACCTGTTGAGAGTGGCAGCACAGCTGATGCGGTGGCATGATTTGTGAAGATTTTCTTCTCCAATCTACCCTACGACTATCTTTTGAGCACAGGAGCATTTGTTTCTTTTTTGTATTGTGTCCCATACTGCATTCGGACTCAAGTTGGGGTACTAATTGCTAAGGAAGGAACCAAGCACACAGGCTCTTTTGCTACCAGGGACCACTGTCACCTATGCCAAATCCCATCAGTTTCCCGACTGGCTGCTATAATGCACATAGATGCTTATACTGTAGGCACTGACGATGGCATCCAATGCCTTAAGGGTTAACATAACCACTTGTTAGGACACTGGCACTTCATCTTCACTTTACACTGTTGTCACCCCTGATGAGCCCATGTTATGTGATACACCATGCATTCACCCCTATGTCCTTAAACAACTTCTGACCAGGCAGTTGTTAATGGCAATGGTACTTTTACTTGTAAAACATCCTCCCTAACAGCTCACAGTACATTACATTTCTTCTAGACATGTTTCACACTCTCAGCAATTCCCTCTAACTTGTGGTGCCGCCTGGTAGGCCTTGCCATAAATCATCATACCTCAATAATTCAGAAAGTCAATTAAGTCCTTATAGTCCACATCCTGGGAACCTCACCCAGATTCCCACCAAGGGGTGAACACATAGGCAACCACAGGGTTCAACTATTTAGCGACATAATCTCCTCTCTAAAAAAGATAATCAATAGAGATATGTGGCGCTACTCCATCAATCAGTAAAAAATCAATAATCCAAAATCGCAACTAAAATGAACTAGGCTGTAAGGATGAAATAAGCAAAGTGGGCTCCACCTAATATAATACCAGAAACAATATTTAAAGCCTCAAAATATCACCATGCATGAATATAACAAAGACAAAATTCCTGTAATGCAGATAACCAGCAATCGAACGCTCAAAATAATAAATAGTCTCAGTGCTCAATAAATAAATAATGTCAACTACCCCTCATCAAGTGGCAAAAAATATGTATACAGTGAACCTGTGAATATAAAACGCTGACTTCCCAGACTAAAAAGACTCCAAAGACCAAAACACAAATGGCGTCCAATGTCTCACAGACAGTAGCTGGAGATCAAATCATTTCTGGTGCTAGATAACAAAATAAATAAATCATCAACGTGAACTACAAAGTAAATGTATTAGCATACAGTGCAAAAAAGAATGTTTTACGGTCAGCAAAAATTCCCATCTGATCTACAATATGAAAATAAATCCCATAATAATGTTGCAATCATATCTAAATATAATCCATAATTAATAATAATAGTTGAAAATACTTGTGAAAACAATAAATAAAAATATCATAAATATTTGAATGAATAGGAATAAATAAAAATCAAATATAATAGGACAAGTAATCCCACAGAAGAGACACTGTCCCAAATGGTGACAATAGTGCAATTAGTCCATATAGAAAGTGCAGTAGTGCTGAGTGACTTCCAAAAAAACAGTCTTTAAATATAGTGCAAAATGTGCAGTGACTGGTGTTTTTTCTTCTATGCACGTTCTAGTGCATCTCTCAAGTGTTTCCCCCAGCCTCTCACCTCCAGCAGCGGCCCCCAATGGGCCAAGTAGAGCGGATAAGTATTCTAGGAGAGGATGTATTTTCTGCAGTATTTCTTTGGTAACAAATAAATCCGTCTCTCTGCAACTTTTCCCGCAGCTCCCAGCACTCACAGCAATCCCAGCAGTTTGTTTAGAAACAAAGGAGACCTCTCCTTTGTTTCTAAACAAACTGCTGGGATTGCTGTGAGTGCTGGGAGCTGCGGGAAAAGTTGCAGAGAGACGGATTTATTTGTTACCAAAGAAATACTGCAGAAAATACATCCTCTCCTAGAATACTTATCCGCTCTACTTGGCCCATTGGGGGCCGCTGCTGGAGGTGAGAGGCTGGGGGAAACACTTGAGAGATGCACTAGAACGTGCATAGAAGAAAAAACACCAGTCACTGCACATTTTGCACTATATTTAAAGACTGTTTTTTTGGAAGTCACTCAGCACTACTGCACTTTCTATATGGACTAATTGCACTATTGTCACCATTTGGGACAGTGTCTCTTCTGTGGGATTACTTGTCCTATTATATTTGATTTTTATTTATTCCTATTCATTCAAATATTTATGATATTTTTATTTATTGTTTTCACAAGTATTTTCAACTATTATTATTAATTATGGATTATATTTAGATATGATTGCAACATTATTATGGGATTTATTTTCATATTGTAGATCAGATGGGAATTTTTGCTGACCGTAAAACATTCTTTTTTGCACTGTATGCTAATACATTTACTTTGTAGTTCACGTTGATGATTTATTTATTTTGTTATCTAGCACCAGAAATGATTTGATCTCCAGCTACTGTCTGTGAGACATTGGACGCCATTTGTGTTTTGGTCTTTGGAGTCTTTTTAGTCTGGGAAGTCAGCGTTTTATATTCACAGGTTCACTGTATACATATTTTTTGCCACTTGATGAGGGGTAGTTGACATTATTTATTTATTGAGCACTGAGACTATTTATTATTTTGAGCGTTCGATTGCTGGTTATCTGCATTACAGGAATTTTGTCTTTGTTATATTCATGCATGGTGATATTTTGAGGCTTTAAATATTGTTTCTGGTATTATATTAGGTGGAGCCCACTTTGCTTATTTCATCCTTACAGCCTAGTTCATTTTAGTTGCGATTTTGGATTATTGATTTTTTACTGATTGATGGAGTAGCGCCACATATCTCTATTGATTATCTTTTTTGGGGGAACTGAGTGAACCTATCTATGTTGGCAGCTCTCCATCGGGTATTTTACCGTCAGTTCCATAGCTCCCTGTATACATTGGGTTCTTGCGCACTGGTTCTTACACGTTCATAATCTCCTCTCTGATTCCCATACACTGACTGAGCCTCAGCCCAAGCCCGGACCCTGGAAGCTGCTCTTGCCTTCTATTTATAGGCCACCAGTAGGGGGCGGCACCTTTAACACCCGCAAAACACAGCTAGATACACATAGATTTTACAACTTAACAGTGCAGTAAACATAAGGCATTATAGTGCAACACAGGCAAATACAATGTTAGGCACCTGCCTACAAACAGACATGGAAAACCAGTAACAACTGGCATGGAAAACATGAAACCCAATAAGGACATCAATAATAAAAAAGCAAAAATAAACCATTAAAGAAAATAGTCAAAATAAATTCTTTTGCATTCCAATTTCCCCTGGCTATTCTAGGGAAGTCTAGCCTGGAAAACAGCAGGATTAAAACTAAATTGCAAAGTTCTACCTTCTGGATTGAAATTAAAATATATGTAGCGCTGGTAGATTTTTAATCTACCGCTGATAGGTAAATTTTGTGGGTTACTTGTTAGGTGAAGTTAGATTTGGCTCTGTTCCAGCTTGGCTGAGTTGTGTGTAGTTCCACACGTTGCTGGTGGGAGTCGTTGTCACCATGGGCTGGTGTTGGAAAGGCAACGTGTTGAAGCGTATGAGTGCTCCTCTGTCCCGGAGACAACTCGGTGGAGGTGGTCCTCCGAGTTGCATTCTGGGAGAGGGTTTTTATGGGACAGACGTCATGTTTAGGGGTTCGTTTTCAGCCACCTGCTGGCCCTCCTGGCCCATAGGTATGCGTTAAGAGTACCACCTTGTGGTCCTCCGTTACGGAGGCCCACGTCTCTGCAGTGTGTGGGTGGGCCCAGAAGCCTGTCTGGGGCCTACCACGGCAGCAGAGGAATGGTCCTGAGCTGTCTATCCTGAGTTAAGAAGCTGGACAACCGAGGAGATCCCAGGGGAGGACCCGTCATGGAAGGATCATGCAGAGTGCTGGTCTGGAGAGGGGCCTGGTGACTCGGTTGGAGGACGTATCCTGAAGTAATCTTACTGCATAGTACTGCTGGGTTGGCTTAAAGGTTCAAGTACTATGTCTGACATTTATAGCAAACCAATACATCCTGTGGCAGAGGATCGTACAGGTTTTATTTCAAACAAGTCTGTGGCAGAGACTTTTGTTCATGCTGCATACTGGCTGCTAGGCTAGTGAGAGAGGCCTATCCAGCCGGGCAAAGATTGAATCCCACGAGGGGAATACATTCAATTACAAGTGTTCAATTCCAAAGAATGTTCTAAAGAATACTAAGGAAAGGTATTTGAGCTTCCCTGCAACTTTTCTTCTGCCTCTTTCCTGCTACTTCCTTTATTACTTGTTCAATAAAGCATTGGAAAATTGACTCAAGTGTTTGGTGTCTACATCGTCCAGAGGTAAACTCAACAGGACCATAGACCCGGTGCCGGTGAAACATAGGTGTCGAGAGTGAAGGTAACAGCCCGCTTTAAACCAGCAGCTCCACCAAGAGTTAGTGCTACATATAAAATAATCACGTTCAATGTTTAAAGTGTTTGTTAACCCAAAAAAAAAAAAAAATCATATCCTGATCCCTTGAAGCAGATTAAATAGCACAGTGCTTGTGCTGTGTAATCTGCCTCTCTCTAAACTGTTATAAAACCTCCCTGAACCTGCCACTTCCTGTATGCCCTCTCTATACTGACCACGAAAATCATGGCTGCTGAGCATGACCACCGTGGTCAGAGTGTGTCCCCCCGTCATATGCTGCCCTGCTCTCAGCTCTCCTCTCTCCTCCCCATCCCCTCCTTCCTGTCTGTCATCTCACTCTCTCTGTCTGTCTCCGCTCAGCCAAGCCCCCCCGCGCAGCTATTATTGAAAAAAAAAAACTACAATTGTCACTGCCAGACCCTCTATTAGAGGCTAGCATACCACACTGTGTAAATCATTGTAAAAAATGAGCAGTGTAAATACCGATTTTCAGCTGTCTTTAGGCCAGTCACGTGACTCATGGCTGCTTACAGTTACAAGATAGAGCTTCTGCAGGAGGAGACGAGCGGCCACGTGATCTCCCTGGCTGATGACAGATGGAGATCACGACTCCTCCCGCAGAAGCAAACCATTGCATCTGGAAAGCGGCCGCCAGTCATGTGACTCGCCTGAAGACAGCTCAAATTCGGTATTTACACTGTTCATTTTTTAAAATGACATACATAGTGTGCTATGTCAGGCTCTAGTAGAGGGTCTGGCATAGACTTATACAAATGGGTTCACAAACACTTTAATAGTATATGACAAAACTAATTTAAACAATTTATTTGATACTCCTGACGATAACAAAATGAAATAATAAAATATAACATTTGTAAACTAAATATACATTCCAAATTTCTTATTAGCTTTGAGAATTTTGCACTCTGGTTTATTTGGGAGCTGAATTTTGACCTCAAATCGAGAGTCAAGTTTTCTTTTTTGGTTTATGGTGAGGCGTATTGTCATCTTCCCCGTTCTGGATTTTTCAGATATTCCCATGAGAGTGGCAGCAGGAGAAGGATGACAAGGGAGTCTTGGATAAATCCGAAGAGGGAATAGAATGCCAATGCAGATGGACAGGGCCAGGAAACCTAGGTAGAGATTTTTCTGCCAGCCTTTAGCGAATCAGAAATATTACATGGTCTAGCAAATCCATAACAACAAAAATGTGTGACCTTGCTACTTAAAAAAAAAAATATGTTGAGTCTGCAAGCACAAAACGTTTGGTAACCAAAGTAACACCTCTCTTGAAGGATCACCTATTTTTGTTTATTTTTTTTTTTTTTTTTATAAAACATTAACTTTTTTTCCTAGTTCCATCCAGTCTTAGAATTATTGTGATATTGTGTTAAAAATCATATATGAGATGACTATACTTATTAACAAAAAAGTATGTAGCCAATAATTATGTAGGAAAAAAGGTGCCTCTTTGAATCTTCCACCTCTAAATACATTATGGCAACTGTGTCATAAAGTCCTGATTTTAAAACAGTGGGCTAGAACTGACACATCCATCGGAAAACATACAAGCTAGTTGCAGGTAGCAGGTAATTAATATAAACTTTTCCATTCACAGTAATAATAAAAACAGAAAGATTTACAAAAGAAAGAAAGGAAAAGAAAGGTGTACATTTACATACCTCCCAACTTTTTGAGATGAAAATGAGGGACACCTATTAGCAAAAGTATGTAGGCATAGGACACACCCCCTGCCACGCCCCCTTAAAGGAGAATTATATAAAAAAAAAAGATTAGTTAAACCCACAAGTGCTTCTTTTTTACCACTATTATTCCTTTATATTGGCTTTTGAAATTTACAAATGCAGCAATTTAGAATTTGGATGAAAGGTTTAGCACTGGGAAACACTTTTATGAAATATAAATAGTGCATTTCATATACAATGATATAGATCAGACTAAAATGAGGGACAAAGGAAGAGGAAAGAAGGACAGAGGGACTTTGTCCCAAATCAGGGACATTCCCTCGAAATCAGGGACAGTTGGGAACTATGCATTTATAGTTTACCAGCCGCTAAAATGGTACGTTCAGCATAATAAACATGAAATGGCATGACAATATGATTCATAGCTTTGTCAAAATAAATATGTCTCTGGTGTTTTTACTGGCTTGGGATCATCCACTTAGTTGTGGTACAAAACAGTTATTTGAAAGGCAGCTGTTTTGTTGTGTAAAAAGATCCAAACTATTAGTGAAAGGACGGTATTTTGTTTCTACATCATTTAACAGTGTCTTACCCTATTAGCTAGTCACTCACTGCTATATAAATACCAGTTCAGTCGCTTCTCCTCACCTTTCTTATTCCTGTAATGACAGGTCACATTTTATTCAGGTAAGAAATATCATGGCCTACTTAACAGATATGCATTGCTAATAGCATCTCAAAGTGGGTTAATGGAAAGGCAAATTAACCCTAGTGATGGCTGATTAACTGACAATTAAGATACAGTGATGTTCTAAATGGAAGAATTACAGACAAATTAGACAGACTGATACAGAAAGGATATCCGACCTTGTTCCAGAACACAAAAGTCAATAAAATAAAAGTCATTAATTGCAAAAAAGCTGCAGAGCACCCATTTATAATAAAATGTTTTTAATACTTTAAATTAATTAGCCAAAATCTGTACAATAGGATGACCCTCTGATTGTGCATGACCATAAATTGTATAATAATGATTTACTTTTAGCAATATTTCTTTGACTATTAATCTTACATCATATTCCTAGCCATGAGATCTATTGCATAGTTTGTTGCAAACATTTCAAAAACATTTCCAGAGAAACCTTTCTTGCTGTGTGTTCAGCAAGCCATTGTAAGTGGAGAATGTACTTGTAGAACCACGCTTTTAAATTAATGTCCCTCCCCCAGTTTTAGAGATCCCAAACTGACCACCAATGTAATGGGGAATTTACACTGACCATCATGTATAACCGAAGCTTTTACACCAATCACCAATATGAGAGGGATATTATACAGACCACCATTGTAGGGGCATGAGTTCGGGCCTAACATTGGCTGTTTGGCCCGTTCCTCCAAAACACGAATTTGCAAGGTGTTCGCCCCACCGAAGGCCCTGCAATGCAGTGTGCACTGCACAGTGCATTTTGCACCATGATTGGGCAAAGCTTTGCCCAATCAGGGAGCAATATAACCTGGTTGTTAAGGAGCAGGGCCGGGAAGTTGGCTGTGGCGTCCTTAACAACCGATGAGTCATCAGCTGTCTATTCTATTGTCAGGAGAATATCAGTTTAGTGTGCATCTAGGGATAGTTCAGTGTGAGTGTAGTGCAACTATTCATCTTTACATTTGTGTCAAAGCAGGGATAGTTCAGTCATTGTGAGTGTAGTGCGACCACCATTCATCTCTACATTAGTGTCAAAGTAAGGATAGTTCAGTCATTGTGAGTATAGTGCGACCACCATTCATCTCTACATTAGTGTCAAAGTAGGGATAGTTCAGTCATTGTAAGTGTAGTGGTGGGGCCACCCGGTTACGTAAACGGGGGACCCCGTCCCCCGCTGACACCACGGGGAAGCCATGGGAAAGTCCCCGTGGCTTCAGAGGGGGCGGGGCCACCTGGTGATGTCCTGGGTGACCAGGTGACTCAGTTATATAAGAAGCGTCACACGGCAGAAGCCTCCCATAGAGGAGGATCGGTGGCGGATTTTTTTTTTCTTTTTCGGTCCGTCGGCAGAGCGATTATAAGAAGATGAATGGACATTGTGGGACATTTTTATTTTTTTTATTTTTTAATAAAGGACTTGTCCCCAAGCTGTGTCTTGTCGTTTTTAACATTTTGACACTTTTCTTGTGATTTGTACCCCGTTACCATTTCACACGGGGGGGGGGGCGGGATCTGGGGGTCCCCTTGTTAAAGGGCTCTTCCATTCCGATAAGCCCCCCGCCTGCAGACCCCCACAACCACTGGGCAAGCAATTTTAATTTTTAATTTTGGTTCAGGGGTTCCCCTTAACCAATTAAGGACCAGCCTCGTTTTGGATTTTAGGTGTTTACATGTTTAAAACAGGTTTTTTTTGCTAGAAAATTACTTAGAACCCCCAAACATTATATATGTTTTTTTTTCTAACACCCTAGAGAATAAAATGGCAGTCATTGCAATACTTTTTTTTGCACCGTATTTGCGCAGCGGTCTTATAAGCGCACTTTTTTGGAAAAAATTCACTTTTTTGAATAAAAAAAATAAGACAACAGTAAAGTTAGCCCAATTTTTCTTAATATTGTGAAACATAATGTTACGCCAAGTAAATTGATACGCCCACTCATGGAATGGCGTCAAACTTTTACCCTCAAAAATCTCCATAGGTGACGTTTAAAAAATTCTAAAGATTGCATGTTTGCGTTACAGAGGAGGTCTAGGGCTAGAATTATTGCTCTCACTCTACCGGTCGTGGCGATACCTCACATGTGTGGTTTGACCACCGTTTTCATATGCGGGCGCTACTCGCGTATGCATTCGCTTCTGCGCGCAAGCTCGTCGGGACGGGGGGTTTTCAAAAAAAAATTGTGTCACTTTTTTATTATATATTTTATTTATATATTACTAGGAATGTGTAGTAGTGAGAGTCCCTGTCGCTATAAAAATGGGGTTAAAGTGGACATAGGGTATGCACATTTGCTTGAGGCAAGGCTTCAGAGCATAAATGTGGACTGGAGAAAACTGCTTTTGCAACTTTCTCCAGGTTTTGAGATCCGCCAGCAGATTGACTGGTCAGGTGTGTGTTGGGCTATTTGTAGACACCTGACCATAGTTCTGGGCTCCACCCTCCCGAGGAGTCCAGGCAAGCAAGGGAGAAGTGTGCACGTCTGCACAGGTCTGTCAGAGTAGACAGAGGGTTCAAGCCTATGGGCTGGAAAAGGAAGCTGGAAAAGAGTGCTGAGGTACTGGGTGTACAGGAACTCTGTTATAGAGCCGAGAGGGCTGAAGCATAAGTTTGAGCAGCAGTGCTGCTAAAGAGAGCCAGGTGGCTTGGTATTTCTGATTGAACTTACATTGTTGCTGTGGAAAGCTGAAACCCCTGTGTGGGCAACACTTCTGTTATCGGACATTTTCTTTCTTTAATAAAAGTGGGCCGACAAGCCCTTAAAACTGCGTATCTGGCGTGGACTCGGCTCACTGGTAAGCTCTACCTTTAAGCTAAACCAACCCCCGATGTTACAAGTGGTGGAGAATGCGGGCACAAGACGGTGGAATCCGGGTCCTTGCTCCACAGTGAGTTCAAGTCAGGAACTATTGGCTGTGTGTGGAAGTGCAGCCAGGCAAAAGGCATTGTGTGTTGCAGGTGGTGTACCTGTGAATGAAAAGTCAAACTTATTTTTTTTCTGCTATGAACTGTGTTTGTGTGCATGAGACAGCACAATCTGTGTGTGCACTGTGCAGGTGAGGAAATCTTGCATGAAGTGAAAAGCAACTTGCTTTAAGGTAACAGTGCTTCATTTTCTTTTTTTTGCTGGAAAGCGCAAAAGTGTGGTGGAAGTGAGCTCAGCGTGGCCTGAGAAGATTTCGCCACCTAGGAGGGCCAGTCCAGAAGGCCTAGTGATGTGCGATGCAGTAAATGAATGGTTCAAGCGGAATCGCAAAGAGTGGGCCGCAATGCAAGGGGCTGAGATTGTGGCCTCTGACTATGTGCAACCCATGCTACCTACAGAGGAGGTTGGGGAATTCCTGAAAAAATTTGAAAAAGTTGCTGTAAGGAGAAAATGGCCTAGGGATCGGTGGCCAAAATTGCTGCAACCCTTGTTACGGATAGAGTTCCGGTCGGTTTACCATTTAATGGATTGGGAACAGGATGACTACTGCAAGTTTAAAGAGGAAATTCTTCTTAGAGGAGTGTTCCAGCGTATCATGGGCCACCAGCAATGCTCCAGGATGGGAGAGGTGTCACCGGAAGACCAAGGTTTTGGAAATGCAGAGAAACGCAAAGTTTCGTGTCATGGCCGCTTAGGGAAAGTGGTCAGCCCAGAAAGGAGGGTGCAACAGTCTACATCCTGCATGAGGTATAGCCAACCAGTTTTGGAGTGCAAGTCTGCTGTTATCCCTAGCAACAGGAATCGTGTGTTGCCTACAGGGGGCATCAGTGGGTCTAGAAAGGCTGCAGTATTGCTCCGTGACCACATGGGGGCGTCAGCCTGTGGAGACACCACAGATGAAAGACATCGCACTCAAGTGAAGGCTATGACACCAGCTGCAGGAACTGGTAAGACTGTTTCAGTTTATGATGCTGAACCCGGTGAAGTGGGAGTATGTCCAGTGGGGAGATCCGCAGTACAAATGGACATAGACTTGCTGCAGTGTGCTACCCAGAGCAGTGGGGAGGCACAGCGTAAAGCCCAAGTAGCTGCAGGGCTAAAGACTGGAAAGGACATGGGGACTCTGCAAGTGCCTGCTATAATCCAGCAGATGGCTGGAAAAATTGAGCTAGGGGTGACCAAAACAGTGTTGGTGCCATGTTCCCTAGTTACAGGTGCTGCAGGGTTGCCCAGGGAAACTTCCAAGGAGCTCGCAGTGACGGAGCAGAGAGTTTCCCAGGTCAGCTATGGAGCTGCCCAAATAGGTAAGAGTGCCCCTTTACAGAGAGCAGGCGCTGTGAAGAGTCACTCAGAGGTTATGGTGGCTCATAGACAACCCATAAAAACGGCAGTTGTGTCTACATGCAATGAAAATGCTAATGATTGTTTTGACAAAAGTGTTACTATGGGTAAAAGTGATGTGGATTGTAATGACATTGAAACATGTATTTCTTGTAATGTCATATCTGAGAGTGAGGTTGGTAATGTGTTCACTACCAATGATGAGAGTAAATCTCACGTGACAGGCAGAGGCATAGGATTGTCCATGGAGGTCTCAGGGGGTCTCCATGTGATGAAGCCAGAGTCTGTCCAGGATGGTTCTGGTCCTACTCTGGTGGAACAAGGTTGGACTGAGTCACACAGTGAGTGTGTGTGGGCATAACCTGACAACCCTAAGTGTAGCCCAGTTGGCAAGGGGTTAATTCAGCTTGTAAAAGCTGAGAGTTCAAAGCTAGATGTGTTTGTAGCGCCACCAGAGCAAGGTGGTCAAAATAAGGCATTGCACATTGCTTTGGTTGAGGATGCAATTTCTCAAGTTGATATGAGTAAAAAAATATTGTCACAATGTGAGGTAGATAGAAGTGACAAGTGTGCTGTTTTGGCTAGTGAATCCCAGGTTCCTGTGGGGCCTTCTAGAGCAGCTGATGCAGTGCTGTGGAGCACTGGTGATGGGACCACAGGGGACTGGGATGATTGGTGCAAGGAAACACTTGCAGCGCTAGGCCAAGTGACAAAGAATTATGAAACCATGATGTGTAACAAAAGTGTGGACAGAACACCTGCTATGCCCATTGGAGGGGTCACAGAATGGCCGATGCTCATGGGTACACTAGCCCCTGTAAAGACTGAGGCCCTTCAGTCTGAAGGAACGGTTCTGGGAGCAGGCATGGCAGATGGGTTGTCCACAACCCAGCAACTAAGTAATAGCAAGTGTCAAGGTGACAATGTGACTATTGTTGACCTGCAGAGGCTCATTGTTGAGTTGGAGGGGAAGAGGAGACATGTGGCTGACAGTGCTCCAGGGGAGCAACAGGCAGTGATGGTGAGTACCTCCAAAGAGGTGGAGGTCTCTTCCAAGGTCTCAACCTCTCAGACTACAGTGGATGAGCCCCTCCATGTCTCGGAGGAGGGAAAGGTCCCTAAAGAGGTCACAAATTTAGACTTGGAATGTATTGAAATGACAGAAACTTTACTTGAAATGCTGGAGTTGGCAAAAACACGCTCACTGTACACTTGGGTGTCTCCATCGTGGTCGGACCAGGTGGTGCTGCGTAGTACCAATGGGTGGAGCCAGGTGATACAGGCGGTGCTGGAAAACCTTGCCCAAGAGTGGAATTGGTGGAACCAATGTTTATTAACCATTTGGCACAGGATCTCTCGATTCCCGGTGAGAGTACTTCCAGTTGTTGATTGGTATGGAGGTCGCTCAGGGGAACTGTTGGAGATATCAGAGGTCTCTCCGCCTGGTGCAGTGACTGAGAACATCTTTGCTGGTGCAGTCCGAGGTGCGGCTGAGCAGTGGTCAGTAGAGGGCGCAGACACTGTCTCACCTGCTAGACCTCATGAAAAGGAAGGGCCCAGAATGGACGCGGCAGTAGTCGAGATGCTTTCTGTCACTGGCCAAGAGGTACAGGTTAAGGTACCCGGAGACACTGTAGGAGAAAGTGCTGAAGGTTGCTGTAGCAATGTAATGTGTACACCAGTTGGCATTATCGCAGTAAGGAATGATTTGTGCTTGGGTCTGTGTTTGTTAGGACAGCCGCCCATGGAGCGTTGGACAGCAGGTGAGGTGGAGCTTGGTGATAGTTCCATGGAGCATAGTCACTCGCCTGTGTGTGGTCCCTCCTCAGGACAGGTCCTAACAAACTCTGAAAAAAGCACTGGTGGTATCGGAAGTTGGAATCTCAAAATTGGTGATCTGATGATTGGTGCTGTTAATAATGACGTGGTTGCCGTAGACAACCAGAGAAAGATATTAGAACCTATAGTGAAGGTTAAAGCTGATGTCAGTGAGTTGAAAGAAAGGATCAAGGAAAGCAGAGTTTCCCCTAGAAAGATGAATAAGCCCAGGCACCCAAAAAGAAGAGGGAGAAGGCTGAGTATAGGGAAATGTAGGACCCTGTTAAGATCCAGGGTGGGACGTACCTGGAAGCGCACCCGAAAAAAAGGTTGGGCCTACGTGGCTGACAGCCAGCACAGAGGTGTCCCAACCATGACGGGTGCTGGTGTTCCTCCCTCCGGATCGAAACAAAGGGGGGGGGATATGTAGTAGTGAGAGTCCCTGTCGCTATAAAAATGGGGTTAAAGTGGACATAGGGTATGCACATTTGCTTGAGGCAAGGCTTCAGAGCATAAATGTGGACTGGAGAAAACTGCTTTTGCAACTTTCTCCAGGTTTTGAGATCCACCAGCAGATTGACTGGTCAGGTGTGTGTTGGGCTATTTGTAGACACCTGACCATAGTTCTGGGCTCCACCCTCCCGAGGAGTCCAGGCAAGCAAGGGAGAAGTGTGCACGTCTGCACAGGTCTGTCAGAGTAGACAGAGGGTTCAAGCCTATGGGCTGGAAAAGGAAGCTGGAAAAGAGTGCTGAGGTACTGGGTGTACAGGAACTCTGTTATAGAGCCGAGAGGGCTGAAGCATAAGTTTGAGCAGCAGTGCTGCTAAAGAGAGCCAGGTGGTTTGGTATTTCTGATTGAACTTACATTGTTGCTGTGGAAAGCTGAAACCCCTGTGTGGGCAACACTTCTGTTATCGGACATTTTCTTTCTTTAATAAAAGTGGGCCGACAAGCCCTTAAAACTGCGTATCTGGCGTGGACTCGGCTCACTGGTAAGCTCTACCTTTAAACTAAACCAACCCCCGATGTTACAAATGTAATAGAAAAAAGCATGACAGGACCTCTTAAATATGAGATCTGGGGTCAAAAAGACCTCAGATCTCATATTTACACTAAAATGCAATTAAAAAAAAAAAAAAAAGTCAAAAAAATATACCGTTAAGAGGCATGGCCGAAGGGACGTTTTGACGCCGCTTCCGCCCAGCAGTGTCATGGAGACGAGTGGGCGCCATCTTAGCCTCACTCGTCTCCAGGTGCGGAGGGCACCCGATCGCGGCGGGAGGGGGGGGCCCTCTCCCATCACTGATAAAAGTGATCTCACGGCGAATCCACCGCAGGGACCACTTTTATCAGAAAGAGGACCGCCGCACGAAAACGGGGATACCGGGGTTATCATTGTTATGGCAGCTAGCTGCTGCCATAACAATGATATTCCCCTTCAAAGTTTGGACATACATCGGCGTGCGGCGGTCCGAAAGTGGTTAATATTCATACCAGCCCAAAGGGCCTGGTAATGGACTGGGGGGTCCCATGCTCTTTTTTTCAATGAGTTTTATCTATATTGCCAAGATCGGACAATTCATTACAGTCTCGAACAGTTTTAAATGACAATTTTTGCTTTAGAAATGTCATTTTGCTGTGGTACTGTTCTAAAAACTTGAAAAATGCGTCACTTTACAGGCATACTATAGACACACCCCAGGCACGATATTTAAAGGAATATTTCATATTTATTGTTTCACTTTAAGCATTAAAAAAAATCACTGCTCCCGCAAAAACAGACGTTTTTAAAAAAAAATGTTTGCATTGATACATGTCCCCTGGGGCAGGACCCAGCTCCCCAAACACTTTTTATGACAATAACTTGCATATAAGCCTTTAAAATGAGCACTTTTGATTTTTAATGTTAGTGACCCATAGACTTTAACGGTGTTCCGGCGGCTTTCGAATTTGCCCCGAACACCGCATATTGTTTGGTGTTTGCAGAACATCCGAACAACAAAAGTTCGGCCCGAACTTATGCTCGGGCCGAAACGTTCACCCATCCCTACTCTTTGAAAGTCTCTGCAGGGAATATGTGCTGACAATTAATCACCACCGCCTCAGTGTGCAATGCCTGCTCACCTCAAATGAAGACCCCCTTGGGTTTATTGGCACTTTGCGCCACAGGTCACGTGATTTTTTCAATGGAAATTTTTTTATTTTTTTCACCTTGAGAAAGTCACGCGACCTGTGATGCAATGCGTCGGGAGGAGCCAGTGACGATCGTTCAATACTTTTTTATTACTGCACAAATGTGAGTGCATATTATGTTTTTAAATAAAAGCAAGTTTTTTAAATCACTTCCCGCCCGCCGGCCATCATGTGACGTCCTTGACTTTGTGCGGGTATATCTGAATGATGCCTGCAGCTACATGCATCATTCAGATATCAGCTTTTTCAGCCGGCGATTCCCTACACCATACGAATGATCATAGCGGCTGTTCCGCCATTTGATCGTTCTTACGGGCAGCGAGAGAGGACATCCCCCCCGCCACCCTCCGGTGCTTCTACTGACTCACTGCTTCCATTGGTGAGTTGGAAACAGGATGTGCTGACAATTAATCACCACCACCTCATTGTGCAATGCCTGCTCACCTCAAATGAAGACCCCCTTGGGTTTATTGGCACTTTCAATAAAAATCCAAACAAGGATCAGCTCGATCATACAAGGATTTCAGCTAATGGCTCCAGGATTTCCAGGGCTTCTCCACAAATAATTACTTTCTCCAGGTTCAATTTCTCAAAGCAAATAAAACATCATTGCGCAAGATTGCTTAAAAATACTTGCTTTTAATCAATAACATAATATGCACTCACATTTGCGCAGTAATAAAAACACTATTGAAAGATCAGTTCAATGGCATTTGGGACAGCTGTCCTCCTAACTACACATCCAGGATAATGAGACACCGGAAGTGTCATCACCAACTCCTCCCGACGCGTTGCTTCACAGGTCACGTGACTTTTTCAATGGAAATTTTTAATTTTTTTCACGTGACCTGTGACGCAATGCGTTAGGAGGAGCTGGTGACGATCGTTTAATACATTTTTATTACTGCGCAAATGTGAGTGCATATTATGTTTTTAATTAAAAGCGAGTATTTAACCACTTCCCGCCCACCCGCTGTCATCTGACGTCCTTGAATTTGTGTGGGTATATCTGAATGATGCCTGCAGCTACAGGCATCATTCAGATATCAGCTTTCTCAGCCGGCGATTCCCTACACCATAAGAATGATCATAGTGGCTGTTCTACCGCTTGATTGTACTTACGGGTAGCGAGAGAGGATATCCCCCTCCCGCCATCCTCCGGTGCTTCTATTGACTCACTGCTTCCATCGGTGAGTCGGAGACAGGATCTGCCAGCCCCGCATGTTTACCATAGAGATTTCCGGTGGACTAGATGGTCACCAGAGTTTCCATGATCGCTCAGAGGCCGGGCGCGATGTTATGACATCACGCCCGGCCTCTGTATTCAAACAAACGGCACCGCCTAAGCTGGGAAGCCGAGATCTCTTTTTTATTTTTATTTTTTTATTTCAGGCTTCCCAGCCTAGAGGTGAGATGTGGGATCTTATTGACCCCATATCTCACAGCAAAAAGGACCGATCATGTCATATTCCTATTACAAGGGATGTTTA
This sequence comes from Aquarana catesbeiana, assembly GCF_042186555.1. Taxonomy (NCBI): domain Eukaryota; kingdom Metazoa; phylum Chordata; class Amphibia; order Anura; family Ranidae; genus Aquarana; species Aquarana catesbeiana. The sequence continues at coordinate 259,401,945 of NC_133327.1, read as the reverse complement.
CATTCTTTGTAATAGGAATAAAAGTACGTTTTTTAAAAATACATAAAAAAAAAAAAAGTAGAATTAACAATAATAAAAAAAAAATTTAGAGCGTCCCTGTCCCCGTGTGCTCGCACGCAGAAGCAAAAGCATACTTAAGTCCCACCCACATATGAAAACGGTGTTCAAACCACACATGAGGTATCGTTTCGAACGTTAGAGCGAGAGCAATAATTCTAGCCCTAGACCTCCCCTGTAACTCAATAATGTAACCAGTACAAAATTTTAAAGTGTTGCCTATGGGGATTTTTAAGTACTGAAGTTTGGCACCATACCAAGAGCGTGTGCAATTTTGAAGCGTGACATGTTAGGTATCTATTTACTCGGCGTAACTTCATCTTTTACATTATGCAAAAAAATTGGGCTAACTTTACTGTTTTGTTTTTTTTAAAACACAAAACAGTGTTTTTTCCCCAAAAAAGTGTTTGAAAAATTGCTGCGCAAATACCGTTTGAGATAAAAAGTTGCAACGACCGTCATTGTATTCTCTAGGGTCTTTGCTAAAAAAAAAAAACATAATGTTTGGGGGTTTTATGTATTTTTCTAGCAAAAAAAGATGATTTTTACATGTAGGAGAGGAATGTCAGAATTGGCCTGGGTGGCAAATGGTTAAGCAATCCTGCGTGATGATGTTTTTTTTTTGCTTTGAGAAATTGAACCTGGAGAAAGTAATTATTTGTGGAGAAGTCCTGGTAATCCTGGAGCCATTAACTGAAATCCTTGTATGATCGAGCTGATCCTTGTGTGGATTTTTATTGAAAGTGCCAATAGACCCAAGGGGGTCTTCATTTGAGGTGAGCAGGCATTGCACACTGGGGTGATGGTGATTACGGTAATTGTCAGCACATGTTCCCTGCAGAGACTGTCACAGAACATGGATTGATTTCAGTCACGTTTTCTCAGCATTCAAGAGTTTCACATATTTATTATTGTGCATGTGGACTTTTTTATATAATTTTTAAGATCACTATTTTTGTCACTTATTCAATGGAGTTTACTATGAACTATATATTTGGAATTTAGAGCACTATTATTTGTTTTTATCCTTTATTTATGTGGTACCAGAACACATTTTAAATAGCTGCAGCTGTTTTTCATTTATATAATCAGCCATAATTTATTTTTTAGTTTTATTCATATCAGCGCTTTAGTAATCATACCTTTAAAAATTTCCATTGATTAAAGTGCATCCACATACTCATTTACACATCTTTATTACATTTTGTTAATAAGCACCCCCACTCCCCCCAATATGTCTGGGAGGACAGCAGGGAGAGGCAGAAGTTCCCCATGGCACTGTAACGGGGCCAGCAGCGTATGTGTCCACAGGCAAAGGTGGACGTGGTCAGTCCTCAGGCAGGGCATCATTTCCTCTGTTTAGTGATTTTGCCCGTGCTATCCAGCCACAGCATGCAGAGTAGGTGGAGGACTGGCTTACTAAACCGTCCTCATCCTCTGTCACCCAAGCAGAGACTAGTGCGCAGTCCCCTGCAGCTGCCAGAGTGGCAAAGCTTGCTTCCTTCTCCACAGCTATTCCTGCCATAGCCCCAGCATCAGGCATGGAGGAGTCAGCGGAGTTATATGAACACAGCGTCAGCCACTTGCCCCTTGACGATACACAGCCATTATTGGATTCAGATGTTGGTTCTGAGTCCGAGTTTGAGGAAGGCAGGAACATGAGCCTACAGAGAGGGGAGAACATTGGTACACAAATTGGAAGTCTTGTTCCCCCAGCCGCAGCGTATTGCCACATTATCTCCAGTGGTATTGAGGATGGAGGAGATGATGATGGTGATGATGAGGTCACTGACTCAACTTGGGTGCCGGATAGAGCAGAGGAGGAAAGTGAGGGTGAGGCACAACCCCAACGAGGCAGCCATCATGGAAGAGTAGAGAGCAGCTATCCTATTCTATAACATTGTGGAGCTGTTATCACTTCCAACAGCTAAGCTGTCTGGGCCTTTTTTAGTACATGTGCTGCCAATCGCAATGTTGCTATTTGCAAACTTTGTCTCAAGCGCATCAAGCATGGCAAAAACACCAACCATTTGGGTACCACATGCTTGACAATGCATTTAACCTCCCACCACAACAGCACATTGGCAAGAGCATCTAAAAGCCACACAAAAGGGGCAAAAATTTATCTCTCCTCCTTACTCACCTCAGTCTGTCCCTGCTATACCTCATGACCTCTCAGCAGCCTCCACTGATAGGGATGATGGTATAGCGCAGGGTGTCCCAGGTCCTTGCAGCACATCTGCCAGCAGCACACCACCAGCTGTAGACTATAGCAGGCAAATTTCTCTGCCCCATCTGCCGCTGCAGAAAAAAATATACAGTCCCTGCCACCCACATGCCCAGCGTCTAAATGCAAGCTTGTCAAAGCTGCTGGCTCTACAACTTCTGCCTTTCCTCCTGGTGGATTCTGCCTCTTTCCGTGAGTTTGCAGAATGTGCTGTACCACAATGGCAGGTTCCCAGTCGCTATTTCTTTTCACATAAGGCCATTCCATCTCTCTACCATCATGTGGAAGGCAACGTTTGGCATCATTGGGCAAGGCAGTTAGCCACAAAGTCCACGTTACTGCTGACACATGGTCCAGGAAGCATGGGCAGAGACAATATATTTTGTTCACAGCACACTGGGTAACTCTGCTTGCAACTTGGAAGGATGCAGGACAGGGTTCAGTGCTGCAGCTTGTTGTGCCCCCACGACTCCATACAGCTGGTGATGATGCCAGATTCGTCAACTCTACCCCCTCCTCCTTCATGCCTTCCTCTGCTGAATTGTCTTCTGAACCTCAAGTACCCCCTAAGCATTCAAAGGGCTATTCAATAAGTCATGCTAAAAGGTGAAATGCAGTGCTTCAGTTGGTGTGTCTAGGGGACAGAAACCACACTGGAGCAGAGATTCTTGCAGCTCTGCAGGGATAGGCCCAGAGGTGGTTCACGCCATGCCAACTGGAGCCAGGAATGGTAGTGTGTGATAATGGCACAAACCTCCTGTCCGCCCTTAGACAGGGAAAGTTGACACATGTGCTATGTCTGGCACATGTCTTCAATTTGGTGGTGCAGCAGTTCCTAAATAGGTACCCAGGGTTGGAAGATCTGCTAAAGCAGGCCAGAAGAGTCTGTAGCCATTTTAGGTAGTCATACTCAGCCAGTGTTCGGTTGGCTGAAATCCAGCTGGAATTCCACCTGCCCATAAATCGCCTGATTTGTGACATGCAGTGACATCAGGTGGAACTTGACTTTGGCAATGCTGCAGTGCCTGCATATGCAGCAAAGGGCCATCAATGAGTACCTGTGTGAGTATGGCACAATGACAGGCTCAGGCCGGCTCGGCTTTTTTAATGCGTGGCATTATGGACAGGGCACTTGAGGCAGAGCAGCGGGATGAAGAGGACTTCCTTTCCTCTCAAGGCCCACTTTATGCAGACACCATTGTTCCTATGCCACAGACCACACAAGAGGAGAGAGAGGAGGAGGAGGAGGATTCTGACAGTTTCAGAGGCACTGAAGCAGAGGAAGACATACGTCAAACAGTAAGAGATGGTTTTCTATCTGCAGAACCCTTGGGAATAGTATGTGGCTGGGAGGAGGCAGTTCCAGATAATATAATCCTCAGTGACCCCGAGCAGTCACTTCTCATGCCTTCGCAAATTTGCGGTGAAAGGGCTCCCTCATGCTTCAAAGCCTGCAAAAGGACCCAAGACTACGTGATGTAAAGGAAAAGGATCACTATTGGTTGGCAACCCTCCTGGACCACCATTATAAGGGGAAAATCTCAGAACTCATCCCGTCCCTACAGAGAGTGCAGAAGATGAAACCTCTTGAGGACACTTTAAAGAGAAGTTTATCGAACGCTTTTCCAAACTCTGGTACGTTACAGTGTCATGGAAAATGTAGTTTTGAGGCTTCTGTTGGACTTGTGATCATAGAACGCATCTGTCCACAGACCCCGTGGACCGTCTGACTTTTATCAAAATGAATCAGTCCCGGATTACCAGCAGCTATGAAGCCCCCGATGCCGATGTCACCGATTAAATGTTTTTGGGATGTGGAATCTCTGCAGGACTTCTAGGCTGCTGTTGTAGGTGTTGATTTCATCTGGAAGAATGTTTTTGGTGTAGGTTTCATGGGCACAATTAACACCCAAAGACCAATTTTTCCGCAGGTTTCGTGGGCACAATTAACACCCAAAGACCAATTTTTCCACACCTGTTTGACAGGTGCATATCATTACAATTTTTGACAACAAGGCCAATTCTTGCTTTCATCAAGAGTACCTCTATAGGGTTACGGTGTGAGGGCGCCACCGACACCCAAAGAACAATTTTTCTGCAACCGTTACAGAAGTAGAAACCCAAAGTCTGTGGTAGAGACACCAGAATTTATCCAAAAAAATCTCTAATCTTGTTCCCCGTGCACTACATTGTAGCCTCATCATACAGACTAGTTCCACAAGCTGTTGCTTACAAAATAAAGAAAGCTTGCAGGTAAAATGTCATTTTTTGGGCTTTATAAATGCAATTATTGCTCCAGCAGCTTCTATACACAGTACAGATGTGCCACTTTACAGGTGGACTAAGGGGACCCCCCAGGCACTATATTAAAATTAATTTTACATTTTTATACTTTCACTTTAAACATCAATAAATCACTGCTCATTTAAAAATGACGTTTTTTACAAACTTTTTTTTTCATTGATACATGTCCCACAGGGCAGTACCCAGACTCCCATAACCATTGTATACCCAATTACTTGCATATAAGCCTTCAAAATGGACACTTTTGATTTTTCACGTTCGGGTCTCATAGACTTCAATGGGGTTCGTTATTCGATTTCAAACTTTACGATGTTCGAAAGTTCTGGTGCAAACCAAACAGGGGGTAGTTCGGCCCATCCCTAGAGAGGGTGAGGCACAACCCCAACAAGGCAGCCATCAAGAAAAGTAGAGAGCAGCCACCCTATTCCACCAGATTGTGGAAGTGTTATCTCCCAGCCCACTGCCCACAGCTCAGCTGTCTGTGCCTTTTTTAGCACACGTGCACCCAATCGCACTGTTGCAATTTGCAAACTTTGCCTCAAGCAGATCAAGCGTGGCAAAAACACCAGCCATTTGGGTACCACATGCTTGACAAGGCATTTACCCTCCCACCACGCAGCTCATTGTCAAGAGCACCTGAAAGCCACACAAAAGGGACACAATTGTGCTCCTCCCCACTCCTCACCTTTCCAGTCTTCCCCTGCTATACTGCATGACCTCTCAGCAGCCTCCACTGACAGGGATGATGGTGTAGCAAATGGTGGGATGGTATAACAAAGGGTGTCACAGGTCCTTGCAGCATGTCTGCCAGTAGCAAACCACCAGCTGTAGACTATAGTAGGCAAATTTCTCTGCCCCATCTGTTGCAGCGAGAAAAAAAAATACAGTCACTGCTACCCAAATGCCCAGTGTCTAAATTCAAGCTTGTCAAAGCTGCTGGCTTTACAACTCCTGCCTTTCTGTCTGGTAGACTCTGCCCCCTTCCGTGATTTTGCAGAATGGGCTGTATTTCTTTGCTGGTCATTCCAGCTGTTTATCATCACGTGGAAGGCAATGTTGTGGCATCGTTGGGCAAGTCAGCTGCAAGATCTGCATTACTGCTGAGTCTGACACGTGGTCCAGCAAGCAGGCTCAGTACTCTCCAGATAAAATGAATGTGTTGCTGCTAAGGAATTCAGTATCTGTGTCATATGCAAGGCAACCAATCAGCCAGGAGATGGGTGATATGGCAGAGGTGACAGCCACCCTGGTAGTGGAGGAGGTTCAACCACTTGGCACCTCCACTAGCAGCCAACTTTCTGGGAGTGGACCCGGAGTGCCTAGGGACCCAGCCTGAACTCACAGAAGAAGGATAGATACAAAGGGGCCCCGGGAGGGAGAGGTTGGAGTGAGAGAGTGTTTCCTGTATCCCAAAGCAACCATGGGATTAGTAAATCTGAGAGAGGTAACATGAACTGTTGAATTGGCTGAGACCGGTACAGGCTCAGCGGTACTGGTCCCTAAATGCACTTGGGAGTGGTGTCCTCTAAGGAAGAGAAGTGTCAAGTATAACAATCACGGAACAAGAAAGAAGTGCTACCCACTTCTAAGTTGGAGCTCCGCCTGGATGTTGATTTCACATGAAAGTGGCTCTAGGCCACAGTTCTGCAGTGTCCCCACTAGGGTGCCTAAGCCTTGCCCACAGGGATGATCAAATTCCAGCCCTGCATCCCCTGGCTCACAGTCTTCTCTCTTTGTTTTGCTATCCTTTTCACATTCTCTTCTCCTGATCAGCTGTATATTATCCTGCTCTGCCATTTATCTCCTCTATGTACTGCTCAAGTCTCCTTCTTACTCCACCAGCTGAGATATGTTTTTATACCCTTCCCATTTTCATATGGTACATCTTGTATTTTACTACAGTTTTACCTTGCATCTAGCTATTCATTTCATAATGTCACTACCTTGTTGCCATGTATCTTTGTGTTTTATTCTTTGTCTTGTTTACCTTTCAATCTTGTCTTGTTTGAGCTTAGTCTCTATCGTGATTTTATCATTGCACTCAATTTGACCATTTTTTTCCTTGCTGTTTTGCATCCCAGGTTGTTTACCCAGTCTTTCCTATTCCTAGTCGTCATCTGTGCATTTCATTGTCTACATTCCATTACCTAGTCTGTCAATGTCATCAGCTAAGCTAACCAAAGCACTGTAACCTGGCAGCTCAATTCCATCCTCACCACAACAGTGAACAGTAAAGACCAGGCGGTCCCATAATCTGTTTCTCATGTTGCACCTTTACCTCTTGACTTTAACCCCTACTGTAACTAACTACCACCTTAGGTTCACAACCTTAGCTTATTCTTTGATGTTTCCTCCAGCTACCAACCATGTATTTGCCTACAGTTTTCCTTGACCCCATCCTAGTAGCTTCAACCTCCCAGACAATATGTATCATTAACAACTGTCATTCATCCAATGTGATAGCAAAGCAAGCATTTGCAGACAGTTCATTAGTAGTGTTCAAAAATATATATGAAAACAACATAAGAATGACAGCAAGTTACAATATGTCACCAAGAGCTCCCCACAAATTGCAGCTGAACAACTTAATCAGTTTTAAAGACATGACTTGCCACAGAAAACTCTACAGTACCGAGATAGTTTTGACAATCAAAAAGGGTTTGGGACTTTATATGAGGCCATATAGTAATGCGCCTCCATCCCTGTTGAGCAATGCAAAGAAGGGGGAAGAATTGTGGGACTTTATATGAGGCGTGTATTCAATCGTAAGTATAATACACATATATGTATTTATATCCATATAGGACAAAAGATGATAAGGAAATAAAAATAATAATAATACAAACAAATATTTTATTGTAATACAACCCAGCCAAACAATGGTACATAATAGGGAACATTAGTCAGATAAATGTTGTGAAAAGTTCACTTCCTCAGGAGCAGGAACAATCCATATATCTATAAAAAAATATAAATGTAAAAACAGCACTATATCTAGATAATCATCAGATATTATATCACAACCAAAGAACCATTATAAATAAAAATAAAGATAGAAACAAAAAACAAAAAATAATCAAAAAACAGTAACTTTCAAGGGTTAACTTACAGATCAACTCAGACTGTTCACATATGCACTGAAAACCAGAGGTTTGCTCATAACGTCCAGCCCGGGAACTGTGGGAGCTGGACCCATACAGGTCAGATAGTATAGAGTGGGCTGCAAGAGATATGCAAATCTTCATAGGGGAGTCCTTAGTGGCCCAAAAAGGGTTCTATAAAAATGTAAATATTGTATATATATGAATTTTGCAACTATAGTACTTAAAGCGGAGTTCCACCTAGGATAAAAAAATAAACGTCAGCAGCTACAAATACTGTAGCTGCTGACTTTTAATATAAGTACACTTACCTGTCCTGGGAGCCCGCGATGTTGGCACCCAAAGCCGACCTGTCCCTCTGCTCCAGGTGCAGGCGCCGGCATCATTACTAAGGGAAACAAGGAGTGAAGCCTTATGGCTTCACAGCCTGTTTCCTACTGCACTGCGCTTTCTGAATAGTCCCTGCTTGTGTGTCTCCCAGAAGGCAGCGGGGAGGAGGAGGAGGGGTCGCACATTACGTAGTTCGCCGCACAAGTAGGAGCAGATACTTGGTTTTGACAGGTATCTGCTGCCCCTGAAGGGTGCCAAATGTGGCACCGGAGGGGGGGAGGAATCCGATGGGTGGAACTCCACTTTAATAAGATGATCTATATGTAATAAGGCTACCAGTACAATCCCAAGACCAGAGAAGGGAGCCACTAGAAAGTGAAAGTGTTAATGATGGACTGAAAAGACAGTCGCAGCATGTGAAGTGAATACTGATGATAAATGAAAAATGTAAAATTCCCCTATATGAGTAAAAGACAATAGGATGAGAAACAAAAAACTAAATAGAAAATGTGTAAAAAAAGAAAAAAAGGGGGGGAGATGGTGAAGATGGTAAAGGGAACACACCAAATTGTGAGATAAATCAAATCTGATATGTGTGAAAGAGATAAATGTGCAAAAATGGTGGTTACTACTTGGTTTACCTTATATAATCAGATGTGTCCATGTTCTGGAAAGAGGTGCCAAATAACGCCAAATGAAAAGTAAGATCTGATACTGGTGAAGGGAGGTATATATACACCCCATTAGCCAGACCTCAGGGTAGCTCCTAGCATCACGCAGGTGTTCCAAATAGGGGGGTGTGTCATCACCTGGTTGGCTGATGCTGATCAGGTGTATGGCGCCAAGTGACCTCCCTCCTGAAATAGACACTGATGACTAGACACGTGTCGGTGCACCGGCGCTACCAATTAACGCCACACATCGGACACAGAAGGCGTGGCGCAGATGCGCAGCAGACCCAAATCCGCCCCTGCCTCCCGATTTGAAGGAGAGGGTGGGGAGGGTAGCTGGAGCACATCACAGTTCCTGGGACTAGACAGAACAGCAGTCCCAGGTGGCCAAGCCAATTACGGGAACAGTCTGATGGTGTAGACCTGCAACACCTATTACTGACTAGAGCAGTGGTTCTCAACCTTCCTAGTGCCGTGACCCCTTGATAACATTTCCCAAGTTGTGGGGACCCCTAACAGTAAAATTATTTTCGTAGAGTGGGTTGTCGGCACCCAAGGCAAGACAAGTAATTTGCGCCCCTAACCCATGGACATTTAGGCACTCCCTGAGTCCCTTCCACTCGTACAGTATTAAAACCCCTTATGGTACATTTTAGGATGTACCAGTCTTTCTCTTTGTTCTCCTTTCTTTCCCTTTTATCTCTCTCAATCCTAATTTCTCGTGTTTTTTCACCATCCCTCTCTCTAGCCGTCTGTCTTGTTCTTTCTCTCCCTTTTTCTTTGTTCCCCCCCTCTTTTCCTCTCCCTTCCATGTATTCTCTCATTTTATGCCATCTCTTACTCCTTGGTGGGGCGAATGGGATGAGTGGGGGTGGGATAAGTGGCATTGCTGGTGGTGGGTGGGATCAGTGGCAGTGCTCGGGGGAGTTCTGATCAGCCAACTTAGGTGCTCCTTGATAAAGGTCATCTGCTGATCTGAGAACTGTAGTGGGGACTTTTAATGGCAACTATAATCGCAGGTAGTGTTACTCACTGTGTCTCCGGCATCACTGTGTCTCCGACTTTGTGGTGTCTTGCAGCAGTGACATCTATGCCGAAATCAGGAGATCTCCTCAAGCTCCCCCACTTTACATTCCTCACCAGTCAGCTGATCTCTAGTGTCTGCCCTCCAGCCATGCCGTGAACTGAATGGGCAGCTGTGAGGAGGCTGAGTGGGCGGCCGCGGGCTCCAGGAACAGCCCAGCTGGGCAGCCACAGGCTCCAGGGACAGCCCTGCTGGGCGGCCGTGAGAAGGCTGGGAGAATAGTGCGGGATTCAGGAACAGCCCAGGATTTGGTGACCCCTGGCGAATCGTCATTTGACCCCCGGGTTGAGAACCACTGAACTAGAGGAATTGTTGACATGAGAATAAGGCTAATTGGGAGTATACACCAGACCCCAAACATTAAAGGGCCAGCCCCCAAAGTGGCTGGGCATACAGAGATAGTTTTATATGGTATCTCAGAAAAGTGAGTACACCCCTAACATTTTTGTAAATATTTTATTATATCTTTTCATGTGACAACGCTGAAGAAATGACACTTTACTACATTGTAAAGTAGACAGTGTACAGCTTGTATAACAGTGTAAATTTGCTATCCACTCAAAATAACTCAACACAAATCCTTTCGAGACTCCCTTACACCACTTCTCATAAAAACGTACAATGTCATCTCCAGAGACTCTCCTTTCCCGAGACAAGCTTTGGAAGCCCATATCATAGCCTTACCTAGACCTGGGAAAGATCCTACACTATGCGATAGCTTCCACCCCATTTCTATCACCAACATTGACATTCGCTTATACATCAAACTACTGACCAATCCCCTTCTTCCAGCTATACCCGACTTGATACACCTTGACCTGGTGGGGTTTACCCCCAAGAGGGAGGCCAGGGATAATATCCTTAAAACCATTTCCCTGATGGAATATGCCCAAAAATGCCAAATCCCAGCTTGCTTGATCTCGGTCGATGCTGAAAAAGTTCACTGGCAATTTCTAGAGAGAACACTTCAACAAGTGGGCCTAAGGCCCAACATGCTATGCAAGATCCTGGCTCTTTACAATAACCCTATGGCAAGGATCCGATCTAACAGCCTCCTATTTGACCCAATTTGGATTCGTAATGGAACCCGCCAGGAAAGTCCCCTGTCGCCATTACTATACATACTCACTGTGGAATATCTTGCCACAGCCATACGACACAACTCCAATATTCAGGGTATTTCTATTGACCAGCGTCAGTATAAATTATCCCTTTATGCTGATGACCTTTTATTATATGTCAAAAAGCCCCACACATCTATACCAGCCATTATCGGAACATTCACAGAGTTTGGATTGGCTAGTAACTTTAAAGTAAATTACGATAAGACGGAGGCCCTTAACATCTCCCTATTCAAAAACCTACATTAACCCGGGTTCAATCTGTATTTGGATTCAAATGGCATCAAAAAGCTGTCAAATATCTGGGGATCCAAATTCCTACTGCCTTGCCCTCCCTGACAGATCTAAACTATATGCCCCTTATAAGAACATTGCGAACGTGCCTTGAATCTTATGATAAACCGAACATCTCCTGGTTTGGCCGAATGAACGCCATCAAAATGGACATTCTGCCTAAAATTGTATACATCTTTCAGGCAATTCCTACCCCCCTCCTAGTGGTTTCTTCCAATCGTTCAACAAGGCTATTCGGGACTTCATATGGCGTCATAGGAAGTCCAGGATTGGCTCTCATATTTTAGCTTTGCCTTAAAATAGAGGAGGCGTTCCTCTCCCTGACCTATGGCTGTACTTTTGCGCTGCATCGTTGATCAAAATAGTCGATTGGTACCATGGCTCTTCCACTAAACTGTGGACATTATTAGAAAATAACCGAATATCTTCCAACCTCACATCCCTTCCATGGACACACCCGACACACAGACCCCCCCACAGACCAAATGCCCTTAGTGACTTCTGCTACGTTGCAAATTTGGGACAACTACCTTATCAAAGGTTTATTATCCTGAAGACTCAGTTCCTTGACTCCATTATTTGATATCAACTCTTTTCCTCCGACTTGTGCTAAACCTAAATTTATTGTTTAGCAAAAGACAGAGGCTCCTCTGTTAAAACATATGCTCCGTGCTGGAAAACCAATTCCCCTATCTGACTTGCTCTCTTCTTGCCACAACCCCTCTATGGCTTGGCTTGAACACACTCAACTAACGCACCTTATAAACAAAATACGGAACGTTGATGATTTGACAGGACCATATACAGCCTTTGAGTCATTGGTATCCCAGTCGGACAGACCAGAGCATTCACTATCCCTGATATACCAGATACTGATTCAGGTCTCTTATCCAAACCCACCGTCATTCCTTTCAAAATGGGAAAGGGAGATGAACCTTTCTCCGGATGATATGGAATGGGGCAAAACAATGGCGCTTTCTTTTAAATTATCTATCTCATTTCATGCCCAAGAATGGAATTATCGTATATTCTCTAGGTGGTATCAGTGCCCCACTGTTTTACATAAGATTGATCCTAATGTTTTGGATATATGTTGGAGATGCTTGCAGGCCCCGGGTAACATGACACACATTTGGGGCACGTGCCCACTTGTTACCCCCTTTTGGGACAAGATTCTCCAGCTGTATGGCAAACTTGTAGGGGACAAATATATTAATGATCCCTGCTTAACGATCCTATCTATGTCATACAAACAAATCAAGAAGAACTTAATTCGCCATTGGCTGACTGCTGACTGGTGTCAACCATCTCTAGCGGATTGGGCCTGCGAAGTGGATAGGATCGAACATATTGAACGGCTGTTAGCATGGGATGCTGATAAAAGTGAGACCCACACTATTACGTGGACCGTTTGATTACACTTCCGGTCCTCCTCTGATTTTGACCCTTTTATAGCAGATACAGCCGTTACTGTGCTCTCATGAGTAGCTGGATATGCCTTATCCCCCACTTCCTTTTCTTTCTTATACCCACCTCCCCCCCCCCCTTTTTTTTTTTATTTCTTCTTCTCTTTTCATATCTCTCCACCCTTTCTACTCATCCTCCCTTATATTCTTAAGATTAAAGTAATCTTACCGGTAGATACACCACACTTTCAGGCCATATGTGTTGAGCCTCAGTTTTCTACACCATTGTTTAATGTGATCTACTGGTTACTTGGTCTACCTCTACTTGGTTTATTTCCACACTCTTTGATTATATCAACTTGACTATGCTTATGTGATTCTTTTAATGTCCTTCCGATCCTAATGTATACTTGTTCATTTAATGTAAATATGGTATATCTTTCCTATGGTTATTCAATGTGGTTTAAAATACTTGAAACTTAATAAAAACAGATTCAACATAAAAAAAAATAAATAAATAAAAAACTCAACACATAGTGATTCATGTCTAAACCGCTGGCAACAAAAATGAGTACACCCCTAAGGTGTCCAAATTTGGCCCAATTAGCCATTTTCCTTCCCCGGTCTCATGTGACTCCTTAGTGTTACAAGGTCTCAGGCATAAATGGGGAGCAGGTGTGTTGAATTTGGTGTTATCGCTCTCACTCTCTCATACTGTTCACTGGAAGTTCAACATGGCACCTCATGAAAAAGAACTCTCTGAGGATCTGAAAAAAAAAATTGTTGCTCTACATAAAGATGGCCTAGGCTATAAGAAGATTGCCAAGACCCTAAAACTGAGGTGCAGCATGGTGGCCAAGACCATACAGCGGTTTAACAGGACAGGTTCCACTCAGAACAGACCTCGACATGGTTACATAATTACATAGTTACATAGTAGGTGAGGTTGAAAAAAGACACAAGTCCATCAAGTCCAACCTATGCGTGTGATTATATGTCAGTATTACATTGTATATTCCTGTTTGTTTTTTTTTAAACTATTGATGCCCCCCACCGGATCCACTACCTGTGGAAGGGAATTCCACATCCTTGCCGCTCTTACAATAAAGAACCCTCTACACAGTTTAAGGCTAAACCTCTTTTCTTCTAATTTTAGAGAGTGGTCATGTGTCTTATTAAACTCCCTTCCGCAAAGAAGTTTCATCCCTTTTGTGGAGTCAGCAGTATGGTATTTGTAAATTGAAATCATATCCCCTCTCAAGCGTCTCTTATTATTATTATGTCCTGTGGTCTGATGAGACCAAGATAAACTTATTTGGTTCAGATGGTGTCAAGCGTGTGTGGCGGCAACCAGGTGAGGAGTACATAGACAAGAGTGTCTTGCCTACAGTCAAGCATGGTGGGAGGAGTATTATGGTCTGGGTCTGCATGAGTGCTATCGGCACTGGGGAGCTACAGTTCATTGAGGGAACCATGAATGCCAGCATGTACTGTGACATACTGAAGCAGAGCATGATCCCCTCCCTTCGGAGACTGGGCCGCAGGGCAGTATTCCAACATGATAATGACCCCAAACACACCTTCAAGAACACCACTGCCTTGCTAAAGAAGCTGAGGGTAAAGGTGATGGACTGGCCAAGCATGTCTCCAGACCTAAACCCTATTGAGCATCTGTGGGACATCCTCAGATGGAAGATGGAGGAGCGCAAGGTCTCTAACATCCACCAGCTTTGTGATGTCGTCATGGCAGGGTGGAGGAGGACTCCAGTGGCAACCTGTGAAGCTCTGGTGAACTCCATGCCCAATATGGTTAGGGCAGTGCTGGAAAATAATGGTAGCTACACAAAATATTGACACTTTGGGCCCAATTTGGACATTTTCAATTAGGGGTGTACTCACTTTTGTTGCCAGCGGTTTAGACATTAATGGCTGTCTTTTGAGTTATTTTGAGGGGACAGCAAATTTACACTTTTATACAGGCTGTACACTCACTACTTTACATTGTAGCAAAGTGTAATTTTTTCAGTGTTGTCACATAAAAGATTTACAAAAAAATGAGGGGTGTACTCACTTTTCTGAGATACTGTATGTGGCCGAAAGATCGGGTGAGGGATTGATTAGCTGTTTATATATTTGACCACTTCCGGACCAGCCGCCGCAGTTTTACTGCGTCAGGTTGGCTCGGCTGGGCAAATCGATGTTACCTTACGTCGCTTTTCTTTTTGGTTACTAGGGGCCCGCAGCGTGTACCCAGAGCTGATGTGAGGGCCCGGCGGGCGCGATGACCGTCGGCACCTGTGATTGCTTGTGACAGAGCGAGAACCGGGATCTGTGTGTGTAAACGCACAAATCCTGGTTCTTTCAGGGGAGTAGAGAGAGATCGTGTGTTCATACTAAGTATGAACACTGAACTCTCTCTCCTCCTAGACAGTCCCACCCCCCCTACAGTTAGAACACAGTGAGGGAACACAGTTAACCCCTTGATCGTTCCCTAGTGTTAACCCCTTCCCTACCAGTGACATTTATACAGTATTTATTTATTTATTTATTTATTTCAGGTACTTATATAGCGCCGTCAATTTACGCAGCGCTTTACATATACATTGTACATTCACATCAGTCCCTACCCTCAAGGAGCTTACAATCTAAGGTCCCTAACTCACATTCATACATACTAGGGACAATTTAGACAGGATCCAATTAACCTACCAGCATGTCTTTGGAGTAATCAGTGCATTTTCATAGCATCGCTGTATAATTGTCAATGGTACCAAAAATGTGTCAAAGTGTCCAATTTGTCAGCCGCAATATCGCAGTCCCGATAAAAATCGCAGATTGCCGCCATTACTAGTAAAAAAAAAATAATAATAATAAAAATGTCATAAATCTATCCCATATTGTGCAGACGCTATAACTTTTGCGCAGACCAATCAATATACGTTTATTGCGATTTTTTTTTTACCAAAAATATGTAGAAGAATACATATATCGGCCTAAACTGAGGAAAAAAAGGACGTCAATTTTGTTTGGGTACATCGATGCACGACCACGCAATTGTCAGTTAAAGCGACGCAGTGTCGTATCGCAAAAAATGGCCTGGTCATCGAGCAGCCAAATCTTCTGGGGCTGAAGTGGTTAATGTTATCCTATTGTATGTTGTAGATAGGATTTTATGCAAACTGTTGCCATTCGAATATTCTGAATAGAGATTTTTTTTTCTGAAAAGCAGATAACACTGCTGCAGCTAGGGACCTGGAGCCTTGTCCATGTGCCATTGTCCATTCTCCTCTTAGCCTTGCCTGAGGCCAACAGCATAAATTCAGTTAAAGAAAGAGAAGTCACCAGGAGCTGCAAAAACAATGCACAAACTTTTTTTTTTAATATAAAGCACAGATACACTGGGCAAAAAAACTGTTAATGCCTAGCCATGTTTTGCAATGGTGGGTGCCTAATCAGACATTTTTTGATTACACACATGAAGGCGTTGGCAGTGTTTTCTGGTGTATCCATATTTTATAAAAAAAACTCTGTGCATTGCATTTGTGGTTCCAGAGGACTTTTCTTCAATTTAATTAATATTAAGATTCTTCTTGATTGGAATCTAGTTACACATGCAGGTTGATGCAATGTAGTTTCTAGGATAAAAATAATAAATAAAATTTGACCACTTTGAATATTTAATAAAACCTTCAACTTTAATCCTATCTTACATAATCAATGTCAGAATTACTTAAGCTTCTTTATCAGATTTTGGTAATTTGTACAGAATCTTCTGTACAGATTCATCTATGATAAATCACAGTCCCGTGCTGGCTCTAAAATAGTTTGATATTGAATATAAATTCTCATAATGCATCGATACAGTGACAGTTAGAAATAAGCCTGGCAGTTCCTGGAAGGAGAAGTTTTAGGATGATAAGTGTGGTCACATGACATACAAAGCACAAGAAAAAAAGGATGCTGTGGTTATTAAAATTACAATATCCCAAATGACAACTGACATTTGTATTCAAATAGATGATGGCAAAAGAAATAACTTAGAATAATAAGAGATAGAATAATAATGCAAGAAGAATGAACACCAATGATATTAATGGATCAATTTTATGTTTATGTTCCAGGCATTGCTGAAATTATACACTTTTGTTGCCTATGAATGTCCACATGACATAGAGGTATGCATTATTTATTGTGTACATATACTATGTACATTGTTACTGCCCTTTATTTTTTTTATACGTCCCATTTATACTATAATGTAAGATTGTTAGGTAATTTGAGATATGTTGGATAAATGAATTAGTAACCCTGCAATGGTACAACCTGGTATTACAGCAGCTCTGTCGAATATGTGTTTATTAGTAACAGGCACATTAGGTAACTGGCATCAACCCACACTGTATGTGTGTGTGATCTTGCTGACTTTCAGCATTGAATTGATAGACAGTATGCTCTCTTATTGGCATTCCTAGGACAGAGATGTGATAGTCTGGTTGTTAGTGTAAGATTTAGAGATCTCTGGTGGCAAGATTGCAGAATGCAGGAGATCAGTAATCTTACATTCAACTCGCATCAACACATCATAACTTGTTCATCACATTGCTTCTATAATTGTTCAACTTATTAGGCTCATGTGCACATTTCTGAATATCTGAATGACACTTTGAGTTATGTTCTTTAAAACATCTGGCAGGCATGACGTACAGATCCTCTTCTAGCATTTCTGATCAATGTCTGAACTATTCAAACATCCCATATTGCAATGACAATGAAAATATGCAGTGAGAGTAATAGAAATGAACTTATTAATTAAAAAAAAAAACAAGTTAAGTGGCCTAACATATGTTAAAAATTTTGGCCAGCATGTTGGTGGAAAGCAGGCTTCCCCATTATTTACATCTATCACAGTTTGCACATTTTTCTACAACTAACTAATTAAAGAGGAAGTAATACTGAATATAAACACTCACAAACTTAAGTTTTGGAACTTGGGTTTACAAGCTTTATAATGAGTTTACAGAGTCACAAAATAGAAAAATTTGACATTACTACAATCTTTATGTATATGCAAATGGACACCCCTTTTCGCTAACCTGTAATCCTGGAAACATTGAGTGCAGTTTATTGGGTGCAGTAAAAATTGTACCATGTACAGCTCACCATAAGTAGTAGGCTGGAAATAAAAACCTGATAATAGCTTTCTAAAACATGCCTGTATATATAGATTTGGTCAATTATGTATATTGTTTATATACAATCATAAAATTCCACAATGCTTAACAGGGTACATAGCCCATTCATACTAGTTCCTGTCTGAAGGCACTTATAGTCAGGTCCATAAATATTGGGACATTGACACAATTCTAATTTTTTTGGCTCTATACAACACCACAATGGATTTGAAATGAAACAAACAAGATGTGCTTTAACTGCAGACTTTCAGCTTTAATGTGAGGGTATTTACATCCAAATCAGGTGAACAGTGTAGAAATTACAACAGTTTGTATATGTGCCTCCCACTTTTTAAGGGACCAAAAGTAATGGGACAATTGGCTGCTCAGCTTTTCCATGGCCAGGTGTGTGTTATTCCCACATTATCCCATTTACAAGGAGCAGATAAAAGGTCCAGAGTTAATTTCAAGTGTGCTATTTGCATTTGGAATCTGTTGCTGTCAACTTTCAATATGAGATCCAAAAAACTATCACTATCAGTGAATCAAGCCATCATTAGGCTGAAAAAACAAAACAAACCCATCAGAGAGATAGCAAAAACATTAGGTGTGGCCAAATCAACTGTTTGGAACATCCTTAAAAAGAAAGAACGCACCGGTGAGCTCAGCAACACCAAAAGACCCGGAAGACCACGGAAAACAACTGCAGTGGATGACCGAAGAATTCTTTCCCTGGTGAAGAAAACACCCTTCACAACAGTTGGCCAGATCAAGAACACTCTCCAGGAGGTAGGTGTATGTGTGTCAAAGTCAACAATCTAGAGAAGACTTCACCAGAGTGAATACAGAGGGTTCACCACAAGATATAAACCATTGGTGAGCCTCAAAAACAGGAAGGCCAGATTAGAGTTTGCTAAACAACATCTAAAAAAGCCTTCACAGTTCTGGAACAACATCCTATGGACAGATGAGACCAAGATCAACTTGTACCAGAGTGATGGGAAGAGAAGATTATGGAGAAGGAAAGGAACTGCTCATGATCCAAAGCATACCACCTCATTTGTGAAGCATGGTGGTGGTAGTGTCATGGCGTGGGCATGTATGGCTGTCAATGGATCTGGTTCTCTTGTATTTATTGATAATGTGACTGCTGACAAAAGCAGCAGGATGAATTCTGAAGTGTTTCGGGCAATATTATCTGCTCATATTCAGCAAAATGCTTCAGAACTCATTGGACAGCGCTTCACAGTGCAGATGGACAATGACCCGAAGCATACTGCGAAAGCAACCAAAGAGTTTTTTAAGGGAAAGAAGTGGAATGTTATGCAATGGCCAAGTCAATCACCTGACCTGAATCCGATTGAGCATGCATTTCACTTGCTGAAAACAAAACTGAAGGGAAAATGCCCCAAGAACAATCAGGAACTGAAGACAGTTGCAGTAGAGGCCTGGCAGAGCATCACCAGGGATGAAACCCAGTGTCTGGTGATGTCTATGCGTTCCAGACTTCAGGCTGTAATTGACTGCAAAGGATTTGCAACCAAGTATTAAAAAGTGAAAGTTTGATGGATGATTGTTAATCTGTCCCATTACTTTTGGTCTCTTAAAAAGTGGGAGGCACATATACAAACTGTTGTAATTCCTACACCGTTCACCTGATTTGGATGTAAATACCCTCAAATTAAAGCTGAAAGTCTGCAGTTAAAGCACATCTTGTTCGTTTCATTTCAAATCCATTGTGGTGGTGTATAGAGCCAAAAAGATTAGAATTGTGTTGATGTCCCAATATTTATGGACCTGACTGTACATCCTAATATCTACCACAAGTCACACACATACAGTAGGGACTATTAGACTAGAAATGGGTTCCCTAAATTGGTCAATATCAATGACCTGGTGTCAATAGGACTACTATTGGGTGGACAAAATTCCTGGGGGTCAATGTTTCCTATAAAAGAGGGAAAATTAATGTGGGCCAGTTAATCCTTTGAGTTTTTTTTAGAGAGCTCTATGTCAGTTCCTAGTCCTAAAGGCAAAGTGGCTAGCAGTGGGACAATGTTACTTAGGACTGAATCATCAACCACTGGCAAGAACAGCCTTGAGTGGTTTTTGTCAGCTGTGTGTTGCTACTGGCTTCATTTACCTGCCAGTTTTAACCATGCAAATAAATTTCTAAATAAGCAGTGTAACAGAGCCCAGAAGAATGTAATGACTTACGACTAAAACTCACCAACTAAATACTGTATCAGTGTTCCCATTGACGCGCATCAGTCCTTAAGAATTAGCACCTACCGCAAACTTGTACTTTACCTACATAAAGTGACTCTGTCACCACAGGATTACTTGTAAACATTTGAAACAGAGAAGGAATACGGTATATGTATATTTCTTGTGCTCTGTGTGTTAAAACTCTACTGCTTTGCTTCTCCCCAGCTGCTGCAGGTATTCCACACTTCCAGATGTGTAATATATCTGCTCTACCACCGCATTCTGTGGTTCTTCTCACCTGCTGTATGCCACTACAGGATGTAGGAGACGGCAGAAAAAAAACCAGTGTGCTGCAGAAAGTGCAGGTACCCTACTAACCCGAAGGGTTGAACACCTGTCACGACCAGGGAGAAGCAAAGAGGTGGGGTTTCAACACAGGCCGTTGAATAGGTAAGTATACTGTCTCTTATTTTACAAGGTTCCCATTATGTAAATGTGACCCTGTGTTGATGTAAGGTAATGTAACATGTTCAGAATATTGCTTGTCTCTTTTACTGTTGATATTTCTTTGCACTCTCCCACTGTCCCTTTCGCCATCCAGAATCCTGTGAAATACCAGATATGTTATTTATAACAGGTATATGAAAGCATGGTAGCCTGCTCCCATCGTCCCATAATGCAGTACTGGGTGCCTAAGCAACTTAAGCAGCCAATGGCCAGAGCTGCTTTCTGTCTTGTGGGGTCATTGGGTAGTGTTCCATAACTTGTGCAAGTTTGTATGTCTATATAAGGATCAAAAAGTGTATATCTACAGTGCCTTGAAAAAGTATTCATACCCCTTGAAAGTTTTCACATTTTGTCATGTTACAACCAAAAAGTAAATGTATTTTATTGGGATTGTATGTGTGAAGTGGAAGGAAAATGATAAATGATTTTCAACATTTTTTACAAATAAATATCTGAAAAGTGTGGCGTGCGTTTGTATTCAGCCCCTTTTACTCTGATACCCCAACTAATATCTAGTGGAACCAATTCCCTTCAGAAGTCACCCAAATAGTAAATAGAGTCCATCTGTGTGTAATTTAATCTCAGTATAAATACAGCTGTTCTGTGAAGCCTTCAGAGGTCTATTAAAGAACTCTAGTGAACAAACAGCATCATGAAGGCTAAGAAACACACCAGACAGGTCAGGGATAAAGAGAAGTTCAGCCACTTGCTTACTGGGCACTTATACCCTCCTTCCTGCCCAGCCCACTTTTCAGCTTTCAGCGCTGTCACACTTTGAATGACAATTGCACGGTCATGCAACACTGTACTCAAATTACATTTTTATCATTTATTTTCCACAAATAGAGCTTTCTTTTAGTGGTATTTAATCACTGCTGGGGTTTTTATCTTTTTGTTAAAAAAACTAAAAAAGACTAAAATGTTGGAAAAAACAAACAAAACAGTTTTATAGTTCGTTATAAAATTTTGCAAACAGGTAATTTTTCTTCTTCATTGATGTGCGCTGATGAGGCTGCACTGATGGGTACTGATAAGGTGGCACTGATACATCACGTGATTAACTGTCATTGGCTGACAGCTGATGATGTGGTAAGGGGCCAGGATCTGTGATCAGTCAAGTCTCATTGACTCAGTGATCACAGAGCGTGCCGCGCGTGCCCCACAGGGTGTGCGCAGGCAGCTCATGCATGGGAGGATATCTATTGACGGCCTCCCAGCAATTAAGGTTCGCACTGTAGCCATCATTCGGCTATAGCGCAGGCACGAGAAGGTTAAAGCAGGGTTAGGTTATAAAAAAATATCCCAAGCTTTTAACATCTCACGAAGCACTGTTCAATCCATCATCCGAAAATGGAAAAAGTAGGCACAACAGCAAACCTACCAAGACATGGTCGCCCACCTAAACTGACAGGCTGGGCAAGGAGAGCATTAATCAGAGAAGCAGCCAAGAGGCCCATGGTAACTCTGGAGGAGCTGCAGAGATCCACAGCTCAGGTGGGAGAATCTGTCCACAGGACAACTATTAGTCATGTACTTCACAAATCTGGCATTTATGGAAGCGTGGCATGAAGAAAGCCATTGTTAAAAGAAAGCCATAAGAAGTCCAGTTTGCAGTTTGCGAGAAGCCATGTGGGGCACACAGCAAATGTGTGGAAGTAGGTGCTCTGGTCAGATGAGACCAAAATTGAACTTTTTGGCCTAAAATCAAAACGCTATGTGTGGTGGAAAACTAACACTGCACATCACCCTGAACACACCATCCACACCATGAAACATAGTGGTGACAGCATCATGTTGTGGGGATGCTTTTCTTCAGCGGGGACAGGGAAGCTGGTCAGAGTTGATGGGAACATGGATGGAGCCAAATACAGGGCGATCTTATAAGAAAACCTGTTATAGTCTGCAAAAGACTTGAGACTGGGGAGGAGGTTCACCTTCCAGCAGGACAACAACCCTAAACATACAGCCAGAGCTACAATGGAATGGTTTAGATCAAAGCATATTCATGTGTTAGATTGGTCCAGTCAAAGTCCAGACCTAAATCCAATTGAGAATCTGTGGCAAGACCTGAAAATTGCTGTTCACAGACGTTCTTCATCCAATCTGACAGATCTTGAGCTATTTTGCAAAGAAGAATGGGCAAAAATTTCACTTTCTAGATGTGCAAAACTGGTAGAGACATCCCCAAAAAGACTTGCAGCTGTAATTGCAGCAAAAGGTGGTTCTACAAAGTATTGACTCAGAGGGGCTAAATACAAATGCACGCCACACTTTTCAGATATTTCTTTGTAAAAGATTTGGAAAACCATTTATCATTTTCCTTCCACTTCACAATAATGCACCACTTTTTGTTGGTCTATCACATAAAATCCTAATAAAATACATTTATGTTTTTGGTTGTAACATGACAAAATGTGGAAAATGCCAAGGCGAATCAATACTTTTTCAAGGCACTGTATATAAGGATCTTTCCCTTCAAGCAGTTTAAAAATATATCTTTGATAATACCTGGTGACATTTAAAATCCCAACATTTGTACCAGGATATGATAGTATTGCTTGAGATTAACATCCACCTGATCCACAATGTGTTATTGGAGTTCTGTCTGCCTATTCTCCAATTACTGGGCATGGACTAACCATTTGCCTTGTACTAAGTAACGCTAGGTTCAAGAATGTCAATTTGCCTTCACCCAAAATCCCATGCTAGTCCCAACTGTATTCCGATTGTTATTCTATAGAGTTTGCTTTAGTATAACCTTTCTGTTCTATTTATCTATGTATTTTTCCCTCAATATTTCTGCCTTTTTTAATTATCTAATTATCTAACTATTTTTAATTATCTAGAGCTCTTTTATATCGCTAGTTCATACTGGATGCATTGACATGCATTTTGTGAGGGTTTTAAAACACAGCAAAATGCATGTACAAGGAAAAATAGATTGTTTTCAATTATTTTATTTGTTCACAGAAATAGGTTATGTTGCAGTGTATTGTGGAAAAGTTCAGTCGGCTGCATTATAGGTGTGTTAACCTTTGTTTTGCCATTCAAGTCAAGTAACTTAAATCCTTAATGTAATACATAAAGTTCTGATGTATTCACCTTTAAAAACAAGAACATTAAAGTGTTACTAAACCCACAACCGTAAAATCAGTCTGTATATGCAGCAAAGCATGCTTGTTATACTCACTGTGGAACCTAAGGGGTTAATCCTCTGCATTGTGTAAAAAGACTGTTTGATCCTGTCTTTCTGATCCTCCCCTTCTTTTATTGTCCTCAATTCATCTTCTGATGGTACAGAGCCTTGGAGGCACGCTGCACATGCTAAGTTTGGTGTTTATTGCTAGAGAGCTTTTTTTTGGGAGGGTGCATGTGATCAGCACAGGGCCAATCAGCACTGTCCAGACAGAAAGTAAGGGGTCATGCAGCCTCATAGGACAATTTAGAAGAAAAAGAAAACTCCTCCTACAAGCTTTAACCAGTGCTCAGCTAGACACATAGACGTCACAAGACTGCTATGCTATATACTGCTGATTAAAAAAGGTATTTTGCAATTTATATTTACTAAAATAATTACATTTCCATGTTCCGTGTACTGTGGGAGACCAGATATAGTGAATTCAGGGTCCTGAGTTTCTTAACTCTTTAATCATAGCTCTCAAAACAAAATTATACAGTGGATCTCCAGCTAGAATTTAAAATAACATTATAATAAAAAAATTGTATTGCTTTTTGTAGGCCCATTGAAGAGCTGTCCCGAGTTCTCATTCTGGTGACCACACAAGAAATGAGGGGAATTTGTCAGGTATATCACTACCAGTTATTCCAAGTATCCTTCTTCTTGGTGACAATAAACCTATAGTTCTTTTAATAACTTCAGATAATCTTATTTGTCTGCATATTTTCTTTTATTTCTGTAAGCTACCAGCTAAGCCAGTTAAAGGTTGCACAAGGTTTGCCGAAAAGGAGATATTATAAATAAGGCCAGATAAAGATCAAATCATAAAAAAATAAAACAGACAGCATTACATTTTAAATCCATGGTGATTCACATGTATGTAGTCCATATGTTTCCCCTTTATCTAGTGATCTGGTTAGTACAACTGTTTTGTAAAGCTGTGCCTTCAAATCCACTACAGGGTGCAGTGTCTTGTGCCATGATGAACAGTCCAGAAATACTTTTATTAAAAAAATAAAAAAAGTTCTTTGAAATAATGTCAACACAGATGGCTATTTTCATTGTTTGGTGTTTGGTGAAACTAAAAAGTTATTTGCTAGGAAACTGGGTTGGGCAAACTTAATTCCACAGAACAATTGCAGAGTGAATTTCTTGTTTTCCCATGGGTAGTTCCTGGTCTCGATGCCGCTGGGCATTGGCTGGTTGTTAGGATGGCATAGCAGTAACTCAGTAGCAAAGCCATTGCCAACGATTAATGCCAGTGACTCAGCCCCTATGATGAAATCTCCAAGCTCTTTTTACATTTCTAGAAAAGCCAGTTTTAACCCATTTAATGCAAGTTAATGTGTGGCACAATAAAATATGGTTTACTTTTGTATGTAATGGCACAACTGAGAATCGGTGAGTTCAATAAAATGTATGCAGCTATTCATACTACAAAATCTAATTTACACTCACGTTATGTATTTAATAAGCATTTTCCTGAACAGCACATTTTTATTATATTAAAAATATACCAGCTGTTCCAAATCAGCATCTTTTCTATTGCTGTTTTTATCATTTTGTGTTATTGGGTGATACTTGTTAGTTATGCAAAAGCATTCTTATCTTTCAGCTCTATGTTGTAGGTTTAAATCATACACAGAACACTATCTGTTTGGAATTTATATGATCTCTTGTTGTTGTGTGTAGGGTCAGTATGCTCTGGTGTCTTTCCAAAAGCTTTGAGAGGTTTATGCCTTCCTAACCGCAAGCTTTAGATTAAAGCTGAACTCCAGGTATAATCTTTATTGCATGGTTACATGGTCCAGCTTACTGTAAGTGTGCATTCAGTATCTTATACCTGAGGGTATGCAGGGAAAGCTGACAATCACTGTAGTAGTCAGTGATCCTCAGGGTCCTTTGCTGTCCTCTTTGCACACCAGCTACAGGGAGACGCTTGCTCAGTACTTCCACCATTCACAGAATGCCTTGTATTCTTTTCACTGAATACAAGGCGATCTCTGCTTAGAAGGGATGGAGAGGAGGGTCGGTGGTATAAATATTTCCACCTCATCCAATCAGAGAATGCCTTGTATTCATTTACAAAATACAAGGCATTCTGTGAATGATGGCAGTGCAGAAAAAGTGATCTACTGTGCAGAGGGGAGGTCTCTTGACACAGAGCCCAGAAGGTTACTGTAGTAGCACTGACTACTACAGTGCTTGTCAGCTCCTCCAGCTCTCCCTCAGGTTTGAGATATGCATATACTTACATTGGTCCAGGCAGGATCAATGTAAGCATGCAATACAAAATAATTGTACCTGGAGTTCAGCTTAAGCCCCCGTTTACACCGGTGTGACTTGTCATGAGATTTGACAGTTCCAAATCGCATGACAAGCCGCACCCTATTGTTGGCAATGAAACCGTTCAAATAGATGCGACTCCGACTTTGTGGTGCCGCACCGATTTGAAAAAAGGTTACTGTACTATTTTTTCCGATATCATGTGCGACCTGCATGGACATCTGTGCATGAAGTGGCACAGATGTCAGCCAAGTAGCACCTGAAATCGCGCTGACCTACTACTTTGAAGTCTTTCAAAGTAGCATACTTTGTGAACCAGGGCTTAATGTTCTTAGGCTTGTTGCTTTGTGCTGAGTTCCAAAATGGTTCCCAATCATGTGGTCACTGGGACAGTAAAAGTGGTGTTCACAAGAGGTTTGTTTACACACATACCTTTTCGGATGCAGCTGTCACTGTGCCATCAAAAATGTATGTTATATACAGTGGGGACGGAAAGTATTCAGACCCCCTTAATTTTTTCACTCTTTGTTATATTGCAGCCATTTTCTAAAATCATTTAAGTTCATTTTTTTTTTTCATTAATGTACACACAGCACCCCATATTGACAGAAAAACACAGAATTGTTGACATTTTTGCAGATTTATTAAAAAAGAAGAACTGAAATATCACATGGTCCTAAGTATTCAGACCCTTTGCTCAGTATTTAGTAGAAGCACCCTTTTGATCTAATACAGCCATGAGTCTTTTTGGGAAAGATGCAACAAGTTTTTCACACCTGGATTTGGGGATCCTCTGCCATTCCTCCTTGCAGATTTTCTCCAGTTCTGTCAGGTTGGATGGTAAACGTTGGTGGACAGCCATTTTTAGGTCTCTCCAGAGATGCTCAATTGGGTTTAAGTCAGGGCTCTGGCTGGGCCATTCAAGAACAGTCACGGAGTTGTTGTGAAGCCACTCCTTCGTTATTTTAGCTGTGTGCTTAGGGTCATTGTCTTGTTGGAAGGTAAACCTTCAGCCCAGTCTGAGGTCCTGAGCACTCTGGAGAAGGTTTTCGTCCAGGATATCCCTGTACTTGGCCGCATTCATCTTTCCCTCGATTGCAACCAGTCGTCCTGTCCCTGCACCTGAAAAACACCCCCACAGCATGATGCTGCCACCACCATGCTTCACTGTTGGGACTGTATTGGACAGGTAATGAGCAGTGCCTGGTTTTCACCACACATACCGCTTAGAATTAAGGCCAAAAAGTTCTATCTTGGTCCCATGAGACCAGAGAATCTTATTATTCACCATCTTGGAGTCCTTCAGGTGTTTTTTAGCAAACTCCATGCAGGCTTTCATGTGTCTTGCACTGAGGAGAGGCTTCCGTCAGGCTACTCTGCCATAAAGCCCCGACTGGTGGAGGGCTGCAGTGATGGTTGACTTTCTACAACTTTTTCCCATCTCCGGACTGCATCTCTGTAGCTCTGCCACAGTGATCTTTGGGTTCTTCTTTAGCTCTCTCACCAAGGCTCTTCTCCCCTGATAGCTCAGTTTGGCTGGACGGCCAGCTCTAGGAAGGGTTATGGTTATCCCAAACGTCTTCCAATTAAGGATTATGGAGGCCACTGTGCTCTTAGGAACCTTAAGTGCAGCAGAAATTTTTTTGTAACCTTGGCCAGATCTGTGCCTTGCCACAATTCTGTCTCTGAGCTCTTCAGGCAGTTCCTTTGACCTCCCATCTGTATACTCTTTCCAATATTTGTGTACCCTATCTATTAAACGTAATCTTATTTTGTACACAACATACACCTGTAGAAAATCATCACATTAGGCCAAAGACATATAAGAAATTATATAAAAATCATATAAAAATCCGGTGACATATATCATATTGTAATAGAGTCCCCTCATATATGTTTGCAAGTCTTCCGTCAATTGCCGTGATTGGCGTGCTCTTGTGTTAATTCAGTATAAAGTGACTTAGTGCTCCACCACCACCTGTGAGATTGGCCACTCACCGGATGTTTCTTTAAAATTACACCTTTGGTTCATTCATAGGGATAACCACTCCACTCAAAGGGAACTTCTTCAGTGAGTGGAGTGGAGTGGAGTGGTTATCCCTATGAATGAACCAAAGGTGTAATTTTAAAGAAACATCCGGTGAGTGGCCAATCTCACAGGTGGTGGTGGAGCACTAAGTCACTTTATACTGAATTAACACAAGAGCACGCCAATCACGGCAATTGACGGAAGACTTGCAAACATATATGAGGGGACTCTATTACAATATGATATATGTCACCGGATTTTTATATGATTTTTATATAATTTCTTATATGTCTTTGGCCTAATGTGATGATTTTCTACAGGTGTATGTTGTATACAAAATAAGATTACGTTTAATAGATAGGGTACACAAATATTGGAAAGAGTATACAGATGGGAGCAGCGCATCCACACACACACAGCACTTTTAATTTTTTTCTTTGAAAAGTTTTTTTGGATGCAGCAGCTAAAGAAATCACTATTAAATTGATTGATAGGATAGGTTTTGCGCCAGTGACACACACATACCAGTTCCTTTGACCTCATGATTCTCATTTGCTCTGACATGCACTGTGAGCTGTAAGGTCTTATATAGACAGGTGTGTGGCTTTCCTAATCAAGTACAATTAGTATAATCAGACACAGCTGGACTCAAATGAAGGTGTAGAACCATCTCAAGAATGATTACAAGAAATGGACAGCACCTGAGTTAAATATATGAGTGTCACAGCAAAGGGTCTGAATACTTAGGACCATGTGATATTTCAGTTTTTCTCCTCTAATAAATCTGCAAAAATGTCAACAATTCTGTGTTTTTCTGTCAATATGGGGTGCTGTGTGTACATTAATGAGGAAAAAAATGAACTTAAATGATTTTAGCGAATGGCTACAATATAACAAAGAGTGAAAAATTTAAGGGGGTCTGAATACTTTCCGTCCCCACTGTAAATACTTTTTAAAACATTTTTGTCCATTTGTCGGCTGATAGTAAAATACATAAGCAGGGAAAAGTCCCAAAAAACCTTTATTTGTACTTTAAAAACATGCAAAAGCGATTGAAGGGTTGCTTCACATTGTGCAGCTAACCTGAGATTTTCATGCTGATTAGCTGCACTTTCCCACCAAAACCACAGAATATTATAGAAGTCTATGGGAAAGCAGAGCTAACTTGCAGGAAACCTGCAGGTTAGCTGCGCTTTGTCCAAACCACAGCGGGACCACACCAGGGCAGCGTGACGCCACCCTTAGGTAGCCAAATTAGTCATAGGGTTATTGTAAAGTTAATCATTGTATATATTGATGCTGCTAAATTTAGTCTGGGCATCTAGGCTTCAATCATTTCTAACCATGAAAGGGTTCAATGGTTTTCTACCCAGGTTGGTGTGTAAACGTTTGTCACCCTTGTGATCCTGTTATTGGCAAAATCAAAAGAACGCTCATATGCTTTGTATATGTCACTTTCTCACAAGTGACTTACATATGGAAGGGTTTTATAAAACATTTTCGAAAGTAAGGGAGCAACAACTCACTGCTTAAAATGATTCATGGCATAAGTCGCCAGGGAGAGAGCGTTGACTTCCTCATATAGCTGGCAAGGGTGGGACACATGCAAGCAGGTGAATGTTTCACCTTCCTACCATGCCCTGTAGCAATCCAATTTCTGGCAGGAACGCTAGAGTGACAAAAGCCTGAAAGTGCATCTAAACCCAAAGCCAGAAAATAATATATATTGTAGCTTACTAGTCATTGGTGTAATGGCTACATTTATTTTCTTTTTTTTTTTCAAGCTTCTTTTGCTTTTTTTACAAAATCAGATATTTTAGATTGATTGATTGATTAATTTTTATATTGCAATAACTGTTAAAGTTGTTAATAGCATCAAAAGTAACCCCTCTCTGGCCAGTCCCTACTCTACTCTGCAAAAAGCCAAGTTAGATTACCTTAGTTGATTATAGCATACCATAGTGGACATATAGAGTAAATATATGGCAGACACACACTCTGGTCTGTACACTGGCCTGCACTATGCAATAGAAAAGGAGAAGAAATGTCTGAGCTCAAATTCAAATAGCTTACATATAAAGGGAAATGTGATAACTTCTGGAAGTTACTTCTGGAGATCTTGCAGTGTTTTCCCCAACAGATGCCTGTAGTGCCATATAGCGCATGCGCGAGATAAAGCACATGACGTTATGCATTTCATCTCACTTATGCACAGTATGACAATACTGCAAGATGAGGTAGGGTCTCGCAGTTTAGGTATGGAATTTACCTGAAGGCATTGGTCATGTTGCATTCCCAAAGGGCATCTAATCAGCTGGGGCTGTCTCCACTGCCTTAGAGGAAACCAGTAAGTAGTAGGGGAAAAAAAGAAACGTAAAACAAAAAAGTTTTAAAAAATGTGTTAAGTGATTTCACATCAGCATGCATAGATGCATGCTGATGTGAAATATAGGACGAATAGGAAAGGTCTGCTTTCACAGGAATCAGATAAGCCTGACAGAAGTTCTAATCCTTCTCCATTCTATCCAAAGCTAAAAAAAAAACACTGTTTATTCTGGTTGGGCATTGTAACTAAGTACAGCCATCTTATTTCTGGTAATTGTTTTGCCTCAACTTTTCCAAATATAACTGTCTTTGTGTCAGAAACTATAAATCAGACTGAGACAGAAGTACAGTTAAATCACACTTTAAAAAATAGTAAAAAAAGGTAAACAGAGTAAACATAGTCAAAACATAGCCAGAGTTCAGGAACCGGAACGGATAGTCAGACAAGCCAAAACATCAGGGAGCCAGAGAAAAGCGTAGTAGAACAACAAACAGGAACTAGAGCCAGAAGAAATGTCAGCCAAGCAAGTCTTTAACAGGAACACAGGAGAGCGTCTCTAGAGATGTGACCAAGGCGAAGGCCAATGATCATCTGGCCTGGACGGCTTAAGAAGACAGGACTGACGAGCAGGATATCAACAGATGAGTCACTCTGAAGAGATAGGAGCTGGCAGTTAGCCAACAGCTGAGCAGCCAGCTCAGAGAAGGAAGGGCTAAGCCCAGCCCTGACAGTACCCTATCAATGACCTCTCCTCCTCAGAGGACCACCAGGCTTGAGGGGAAAACATCTATGGAAATCACAAAGGAGGACAGGGGCATGTACATCCGAGTAGGAGACCCAAGAGCATTCCTCCAGACCGTACCCTCTTCAATGCACCAGGTACTGTATGTGCCCATGGAACCTACAGGAGTCAACAATGGACTGTACTTCATACTCCTTATGGTTCTCAACCTGTACAGCATGAGGACGAGGCATCGAGGTGGTAAAAGGGTTGCAGACCAAAGGTTTTAATGAGTAGACATGGAGAGACATAGGAGAATACATTTGAGATATGCATATTAGACGGAAGGTCTAATGCGTAAGCCACTGAGTTAATCCTGCGAAGAATACAGAAAGGCCCAAGTCTTTAACAGGAATACAGGAGAGCATCTCCAGAGATGTGACCAAGGCGAAGGCAGAGATTATCTGGACTGGACGGCTTAAGTAGGTAGGACTGACGAGCAGGATATCATCAACAGGTGAGTCACTGTGGAGAGATAGGAGCTGGCAATTAGCCGACAGCTGAGCAGCCAGCTCCAAGAAGGAAGGGCTGAGCCCTGCCCTGACGCTTTTTCAGTGAGTTGGTTCTCCCCATAATGGGAGGAATTCAGTAAAGCATTTTCACCACATTAAAAAGTCCTATGTCAGATTCAAAAAGCCCTGCCACCAGTTTTGGTAGCTTTACAGAAACATGCGGCAGACTCAAGTAGTTCTTAAAGCGGAGCTTCGCCCAAAAAGGGAAGCTCTGCTTATCTGTCCCCCTCCTTCCGGTGCCACATTTGACACCTTTTTGGGGGGAGGAGGAAGCGGGTTACTGGTTTTGACTGGTGATCTCGTTGAGGTAAGATCTCCCGGAAGTTCAGTCCCCCTTTGAATCAAGCTCCACCTACCCAGCTTCAAAAATCCTTTTTTTCTGTGCTGTCGGTGTGTCAGCTCACCTTGAGGCTAGGTGACAGATGCACACCGTTGGAATCAAGAGTGCACCGCAAGGTAGTGGACCCTATGGCTGACTGCTGCAGATGGGAGTCAGGGTGGTAAGGAAGGCAGGGCCGCTGGAACACCAACACGGATCCCACCAGGGTTAGAGTGTAAGATTCCCTAGAGTCTAAGAGCCAGCAGGTGTTCACCAGAGCCTCTAGTGGTGAGGATGGACTGGGCTGCAACTGGCTCCAGGTCGCGACCTCCAGGGTCCCCCAGCTCTCGCCCACAGTAGGCAACAGATAGGGATAGTAAGGGACAAGCCAAGGTCGGGGCCACAAGCAGACAAGGACAACAGAGTTCAAGCCAAAGGTTCAGGGTCACAGGCAAACAGGGATAGTCGGGGACACGCCAAAAGGTCAGGGTCACGAGCAGACAGGAATAGTCAGGAACACGCCAAGGTCAGTAACAGAGACAAACAAAGAGCACATGGCTAACAGGAACCAGGAAGCCAAACACACAATGAATACACAATGGTTGATCAGCACCGCTGGCTTGCAGTGCACAGGTTAATATAGGGTTCCCTGATAGGGCCTGGGGTGGGGCCATGCTTAGAGGAGAGGTTATAAAACCAGCCAGGTGTGAGTGGCTGGCCTCTTAGTCTGAACACACGAGGAGAAGGTAAGCTGACAGAGAAGATTACTGCATAACCATAACACTGTGTGAAAGCTGCTGTGGTGGTGAGGGAGCTCACTTGCACTGAGGATGGAGTGTCCTTACTTTATGTACACTTCAGCCCTTGTGCACCTCCACACAAATTCTGGTGCTTGCCTCAACAGTAGGGATGAACCGAACACCCCCCCAGTTCGGTTCGCACCAGAACATGCGAACAGGCAAAAAATTTGTACGAACAAGTGAACACCGTTAAAGTCTATGGGACACGAACATGAAAAATAAAAAAAAGTGCTCATTGTTTATATGCAAGTTATTGCCATAAAATGTGTTTGGGGACCCATGTCCTGCCCCAGGGGGCATGTATCAATGCAAAAAAGGTTTTTAAAATGTCTGTTTTTTTCAGGAGCAGGGATTTTAGTAATGCTTAAAGTGAAACAATAAAAATGAAATATTCCTTTAAATATCGTGCCTGGGGGTGTGTGCTTAGTATGCCTGTAAATTGGACACATTTTTCCCGTGTTTAGAACAATAACACAGCAAAATGACATTTCCGGCAATATAGAAAAAATTCATTGAAAAAAAAGGCATGGGTTCCCCCTCAGTCCATTACCAGGCCCTTTAGGTCTGATATAAATATTAAGGGCAACTCCGCACCAAAATAAAAAAAAGCATGGGGGTCCCCCTAAAATCTATACCAGACCCGATTTTAAGGGGAACCCTGCGCCAAAATAAAAAAAATGGCGTAGGGCCCCCCAAAATACATACCAGACCTTCAGAGGGGGGGCCGGGATCTGGGCATCCCCTTGTTAAAGGGGGCTTCCAGATTCTGATAAGCCCCCCGCCTGCAGACCCCCACAACCACCAGGCAAGGGTTGTGGGGACGAAGTCCTTGTCCCCATCAACATGGGGACAAGATGTTTTGGGGGGACTCCAAAACACCCTCCCCATGTTGAGGGCATGTGACCTGGTATGGTTCAGGAGGGGGGGCGCTCTCTCATCCCCCCCTTTTCCTGCAGCCTGCCAGGTTGCGTGCTCAGCTAAGGATCTGGTATGGATTTTGGGGGGACGCTTACGTCACTTTAAAAAGAATTGGCTCAGGGTTCCCCTTAATATTCATACCAGTCCTGAAGGACCTGGTATGGATTTTAGGGGGACTCCAACGCATTTTTTTTTTTAGTTTGGTGAGGGATTCCCCTTAATTTTCATACCAGACCCAAAGGGCCTGGTAATGGACTGGGGGGGGTCCATGCCGTTTATTTCAATTAATTTTTTTCTATATTGCCGGGATCTGACAATAAATTACAGCTGCAATAAGTTTTAAATAACATGTTTTCCTTTAGAAATTTCATTTTGCTGTGGTATTGTTCTAAACACCGGAAAAATGCGCTACTTTACAGGCATACTAAGGAGATCCCCCAGGCATGATATTTAAAGGAATATTTCATTTTTATTGTTTCACTTTAAGCATTATTAAAATTACTGCTCCTGAAAAAACGGCCATTTTAAAAACTTTCTTTTGCATTGGGACAGGACCCAGGTCCCCAAACACTTTTTATGGCAATAACTTGCATATAAGCCTATAAAATTAGCACTTTTGGTTCTTCATGTTAGTGTCCCTTTGACTTTAACGGTGTTCTGCGGCTTTTCAAATTTGCCGCGAACACCACATAATGTTCGCTGTTCGGCGAACAGGTGAACATGCAATGTTCGATTCGAACTTAGGTCGGGCTCATCCCTACTCCACAGGTACATGAATTTGGGGCAAGTACTGACCTTTGTCATGGGGAGGTATGACAGAATTCTTGTCTACACTTTTAATTACTTCCCTAAATTATGTCCAAAATAAAACTGCTTCAGTCTAGTCATCTGGGCTTCTAATGAAAGGCTGGACTATTTGTTTTCCTTTTTGACCACGATATCCTTTGAATTTCTCACACTAGTGGTGCTATGTTCTGCATTCTATTATATAGTTATTAATATTATTTTATTTATTTCACTAACTTTTACTAACTTTTTTGAAGGCAAAAGATGAACCCTGCTCATAGTGACATTATCAGCGTAGGAAACAACAAACACAACAAAAACATCCTTGTATTATATATAGGATGCATTACTGTTTGCTATGGCAAGCATGGCAGGTTTTCTTAGATACTGGCAGTGATATTTAATAGCTATCTGCATGGGGTATTCTGATTTCCTTACATACTCCAAAGATATTCTGGTAGGTTAATTGTCTCCTCTCCAGATTGGCCCTACTATGTATGTGTGTGCATGTATGTATGCACGTGGGATAGGGACCTTAGATTCAGTGCTGGGACAAGGTCATCCTACGCCCAGGGCAAAGATGTCAAACGCGCCCCCCACCCAATTCATGATGTGCAAGCTTAGGGGATCCAATGCTCAGCAGTCATTCACTTGTCAAAATCACTGCTGCTATCACTACTCCCGTCAGCCTTGTAACAGAAGAAAGGCACCCCCATCCCTACAGTAAACTATTATGCCCCAGGGCAGCTACCCCTCTCACCCACCCCTTGTCTTGACCCTGCTTAGATTGTAAGCTCCTTGAGGGCAGGGACTGATGTGAATGTACAGTATGTCACCTTAAATACCTGTAATAAATAATTTATTTATCCATGTGTATATATTTTATCTAAAGGAAGCCCCCACTGTAGGAGACTGATGGAAGAGGGATTGGCCATTTGAAGTTATAGACTTGGTATTTGTTTTGTTACTGGACATCAAATGTTGAAGTAGCCTTGTTAATCCTAAACTCAAAATATATATTTTTTGTTTGAAATGAGTGGTGGAAGGGTAAAACCTCTATCAACCTTATTGTTATCTCTTCCCAATGGGGAGATTTTTCCTCACTTCCCATCCAGTTGGCAATTCTGTAGCCTTTCAGTTGGAAGTATTTCTGGTTGTCACCGGAACAAGAAGCGAGGCCAAATCCCCCCAAAAGTTACCCAGTCCTACAAACCTGATAGAGGATCTAATTCCTCCAAAAAACACGGACTGAAGTTTCAATTTAACTAATAAAACATAAGCTCATTGCCCCAGTAAGCAGCAGAGGTGATCATCTTTCCTTATCTGATCTGTGTAAAATAATAGTTCCCGAAATAAATAAAAGCATTGCATGCAGCTGTTTCATTGAAAAGCACCTTGACAATAATTAGCAACAATCAGATATTAATGCACAGCTGCAGTTGCCAGGATGGTGCTACTTCACACTAATGGGAATTAAATATCCATCAAGGAATGGGCATAGACTGGCATTAAGTACAATACATTAACGATAGGGCACATCTAAGTGCTGTATATTCCTGGAAATCAGGGAGAAGGTCTTCAGAAGTTAATGAGGTTTAAATAAAACCTGTGGATGATGTAACTGACTGTAACCAAATACACTGACCTTCTGGAGGAAACAGATCTACTCCTATCTACCATTTAGCACTGTCACTCTGGCTTCAAGGATTAAACATGAAGGGATTTTGTAACAAACCTCTCATTGTAAAAAGTGGGGCAGCCCTCATGCAGAACATTTTCTTTCCATGTCATGGCAGCTTCTGATTGCTCATGGTTATTCATTCTCCAGAGCTTTTCAAAGAATATATAAAATATAAATAACAGTGCAGTGATACATACCCAGCTGTACAGTAACTGTCACTTTCTCTTTAGAAGAGAAGCTTGGCATGTTTTATGATTTAAAACTAGAAACAGCCAGAGAATGATTTTACCAAGTGCTGATGAAGGTTTTTGTACTGGTCAGTAATAGATGGTCAGTACAATCAGAATAGCAGACCTTAAAGGGAAACTTAATTCCAGCCTTTTATGCTTTTTTTCTACTGGTTGTTCTTAAAAAAAAAAACATACTCACATATCCGGTGAATCTAGCATTGTCTGCCAAGTCCTGCACTGCCATTTTCTATACTGATATAATTTGGGGGCTGGCTGTCTCTGCCGGGTTCTTGCACCAGGCCCCCTGATGACACGTTGCTGCACATGAACAGTATGCCCAAGATTGCCCAGCACAAGCTCAGTGCAATGGATTTTGCCTCCTGGATGGGTGATGTGGATATCCCAGGAGGCTTTAGGAAGGGGGAAAGTCTTCATTCTCATCTAGGTGAAAAACCAGGAGGTGAGGGCTCACACCTGCTAAAAAGGTATCAAAGAAAAAACTTTTTTAAACCTACAACTGTGTAACAGAAAGGAGGGGATAAAAAATATATATAGTACCTCAAGTGGGTGAAGATACACTTCAAAGACCTATTTGACATCGAGCCTGCTACTTTTATTGGGACACAAAATCGAAGTGTGGAGCCTGAGTTCATCCCTGTTCTGCACCAGCCCACTCAGTTTCCTTTTTGTTGGTACCCTGGTGGTCTTACATTGCACCTGCAGGAGGCACTTGCTTCCTCTCACATACGGAATGGTTGATGTGACTGCTGATACAGGATGCAAACATAGTACAGACTGCAGGAAGTATACTACAACTTCTCTGCTGGTAATCCTGCTAGATAGTATAATAAAACATGGCTGCAGTGGGTACCAGAGAAGTCAGAATAAAAGAAAAACGAGTGAACTTTTCTAGTGGTGGTTCCCTTAGGCTCCATGCACACTGGACATTAAAATAACGTTATAAAAATGGCAGTAACTTTGCAGTGAGTCTTTCAATGTTTTTTAACATTTTTGCAATAGTGTTTATTATCGTTTTTTGCGTGTTTTTCGCGTTAGCGTTTTTTAGCTGGTTTTTTTTTTTGGAAAAATTTATTTTTTTTTTTCAATGGATCAAAGACTTTAAAAAACGCTGGTGGGCCATGTTTTTGAGCGTTTATCAACATACATCAGGGTTTATGAGCGTTTGGCGTTTTTTGTGGTCAGAAAAACGACTCCTGAATAAGATTTTATGGCGTTCAGAAAACAGCCGATAAACTCCACTGCTGATAAACATCCAAAAACGTCCATGTGTGCATGGACACATAGGATAACATAGAGGGGAGTTTATGGGCTGTTAAAAAAAATGCCCAAACTCCCCAAAAAAAAGTCGTTTATGAGCTTCAGTGTGCATGGAGCCTTAACCACTTGCCGACCGCCTCACGACGATGTACGTCGGCAGAATGGCACGGACAGGCAGAATCACGTACCTGTACGTGATCTGCCTCCCGCGGGCGGGAAGTCCGATCGGACCCCCCCCGGTGCCCGAGGCGGTTGGCATTTGTCCCCCGGCGATCGGAGGTGAAGGGGAGGCCATCCATTTGTGGCCCCCCCTCCCGATCGCTCCCAGCCAATGGGATTATTTCCCTGCCTCTGTATAGTACACAGAGGCAGAGGAAATTATGTCAGTTTTTTTTTTTTTCTGATTACTGCATTGGTGTCAGTTTGTGACAGTTAGTGTGGTAGGGCAGTTAGTGTTAGCCCCCTTTAGGTCTAGGATACCCCCTAACCCCCCTAATAATGTTTTAACCCTTTGATCACCCCCCGTCACCAGTGTCACTAAGCGATCATTTTTCTGATCGCTGTATTAGTGTCACTGGTTACGCTAGTTAGGGAGGTAAATATTTAGGTTCGCCATCAGCGTTTTATAGCGTCTGGGACCCTCATATACTACCTAATAAATGTTTTAACCCCTTGATTGCCCCCTAGTTAACCCTTTCACCACTGATCACCGTATAACCGTTACGGGTGACGCTGGTTAGTTCGTTTATTTTTTATAGTGTCAGGGCACCCGCCGTTTATTACCGAATAAAGGTTTAGCCCCCTGATCACCCGGCGGGGATATGTGTCGCCCCAGACAGCGTCAGGTTAGCGCCAGTAATGATAACACCCATGCACGCAGCATACGCCTCCCTTAGTGGTATAGTATCTGAACGGATCAATATCTGATCCGATCAGATCTATACTAGCGTCCCCAGCAGTTTAGGGTTCCCAAAAATGCAGTGTTAGCGGGATCAGCCCAGATACCTGCTAGCACCTGCGTTTTGCCCCTCCGCCTGGCCCAGCCCAGCCCACCCAAGTGCAGTATCGATTGATCACTGTCACTTACAAAACACTAAACACATAACTGCAGCGTTCGCAGAGTCAGGCCTGATCCCTGCGATCTCTAACAGTTTTTTTGGTAGCGTTTTGGCGAACTGGCAAGCACCAGCGGCCTAGTACACCCCGGTCGTAGTCAAACCAGCACTGCAGTAACACTTTGTGACGTGGCGAGTCCCATAAATGCAGTTCAAGCTGGTGAGGTGCCTCTAGACTGCTTTTACAAGCAGTGGGAGGGAATGCCCCCTCCCCCACTGTCTTCCGTGTTTTTCTCTGGCTCTCCTGTCTCAACAGGGAACCTGAGAATGCAGCCAGTGATTCAGCCAGCTGACCATAGAGCTGATCAGAGACCAGAGTGGCTCCAAACATCTCTATGGCCTAAGAAACCGGAAGCTACGAGCATTTCATGACTTAGATTTCGCCTGATGTAAACAGCGCCATTGGGAAATTGGGAAAGCATTTTATCACATCGATCTTGGTGTGGTCAGATGCTTTGAGGGCAGAGGAGAGATCTAGGGTCTAATAGACCCCAATTTTTTCAAAAAAGAGTACCTGTCACTACCTATTGCTATCATAGGGGATATTTACATTCCCTGAGATAACAATAAAAATGATTAAAAAAAAATGAAAGGAACAGTTTAAAAATAAGATAAAAAAGCAAAAAAATAATAAAGAAAAAAAAAAAAAAAAAAAAAAAAAGCACCCCTGTCCCCTCCCCTGCTCTCGCGCTAAGGCGAACGCAAGCGTCGGTCTGGCGTCAAATGTAAACAGCAATGCACCATACATGTGAGGTATCACCGCGAAGGTCAGATCGAGGGCAGTAATTTTAGCAGTAAACCTCCTCTGTAAATCTAAAGTGGTAACCTGTAAAGGCTTTTAAAGGCTTTTAAAAATGTATTTATTTTGTTGCCACTGCACGTTTGTGCGCAATTTTAAAGCATGTCATGTTTGGTATCCATGTACTCATCCTAAGATCATCTTTTTTATTTCATCAAACATTTGGGCAATATAGTGTGTTTTAGTGCATTAAAATTTTAAAAAGTGTGTTTTTTCCCCAAAAAATGCATTTGAAAAATTGCTGCGCAAATACTGTGTGAAAAAAAATAAATGAAACACCCACCATTTTAATCTGTAGGGCATTTGCTTTAAGAAAATATATAATGTTTGGGGTTTCAAAGTAATTTTCTTGCAAAAAAAAAAGTTTTTTCATGTAAACAAAAAGTGTCAGAAAGGGCTTTGTCTTCAAGTGGTTAGAAGAGTGGATGATGTGTGACATAAGCTTCTAAATGTTGTGCATAAAATGCCAGGACAGTTCAAACCCCTCCCAAATGACCCCATTTTGGAAAGTAGACACTCCAAGCTATTTGCTGAGAGGCATGTCGAGTCCATGGAATATTTTATATT
This sequence comes from Aquarana catesbeiana, assembly GCF_042186555.1. Lineage (NCBI taxonomy): Eukaryota > Metazoa > Chordata > Amphibia > Anura > Ranidae > Aquarana > Aquarana catesbeiana. Next base: position 259,361,859 of record NC_133327.1, on the reverse strand, counting down.
GTGACACAAGTTGCGGGAAAGAGACATATTTTTTTTTTTTTTTTTGCACAAAGTTGTCACTAAATGATATATTGCTCAAACATGCCATATGTGGAATTGCACCCCAAAATACATTCTGTTGCTTCTCCTGAGTACGGGGATACCACATGTGTGAGACTTTTTGGGAGCCTAGCCGCGTACGGGACCCCGAAAACCAAGCACCGCCTTCAGGCTTTCTAAGGGCGTAAATTTTTGATTTTACTCTTAACTGCCTATCACAGTTTCGGAGGCCATGGAATGCCCAGGTGGCACAAAACCCCCCCAAATGACCCTATTTTGGAAAGTAGACACCCCAAGCTATTTGCTGAGAGGTATAGTGAGTATATTGCAGACCTCATTTTTTGTCACAAAGTTTTGAAAATTGAAAAAATAAAAAATAAATGTTTTTTCTTGTCTTTCTTCATTTTCAAAAACAAATGAGAGCTGCAAAATACTCACCATGCCTCTCAGCAAATAGCTTGGGGTATCTACTTTCCAAAATGGGGTCATTTGGGGGGTTTGTGCCACCTGGGCATTCCATGGCCTCCGAAACTGTGATAGGCAGTGAAGAGTGAAATCAAAAATTTACACCCTTAGAAATCCTGAAGGCGGTGATTGGTTTTCGGGGCTCCGTACGCGACTAGGCTCCCAAAAAGTCCCACACATGTGGTATCCCCATACTCAGGAGAAGCAGCTAAATGTATTTTGGGGTGCAATTCCACATATGCCCATGGCCTGTGTGAGCAATATATCATTTAGTGACAACTTTGTGCAAAAAAAAAAAAAAAAATTGTCACTTTCCCGCAACTTGTGTCAAAATATAAAATATTCCATGGACTCAACATGCCTCTCAGCAAATAGCTTGGGGTGTCTACTTTCCACAATGGGGTAATTTGGGGGGGGGGGGTTGTGCCATCTTGGTATTTTATGGCCTTCAAAACTGTGATAGGTAGTGAGGAGTGAAATTAAAAATTTACGCCCTTAGAAATCCTGAAGGCGGTGATTGGTTTTCGTGGCCCCGTACGCGGCTAGGCTCCCAAAAAGTCCCACACATGTGGTATCCCCGTACTCAGGAGAAGCAGCTAAATGTATTTTGGGGTGCAATTCCACATATGCCCATGGCTTGTGTGAGCAATATATCATTTAGTGATAACTTTTTGTAATTTTTTTTTGTCATTATTCAATCACTTGGGACAAAAAAAATAATAATATTCAATGGGCTCAACATGCCTCTCAGCAATTTCCTTGGGGTGTCTACTTTCCAAAATGGGGTCATTTGGGGGTGTTTTGTACTGCCCTGCCATTTTAGCACCTCAAGAAATGACATAGGCAGTCATAAACTAAAAGCTGTGTAAATTCCAGAAAATGTACCCTAGCTTGTAGACGCTATAACTTTTGTGCAAACCAATAAATATACGCTTATTGACATTTTTTTTTACCAAAGACATGTGGCTGAATACATTTTGGCCTAAATGTATGACTAAAATTGAGTTTATTGGATTTTTTTATAACAAAAAGTGGAAAATATCATTTTTTTTCAAAATGTTCGGTCTTTTTATGTTTATAGCGCAAAAAATAAAAACCGCAGAGGTGATCAAATACCATAAAAAGAAAGCTCTATTTGTGGGAAGAAAAGGACGCAAATTTCGTTTGCGTACAGCATTGCATGACCGCGCAATTAGCAGTTAAAGCGACGCAGTGCCATATTGTAAAAAGTGCTCTGGTCAGGAAGGGGGTAAATCCTTCCGGGGCTGAAGCGGTTAAAGTATAAATTTAGCCAGAAAATTAAGTACTGTTAGATCTCTTCATGCTGGCCCCTTTTGCAGATATAGCTATGTAAAACACTAAAAATAAGTCTAGAGACACATACACAGCCCAGCTCAGGACCCAACGAGAGTGTGAACACATGGGTGCCTCCTTGACAGTATCATCTGGGACTAGGGATGAGCCGAACACCCTCCGGTTCCGTTTGCACCAGAACCTGCGAACGGACCAAAAATTCGCACGAACGTTAGAACCCCATTGACGCCTATGGGACTCGAACGTTCAAAATCAAAAGTGCTAATTTTAAAGGCTAATTTGCATGGTATTGTCTTAAAAAGGGTTTGGGGACCCAGGTCCTGCCCCAGGGGACATGTATCAATGCAAAAAAACTTTTAAAAACGTCCGTTTTTTCGGGAGCAGTGATTTTAATGATGCTTAAAGTAAAAAAAAAGTGAAATATTCCTTTAAATATCGTACCTGGGGGGTGTCTATGGTATGCCTGTAAAGTGGCTCGTGTTTCCCGTGATTAGAACAGTCCCTGCACAAAATGACATTTTTAAAGGAAAAAAAGTCATTTAAAACTGCTTGCGGCTTTAATGTAATGTCGGGTCCTGGCAATATGGATGAAAATCAGTGAGACAAACGGCATGGGTACCCTCCAGTCCATTAGCAGGCCCTTTGGGTCCTGTATGGATATTAAGGGGAACCCCGCACCCAAATCAGAAAAAGGAAAGGCGTGGGGCCCCCAGGCCCTATATACTCTGAACAGCAGTATACAGGGGGTTGCAAACAAGACAGGGACTGTAGGTTTGTTGTTAAGTATAATCTGTTTGTAATTTTGAACTGGTACTTTTTTGAAGTGTCCAGCCAAAAAATCTGTTTTAAAGCTTTTTGGAAAACATAGGGAAGGGTTATCACCCCTGTGACATTTGTTTTGCTGTCTGTGCTCCTCTTCAGAAGATTTCACCTCACTTTTTGTCCCAATGACAAATGTTTTTTGAAAATTTGGGGTTTTTAGTGAAACAAGGATTGGTGATAAAGCATCAGTGGAAAGGAGAAAAGTTTTTCCCATATTAACTCTTACAGGAGAGAATTTCCCTTCCTATGGGGTAGATTTCATCTCACTTCCTGTTGTCTCCTTCCGTTTGCAAGTAGGAGTCGTTTATAAGTTGGATGTTTGAAAGTATGGGCCTGCCCTATATACTCAGCAGAAATTTGGGCCTTAGGTGTTGTTGTGGCCTCAACACTGTAAGCCCTCACAGGGCCCTGCTGTGAAATATTAGATCAAGAATTGTAATTACATGCCCCTGTTGAACAGGGCCAGAAAAATTGGGCCTTTGGTGAAGGTGGTGGTGGTGCTGGTGCCACAACACTGTAAGTCCTCACAGTTACTCTTGGTGGGCACTGGAACGGGCCCTGCTGTGAAATATTAGATCAAGAATTGTAATTACATGCCCCTGTTGAACAGGGGCTGAAAAATTGGGCCTTTGGTGGTGGTGTTGGTGCTGGTGCCACAACACTGTAAGTCCTCACTCGCTCTTGGTGGGGGCAGAAACGTGCCCTGCTGTGAAATATTCAATCAAGAACTGTAATTACATGCCCCTGTTGAACAGGGGCTGAAAATTTGGGCCTTAGGCACTGGTGCTGGTGTCACAACACTGCAACCCCTCACAGATACTCTAGTTGGAACGCAGGAACGAGCCCTGCTGCAAAAGAATTGCATCAAAAATTGTAATTACACGCCCCTGTTAAACAGGGGCTGAAAAATTGGGCCTTAGGCACTGGTGCTGGTGCCACAACACTGCAACTCCTCACAGATACTCTAGTTGGCACGCAGGAACGAGCCCTGCTGCAAAGTATTGCATCAAAATTGTAGGTACACGCCCCTGTTAAACAGGGGCTGAAAAATTGGGCCTTGGGCACTGGTGCTGGTGCCACAACACTGCAACCCCTCACAGATACTCTAGTTGGAACGCAGGAACTAGACCTGCTGCAAAGAATTGCATCAAAAATTGTAATTACATGCCCTTGTTAAACAGGGGCTTAAAAATTGGGCCTTAGGCACTGGTGGCGGCGCCCAGAACCAAAAATGTTCTTACAGGCTATCAGCATGATATTGAGGAGGAAGAGGATAATTACTCAGGATAACAGGATAGTCACTCAGCTTCAGCATAGGCAGTCTTTGAAGGGATCTGACATTTCAAAAAAAATTATTCGGTTACATCAGCATCAGGTGCTTGGTAGCTGGTGGTGATCCAAGACTGATTCATTTTTATGAAGGTCAGTCGATCGACCGAGTCGGTGGACAGACGCACCCTGTGATCGGTTACAAAGCCTCCAGCAGCACTGAATGTGCGTTCTGAAAGAACGCTGGATGCAGGGCAGGCCAGTAGCTCAATTGCATACTGTGCAAGCTCTGGCCAGTAATCCATCCTCAAGACCCAGTAACCCAGAGGATTTTCGGTGGGAAAGGTGTCCAAGTCAGATCTTGCCCCTAGGTATTCCTGCACCATGTAAAACAGAAGCTGGCGATGGTTGCTGGAACCGATCATACCTTGGGGCTGTGGACTAAAAAATTGTCTGAACGCATCGGTCAGATGGTCACCTTCTCCACCGCTCCTTCTTTGACTGACCGAAGCCTCAGCAACACGTTGTCCAGAAACAGGAGTTTGTAACCTCCCAGTATCTAGGAACGCGTTGCACAGACCTTTTTGCAAGGCCTCCCAAAGATGTTCATCCTCTGCTCCCTCTGCGACAGCAAGATAAGGTCCGCAACCTTACCCTTGTAACGTGAATCAAGGAGGGTTGCCAGCCAGTATTGGTCCTTCTCCTTGATACCACGAATATGAGGATCCTTATGCAGGCTTTGCAGGATCAGGGAGGCCATGCAGCGTAGGTTTGCTGAGGCATTCGGTCCGGAGTCCTCTGGGTCACTAAGGACGACATGGTCCGCAGCCACCTCCTCCCAGCCACGTACAAGTACATGTGTTTCTTGGGACTGATCCCTTAAAGACTGCTGCTGATGCTGAGTGCCAGGCTCCACCTCCATACTGACACAATCTTCCTCCTCCTCCTCATCGTCCTCTTCCTGTGTGATCGGCGGGCACACAGGAACACTGTCTGGATAAAGGAGGCCTTGAGAGCTAAGGAAATCCTCCTCTTCCTGCCTCTGTTCTGCCTCAAGTGCCCTGTCCATTATTCCATGCAGCGTGTGCTCCAACAGGTGGACAAGGGGGACAGTGTCACTGATGCATGCACTGTCACTGCTCACCATCCTCGTGGCCTCCTCAAATGGTGACAGGACAGTGCATGCATCCCTGATCATGGCCCACTGGCGTGGGGCAAAAAACAAGATCCCTTGACCCTGTCCTGGTGCCATAGTCACGCAGGTACTCATTGATGGCCCTCTGCTGCATGTGCAGCCGCTGCAGCATGGCCAACGTTGAGTTCCACCTGGTGGGCATGTCACAGATTAGGCGGTTCTTGGGCAGGTTAAACTCCTTTTGGAAGTCTGCCAGCTGAGCACTGGCATTATATGACCGGCAGAAATGCACACAGACTTTCCTGGCCTGCCTCAGGACATCCTGTAAGCCCAGGTACCTGCCCAAGAACCACTGCACCACCAAGTTAAGGACGTGAGCCAAACAGGGCACATGTGTCAGTTGTCCCTGTCGGAGGGCGGAGAGGAGGTTGGTGCCATTGTCGCAAACCATCATTCCTGCCTTAAGTTTGCGTGGCGTCAACCACCTCTGAACCCGCCCCTGCAGAGCTGACAGAACCTCTGCCCCAGTGTAGCTCCCGTCCCCCAAGCACACCAGCTCAAGCACCGCATGGCATCTTTTGGCCTGCGTACTTGCGTAGCCCCTTGAATGCCTACAGAGCACTGCTGGTTCCGAGGACAAAGCATGGGAAGAGGCCATGGAGGAAGAAGAAGAGGAGGGGGTGGAGGAGAGAGGTGTGTCACAATCATTAGTAGTGGAATTTTGGAGGCGTGGTGGCGGAACAACCTCCAACACTACTGCACCTTGTCCTGCATCCTTCCCAGCTGCCAGCAGAGTGACCCAATGCGCAGTGAAACTTAGCTAACGTCCCTGTCCATGCCTGCTGGACCAAGAGTCAACGGTAATATGCACCTTACCGCTGACTGCCCTGTCCAGCGAGGCCAAGACATTGCCTTCCACATGCCGGTAGAGAGCTGGAATCGCCTTCCATGAGAAAAAGTGGCATTTGGGTACCTGCCACTGAGGAACCGCACATTCCACAAAATCACAGAAGGGGGCAGAGTCTACCAACTGATGAACCAATTTTGCCAAGCTAGCATTTAACTGCTGGGCATGTAGATGGCTGGGAGCGAACTTCTTTCGGCGGTGCAGCAGCTGGGGCAGGGAAATTTGCCTGGTACAATCTGACGTTGGTGTACCGAAAGCAAATTGCCCACAAGTACTTGGCTGTGACACACCTAATTCTACACCTTCATTCCTCTCAGTGCAGGTCTCAGAGAGGACTGAAGGTATAGTGGGGTTGGAGATCTCAGCTGATGAGGAGCAAGGAGAGGTCCTCTTTGTTCTTTGGTGTGGGTCTTTTAGATATGCCTGCCAATGAACTGCATGGCAGGTCAACATATGTCTGGTCAAGCATGTGGTGCCCAAGCGGGAGATGTTTTGGCCACGCGAGATATGCTTGAGACATATGTTGCAAATAGCAGCGGTGCGATCTGATGCACTCATCTCAAAAAAGGCCCACACCGAAGAACTTGTGGAATAACACGCAGAGACAGCAGCACCCTGCACATGCGGAGCTTTGCGGTGTGATGCAGTCAGTGTGCTGCCCTTAGGCTGGCCCCTGGAGGGCATCCTGCCTCGTTGGTGATGTGCCTCCTCCTCCTCCCCCTCCTCCTCTCTCCTATCAGGCACCCACGTTGAGTCAGTGACCTCATCATCTCCTCCCTCCTCATCACTGGAGCAAACCTGGCAGTATGCTGCAGCAGGGGGAGCATGACTGCCAGATTGCTGTCCTTCTTGGGCACCCCCTCTGTCCGTGCTCACGTTACTGCCTTCACCTAGCTCAGTATCATCATCAGAGCCTTCTAAACGCTGGGCATCCTCCTGGAGCATGTACCCAACACTGTGGTCAAACAGTTTGAGGGACTCCTCAGGAGGACATGGTGGGGCCTGGGAAGGAGTCACTGATGCCATTGAGCCGAGGGAAGAGGCCGCGTTGGCAGCTGCTTTGCCAGACAAAGTACCCTGAGCATAGGTGAGGGAGCATGAGGAGGATGAGGACGGCTTGGTCATCCACTCGACCAAGTCTTCCGCATGTTGCGGCTCAACACGGCCAGCTGCTGAAAAAAAGGCCAAGCGTGTCCCGCGGCCACGTGCTGATGAGGATGCACAGTCTCCAGGACCAGCACCGCTGCCTCTAGACACAGAGCCTGCTTGCCCTCTTTTATTGGCTTGTGACTGTCTGCCTCTCCTTGTTGGCCTTCCAGATATACTAATGGCCTATAGCTGCACTAAGCTGGGATATATATATATATATATATATATATATATATATACTGGTACTGCAGCTAGCAAAATCAACTGCCTGCCTACAGTATGAGAACACCACCAACCTTCTACAGGTAGCTATAGCTGAACACTGTGCAGAGGTCGCACTACACTAACGTGTAAATAATTTAGCTGCCTGCGGTAGTGATAGGATCAGGAAAACACCACCAACCTTCTACAGGTAGCTTTAGCTGAACACTGTGCAGAGGTTGCACTACACTAACGTGTAAATACTTTAGCTGCCTGCGGTAGTGATAGGATCAGGAAAACACCACCAACCTTCTACAGGTAGCTTTAGCTGAACACTTTGCAAAGGTCGCACTACACTAACTTGTAGCTTTAGCTGAACACTGCTCAGAGGACGCACTACACTAACTTGTAGCTTTAGCTGAACACTGTGCAGAGGTCGCACTACACTAACTTGTAGCTTTAGCTGAACACTGTTCAGAGGATGCACTACACTAACTTTTAGCTTTAGCTGAACACTGTGCAGAGGTCACACTAAACCAACCTGTAGCTTTAGCTGAACACTGGGAGGAGGGCACACTACACTAACTTGTAGCTTTAGCTGAACACTGTGCAGAGGTCGCACTACACTAACTTGAAGCTTTAGCTGAACACTGTTCAGAAGACGCACTACACTAACTTGTAGCTTTAGCTGAACATTGTGCAGAGGTCGCACTACACTAACTTGTAGTTTTAGCTGAACACTGTGAGGAGGACGCACTACACTAATTTGTAGCTTTAGCTGAACACTGTGCAGAGGTCACACTAAACTAACCTGTAGCTTTAGCTGAACACTGTAAGGAGGGCACACTACACTAACTTGTAGCTTTAGCTGAACACTGTGAGGAGGAAGCACTACACTAACTTGTAGTTTTAGCTGAACACTGTTCAGAGCACGCACTACACTAACTTGTAGCTTTAGCTGAACACTGTGCAGAGGTCGCACTACACTAACTTATAGCTTTAGCTGATCACTGTTCCAAGGACGCACTACACTAATTTGTAGCTTTAGCTGAACACTGTGCAGAGGTCGCACTACACTAACTTGTAGCTTTAGCTGAACACTGTTCAGAGGATGCACTACACTAACTTGTAGCTTTAGATGAACACTGTTCAGAGGACGCACTATACTAACTTGTAGCTTTAGCTGAACACTGTGCAGAGGTCACACTAAACTAACCTGTAGCTTTAGCTGAACACTGTGAGGAGGACGCACTACACTAACTTGTAGCTTTAGCTGAACACTGTGAGGAGGACACACTACACTAATTTGTAGCTTTAGATGAACACTGTTCAGAGGACGCACTACACTAACTTGTAGCTTTAGCTGAACACTGTGCAGAGGTCACACTAAACTAACCTGTAGCTTTAGCTAAACTCTGTGAGGAGGACGCACTACACTAACTTGTAGCTTTAGCTGAACACTGTGAGGAGGATGCACTACACTAACTTGTAGCTTTAGATGAACACTGTTCAACTACACTAACTTGTAGCTTTAGATGAACACTGTTCAGAGGACGCACTATACTAACTTGTAGCTTTAGCTGAACACTGTGCAGAGGTCACACTAAACTAACCTGTAGCTTTAGCTAAACACTGTGAGGAGGACGTACTACACTAACTTGTAGCTTTAACTGAACACTGTGAGGAGGACGCACTACACTAACTTGTAGCTTTAGATGAACACTGTTCAACTACACTAACTTGTAGCTTTAGATGAACACTGTTCAGAGGACGCACTATACTAACTTGTAGCTTTAGCTGAACACTGTGCAGAGGTCACACTAAACTAACCTGTAGCTTTAGCTGAACACTGTGAGGAGGACGCACTACACTAACTTGTAGCTTTAGCTGAACACTGTGAAGAGGACACACTACACTAATTTGTAGCTTTAGATGAACACTGTTCAGAGGACGCACTACACTAACTTGTAGCTTTAGCTGAACACTGTGCAGAGGTCACACTAAACTAACCTGTAGCTTTAGCTAAACACTGTGAGGAGGACGCACTACACTAACTTGAAGCTTTAGCTGAACACTGTTCAGAAGACGCACTACACTAACTTGTAGCTTTAGCTGAACATTGTGCAGAGGTCGCACTACACTAACTTGTAGTTTTAGCTGAACACTGTGAGGAGGACGCACTACACTAATTTGTAGCTTTAGCTGAACACTGTGCAGAGGTCACACTAAACTAACCTGTAGCTTTAGCTGAACACTGTGCAGAGGTCGCACTACACTAACTTGTAGCTTTAGCTGATCACTGTTCCAAGGACGCACTACACTAATTTGTAGCTTTAGCTGAACACTGTGCAGAGGTCGCACTACACTAACTTGTAGCTTTAGCTGAACACTGTTCAGAGGATGCACTACACTAACTTGTAGCTTTAGATGAACACTGTTCAGAGGACGCACTATACTAACTTGTAGCTTTAGCTGAACACTGTGCAGAGGTCACACTAAACTAACCTGTAGCTTTAGCTGAACACTGTGAGGAGGACGCACTACACTAACTTGTAGCTTTAGCTGAACACTGTGAGGAGGACACACTACACTAATTTGTAGCTTTAGATGAACACTGTTCAGAGGACGCACTACACTAACTTGTAGCTTTAGCTGAACACTGTGCAGAGGTCACACTAAACTAACCTGTAGCTTTAGCTAAACACTGTGAGGAGGACGCACTACACTAACTTGTATCTTTAGCTGAACACTGTGAGGAGGACGCACTACACTAACTTGTAGCTTTAGCTGAACACTGTGCAGAGGTCACACTAAACTAACCTGTAGCTTTAGCTAAACACTGTGAGGAGGACGCACTACACTAACTTGTAGCTTTAGCTGATCACTGTTCCAAGGACGCACTACACTAATTTGTAGCTTTAGCTGAACACTGTGCAGAGGTCGCACTACACTAACTTGTAGCTTTAGATGAACATTGTTCAGAGGACGCACTATACTAACTTGTAGCTTTAGCTGAACACTGTGCAGAGGTCACACTAAACTAACCTGTAGCTTTAGCTGAACACTGTGAGGAGGACGCACTACACTAACTTGTAGCTTTAGCTGAACACTGTGAGGAGGACACACTACACTAATTTGTAGCTTTAGATGAACACTGTTCAGAGGACGCACTACACTAACTTGTAGCTTTAGCTGAACACTGTGCAGAGGTCACACTAAACTAACCTGTAGCTTTAGCTAAACACTGTGAGGAGGACGCACTACACTAACTTGTAGCTTTAGCTGAACACTGTGAGGAGGACGCACTACACTAACTTGTAGCTTTAGATGAACACTGTTCAACTACACTAACTTGTAGCTTTAGCTGAACATTGTGCAGAGGTCGCACTACACTAACTTGTAGTTTTAGCTGAACACTGTTCAGAGCACGCACTACACTAACTTGTAGCTTTAGCTGAACACTGTGCAGAGGTCGCACTACACTAACTTGTAGTTTTAGCTGAACACTGTGAGGAGGACGCACTACACTAACTTGTAGCTTTAGCTGAATACTGTGAGGAGGAAGCACTACACTAACTTGTAGCTTTAGCTGAACACTTTGCAGAGCTCACACTAAACTAACCTGTAGCTTTAGCTGAACACTGTGAGGAGGACACACTACACTAACTTGTAGCTTTAGCTGAACACTGTGCAGAGGTCACACTAAACTAACTTGTAGCTTTCGCTGAACACTGTGAGGAGGACGCACTACACTAACTGTAAATAGTCTAGCTGCCTGACTGTGGTACTAATAGGATCAAAAGAACACCAGCAGTTTTCTTCAGGTAGCTGTAAATACTGTAACAAGACAAACCTGCCTGTCAGTAGGAAGATAACAGGAACGGATCTAGTTAAACTGAATACAGTGTGTATATATATATATATATATATACACAACACCTGGGATGCATATATATATACACAATACACTGTAAGTGCAGCTAACTGACTGACTGTCCTGCCTAATCTATCTAACTCAAATGAAATTACACTGTCTCTCTCTATCTCTCAGCACGCCGGAACACACTACACAGGGCTGCCGTGCAGGCGGCCTTATATAGTGTGGGGCGTGTTCTAAAACCCCTGAGCCATAATAGGCCAAAGCCACCCTGGCTTTGGCCAATTACAGCTTTCTCTACTGACGGCGCTGTGATTAGCCAAGCATGCGGGTCATAGTGCATGCTTGGCCAATCATCAGCCAGCAATGCACTTTGATGGCGCAGTGAATTATGGGCCGTGATGCGCCACATGAATTTGGCGCGAGCGGCCCATATCGTTCGCAATTCGATGAACGGTTGAACAGACGATGTTCGAGTCGAACATGGGTTTGACTCAAACAGACGATGTTCGAGTCGAACATGGGTTCGACTCGAACACGAAGTTCATCCCTATCTGGGACTGCTAAATACGAAAGTAAGTGACCTTTCTGTGCAACATCGTTGCACAAAGCAGGTAAGTATAACATTTTTTTTTTTATTTCCCATTAGTATCAAAGAGGAACTTCACCCTACCTGTGCCCCCCCCCTTAACCTTTTTACTGGGTTATCCTCAAAAAAACATACTCATATGCTCAGCAATTCAAGTGGTGTTGCACGGCTCCACACATGGTCCCACAACGCCATCTTCTTTTCGGATGTCAGCAAGGGCCGGCTGTCTCTTACATGTTCTTTCAGCTGACCCCTGAGGCCTCCTGGGATGTGAGATGTAAGTGTAGCGCTGGTAGATTTTTAATCTACCGCTGATAGGTAAATCTTGTGGGTTACTTTTTAGGTGAAGTTAGATTTGCCTCTGTTCCAGCTTGGCTGAGTTGCGTGTAGTTCCACACTGTGCCGGTGGGTGTCGTTGTCACCATGAGCTGGTGTTGGAAAGGCAACGTGTTGAAGCGTATGAGTGCTCTTCTGTCCCGGAGACAACTCGAGGTGGTCCTCCGAGTTGCATTCTGAGTGAGGGTATTTATGGGACAGACGCCATGTTCAGGGGTTCGTTTTCAGCCACCTGCTGGCCCTCCTGGCCGACAGGTATGCGTTAAGAGTACCACCTCATGGTCCTCCGTTCTGGAGGCCCACGACGCTGCGGCGTGTGGGTGGGCCCAGAAGCCTGTCTGGGGCCTACCACAGCAGCAGAGGAATGGTCCTGAGCTGTCTATCCTGAGTAAAGAAGCTGGACAACCGATGAGATCCCAGGGGAGGACCCGTCATGGAAGAATCATGCAGAGTGCTGGTCTGGAGAGGGGCCCGGTGACTCGGTTGGAGGATGTATACTAAAGTAATCTTACTGCATGGTACTGCCGGGTTGGCTTAAAAGTTCAAGTACTGTGTCTGACATCCATCGCAAACCAATACATGCTGTGGCAGAGGATCGTACGAGTTTTATCCCAAATAAGTCTGTGGCAGAGACTTTTGTTCGTGCTACCTACTGGCTGCTAGGCAAGTGAGAGAGGCCTATCCAGGAGGGCAAAGATTGAATCCCACAAGGGGAGTGCATTCAACTACAAGTGTTCAATTCCAAAGATTGTTCTAAAGAATACTAAAGAAGGGTATTTGAGCTTCCCTGCAGCTTTCCTTCTGCCTCTTTCCTGCTACTTGCGTTGTTACTTTTTCATTAAAGCATTGGAAAATATACTCAAGTGTTTGGTGTCTACATCGTCCAGAGGTAAACTCAACGGGACCCTAGACCCGGTGCCGGTGAAACAAAGGTATGGAGACTGAAGGTAACAGTCCGCTTTAAACTAGCAGCTCCACGGAGAGTTAGTGCTACATGTGGGGGCGTCGTCCGGGATTTGTTGGCCATCAGTTCTCGCAGCCAGGAGAAGTGTTTTACCGGGAGTTTATGGTGATAGCTGGACTTTGTCAATTTCTCAGGAGAAGAAGAGGTTAAAAGTTGCAAGACTTTATTTCTGACTGCGTAGGCGGCAGGCACCAGTGAAAGCCCGGGAGCTACGTGATCAGAGGAACAAGTGGGAGGAGCCTAGCCTACTTGATACCGCGTGGGATGCGTGTGTGTGTGTGTTGGCGCCAGAGAAGAAGAGAGGCCTCGTGATCGTGCTGAGAAGATCAGAGTGTGGCCATGTCTTTTTCGGTGATGCAACCAACTGTGGGGCCTAAGATGTTCCCTATCAGCACCGCTGCGGGTGCTGTGCTGACCGGAACCTTGCTTACAGATACCGGCATTCATCTGAAACCGCAAGGGAGGTTTGTTCTTTATACAGTTGTAGATGTTGAGGGACTGGGCATGCTTTGCCACAAGTGTGAAGGACTGGTCATACATCTCCGTCCATTTGTTCGCTGCTCGCAATGTGGAGAATATTTGTTTGTGGTGGAGCAACCTACCATGTCGCCCCGTGTTTATCGTATGGACTGGCCTACAGGTATCACCACAGTAGAAGCTGCTACTGCTGCTGAAAAAGAACGGCAGGCCGTCACTGAAAGTGTTCCTGAGAGAGATACTGCGGTAACTGACTCATCAGCGGACATTACCTTGATTTCCGCATCCACTATGCCTATCCCTGTTGTACCTGTCCAGAGGAAGGTGGGATATGTGAAGGCTTCCCGCGGCCATGGTCGAGGCCTACCCCAGAGACTGCCCGAACCGGAGAAGTCCATGTCAGGAACGGGTGAGAGTTCAAAGGGGAATGTATCTGGGACTTTGTGTAAATATTTTCTGGCACAAGAGTTGAAAGATTCGGAGATAGATTCCATGTCAGATCTCTCCGGTGATGATGATTTATCTGAGACAATGTCACAAGAACTGTTATGGGCTCAGGGTGAAGACGTTGCTTCTGCCTTGACTTTCTCAGAATGGACAGCCCTGGATTCTTGGAGAACATTACCTAGTGTGGAGCCACACAGTACTGTCAGGGAGACATTGCCTAAAGTTACTACTTTGTTGCCGACACCCGTCGGATCTATGGTGAGCAAGTCATTGAACGCTTGTGTGCCGCCTGGTTTGGGGAAAAATAGATCGTTGCCCAAACTTGCACGTTTACAGAGAATGCTTAACAAGCGTGTGGCCAGGGAATATGGTTTGGAGTTCCCATATGTTACCCAGGACATTATGCAAGAGATTGAAGCTAACCGGGAGCTTTGGTACAGTGAAGCTGTTTGGGACTATTTGTCTGTGCCTAAGCCTTTCGGGAAAACTGGATGTTCTGTCGCTATGGATGAACGCTTCAGTGGATGTTTCCTACACTGGAACTATGGTCGGCACATCTATGCTGACAAAGTGGTCATTTGCAGACCAGGAAAAGATGACATTGTGTACTTCATTACTACAGTGGATAAACTGGGAAAGAAACTGACATTGCCAGATCCTCGTTCTACTGGTGATTTTGGATAAAGAACTATGGGGTATGTAGATAGATAGTGTCAGTGTTTAGAGATCTTCGTGATCAAGATTTGATGTTCATCTCAGTGTTTCTAAATCCAAGGACTACTTTTTGCTAGCCGGATTTCCTTATTGAAAGGATGTGATTTACCTAAAAAATAATAGGGATGGATTTCTAAAGTTTTATTAGTTTTATTTCTTTAAAAGGAGAAAATATACGGGAAGAAAGTGTAATTCTCCTGCTGGAATGAGACTTTGCTCCCAAACTGTTATTGAGGATATTGTACATATTTAGTGTGTCTAACTTTGTTTTTTCAGGAGCAACTGGATCCTCCATCAAGGATTTTCAGCTAGATAGATAGTGGGGTTGTGACAGTTATAATGTGATTTTGTTTGCGGATGTGAACATACTGTTATATAAATGTTAAAACTGTATATCTCTATATTGTCTTTCCTTCTTCTTTGCCCTAACCCAAGTTTTAAGCTCAAATACCTACTCCCAGGCTTGGGAGTTATTATTTTTTCTTTACAGACGTTGAGGACAACGTCTATTGTAGTGGGGGGAGTATGTAGCGCTGGTAGATTTTTAATCTACCGCTGATGGGTAAATCTTGTGGGTTACTTGTTAGGTGAACTTAGATTTGCCTCTGTTCCAGCTTGGCTGAGTTGCGTGTAGTTCCACACTGTGCCGTTGGGTGTCGTTGTCACCATGAGCTGGTGTTGGAAAGGCAACGTGTTGAAGCGTATGAGTGCTCTTCTGTCCCGGAGACAACTCGGTGGAGGTGGTCCTCCGAGTTGCATTCTGGGAGAGGGTATTTTATGGACAGACGCCATGTCCAGGGGTTCGTTTTCAGCCACCTGCTGGCCCTCCTGGCCGACAGGTATGTGTTAAGAGTACCACTTCGTGGTCCTCCCTTCCGGAGGCCCACGTCGCTGCAGCGTGTGGGTGGGCCCAGAAGCCTGTCTGGGGCCTACCACAGCAGCAGAGGAATGGTCCTGAGCTGTCTATCCTGAGTGAAGAAGCTGGACAACCGATGAGATCCCAGGGGAGGACCCGTCATGGAAGGATCATGCAGAGTGCTGGTCTGGAGAGGGGCCTGGTGACTGGAGGACGTATCCTAAAGTAATCTTACTGCATGGTACTGCCAGGTTGGCTTAAAGGTTCAAGTACTGTGTCTGACATCCATCGCAAACCAATACATCCTGTGGCAGAGGATCGTATGGGTTTTATTCCAAACAAGTCTGTGGCAGAGACTTTTGTTCATGCTACGTACTGGCTGCTAGGCAAGTGAGAGAGGCCTATCCAGGCGGGCAAAGATTGAATCCCACAAGGGGAGTGCATTCAACTACAAGTGTTCAATTCCAAAGATTGTTCTAAAGAATACTAAAGAAGGGTATTTGAGCTTCCCTGCAGCTTTCCTTCTGCCTCTTTCCTGCTACTTCCGTTGTTACTTGTTCATTAAAGCATTGGAAAATATACTCGTGTTTGGTGTCTACATCGTCCAGAGGTAAACTCAATGGGACCCTAGACCCGGTGCCGGTGAAACAGAGGTATCGAGACTAAAGTTAACAGCCTGCTTTAAACTAGCAGCTCCACCGAGAGTTAGTGCTACATAAGTATCCCAAGAGGCTGCATGCAACTGAGTCTGTCATTCTAGCTTAGGCAAGAAGTACATTTTTAACTGTGCACCTCATCTGTGCACAGCTCAGTGTAAGGATTCAGCATATGCTGAAATTAAGGAATTGCCATTGCCTAGTGGGAGTGGCAGCATCCTGGCCAATCAAAATGGTTGAAGTCCTTAACCGGGAAGAAGACTGCCCAAAGACTGTCAGCTGCTGACGAGAATGCTCATAAACACCACATCACTGGAGTGATGGTGAGTATAATTCTGCTTTAACCACTTGATGCCAGAGCTATAGCCGAAAGACAGCTACAGCGCGGGCTTAAATTGCCCGGAGGGAGTACATGGACGTCCACCTGTCCTGATGCTGCCTGCACCCCCTGTGATCATCAAGTCTTTGGGACTTGGCTGAACACAGATCGGCGTAAAGGGCTGATCCCAGGCCTTTACCACGTGTTTAGCTGTCAGCGAATGGCAGCTGAGCACATGATGTAAACAGAACCCGGTATTCGGCTTTTTTTTTCCTCACAAGAAAAAAAATAAGCCAATTACCGGCTTGTGTAAATGGAACATCATTCCCGCACACTGACAGCCACTGCTGCTAAGCAGTGCCACCTACCAGTGCCCATCAGTACTGCTAAGCAGTGCCCACCAGTGCCGCCTCATCAATGCCCATCAGTTCCATTTATTGGTGCCTATCAGTACCGCCTTATCAGTGCCCATCAGTGCAGCCTATCAGTGCACATCAATGAAGGAGAAAAATTACCTTTTTGCAAAATTTTATAACAAATTATGAAAATGTTTGGTTTTTTTTTCAAACTTTTTGGGGTTTTTTTTTGTTTGTTTAGCAACAAATTAAAAACCCAGTAGTTATTAAATACCACCAAAAGAAAAATCTATTTGTGTGAAAAAAATTATACAAATTTCATATGGGTACAGTGTAGCATGACCACGCAATTGTCACTCAAAGAGGGGGTATAAATGCCCAGTAAGCAAATTGTTAAACTCCTAACCTTCTGCATTAATTGATAGCTAAAATGGTAAAATACTCTGCTACTGCTATAATAGTTTAACAAGAGAAAGAAAAGCCATTTTTCAGTATCGGTATTTGATTTTTTTTTTTTTTTACAAACTTACCTCTTTCACTGCAACACAAAAGAGAGGCACCATTTCTAAGTGCTAATATATTATAATTAGTTCTGTAAAGGTCAAGACATGATAAATGTACCCTTTGTGTCGAAGGGTTAAATTAAAATAATTTTGACCTCCTGTTGTGCAGATGACTGGTAAATTAGTCATGTTTATAGCAAGATTAGGCTTGTTGTGTAAGATATGCATTTCAAATACCGTATGCAGTGCCACCTTTGGCAAGGGCCAGTCAAGTGCTTTGTTATTTACCAGAGAAATGTGCTGTAATGGGTATTTGTTACGCCTAATCCTTAAATAATGATGTTATTTGCTACAGGAACAAAAATAAAACCATTTGAACCACAGGTCCTGGTTGTTTTCTCTGTAAATATGCAATTCACATGTTTTTTTGTTTTTTACCTGTCATTTTGTTTCTTTGACAGTGCAAAGGACTGTGGGTCTGTGCAAAGAGTTGTGACCAACAAGTCAGATTTCATTAGTTTATATCAATAAGAACAATGAATGATTCATGATTTAATGTTTTTTTTTTTTTTTTATCAAAGTGAATTTTGTCTTGTTTAAGGAAGGGTATTAGATATAATAGGATGAACAAGGCAGACATAGAGAGTTTAGCAACCAATAAGCATTATCATGTCTATTTACTTAAAGCGGAACCCAAAAGGGAAAGTGGTTTGTCTGACAAGTGCCTTTGCCTCAAAACCTTTCTCCCTACTTCTCAGTTAAAGTGCAACTAAAGGCAAAACTTATTCTTTTAGTTATGGAGAGGGATTAGAGCACCTGCCAGTATTTATTGCTGTCTGTGTCCCCATTAGGGAGATTCACCCTCACTATTCGTCCTATTTATCGTTATCATCAAAAGTGAAAGTAATGCCGCGTACACACGATCGGAATTTCGGCCAGCAAAAGACTGATGAGAGTTTTTCGTCTGAAAATGCGACCGTGTGTATGCTCCATCAGACTTTTGCTGTCCGAATTCCAGCCAGCAAAAGATTGAGAGCATGTTCTCAATTTTTCGGTCGGGAAAAGTTCGTATCCAAAAATGCGATCCTCTGTGGCAATTCCGATGCGCAAAATTCCTATGCATGCTCGGAAACAATTCGGCGCCTGCTTGGAAGCATTGAACTTCATTTACTCGGCTCGTCGTAGTGTTGTACATCACCGCGTTCTTCGCGGTTGTAATTTCAGTGAACTTTTGCGTGACCGTGTGTATGCAGGGGAAATTTGAGTGGAATCCCATCGGAAAAGCCGTCATATCTTTTTCCGACGAGAAGTCCGATCGTGTGTACGCGGCATAAGAGAATCACAAACTTTGGGTGAATCTTCAAATGGAGATGCTAGTTCTGGTGACACATTGGGATTCGCTCACTTTGAAAGGATATCCTCTCACTTTCTGATTTGGCTATGGGACAGGAAGTGAAGGGTAATCCACTGAAAGGGGTTTTAACTTTTACCTTTACTCTATCCAAAATAAGAAAAAAAAAAGTTTTGCTTTTAGTTACACATTAAATTGGAAAATCTGTGTAGATAAAAATGTGTTCTTTCAACACTGGATTTGTGTTACTGCTTTCTAGGTGTACCCTTTTTTTGCCCAATCCTTGCCCAAGCATTTGGGCATTTGGATCAGAATGGGATCAGATTGTTTTTGACCAACCTTAAGCTATGGCTAAACAGCTAATTTAATTAGTTCTCTACTGACAATATTACCCACTTGTTGGCAGCCAGCTCAGTCACAGTGTAATTCATAAACGTGCTGCTAAAGAGTCTTTACGGTTAGGCCCAGTTGTGGTTGAAACACATCAAAGGAGGAGGTCCCAGGTGGGGGTTTACATTGTTTGTTTAGAACAATAAAGCTTTACAAGAGTTGGCTTCTATGGTATGCAACTGGTTTCTTTGCTTTGGACTTACCACTGCTAAAGAGATTGTTGAAAATAAATGGTTAAAAGGAATAAAATCACAAGGGCGGCAAGAGAAAAACATGCAGCAGGCCCTAGCTGCAGGAACGTGGTAACTATGCAGCTGCAGAGTGGATTTCTTAAGGTTGGGGGTGGTGGTGGGGCTAAATGGGTAAAAATACTTTGAACTTTTTTAAGTATTAAATTCAAATTACCTACTTACAGAAAGCAGTGTACAGCATCTTTGCATAATTGTATCTGCTCAGTATGCAATTATCCAGCGATGGCCAATTCATGTGTATTGATGCCACAGCACGAAATATTTTTAACTCACATAAATTCTCTCATGTCAAGAAAATGTTATCAGATTTCATTCAGGTGCAGAATGTCATAGCCATATGACACTCATTTATTTTCAAATAAGGTTAATGAGGTGCCATTTTGACCTCCCTAACTACCTATTAGTATGCAATCTGTAGTCAGAGACCAGTTAGACTAATGAATATTGGCAGACTAGGCAAAACACCTTCCCTCTGCATATCGTACTATCTGATCTGAAAGGACACTCAAGCTTTCAGGCACCCAAAGGAACATCCCTCTGCTTAGTTTACACAGAACCTTCTGTTTTATTGGTGCTAACCTTGTTAAGAATATTGTGACTATGTAAAATGGTATTATTGGTTATGATAACTATTTATCTACTGATGAGAGAAAAACAAATGTGTGGTCAATAGCTCTACAGGGAAAAATTACCTCTACTGTATGTCTTTGCCATCTATAGGCTGAGGTCTATTGTGTCTAATGCTAAATCAAGCTCTGCTCCCCACAATGTTATCTCTGCAAAAATCACAGTATATTCATGCAATACAGTGAAAAATATAATGAATGTGATTCATGCTGAACACCAGAAATGATCTCTATTGCATAAACTACTTACATTGGTTAAGCTTTGAACAATTGATGGAGCTCCTCTGGATACAATTTTAATGAACGATTCAGTTTTATTTGGATCATATTTGTAATGGGCATGATCTTATTCAGAACAAAAGAGAAATAACTCATTAAGGTACCCATCAGAGTCACCATCAGAGTCCTCTAATATCAGGTTCCCCATCAGAATCCTCCATACATTACAATCCACCTTACATCAGAGATCCCATTAGAGTTTCCTCTTACATCAGGTGTTTGGAGCAGAGGTCATAGGCAGCTTCTACTGACCTGAATCCTGAATCTGTGCACACTGAGGATATGCCACTGACCTTAACTGGGGGCCAGATAAAATCTTGTAGGACTCTGGGCCAAAATTTGAAAACATACACAAATCTTTGCTCTATATGGACACACAATAGCTGTAGCCACCCATCCAGACAGGTGAAAACCCTTGCATGGATAGGTGCCCCAGAAGTCTAATTTCTTTCTCCCTGGCCAAGCATCAAAGACTATAGCTGATAGTTCTCCAGTCCGTGTCTGCCCCACCTATTAATACCCTCTAGAACCTTTAATCACTTCAGTTCTGACATTTCTCACATACTGTACATGTAAAAATCACCATTTTTTGCAAAAAAAAGTTACATAGCACCCCAAAAACACTATGTTGTTTTTAATCAGAGGCCCTGGAGAAGAAAATGGAAGACAAATTATGCTTTAATATACAGTATCTCACAAAAGTAAGTACACCCCCTCACATTTTGTAAATATTTTTTATATATATATATATATATATCTTTTCATGTGACAACACTGAAGAAATTACACTTTGCTACAATGTAAGGTGTCAGGTGTGTGACTGGAGAGCAGGTGTGTTAAATTTGGTGTGATCGCTCTCACTCTCTCATACTTGTCACTGGAATTTCAACATGGCACCTCATGGCAAAGAACTCTCTGAGGATCTGAAAAAAAAAGAATTGTTGCTCTACATAAAGATGGCCTAGGCTATAGGAAGATGGCCTAAGCTATAAGAAGATTGCCAAGACCCTGAAACTGAGCTGCAGCATGGCAGCCAAGACCATACAATGGTATAACAGGACAGGTTCCACTCAGAACAGACCTCGTCATGGTCGACCAAAGAAGTCGAGTGCACACGCTCAGCATCATATTCAGAAATTGTATTTGGGAAATAGATGCATGACTGCTGCAAGCATTGCTGTGGAGGTTGAAGGGTTGGGGGGTCAGACTGTTAGTGCTCAGACCATACGCCGTACACTGCATCAAATTGGTCTGCATGGCTGGCTGTCATCCCAGAAGGAAGCCTCTTCTAAAGATGATGCACAAGAAAGCCCGCAAACAGTTTGCTGAAGACAAGCAGACTAAGGACATGGATTACTGGAACCATGTCCTGTGGTCTGATGAGAACAAGATAAACTTATTTGGTTCAGGTGGTGTCAAGTGTGTGTGGCAGCAACCAAGTGAGGAGTACAAAGACAAGTGTGTCTTGCCTGTAGTCAAGCATGGTGGTGGGAGGTTTGTGGTCTGGGTCTGCATGAGTGCTGCCTGCACTGGGGAGCTACAATTCATTAAGGAACCATGAATGTCAACATGTACTGTAACATACTGAAGCAGAGCATGAGCCCCTCCCTTCAGAGACTGGGCTTCAGGGCAGTATTCCAATATAACGACCCCAAACACACCTCCACGATGACCACTGCCTTGCTAAAGAAGCTGAGGGTAAAGGTGATAGACTGGCCAAGCATGTCTCCAGACCTAAGCCTATTGAGAATCCGTGGGGCATCCTCAAACAGAAGGTGGAGGAGTCCAAGGTCTCTAACATCCACCAGCTCTGTAATGTCTTAATAGAGGACTGGAAGAGGACTCCAGTGGCAATCTGTGAAGCTCTGGTGAACTCCATGCCCAAGAAGGTTTAGGCAGTACTGGAAAATAATGGTTACCACACAAAATATTGACACTTTGGACATTTTCACTTAAGGGTCTACTCCCTTTTGTTGCCAGCAGTTTAGACATTAATGGCTGTGTGAGGAGTTATTCTGAGGGGACAGCAAATTTACACTGGTATACAAGCTGTGTACTCACTACTTTACATTGTAGCAAAGTGTCATTTCTTCAGTGTGGTCACATGAAAAGATACAATAAAATATTTACAAAAATATGAGGGGTGTATTCACTTTTGTGGGATACTGTATTTTTGTGCACACAAACACAATATAATACCCAATTTTTGGGTAAAATGTGTAAGAGTGAGAGCCCCTGTCTCAGGGAAAATTAGTTTAAAATGGACACAGGACTCTCAAAGAGTCTGTTTGAGAAGCTCCAGCAGAAGCTTTGTGAGAAAACTATGGTTTACAATTTATCTGGATTTGGTAAGTCTGGATCAGGGCTGGAGACTTGTGTCCAGGTTCTGCAGGTTGTGTGTGTGTCCAGGTGCACACATTCGTAATAAGGCAGATCTGAAGTTCCTGGTGGCTGTGAACTCACTGAAAATGCATCTACTACTGAGCTAGACATCCACCATATTACAAATGTAAAAGATGATGTTAACCGAGTAAATAGATACCCAACATGTCATGCTTTAAAATTGCACACGCTCCTGGAATTACTATTGTACAATAAATTATCCACAGGCAACACTTTAAAAGCCTTTACAGGTTACCAGTTGTCAGGAAGGGCATACCAGCAAACAAGATGGCTCTTCTGGATGATGTCCTATGCATAGGCACAGGCTAATTCATATTCCTTTACATGCACGTAGGAAATGTGCACATGCGCAGAAGCACGTGCATATTCATGTGTATGTGTGCATATCTGTTGCTCACGCATGCACATCTGCTGCTCATATTGGCACCAAGCGGGCTATTTAAACTGAGCCTGTGCTATGCTTCAGTGCTGTCTTGTCTATAGCGTTCCTGTGCAAACCTGCAACCTGTTACTCTGCATCTGGCTACTGTTACTGACCGACTTGTCTTGACTATTTCTAAACTCCAAAAATGTGTATAGAATGTGGGACTTTAGAGGTACACCCAATGCATGAAAAACACTATCAATTAAAAATTATGTAAATATTTATTGAAACAATTTAAGAAAAAAACAATAAAATGTGAAAACAGTTTACATTCATAGTCAGAGGTGAACATCCATAACCAAATATTGACAAATGAAGGGAAAAACTGTAATCACATAGATCTAAGCATAGCCACGTCCACAAATTTCAACATGTTTCGCCAGGAAGGATTCATCAGGAAAATGGACGAGTATATTTAATTATTCAAAAGCAATACACATGAGAAGAACAACCTTGGATGTATAAAGAAAAAACAAAAAATGAATATTTACATGAAAATAACACATTTAACATTTATATTTATACATATTAGTAGCTCGTTAGCTTGCACAACCATGACTCCATCATCCATAAAAAAAAAACCCCACCCACACCAATCCCAACCCAACCTTAACCCAACCTTACACCCACCACCTCCATGATCCCCAAACTAACACAAGCACCACCCCTACGTCAACTCCATACCTCAATGAGAGTTCCGGGGTGTTAGGTAAGAGGAGAGGAGGGGAGGGGGAACCCTCAGAATTCACTGCCCCTATAGTCCAGAGAAGTTGCCAGATCACCCGTAGGGAGGGATGTGTGTTTTTGTAATTAAAAGACCATCCAGAAAAGAAGAAATGATAACGATATCTGCAATATATATCATAGATAGTAAAAAACACATATTACGGATGAGGGGGGCATAAGTCCACAGTAATACCTAGTCAATGGACCGTACTCACCATCATCCAATAAAGACAATCAGATATTTATATTGGGAGCTCATGCGGACTAATGGCACAATACCAAATATGGAAATGTATCTATACGAAAATCCAAAAAGGGGCACAGCTACTTCATAGTTTCTGAAACGATATATGTATATATGCGCCTGCATCAATATCTTGTATAAAAGACATATATATGTGTGTGGTGTGTCTCTAAATCCTTAAGAGCATATGCTCACCTTATATTAAGATATCACACCGCTGTGTAAGAGACTACATCACATTCCTACTGGTACAACTGGAGAAAAACCCAATGGTAATAAACCTCAAAGGATAGTCAGCTCCTATGTTCCAAATAGCGCAAGGAGATGGCTGATGACAATCTAAGAAAAGGAAACAAGAAAACAGGCACCCAAAACAGTGCTTAGTTCCCAGTCAAGTATACCGCAGGATGCTAGACCAGTTATCAATCATTGTAGTTTTACCTAGTGCCGACGTCCATGTTCAACATGAGCTCCCCAGCTGCCAACAAATGCATCAAATTGTGTGGGCTTTAAATATCCCTCCCTATGGCACCAAAATGCAGCGCATGACATCATGCCGCACCGGCGTCAAGCGGACGCAAAAGGGAGGTCCAAGGTCCATAGACTGAATACCCGGAACAGGATACCAAAACCCGGAAGCAAATAGTGCTTCCAGGGGCCAAGAACAGTACTATAACCCACATTGGGGACAGTACTGAGCCAAGAAGATGGAAAACTTGGGCAGATGGTATATAATGGCTTTGGTCACAGTTGAACCGGAATGCCATGGATCAAAAGGATACCTCAAGGCGGGCGTGGAGCAGGGTGGCACCACCCCAAAGGGGGTGTAAGCCAAAACTACTCCACACCCTTGGGCGTCCATACGGGGATCTAAAGGCACTGAACTTGGGAAGTAAAAATGAGGGAACAAAAAGGCAAAAAAAAAAAACCCCACAACCCACAAAGAACTTAGATGTGGTCATGATTATGCATCACAATATTTAATTTGCAATGTTACACACATTATTCATATCTGCATATAGAGGGTTATAGAGATATATAAAATATCACAACTAACTCAGTATATATTGCTTTCCCTGTTCCAAAACAGAATTCTAAATAACAAAAGGCAACCTTGGGCAAGACAACCCACCGGAAACCAATCATGGTATGGTATATGTCTAAAAAGTCCCATAATGTTCAAAAGTGATGAGTAATTCAAAAATGAAAAGGATAGATGGTAAAAACGAAACAACCTATGGTCAGTGTACCCAAATAGATATCCACAATCAGGAATCAAGCCTATGGTCAGTATGCCCAGATAGGTATCCATTTTTAGGGAACATTCTCTCAACAAGACCTGAGTAAACATGTCCAGATGAGGGACATAGTTCACAAAAAAGGCTTGTAGCTAATCCCCTCATTGAGGCCAGGGGACCGGGTGGCCTGTAAAGAATAGATCCATCTCGTCTCCAATTGAAGGAGTTTATTATCAATATCCCCACCCCGTTTGTGTTCGGGAAGGTGTTCAAGACTGAAAAAGCCAATAACTTTTAGATCAAAATTGTGGTATAGCCCCACATGACGGCTAATTGGTGTTTCCATCCTATGTTTGGAAATCAGGGACACATGGTCCCTGATTCTGCAGAATAGTGGGCGCTTTGTTTTTCCCACGTAAAATGCCCCGCAACGACATTTCATTAAGTATACAGAACCAACCGATTGGCAATTGGTTCTGTATTTGGGAGTACAGATGTTATTGTTGGGAAGAGTAACATTCTTCCCTTCTAAGATAAAGGGGCAATAATTGCACCTACCACATGGGTAGGTACCCGATGGCTTAGATTTTGAAATGGTCTGAATGCTATGGTGGCTGCTCACTAGAGTGTCTCTCAAGGAACGAGAACTTTGAAGGTAATCTCTAGATGGGATTTGACAAATTTGGAGATCTTTTGATCAGCTGCCAATAAGTACCAAAACTTATTGTAAATATGTCGCACATTGACATGTTGTCTATTGTACTTAGTGATCACCCTCGTCGATGTTGATGTTTTATCTTGTCTGGGCTTATACAATAGAAGTTGTCTATTCTGATTTTTTACTCTATTAAAGGCTTTTTTCCAACAAGTTCTACTGTAACCCCTGGCTAGGAGGTGATCGCGTAGCAAATTTGCCTCCTTTTGAAAATCTGTGTCCAATGTACAATTGCGTTTCAGTCTCAAAAATTGACTGAAAGGGATGCTTTTAATCAGCTTTTCAGGGTGCGAGCTGTTGGCATGCAGTAAGCTGTTTCCTGCTGAGGGTTTTCTATATAGTGTGGAACAGAGTGTCCCTGTTTCATTAATAAAAATCTCTACATCTAGGAAGGTAATTCTTGACTGATCGAATGCATATGTAAACTTCAGATTGTATGTGTTTACTTGTAAACCAGCAAGGAATTCTAATAGTTGTTCTCTTGATCCTGTCCACACCATAAAAACATCATCTATATATCGATGCCATGATACAATCTGGCCAATAAACTCTGATTTGGACTCATCAAAGAAAAGGTCTCGTTCCCACCCCCCCAGGTACAGGTTTGCGTAGGAGGGGGCACATTTCGCTCCCATAGCCACACCCTGTACCTGGAGGTAGTGGGAACCTTTAAACACAAAAATATTGTGTGTAAGTATAAAGTATGAAAATATGAGTATTTCAATCACAAATTCATTGTACTTCCATTAATCAAGATCTCCTTCGTTCAAGAATTCTCGCACAACTTCCACACCTCTAGTGTGGGGTATGGAGTTGTACAGGGCCTCTATATCGATCGCGACTAGCCAACATCCTTGAGGCAGCTGTAACCCATCCAATGTTTTCAATAACTCAATGGTATCCTTGACAAATGAAAAGAGCCCCTTTACATGGGGGTATAGTACTCGTCCACTAGTTGGCTGGCCTTCTCAGTCAATGACCCACACCCCGAAATTATTGGTCGGCCTGGGGGGTTCTGTAAATTTTTATGCACTTTGGGTAGTGCGTAGAACGTTGGAGTGACCGGATTGGTAGAATCCAAGAATTTGAG
This sequence comes from Aquarana catesbeiana, assembly GCF_042186555.1. Lineage (NCBI taxonomy): Eukaryota > Metazoa > Chordata > Amphibia > Anura > Ranidae > Aquarana > Aquarana catesbeiana. Next base: position 259,334,727 of record NC_133327.1, on the reverse strand, counting down.
TGTATTGGAATCTATAACCCCCCTATAATGTGCATTAGCCAGAATATCCTTATAAAGCTTCATATAGTAATTTACATGGGATCTCGGAACTGGTCTATACCAATTGGTATTACGCACAATGTCAAAGCACATTTGTTCGTATTGTTTTATATCCATTAGAACAAGGTTGCCACCCTTGTCAGATGGCTTTATTACGATATTCTTATTTGATCTCAAATCACAGAGTGCCTTTTTCAGATGTTTAGGTAAATTACCTGGAGGTCCAGTTTGCCAATTGGTAGATTCAATCTCTTTAGTGACCTGGATCACAAAGGCCCATAAGTTGGAGTTTCCCTGTAAAACTTTTGAACTCCACCTGCACTAACCCCAGCTTGCTTCTGAACTTGCTTTTGCCTGTGCTCCTGTCTCCGAGCTGGCCGCTCAGCTGTCTCCTATCTCTCCACAATTACTCACCTGTTGCTGATATCCTGCTCGTCAGTCCTGCCTACTTAAGCCGTCCAGCCCAGAGGATAGCCTTGGTCAACAACATAGAGACTATCTTAGGCGTTCCTGTTTAAGACTTGCTTGGCTGACATCCCTTCTGGCTCCAGATCCTGCTTGCTGTTCCACTACACTGATCCCTGACTTTCTGGCTTGGCTGACTATGTGTTACGGTTACCGAACTTTGGCTATGTTTTGACTACGTTTATTATATTTACTTTCATTATTAAACAAGTGTGATTTAACTGTACTTCTGTCTCAGTCTGATTCATGGCTTCAGACAGCTCCTTGCTGCTGCTCCACAGATCTGTTATCGATTCAGGCTTTATCCTGACTTTGCACCTGCCTACGCATCTGCACTTGATCCATCTGCCTGTGTATGACGCAGTTTGTTTGACTCTGCCCATTGCTGCTGGACTGCCTGTTGTGAGCCTCTGCCTATATTCCTTCTCACTGCCTTTCTGCTTCCAGCCTGTATCTGTCTGCTGTCACCAGTGCCAGCCTGCTCCTATCTTCTGCTCACTGGCATCCATACGACACTCCTGCTTTGCTGTGTCTACTGACAGTCTTCCCCTGCTTGATCCAGAGATTGCATCCAGCCCTGCTGCAAACAAGACTGTACTCCTGCGCCTCCTGTCTGCTCTATCAGCGGCCCGAGTTAGAAGTGTAAGAGAGGCCTTCCTCATCATGTCAGGCTCTTCTAACAGGTATGTGACAGTACAAGACAGCCGTGTCTGAGCCGGAACAAGGAACCTCTCCCCTGGATGATCTGTTTCAACATCTAGCAGCACTCACGCAAACCATCAAGAACCTGCAGGAGGGTTTTAACCAACTTGAGGAACGTGTCCAGGCTCTGTCTTTACCCTCTGCATCTTACTGTGCTGCTTCTTCACCAACCACCCCAATCGAGACACCTGCAGCACCCGCTGTTGTGATGCTACCACCTGAACCTAGAGTTCCTACCCCTGAAAGATTTGCAGACGATCACAGCAAATTCTGTCCCTCCGTAACACTTGTGAACTGTATTTTGCACTACAGCCTCGCACCTTTTCACTTGAATTCACTAAGGTGGGATTTGTCATCTCCTTGCTGCAGGTTGGACCCCAGTCATAGCCCTTGCTTAATGGAGCAAAACAGTTCTTCGCTGTCAACCTTATCCACATTCCTCAATGCCATGGCACAGCTCTATGAGGATCCAGAGCAGACCGCTACTGCAGGGGCAGCTCTCCATATACTACAACAAGGCCACAGAGTGGCCGAGGACTATTATTATTATTATACAGGATTTACTGTATATAGCGCCAACAGTTTGCGTAACTCTTTACAACGTTGGGCAGACAGTACAGTTACAATGCAATTCAATCCAGGAGGAATCAGAGGGCCCTGCTTATTAGAGCTTACGATCTAGAAGGGAGGGTCAAATGATATAAAAGTAAAAAATTGTGGGGGTGAGCTGATGGAGAAAAGGACAATACAGTTGTTGGGTGGAGGCAGGATAGGCTTCTCTGAAGAGAAACGTTTTCAGGGAACGGCTAAGGCTCGGTTCACACTGGTGCGATGCCAGACATAGCATGTGATTCACACTGCATTGCTGTGCAGATCACATGCGATGTCTGTGCAATGCGAATTTAGACATGCAAACTGTATGGCTGAATTTGTATCACATTCGGACCAAACTCGTGCAGGACCCTTTATTTTGTCCGCACTAGAATCGGATTCCTGTTCGAATTCACAGTTCACACTGCGATCTGCGAACCGATCTGGGGATGTAATTAACTTTGTGTTGAAACCCACAGTGGTTCGCAGAGGGCAGTGTGAACTGAATATGAGTGAGGTGTGATGCGGGAACCTGCACTAGATTCGCAGGGTTTCTCGCATTGAACCAGTGTGAACCAAGCCTCAAGGTGGATAGAGTTGGAGATAGTTGGACAGATTAGGGTAGGGAATTCCACAGGATGGGATAGTAATGAGGGAGCTAGAGAGCAGGAGGTCTTGGAGGGAACAAAGAAGATGATTTGGTTGGTATTTTGCGACTAGGTTAGTGATGTAGCTGGGGGCAGAGTTGTGGATAGCGTTGTAAGTTATTGTTAGTATTTTGAATGTAATTAATTGAGTGAGTGGCAACCAATGGAGGGATTGGCAGAGAGGAGTAGCAGATGCTGAGCGTTTTTTAAGGTAGATGAGTCTGGCAGCAGCATTCATGACGGACTGAAGAGGGGATAGCCTATTTAAAGGTAAGCCAATGAGGAGGGAGTTGAAGTAGTCGAGGTGAGAGATAACCAGGGAGTGAACTAGGAGATTTGTGGTTCCATTGGTTAGGAAGGGACGTTTTATTGGAGATGCTGCAGAGGTTAAGGGAGCAAGCTTTGGAAAGTGATTGGATGTGGGGACAAAAGGAGAGTTCAGAGTCCAGAATAACACCTAACCCTGGCATGCGGGCAAGGGTTGATGATTATGCCATTGCTCTGGGCTATGTGACAGGCGCTGGAGTTCTGATACCAATTGGAGTGACGTAGCCCTCCATTACCAGTTTTGTTTGGGACTCTCAGAACCTCTGAAAGATGAGTTGGAATCCCTGAAAGGCTAAGTTCACCTTTTTTTTTTCTTTTTCTAATTCCAACTCCCCTATGTACCAATATAGCATTAATGTACTTCTTTTGCAATAATAAAAAAGCTTTCTATTTATTCTACACACCCTTACCTCACTGTCCACATGGCTGTTTAAAAAACTTCTTCATTACTTCTGCCTTACTTTCTGGACAGACTTTAGGTTATGACACATCATCTACTGCATCATGTACCCTCCTACCTACCACCAACTTCCAGGTGCACATTTTTTAAATTAAAAAATGCAATCAATCAGTGATCACTGTTCTCACTAAATCCACAGGCATCGAATAATTTATTTTTTTCTACCCTCCATCTTGCATAGATCGTTCATTTGGCAGAGTGTGCTGAGGGATGAGATAACTGCCTGTGGACAGAGCTGTAGTACTGAAAACAGGAGAAGTGCGTTCTGGGTTCTGTAAAGCTCACCATACACTATACAATCTTGGCAAACGCAGCTGGTCAACTACTTCCTGTGTCATGACCTAACGTCTGTCCAGGAAGAAGGCAGAAGTAATGGAAGTAATGGAGACTTTTTTAAACAGCCATGTGAACAGTGAGGTAAGTGTGTGTAGAATAAATGGAAAGCTTTTTTATTTCTGCAAAAGAATTACATTAATGCTATATTGGTACATAGGGGAGCTGGAATTTATAAAAGAAAAAAAAAGGTAAACTTAACCATTAATCAATCAATTCTGACCGGAGGCTGAGGGAGCGCAAATTAGAGAGGTCTACGGGCCAGTATCGCCCTGTATGGATGCTACTCTGGGTGGCCAGTTCACCAAACTCAGCTTCTTCAGTCCTAGCAGCACCTGCCTCTGATGCTCCTGAACCCATGCAGCATGGCCTGCTTCATCCCTCAATCTCATCTGAAGAATGTCAGTGCCTTGGCCAGGATAATTTATGCCTGTACTGTGGGGAACCAGGCCATTATGTGAGGACCTGTCTAGCCAAGCTCCATAAGAGTCTGTCTATTTCTTCTACTAACCAGTCACCCCTGTCAAGTGACTCTACTCACCTAGCTCTTCATATTTTGTTGCAGCAAACAAAAACAAATAAAAAATTGTATCCGAATGCAGACCTATGAAGTCCAAAGTATAAATGAATATATGATAAATAAACAGTCAATGATGTGAAAATAGTAAAACTAAGTGAAAAAATTTGAAAAAATTAAGAAAAATTCCAACAAAAACACGCTAGTATCCTTCAGTTGTATATGCAGTTTGCAATGACTCCACGAGCATCACCCCACGTGTTTCATCCTATTGGACATCATCTGGGATGTAAGGGTCGTGTGTGGTCATTGCAGTATATATAGACAAGTCAGCCAGTAAGAAATTGCATACGAAATGGCAACAGGGGACACCTGGATGTTCAAATGCACGGTGTTCCAATAAGGCTTCAGCGTGCGTTCCACGCCTCGCTATCTTACCCCGTTCTAATTTGATAAAAGAGGGAATCACACAGAGCGGCTCAAATCTCGTTCTGAACTACGATATGTCAATATGGCGTCAGCGTGCTCTCCACGCCTTGCTCTTATCTCCCAAAATCATTGCATAAAAGGAAACAGAACAACATGCGTTTCAAGTCTCACATTGAATCAGAACCCAAGGAAGCATGTGATCACACAAAATCAAAAGTTTCACACATCCCCTCTGGGTATGGGACACAGTAGAATGTTAAAATAATAATAACCCAAGCCTTGTTACAGGCTCAGTAAACATTGGCATGTAAACACATGCAAAACCAGACAAGGCTGGAGTGGAGCAATATAAAATATATATTTATGAAAGCCCAACTATAGGGTAATTTAAATATAAATCTCCTCATGGTGAACGCAACCCCACTCTAGTACGAGATGGGGAAACCAGACATGCGTCTGTGGCAGTGGCAGCTGGTGCTAAAAAAATTTTGGGGGGGCGCAAACAAACTGAAAAAAAAACTTGAAAAAAATCCATCAAACGCAGCCACTTTGCCATCAAACACTGCCACTGTGCCATTAAACACAGCCACTGTGCCATCAATTGCAGCCACTGTGCCAAAAACAGCCACTGTGCCATCAAACGCTGCCACTGTGCCATCAAACGAAGCCACTGTGCCATCAAAAGCTGACACTGTGCCTTCAAACACTGCCACTGTGCCATCAAACGCTGACACTGTGCCATCAAGAGCTGACACTGTGTCATCAAAAGCTGACACTGTGCCAGGAAATGCTGCCACTATGCCCATCAAATGCTGCGACTGTGCCCATCAAACGCAGTGACTGTGCCATCAATTGCAGCCACTGTGCCCTCAAATGCTGCCAGTGTGCCCATCAAATGCTGCCACTGTGCCAAATGCTGCCAGTGTGCCCAACAAATGCTGCCAGTGTGCCCAATGCTGCCAGTGTGCCAAATGCTGCCAGTGTGCCCAATGCTGCCAGTGTGCCAAATGCTGCCAGTGTGCCCAATGCTGCCAGTGTGCCCAATGCTGCCAGTGTGCCCAATGCTGCCAATGTGCCAAATGCAGCCAGTGTATAAAATGCTGCCAGTGTGCCCAATGCTGCCAGTGTGCCAAATGCTGCCAGTGTGCCAAATTCTGCCAGTGTGACAGTGTGCCCCCCGCCTGCTCGCCTTCTTCCTGGCACTTACCCTGTCTTGTGGGGCAGCGGGTGATGGCGACGAGCGGGGTCCTTCATGCGTCTCCTGCACTTCTTTTCCCGCCCTCTCCTCCCATCAGGCGTCCAATAGCGGCGCCTGTTGTTTCAGCCAATCAGGTGACAAGTAACCAGACCTGAGCAACCTGATTGGCTGAGAGGCGGTTCAGTGTTAGGGAAGCAATGTATTTGGTTCGCTAACACACCAATAAGTAATCAGCGAACGCACAGCAGTGCGCCCGCTGTTTACTCTTTTGGAAGCCTATTAGAGCCCATGGCTCTGATCAGGAAGCCTCTTAGAGCCTATGGCTCTAATCAGGCGCTTCCAAAGAAACCCCGCCACTGCAATTCATATGCCTGGTGCCCGACAAGGGGCCGGGCACATGAATAGGGGGCGGCAGTGGTGACCATAAATAGATTCATGCAATGCATGGATCTATCTATGTGAGAAAGCGAGTGACAGGAGAGGGGGGCGGCGCTCCTGCGCTCTTTATGGACGCACCACCGCTGGTCTATGGTCATATCCAGGTTAGGTTTAAATAGGATTTAGATTATAATCCATATGTAGCACCTTCTACTTAGGTAGGTGCTAGAGTTAGAATTTTTGTTAGTGCAGGTAAATTTAGACAGGCCTAGCTAGAAGCTAGGCCTGTTTGTTTTGATCTGTGTGGGCTGGAAGTGGCTCAGAGTAGGCTGGTGACTCACTGATAGCATCCCTTCTTGGTTACCTCCCTCTGGCTTCTAGAGGATTCTAGAAGAGAGGAGAGGAAGAGAGGTGGAGCTACCTGGGGTGTTCTAAGGAGCCCTGACCAATCCCCAACATGCATTGGCAGAGGGCAAGCCTCCTAGAGTCAGCCCACCTGGGGAGGAGTTGTTGGGTGGAAGAACTTGGGTGCAGGAAGGATCCCTTCAAGAATGCATGAAGGATCTGGACAGGAGGCACAGAGAAGCATCAGAGAGGACAGCAGGAGCTAGTACTGCCGGGCAAGCCTTCAGGAGGGAACCACCAGTGTATGTGTGGCCAGGTGGGGTTAGTGAGTGACAGGCACAGTCGGGAGGTTGGGGGGTGTCACAGTTGGAGACCTATTGGACCTATGAACTTAAAACTTATTTTACACATGGTATGAACGTGGAGTGGGACATCAATGCATTTATCAACAAGGCTTGATGTGCCCATGTTACGTACCTGAAGGGAAACTGAAACGACGAGGTCAGCCTCTCTTGTATCTCCATCACAGGTCCCGCTGAGAGTGAAACAGAGGGAGCCAAGGGACAGGAGGAACACGAGTGCCTGCAGGGATAGACCCGGAAACTTGCAGCAGGAGATGCGACTTTGAGAAGGCAGAAGAACCATCAGGTCAGGAGGGGTAGCCGTGCACCGTAGTTTAGCTGGGGTTAAAGAGGCACTCTGCTTGTAGTGCAGAAATGGAATATCTGGCAAGGTAGAGCTTCTGGCAGGCTTGCAGCAAAAACTCGCAGCAGGTCGCAGGACATTAATCGCAGACATCTGGGCAGGCACTCAGATGAGCTGGGAAGCTGGAGTCAGCAGACAGGAGCATGGTTGTGGGATAGCCAAGGTCAACATGCGGGCAGCGAGGTACAGAATCAGGGGCAGAGCCAAGTCAGGGATGAGTCGGGTCAGGAGGAGGAGCCAGGTAACAGAAGATCAGGGGAAAGCCGAGTCAGTAACCAAGGGAACATATCAGAGGTAAGCAGGATTCAGGGAACAGCTGAAGACCAATACATAAATCACATATTTTTATTCCTTTATTTATCGCAGGTACTACATTCATTTTATTTTGTTTGACTTTTTTCCTTTTTCCTTGTTTCTTTTGTCCATTCTTTCCATTCCTTATTACATCAAGGGTGTTTCCACTTCATGTTATACACCTAGTAAATGAGTGTTGAGGTCTCATGCGGCTTGAATCCAGCTGCTTGGCATTATCTCATTTATGTTTGGTCACATGTTGTATTTTCTAAGTATAAATGTGGTTATCACTTTTATGTAAGCTAGCTATGAGTAAGCACTCTGTACGAGCGTGAAACGCGTTAGAGGCTAAGCTGTACCACTCCAGCGGTGTCATGTACTTTATTATTCCATGTTTTGAATAAAGAAGATTTTATCTGCCTATCCCGGTGTGATTTCAGCCTGGCTTGTCCGGAGCGGTGGTAATTATTTCTAACAGCTGAAGACCAGTCAGCATTAAAGCACAGTCCTCCTTAAATAGCCCGCCTGCCGCCAAGATGCCTCATGCGTGCGCCCGTTCCCACGCGCCCTTCTGTTGCATGCATGCGCATATCTATTGGCAAGCCATTTTCTAGGAATTCCCTGACATTGCCCCCCCCTTAAGGGGAGCCTCCGGATACCCACCAAGGAACTCTTCTCAGGGTGAAGATAGGCTTGAATCAATCGTGGAGCATAAACATTAGAGCAAGGTTCCCACAAATTATCTTCAGGGCCATAGCCCTTCCACTTGATGAGGTACTGAGTTTGGCCCCTTCATTTCCTTCAACAAGCAGTGGAGTAGAAGTCTCAGGTTCCAGAACAGGAAAAGGATTAACAACAGACCATTTTAAGAGGGACACATGAAACACCAGATGGATTCTCAAACTCTCTGGCAAGCTTAGCTCAAAGGCTGCTGCATTAATCCTCTTCTTTACTGGAAATGGGTACCTTGGCCCCAATTTCTTTGAGGGGCAAACCAGTTTTAAGTTTGCAGTAGATAGCCATACCTTATCCCCAGGTTTCAGGTCTAGATTGCCCCTCCTCTTCTTATCAGAGAACCCTTTATTATTTTTCTGAGATTTGGTAATAGCTTCTTGCAAGAACTGGTTATTGGATCATCAGAACTCCAGCCAATCCTGTACTGCTGGTACCGAAGATTCTTGGGGAACATCTGGCAAGAAGGACGGTTGAAATCCATAGTTTGCAAAGAAAGGTGTCTGTTTGATAGCAGAATGCATTGAGTTGTTATAAGCAAACTCTGCTAACAGCAAAAGAGATACCCAATCAGAAGAAAAACAACGAAAATATTGTTCCATGGTCTGGTTCGTTCTCTCTGTCTGACCGTTCGTCTGTTGGCGATAGGCTGATGATAAACAGTGTTTAATGCCCAAAACTTTACATAAGGACTTCCAGAATCTGGAAGTAAATTGTACCCCACAGTCTGAAGTGATGTTAACAGGAATACTGTGTAGACGTACCACTTCCCTGATAAAAGAAGAAGCCATTTCTGTAGCGGAGGGGGTACCTTTCAGGGGCACAAAGTGGGCCAGCTTTGATAAACGATCCACAGTCACGAAAATGGTGGTAAATCCTTCAGACGGGGGTAATTCGACAATAAAGTCCATAGAGATCATGCTCTATAATTTATCAGGTACAGGAAGAGGTTCTAACAGAGCCCAATTTTTAGCTCTATCAGACTTGTTCTGTAAACATGCCGTGCAAGATTTAACATTCAGTCTCTGCAATTCTGTACCAGGTCTGGCCACCAGAAGGAGCAAAGAACTAGATTTGAAGTCCTATGTACTCCAAAATGTCCTACAGGGGATGGTCATGGCACATGTAAAGGACTGCCGTGCGCAACTGCTCTGGAACAAGGATCTGCTCACCATGGAAATAAAGACCCTCCTTCAGCTGAAGGCGAAGTTCTCTGCAATTCTGTACCAGGTCTGGCCACCAGAAGGAGCAAAGAACTAGATTTGAAGTCCTGTGTACTCCAAAATGTCCTACAGGGGATGGTCATGGCACATGTAAAGGACTGCCGTGCGCAACTGCTCTGGAACAAGGATCTGCTCACCATGGAAATAAAGACCCTCCTTCAGCTGAAGGCGAAGTTCCTGAGATGGAGGATGATCCAGAACTGCTGTCTTGATTTGGGAAATGAGATCAGTCTGCAATAACAGAAAGTTTTTAGCAGGTAAAATGGTATCAGATTTAGGGGGCACCTCAGTATCTTGAAATATACGAGAAAGAGCATCAGGCTTCCCATTCTTAGATCCATGTTAAAAGTTTGATAGGACAATCATAAGGTCTGTGAGGGGGAAGGGTGTCAGCATTCTTTTTATTGAAGACGTCCAGGTATTCATGATAGACAGAGGGTACCAGTTTAGAGGTTCCAGTGTCCATATTGATACAGAGGAGTTGTTCTCCCGGACTGGGTGTAGGAAGAAAATTTCTTGCAATAATCAGAATGGAAAGTCACTCCCCCAGTGGACCAATTGATGTGGGGGTTATGACCCTTCAACCAGGGTTGCCCTAGGATAACAGGGTACAGAGGGGACATAATGACATCCAGACTTCCTGATGACCAGAAGCCGTAAGATACAGGATAGGTGCACTCTCTAAAGTGACAGGTCCAGATTTGATGCCTGAACCATCCGCAAGGTGGACCGAGAAGCTGTTCTTTTTGACACACAGGGGTAGTTCATGCATGGCTGCGAATGAAGAGTCCAGAAAACAACTACAAGCCCCAGAATCCACAATGGCGGAAACAGTGAGAGTCTTTTCTGCTAAATGGAAGGAGACTGGCAGCATAGTGTTGATTTGACCGGAATTCAGTGCAGCAACTGTATGAGGTGGAGGAGAAGGTCTCCTACAGTGTCTTCAGGGACAAGACCGTAAAAAGTGTCCTTCATCGCCACAGTTAGAGACAGAAATTATTACAGCGATGTCGTGACCATTCTTGTTCGGACAGAGGAGGTCTAGGGAAGCTGGCGAGTGAGGACTCCTTGATGTCAGTGGTGTTCTTTGGCATAGCCGTAATGAAGACAGACAATGGGGCCCCGGAACGAGCAGGCAGATCTTTCAGACTGTCTTTCACGCAGACGGCGGTCAATCTGTATGCAGAGATTAATTAAGTCATTCAGGGAGGTGGGTGTTCTCACCCTGGCAAGTTCATCTTTGATAGCTTTAGACAGGCCAAGACGAAATTGGAAACATATTGCTGAGTTTTTCCTTTTAGTAGCAGCGCTCCATAACCGAAAATCCGATACGTAGTCCTCCACAGGTCTTGAGCCCTGTTGTAAGTGGCTCAGCATGGTTTCAGCAGTCTGGTGACAGAAAGGATCAGCGTATAATTGGGACATGGCAGCGAAAAAGGAGTTTACTGAGGCTAGGACAGAGTCACGTTGCTCCTAAAGCTGGTGTGCCCAGGCCTGAGGTTCCTGCAGAAGAAGAGAAATGAGGAACCCCACCTTCACTTCCACGGTAGAAAATGTGCGAGGCAGCAGAGAGAAATAAAGTTCACAGGCATTCGGAAAAGTCCTGAATTTCCTATGGTCCCCAGAAAAACGTTCAGGTAAAGGCACTCTGGGCTCAGGAGGACAAGACAGTTCAACATGGGTACAGGTCCTAGTTTAAGCAGCGGAATCCTTAACTCTTGAATGATTAGAGGTGGAAGCCATGCTGGATGCAGACTGCAGTTGGTTATGTAATTGAGCAAAGTCCATATGCAACCCTTACACTATGAGAAAGTGCGGTAACAGTCTGGCAAAGGGTTGTCAGTAGAGAGACCTCCCTTTCAGACCCCATCATTGGCTGACTGGTACTGTCACGTACCTGAAGAAAGACTGAAATGATGAGGTCGGCCTCTCGTGTATCTCCAACCCAGGTCCCACTGAGAGAGAAACAGAGGGAGCCAAGGGACAGGAGGAACATGGGAGCCTGCAGGGATAGACCCAGAAACTTGCAGCAGGTGATGCGACTTTGAGAAAGCAGAAGAACCATCAGGTCAGGAGGGGTAGCCGTGCACCGCAGTTCAGCTGGGGTTAAAGAGGCACTCTGCTTGTACTGCGGAACTGGAACATCTGGCAAGGTAGAGCTTCTGGCAGGCTTGCAGCAGGAACTCGCAGCAGGTCGCAGGACCGTAATCGCAGACAGCTGGACACGCACTCAGGTGAGCTGGGAAGCTGGAGTCAGCAGACAGGAGCGTGGTTGTGGGATAGCCAAGGTCATCAACATGCGGGCAGCGAGGTACAGAATCAGGAGCAGAGCCAAGTCAGGGATGAGTCGGGTCAGGAGGAGGAGCCAGGTAACAGAAGATCAGGGGAAAGCCGAGTCAATAACCCAGGGAACATATCAGAGGTAAGCAGGATTCAGGGAACAGCTGAATACCAGTCAGCATTAAAGCACAGAGTCCTCCTTAAATAGCCCGCCTGGCGCCAAGATGCCTCATGCGTGCGTCCGTTTGAATGTGCATGTCCCCATGCGCATGCGCACTGCTACGCACCAGGCTGTTGCACATATGCGCATATCTATTGGTAAGACATCTTCTAGGAATTCCCTGACAGCCCACTCTATGTTGATCCACTTACATTGCAATTTTTATTGCAATTTTACTGCAATTTGTTTGATGTAACTATTATTTTCATTTTTAAGAGATGTTCAACATATAATTTATTTTGTTTTATTAACATTATTGGTGTTGTTATAGGTCGGTGCACTTAGATTTGTGTCACTCACTGAATATATGGATTATAATCTAAATCCTATTTAAACCTAACCTGGATATGACCACTATATGGCGCATGTCTGGTTTCCCCATCTCGAAATAGAGTGGAGTTGCATTCACCATGAGGAGATTTATATTTATATTAAAAATACCCTATAGTTATTTGGGCTTTCTTAAATATATATTCTATATTGTTCCACTCCAGCCTTGTCTGGTTTTGCATGTGTTACTGTTTACATGCCCTGTTTACTGAGCCTGTAACGAGGCTTGGATTATTATTATTTTAACATTCTACTGTGTCCCATTCCCAGAGGGGGCATGTTAATGTTTTGATTTTGTGTGATCACATGCTTCCTCAGGTTCTGATTCAATGTGAGGCTTGAAACGCATGCTGTTCTAATGTTTCCTTTAATCCAATGATTTTTGGAGATGAGAGCGAGGCGTGGTGAGCACGCTGATGCCATATTGACATATTGTGGTTCAGAACGAGGTTAGAGCCGCGCTGTGTCATTCCCTCTTTCATCAAATTAGAATGGGGCAAGATAGTGAGGCGTGGAACGCACGACGACGCCATATTGGAACACTGTGGATTTGAACATTCAGGTGTCCCTGTTGCTATTTTGAATGCAATTTCTTACTGGCTGACTTGTCTATATATACTGCAATGACCACACACGACCGTCACACCCCAGATGATGTCCAATAGGATGCTGGGTGACGCTCGTGGAGTCATTGCAAACTGCATATACAAACAAAGGATACTAGCGTGTTTTTATTGGAATTTTTGTAAGTGTACACCCCCTTTTTTATATTAAACCTACCATACAGTGTCACACTATGTGCAGTTGTTTTGTTTTTTTTATACCTACCATCATGGATCCTACCATCATGGACCTTTAACATCTGATGAGGTCCACCACAGATTCTGGAGCCTGCCTTTTGATGTTGGAACCTTTCCTTCAATACTGGATGGAGCTCATCCTTTTAAACATCGACCTTTCCTTGCTGGTTCCCATTGAGGTACTCCCTCATGACTGCCTGTTTGACTCACATTCTGTACAATGAGTCCACCATTTCTGGTAAGAATGCCAACCTTATCATTTCTTGATTGCACCTAAAAAACGTTTTCATTCACTTTGAAAAAAATTCGGATACCATTTTTTATTTGTTCACATTTGGAGCGCCATATTATTGTTTTATATGTTCTGTTTGCACTATATGTCTAGTGGAGTGTTGGCAGCTTGACAGTTTCTATGCGCAATTTTTCCACTAACTATGAATGACTGTTGCGCTTGGACACCATTGCTTCGCCCCCTTGTTTTATACTGGGAATGCCATGGCTACTGGTGCACAATCCTTGCATTAACTGGAATAAAGTTTTAATCGGCCTACTGTCAACAGCACTATCTCCAGAAACCTCTCCCTCCTTCCTTGTTATGTATGGACTCTGATTCTGAGGCATGTCCATCTGTTCCTGTAGCATACAGAGACTTGTTGGATGTTTTCAGTATAAAGGGGGCACAGACACTTCCTCCCCATCGATCTAAGACTGCCTGATTGAGCTATTCCTTGTGGCTGAAATATCTTTTTTTCCCCCTAACAGGACCTGAACTTGTGGCCATTGACTTGAGTACATTGATGACAGCCTGAAAGAGGGGTTTCATACTTCCCTCTACCTCTCCTGCCAGGAGGCAGGGCAGGTTCCTTTTTTGTAGAAAAGAAGGATCACTCCCTTCGGCCCTGTGTTGACTACCACATTCTTTATAAGATCATGGTCAAGGACCGCTACCCTTTACAATTGGTGCCAGAACAGTTTCAGAGACTTATGCCCTGTACACACGGTCGGACATTGATCAGACATTCCGACAACAAAATCCATGGATTTTTTCAGACGGATGTTGGCTCAAACTTGTCTTGCATACACACGGTCACACAAAGTTGTCGGAATTTCCGAACGTCAAGAACGCGGTGACGTACACCACGTACGACGAGACTATAAAAGAGCAGTTCAATACCAAGCGCGGCACCCTTTGGGCTCCTTTTTCTAATCTCGTGTTAGTAAAAGTTTGGTGAGAAACGATTCACGCGTTTTCAGACTCGTGGTTTTCAGATCATATTTCTGCTGTTCAGTTTGTGCTTGTGGGTTTGTATCTGGTCTTCAGTGCGTGCAGCGAGTTCCCATTGATTTGTCATTGTGTTCTTGTCTGTTCGTTACTGATTTTCAGGTCGCTCTTCACAGGCCTTGCTGTTCTTCAGTGCATTCTGTTACTCCGTTCTGACTAAGCCGACCGTTTTCTAGCCATGTTGCATGTACATACTCATTGTAGAGTTCGTGCTGTGTGGGGGCTTGGTGTTGGGGTTCTTACTTTGACACAAGCCCAGTTCATGAACAGGGCGAGCAGGAGTTCATGGACCAAGAATTGGTTGCTTCAGCGTGACCAATTCTGTCACATGCCTTTGCTCCGTGAGAATCGTGAGAATAATCCTGATAATTTCAGGAACTTTCTCTGGATGACGGACCCCGTATTTTACCGTTTGTTGGCTTTGCTGACCCCTTATATTAGCAGGCAGGATAACTGCATGAGGCAAGCTATCACTCCAGAGCAGAGGCTAGTCGCCACCCTGTGGTACTTGGCCACGGGGAGAAGCCTGCAGGACCTCAAGTTCTCGACAGGCATCTCCCCCCAGGCTCTGGGGATCATCATCCCAGAGACCTGTTCTGCCATCATCCAGGTCTTGCAGAAGGACTATATTAAGGTAAGATTTTTATCCTTTAACATCACATTTTATTGTATTTAATGTTTGCTAATGTAATGTATTTCTTTCCTTATTCCCTAATTACCATGATTGTAATATGCTGTGAATGTCCCTTTTGTCCTCATGCATGCTGGTTTTATTTGACATTTTTTTGTCCTTCATACATATTTTCCTTCACTTACATCCCCAGCATGCTCTCCTGGGCCTATATCCACCTCGCCTAGTCACTTAACAATGTATTTTGTCAGTTCCATAGTAGTGCTTTACCCTAAACTCCCTAAAATGTGTAAAAATGTTATTTGTGCTTTCAATTCAGGCAGAGTGCCAGAGGCTTTTTTTTTGGGTCCCAAAATCATTTGGAACCCCCAACCGCTAAGTCAGCTGATACCAATCCTCTATCTGCTGACTTTGCCAAACCCATACACACTATACCTACCTCTTTTGTGGTCAGATTTATGTATGAATTCCCCAAAGCATGTAGTGCAAGGGCCTGCCTGAATACTTTCAAATGGTACTGTTTAAAGTTTTTGTATCCTATTATTATCTTGATAGGCAATATCAGAATGTAAAAATGTGCTAAAATGTGTACAGTGTGTATTTATCTCTTTGTATTATGACACTTCTTACCTGTCCAGTGGGCTGCCAATAGTGTAAAGTAAGGAGGGGCTGGCCAAAGTAATACACATTATTTAAGCATTCATTTCTCAATGAAGTGGAGAGGGTTACCTGTCCAAAACATCTCCCTCCCCCTAAAAATTTTTAAAATGGCCCATGAGAGGGGGGGAGGAATCTGATAGGTGGACCTGATGCCTTTGTCTTTAAATACTCCCTAAAATAAATGTTATACTGATGTTGGCCAAGAATGTTTGTCTAATCCGCTTTCAATGTTTATGTGCAAAATGATTAATTTTTGGTTCTTGTTTGACTCCACAGTTTCCTTCCAACCCACACTTTGCCCAGCGGTGGGACTTTCCTAACTGCATAGGGGTAATTGATGGGAAACACGGCCACATCGTCCCACCCCCAACTCGGGGTCATACTATTACAACTACAAGGGGTTCAATAGTATTGTGATGTTGGCGGTGGTAGCGGCTACTTACGAGTTCCTGTATGTGGACGTGGGGAAGAATGGCCGGAAGTCAGATGGTGGAGTCATCGCCCAGATGGAGTTCTACAGGCGTCTCCAGAATGGCCGCTTGGGCTTGCCACCTGCAGAAGACAATGCGGAAGGACTCCCATTTGTCTTCGTTGCGGATGAAGCGTTTGCGCTGGGGGACCATCTTATGCGGCCATTCCCTATGAGGACCCTCACCCCAGACAAGAGGGTTTTTAATTATTGGCTGGCCAGAGCCAGAAGAGTGGTGGAGAACACGTTTGGAATAATGACCAGCCGGTTCCGCCTCTTTCTTACACTGATACACATGGCGGAATATAAACTGAATCACATCATCCTGTATTGCTGTGTTCTCCACAACTTTTCAAGGAGAAATTCTTGGAACTATGCTGCCTCAGTTGGGCCTGAGGCCGGAATTAATATTAATGAACCAAACCTGACAGCGCTTGAAGCTGGCTGTCCTGGCTTGCCCCCCCCCCAGAGTGCCTGCGAGGTCCGTATAAGATACGTGGAATACTTTGCGGGTAGGGGGGGCATCGATATGCCAGACAATGTCTGAGACATTTTTTAAATAAAAATATATTTTAAACTGAACAAATATTTGCTTTGATTTCCTGCTTGGCTTTCTTTTATCTTTCTCCTCGGTTATCTTTTACTAATGGTCTAATTTTTTGGCCCTTTTCTTCAACAGTGCAAACGAAATTTCGTTGACACATGAGGTGACAATCTCTTCTTCGACTAACTATTAATTATTATGTTGTGGGTCTGCTACACAGACACCTTGTTTTTTTTTTTGTGAATGTATGTAATGCATTACTGACAAAAATAATAATAATTTTCAACACCATGCCCTAAATTTTGTTGGGTCCTGAAAATGGCATGATTGTGTACAATTAGAAAGCACTATTGGGTGTTATTTACTAAAGGAAAATATACTTTGCACTACAAGTGCACTTGAGACTGCACTGAAACGGCACTTGTAGTGCAAAGTGGATTAGCCACACATTGTTGATTATCAATCTTTTTAATCAAAGCACAATCACATGTGCATTTCTAAAAGGTTTTTTGAACAAACCAACATGTTTGTTGTATAACAATTTTTTGGGTCACGTTAAAATAATTAGAAATTGCCTTTTAAAGGTAAAACAAGCATGTTTAAAACCATAAAAAATACACGACTCTGGAACTTACAAAGTTCAACTTTTATAGAAAGTGAAGGCAATATCAGACATGAGTATTTATAAACTGTGTTTGATATTGCGTTCAGCAGATGGGGTGAAGTCACCCCTGGAAAAGCCAAATTTTGAAGATGCACACAAATTGCCTAATGTCAACCTGTGCTAGCTGCCATCATGGGGATTAGGGATGAGCTTTGAGTTCGAGTCGAACTCATGTTCGACTCGAACATTGGCTGTTCGCAAGTTCGCCGAACAGCGAACAATTTGGGGTGTTCGCGGCAAATTCGAATGCCGAGGAACACCCTTTAAAAGTCTATGGGAGAAATCAAAAGTGCTAATTTTAAAGGCTAATATGCAAGTTATTGTCATAAAAAGTGTTTGGGGACCCAGGTCCTGCCCCAGGGGACATGGATCAATGCAAAAAAAGTTTTAAAAATGGCCGTTTTTTCAGGAGCAGCGATTTTAATAATGCTTAAAGTCAAACAATAAAAGTGTAATATCCCTTTAAATTTTGTACCTGGGGGGTGTCTATAGTATGCCTGTAAAGGGGCGCATGTTTCCTGTGTTTAGAACAGTCTGACAGCAAAATGACATTTTGAAGGAAAAAACTCATTTAAAACTACCCGCGGCTATTGCATTGCCGACAATACACATAGAAGTTCATTGATAAAAACGGCATGGGAATTCCCCAAAGGGGAACCCCGAACCAAAATTTTAAAAAAAAATGACGTGGGAGTCCCCCTAAATTCCATAGCAGGCCCTTCAGGTCTGATATGGATATTAAGGGGAACCCCGGCCAAAATTTAAAAAAAAAAATGACGTGGGGTTCCCCCTAAATTCCATACCAGATCCTTCAGGTCTGGTATGGATTTTAAGGGGAACCCTGTGCAAAAAAAAAAAAAAAAAAACGGCGTGGGGTCCCCCAAAAATCCATACCAGACCCTTATCCGAGCACGCAACCTGGCAGGCCGCAGGAAAAGAGGGGGGGCGAGAGTGCGGCCCCCCCCTCCTGAACCGTACCAGGCCACATGCCCTCAACATTGGGAGGGTGCTTTGGGGTAGCCCCCCAAAACACCTTGTCCCCATGTTGATGAGGACAAAGGCCTCATCCCCACAACCCTGGCCGGTGGTTGTGGGGGTCTGCGGGCGGGGGGCTTATCGAAATCTGGAAGCCCCCATTAACAAGGGGACCCCCAGATCCCACCCCCCCCTGTGTGAAATGGTAAGGGGGTACAAAAGTACCCCTACCATTTCACTAAAAAACTGTCAAAAATGTTAAAAATGACAAGAGACAGTTTTTGACAATTCCTTTATTTAAATACTTCTTCTTTCTTCTATCTTCCTTCATCTTCTGGTTCTTCTGGTTCTTCTGGCTCTTCTGGTTCTTCCTCCGGCGTTCTCATCCAGCATCTCCTCCGCGGCATCTTCTATCTTCTTCTCCTCGGGCGCTCCGCACCCATGGCATGGGGGGAGGCTCCCGCTCTTCTCTTCTTCTTCATCTTCTTCTCTTCTTCTCTTCTTCTTTTCTTCTCTTCTTCATTTTCTTCTCCGGGCCGCTCCGCACCCATGCTGGCATGGAGGGAGGCTCCCGCTGTGTGACGGCGCTCCTCGTCTGACAGTTCTTAAATAACGGGGGGCGGGGCCACCCGGTGACCCCGCCCCCCTCTGACGCACGGTGACTTGACGGGACTTCCCTGTGACGTCACGGGGAATGCCACAGGGAAGTCCCGTCATGTCCCGTGCGTCAGAGGGGGGCGGGGTCACCGGGTGGCCCCGCCCCCCGTTATTTAAGGACTGTCAGACGAGGAGCGCCGTCACACAGCGGGAGCCTCCCTCCATGCCAGCATGGGTGCGGAGCGGCCCGGAGAAGAAAATGAAGAAGAAAAGAAGAGAAGAAGAGAAGAAAAGAAGAAGAGAAGAAGATGAAGAAGATGAAGAGAAGAGCGGGAGCCTCCCCCCCATGCCATGGGTGCGGAGCGGCCCGAGGAGAAGAAGATAGAAGACGCCGCGGAGGAGATGCTGGACGAGAACGCCGGAGGAAGAACCAGAAGAGCCAGAAGAACCAGAAGAACCAGAAGATGAAGGAAGATAGAAGAAAGAAGAAGTATTTAAATAAAGGAATTGTCAAAAACTGTCTCTTGTCATTTTTAACATTTTTGACAGTTTTTTAGTGAAATGGTAGGGGTACTTTTGTACCCCCTTACCATTTCACACAGGGGGGGGGGCCGGGATCTGGGGGTCCCCTTGTTAAAGGGGGCTTCCAGATTCCGATAAGCCCCCCGCCCGCAGACCCCCACAACCACCGGCCAGGGTTGTGGGGATGAGGCCCTTGTCCTCATCAACATGGGGACAAGGTGTTTTGGGGGGCTACCCCAAAGCACCCTCCCAATGTTGAGGGCATGTGGCCTGGTACGGTTCAGGAGGGGGGGGCCGCACTCTCGTCCCCCCCTCTTTTCCTGCGGCCTGCCAGGTTGCGTGCTCGGATAAGGGTCTGGTATGGATTTTAGGGGGAACCCCACGTCATTTTTTTTTTTTAATTTTGGCCGGGGTTCCCCTTAATATCCATACCAGACCTGAAGGGCCTGGTATGGAATTTAGGGGGACTCCCACGTCATTTTTTTTTTAAATTTTGGTTCGGGGTTCCCCTTTGGGGAATTCCCATGCCGTTTTTATCAATGAACTTCTATGTGTATTGTCGGCAATGCAATAGCCGCGAGTAGTTTTAAATGAGTTTTTTCCTTCAAAATGTCATTTTGCTGTCAGAAACACAGGAAACATGCGCCCCTTTACAGGCATACTATAGACACCCTCCAGGTACGAAATTTAAAGGGATATTACACTTTTATTGTTTGACTTTAAGCATTATTAAAATCACTGCTCCTGAAAAAACGGCCGTTTTTAAAACTTTTTTTTGCATTGATCCATGTCCCCTGGGGCAGGACCCAGGTCCCCAAACACTTTTTATGACAATAACTTGCATATTAGCCTTTAAAATTAGCACTTTTGATTTCTCCCATAGACTTTTAAAGGGTGTTCCTCGGCATTCGAATTTGCCGCGAACACCCCAAATTGTTCGCTGTTCGGCGAACTTGCGAACAGCCAATGTTCGAGTCGAACATGAGTTCGACTCGAACTCGAAGCTCATTCATGTTCGTGTCCCATAGACTTTAACGGTGTTCGCGTGTTCGAACAAACTTTTTTCCTGTTCGCATGTGCTGGTGCGAACCGAACAGGGGGGTGTTCGGCTCATCCCTAATGGGGATCAATGGACGTGTTTTGTGGGTGCAACTCCTTCCTTTCAGCTACTTTATTATTGAGGAAGGGGTTGGACCCACAAAACGCGTACATTGATCTCCCGTGATGGCAGATAGCACATGTTGACACACTGTGTGCAGCTTCAAAATTTGGCTTTTCTATATTATGTCAAAAAATTGTCATAAAAATAACAATAATAAAGCTGCAATAAGGTAGGGATTTCTAGGTGTTTTAAATTCTCCCTAAAACATCAATGATGTTCTTCATTTTGTTTTGAACATCATTGATGTTTTGCTTGATGTTTTCCAAATCCCTATTACACCCATTATCTCCCCGATGAGGATCTGGGTACTTTCACTGGTGAAGTGACATTCCTCTTCCACAACATCACGATCACCTAAAGTATAAAAAAAAAAAAAAAAAAAAAAAAAACACACCATGTATTATAAATATGCAGGCATTCATCTCTTACCTGAAACTGGTCGCAGACACTCACCTGTTGTGGTGACAATTTCCACAACGTCTCCCCCCTCCTCCTCTGGTTGGGTTTGGGGGATTTCCCCTTCTTCCTGAGGTGCAGGGTCCGTGGTCTCCTCTGATGAGTGGTGTCCTCCGAGTCTTTTCTCCCCTATGTTAAAAAAAATAGGTATACTTAGCACACAGATATTCGATGGCAGAAATATGAATATGAGACATTGCTTGGAAGTGGGGTACAATTGTCTCTTTTGGCAGAGTTGCAAGATGAAGAAATATTTTTGTCCTTTGTCAAGCTTGAATACTTACCTGTTTTGTGCAAGCTTCACAGATGGAGTCACCCCTATAGTATACACTGGAGCACCTGTGTGGGCCCCCTAATAAAAAGGGTGTTCTTGTGTCCCACACTAGTGCTCCAGCGTCCAGATGTGTAAACAGCTGCTGAGTGTCCTCTCCTTACACAGAATCTAGTTTGCATTTCATTCTAGTTACTAAACCATCTAGACAACAAACTTATTTTAAGAGAAGTAGGCCAGAAAAAATTTATTGAACTGCATCTGGACAAAACATGGTGTTTTATTGGCCGAACAAACAATGTTTCCTACGAACGAATAATGTTTCCATGAACATGAAAGTTGCCATTTTAAACTGTACAACAGTAAAGAAAAGCACATGGAGCAGCACGAACGTAAGAAAAATAAAGAATAGGAACACAGGACAACTACTTACTTTTTTGCAGCACTCTCCTGATCCTTCTATACTGATCATGCTCCCTTAATTTGAGGTCCGACCACCGCTTCCTCAGTTGATCTTTGGATCGCCATAACCCAAAATTCCTGTGCAGACTCTTCACAACTTTCGCAATGATCTTGGCCTTTCTGACATTGTGGTTGGGGTAAGGTCCATACTTCCCATCATAGTCGGCCCTCTTCAATATGTCCACCATATCCACCATCTCTACATAGGCCATATTTGATGCCTTAAATCTCCTCCGGGATCGTGAGGTTTTGGCTCCAGCCTTTCCTCCTCCTCCTTGTTGCTGCTATTAGCATGCACCTGCTGTGTCTCCGCCATGTGCTCTTCCCCACTGCGCCGAATGAGAAGGGGCGGGGAATAGACTAGAAAGAATGTCAGGGGCGGAGTTTCATGCATGCGCAGTGTATATAAAGCGTAACACGCATGCATCGTACATACGATCTGTGAGCGGAGGAAGGAGTATTGGAAGCGCCGATCGTGATAACGAATGTAACATTTAAACTTGGGCCTATACTGCTTATAGATTGAGGCCTATATTGGGACAAGATTAGGAGACTTTAGCCTGACATTAGGGTTTGTCTTGTGTATTGCAGATAAAATGGATGGCTTCAATGACCACAACTTCCTTCCCCTGTTCATAGATAAATAGAGGGAGCTGCCCTGTCTGTGGCAGGTCAAACACCTGCAATATAATCATAAACAAAAGAGGCAGGCAGCGCTGGAGAAACTGCTGCGTTGGTGAAGCCGGTGGTCCCCACAGCAACCATCCCCTATTTAAAAGCCAAAATTGGTGGCCTGAGGCGCACTTATCTTAGGGAGCACAAGAAGGTCCAGGATTCCCAGAGATCAGAAGCTGCAGCAGATGACGTTTATGTCCCCAAGGTTCTGGTACTATGAGAGACTGCAATTTCTGTCAGACCAGACTGAAGTCAGGGAATCCCTCTCAACCCTTCCTTCGACTCTTCCTTCTACCCTATCTTCCACCCCAGCTGAGGCTTCCGATGTCCAACGTGGGACTTCCAGCCAGGAAGAAGTGGAGGAGCCCAGCTTGAGTCAGGTATAGCATTCTTCTACAGATTTCTTGTCAATAAATAAATGATGTTTACTAGATGTTATTATTGATCACTAGTTGCTGAGTTAATAAAGTGTTTTACATATCAATAGGCAGTAGTGGGGAAAAATAATTGGGACAAGAATGAAAAATGCAGGGCTCAGAATGATAGTCTTTTATATTTGTTAACATTCAATTTGCAACAGTCATGAGGTGAAAATTGTGTGTGATTGATGAAGAAAAAACTAAAACTATGTCCCTTTTTCATACACAGGAAGACCTCATCCAGGAGGAGGCTGTGGAATGTGGTACACAGGAGGAGGTGGGGGTTAGTGGCAGCCAGGAGGTATCCAGGGTAAGTTGCAGCCAGGAGGAGGCGGGGGTAAGTGTCAGCCAGGAGAAGGCCGGGCCCAGTAGGAGCCTCACAGAATTGCAGGCCCTCCCCTCCGCCTTCCAAACAAAAGACCCAGGAAGGGGAATAACGTGGAGGAGTGAGCGCTCAGGCTGATTCAGGAGGCTTCTACGTCCCTCAGAGCCACCCCCACTCGTGAAGAGGCCTTTGCCTGCATGGCTGCCACAAAACTGCAGGACACGCAAGAGGGCCAACGCCTCATGTGTGAGGACATCCTTTATAAAACATTAACTAAGGGGGTGAGGGGCGAAATCACACCCAATACCCACCTGTGTGAGTTGCATCATCCTCCTACTCCTCCTCCCACACCTCCAACACCACAGACACAGCCTGGAAGGAAGCTTGTAAGGAAGACAAGAAAGTGATGGCCTGGGTTCAGTCTGGTCTGACAAAAGATGCAGGCTCTTGTATGACCACAGCCTGGGGACATACATGTCATCTGCTGCTGTTCATGATCTCTTGGACTTCTGGACCAGATTGTACTCCCTTATATATGGACTCCTCAGGCCACCAATTTTGCAGTAAAATAATTGATGTGTGCCCTGGGGGCCAAAGGCTTCGCCAATTTCTGCTGTTTCTCCAGCGTTGCCTCCCTCTTTCTTTGGTTATGACCCCTTAATACATTTTTGGTTTGTTTTATTATACTCGCCTATATGTGTTTTCCTTCAAAAAGGACAGTTTGTTTGTGAGGAGGCAGGTACATTTCAAAAATACAATGTGAAATTAACAAGAGACACCAACACCAAGTAATACAAGATAATAATCGTGTTGTGGTAACTTGACACACAAAACACACCCAAAACTATTCTGGAGTTAAAAAAAATATATATACAAAAAATATAACAGGAGATCAGGATTTCAAAAAATAAAAACAAAACAAAAACAAAATCTAAAAACATCCAAAAATTTAATTCTTTTCGGGAGATGTGACAAATAAAAATATTATACTCATGAAATCACGATAAATAGTAAAGAAAGAAGTTTGTGAGAACTCTGTGTGAATATGAGCAGCAAAACAACTTCATTCTTCTAGCATTATAAAGAAGTAGAGAGTGCGCTGCATTAAACAATTTAAAACATTGCAGCGTGATGAAAGTGCTATATCCATTACGAATGCTAATTTTACCAGACCGAGTAGTTCCGTCTCAGAATTTATTCTGAGCATGCGTGGCACTTTGTGTGTCGGAATTTTCCACACACGGTCGGAATTGACACGAACGGATTTTGTTGTCAGAAAATTTTATAGCCTCTTCTCAAACTTTGTGTGTCAGAAATTCCGATGAAAAAAGTCTGATGGACCCCACACACGGTCGGAATTGCCGACAACAAGCTCCAATCGCACATTTTCCATTGGAAAATCCGACCGTGTGTACAGGACATTAGATCAGATACTATTTTCACAAAATTGGACTTGTGAGGGGCATACAACTTGGTTTGCATACGGGAGGGTGACATATGGAAGACTGCATTTCACACCCGATTTGGGCATTTTCAATATACCTGGTTATGTCCTTCAGACTGTGCAACACTGCGGCTACATTCCAACATTTCCTTAATGACATTTTCCATGATTATTTGGATCTTTTGGTCATTGTGTACCTAGATGACTTTCCAATCTTTTCCGCTACCTTAGCGATTCATCGTCATCGTTTTTGTGAAAAAAGAAGAGCGGAGAACTGAGACCTTGTATCGATTATAGGGGTCTCAAATCGCATCACGATTAAGAACGCTTATCCAATTCCATCGATTGCGGAATTATTTGACCGCCTCAAGGAAGCAACGGTTTTCATGAAGCTCGATTTGAGAGAAACATACAATCTAGTGAGCAGGGTATCAGAAACACACTTGTTTAATAATAATAATAATAATAAAAAAAGCTAAACAGAGTAAACATAGTCAAAACATAGCCAGAGTTCAGGAACCAGAACAGATAGTCAGACAAGCCAAAACGTCAGGGAGCCAGAAATTAGCGTAGTAGTACAGCAAGCAGGGTCTGGAGCCAGAAGGAATGTCATCCAAGCAAGCAAGTCTTTAACAGGAACACAGGAGAGCGTCTCTAGAGATGTGACCAAGGCGAAGGCAGAAATCATCTGAACTGGACGGCTTTAAGTAGGCAGGACTGACGAGCAGGATATCATCAACAGGTGAGTACCAGTGGAGAGATAGGAGCTGGCAATTATCCGACAGCTGAGCGGCCAGCTTTGAGAAGGAAGGGCTGAGCCCAGCCCTGACAGTACCCCCTCCTATATGACCCCTCCCCCTCAGAGGACCACCCGGCTTGAGGGGAAACCGTCTATGGAAATCACGGAGGAGGACAGGGGCAGGGACATCTGAGGATGAGACCCAAGAGCGTTCCTCCGGACTGTACCCTTCCCAATGCACCAACTACTGTATGCGCCCACCGAACCTACGGGAGTCAACAATGGACTGTACTCAATACATGGCTCTCAACCTGTACAGGGTGAGGACAAGGCACAAGGTGGTAAAGCAGTTGCAGACCAAAGGTTTTAATAGGAGACATGAAATACATTCGAAATACGCATATTAGAAGGAAGGTCTAATACGTAAGCCACTGGGTTTATCCTGCGAAGAATACTGAAAGGCCCAATAAACCGAGGTGCGAACTTCAGAGAGGGAACACAAAGTCGGAGGTTGCGAGATGACAGTCAGACCCTGTCCCCAACCTGGTAGGAAGGCGCAGGCAGGCGTTGTCATGGCTCGGCTCAGCCCTTCCTTCTCTGAGCTGGGCGCTCAGCTTTCGACTAATTGCCAGCTCCTATCTCCACAGGTTTTACTACGCTCATTTCCAGCTCCCTGACGTTTGGCTTGTCTGTCTATCCATTCCAGTTCCTGAACTCTGGCTATGTTTTGACAACGTTTGTTCTATTTATTTTTATTATTAAACAAGTGTGATTTAACTGTACTTTCTATCTCGGTCTGATTTCATGGTTTCTGACAGTAGGCAAAGGCCATGAATTCAGAAGATACAGTCAATACACTTGTTGGTAATACTTTTTCCAGATTGGATGAGCAGGATCACCGCATGGATCAATTTGCTATGGCGTTACAAACTCTCCTGAGTCGCACGGCTCACCTAGAATCTCCCACTGTTTCTGCTCCATTACAACCGGAGTTGCAGGCTGTCCCTGCTTCTGCGCCAGTCTTTGTGCAGGCACCCGCCTCAAGTATTACCTCTATAAGAGGTATGTCTGGTTCTGCTCCGCTTCTCCAGCGATTTGGGGGCGATCCATTTAAATGTAGAGAGTTTCTCAACCAGGTTGAGATATACTTTGAGATGCTGCCCCAGGTTTTTCCCACGGACAGAAGCAAAGTAGGTTTCGTGATATCTTTGCTTTCTGAGGGAGCTTTGGCCTGGGCAAACCCTCTATGGGAGACACAAAAACCTGTTGTCTTGAGTTACCCTGAGTTTGTGGCCTCCTTTAAAAGGGTATTTGATGTTCCCGCACGCTCCGCTTCTGCTGCCAAGTGCCTCATGTCCATCAGAGTACGAGAACTGTTGCCGACTATGCCATTGAATTTTGTACTCTGGCAGCAGAGGTTGCTTGGAACAATGAGGCCCTCGTGACTGCTTTTTCTCATGGTCTCTATCAAGGATGAGATAGCAGCCTAAGATATACCTACTGAGCTGGAGAAGTTGATCACGTTTGCCATCCTCATTGACTCCAGACTCAGAGAAAGACTCTCTTTTAAGGAGCGCTTGCTAAAGCTTCCTGTACGCTTGCCTCCGAGCTTTGCCTCGGAGGACCACCGGGCTTGAGGGGAAAATGTTTATGGAAGTCACGGAAGAGGACAGGGGCATGTACATCCGAGGATGAGACCCAAGAGCGTTCCTCTGGACCGTACCCCTTCCAATGCACTAGGTACTATATGCGCCCACATTTCCTACGGGAGTCAACAATGGACTGTACTTCATACTCCTCATGGTTCTCAACCTGTACAGGGTGAGGACGTGGCACCAAGGTGGTAAAGCAGTTGCAGACCAAAGGTTTTAATAAGGAGACATGAAATACATTCGAAATACGCATGTTAGAAGAAAGGTCTAATACGTAGGCCACTGGGTTTATCCTGCGAAGAATACTGAAAGGCCCAATAAACCGAGGTGCGAACTTCAGAGAGGGAACACGAAGTCGGAGGTTGCGAGATGACAGTCAGACCCTGTCCCCAACCTGGTAGGAAGGCGCAGGCAGGCGTTTTCAGGGCTGGGCTCAGCCCTTCCTTCTCTGAGCTGGGCGCTCAGCTTTCGGCTAATTGCCAGCTCCTATCTCCACAGGTACCCAGCTGTTGATAATATCCTGCTCGTCAGTCCTGCCTACTTAATCCGTCCAGCCCAGAGGATCTCTTCCTTCACCTTAGTCAACATCATAGAGACGCTCTCCTGCATTCCTTTTGAAAGACTTGCTAGGTTGACATCCCTTCTGGCTCCAGATCCTGCTTGCTGTTTTACTACGCTCATTTCCAGCTCCCTGACATTTGGCTTGTCTGTCTATCCGTTCCAGTTCCTGAACTCTGGCTATGTTTTGACAACGTTTGTTCTATTTATTTTTATTATTAAACAAGTGTGATTTAACTGTACTTTCTATCTCGGTCTGATTTCATGGTTTCTGACAGTAGGCAAAGGCCATGAATTCAGAAGATACAGTCAATACACTTGTTGGTAATACTTTTTCCAGATTGGATGAGCAGGATCACCGCATGGATCAATTTGCTATGGCGTTACAAACTTTCCTGAGTCGCACGGCTCACCTAGAATCTCCCACTGTTTCTGCTCCATTACAACCGGAGTTGCAGGCTGTCCCTGCTGCTGCGCCAGTCTTTGTGCAGGCACCCGCCTCAAGTATTACCTCTATAAGAGGTATGTCTGGTTCTGCTCCGCTTCTCCAGCGATTTGGGGGCGATCCATTTAAATGTAGAGAGTTTCTCAACCAGGTTGAGATATACTTTGAGATGCTGCCCCAGGTTTTTCCCACGGACAGAAGCAAAGTAGGTTTCGTGATATCTTTGCTTTCTGAGGGAGCTTTGGCCTGGGCAAACCCTCTATGGGAGACACAAAAACCTGTTGTCTTGAGTTACCCTGAGTTTGTGGCCTCCTTTAAAAGGGTATTTGATGTTCCCGCACGCTCCGCTTCTGCTGCCAAGTGTCTCATGTCCATCAGAGTACGAGAACTGTTGCCGACTATGCCATTGAATTTTGTACTCTGGCAGCAGAGGTTGCTTGGAACAATGAGGCCCTCGTGACTGCTTTTTCTCATGGTCTCCATCAAGGATGAGATAGCAGCCTAAGATATACCTACTGAGCTGGAGAAGTTGATCACGTTTGCCATCCTCATTGACTCCAGACTCAGAGAAAGACTCTCTTTTAAGGAGCGCTTGCTAAAGCTTCCTGTACGCTTGCCTCCGAGCTTTGCCTCGGAGGACCACGGGGCTTGAGGGGAAAATGTCTATGGAAGTCACGGAAGAGGACAAGGGCATGTACATCCGAGGATGAGACCCAAGAGCGTTCCTCTGGACCGTACCCCTTCCAATGCACCAGGTACTATATGCGCCCACATTTCCTACGGGAGTCAACAATGGACTGTACTTCATACTCCTCATGGTTCTCAACCTGTACAGGGTGAGGACGTGGCACCAAGGTGGTAAAGCAGTTGCAGACCAAAGGTTTTAATAAGGAGACATGAAATACATTCGAAATACGCATGTTAGAAGAAAGGTCTAATGCGTAAGCCACTGGGTTAATCCTGAGAAGAATACGGAAAGGTCCAATAAACCAAGGTGCGAACTTCAGTGAGGGAACACAAAGTCAGAGGTTGCGAGATGACAGACAGACCCGGTCCCCAACCTGGTAGGAAGGCGCGGGCAGGCATCTGCGGTCAGCATGAAGTCTGTACCTATCATTAGCATGTCGCAATGCCTACTGGACTTGTGCCCAAGTGGAACGAAGACCACAGAGATGCTGCTCTAACGCAGGAATACACTGCAGAACAAATGAGTCAGGCGACATGGAAGGTTGGAAACCATAATTCGCCTTAAATGGTGGACAATCAGGAAGCAGAATTCAAGGCACTATTGTGAGAAAACTCTGCCCACGGCAATAGGTTTGACCAGTTGTTATGATGATCAGAAATATAGCAATGTAGGAATTGCTGTAAGGACTGTTTGGCTCGTTCTGCAGCCCCATTAGACTGCGGGTGATATGCAGAGGAAAAAGCAAGCTGAATTCCCAACTGTGCACAAAAGGCTCGCCAGAACCGGGACACAAACTGACTACCCCTGTCTGAGACAATCACCTTGGGTAGCCCATGTAAGTGAAAGATCTCCTGAGCAAAAATGGAAGCAAGTTCCTTAGAAGTGGGCAACTTCTTCAGTGGAATACAATGAGACATTTTTGAGAACCGGTCAACCACCATAATGCCCTGGACATATGGTCGGACATTGATCGGACATTCCGACAACAAAATCCATGGATTTTTTCCGACGGATGCTGGCTCAAACTTGTCTTGCATACACACGGTCGCACAAAGTTGTCGGAATTTCCGATCGCCAAGAACGCGGTGACGTACACCACGTACGACAAGACTAGAAAAGGGCAGTTCTGAACCAAGCACGGCACCCTTTGGGCTCCTTTTGCTAATCTCGTATTAGTAAAAGTTTGGTGAGAGACGATTCATGTTTTTTCAGACTCGTGGTTTTCAATCGTTTTCTGCTGTTCAGTTTGTGCTTGTGGGTTTGTATCTGCTCTTCGGTGCGTGCAGTCAGTTGGTATTGTATTATTCAGTGTGATCTTGTCCGCTCATTGCTGTTTTTCAGGTCGCTCTTCACAGGCCTTGCTGTTCTTCAGTGCGTTCTGTTACTTCGTTCTGAGCAGCCGACCGTTTTCTAGCCATGTTGCGTATATGTACTCCGCGTACAGTTCGTGCTGTGCGGGGGATTGGTGTTGGGGTCCTTACCTTGACACAAGTCCAGTCCATGAACAGGGTGGGGAGGATTTCATGGACCAAGAATTGGTTGCCCCAGCGTGACCAGTTCTGTCACATGCCTTTGCTCCGTGAGATCCGTGAGAATAATCCTGATGATTTCAGGAACTTTCTCTGGATGACGGACCCTGTATTTCACCGTTTGTTGGCTTTGCTGACCCCCTATATCAGCAGGCAGGATACCTGCATGAGGCAAGCCATCACTCCGGAGCAGAGGCTAGTCGCCACCCTGCGGTACTTGGCGACGGGGAGAAGCCTGCAGGACTTGAAGTTCTCAACAGGCATCTCCCCCCAGGCTCTGGGGATCATTATCCCAGAGACCTGTTCTGCCATCATTCAGGTCCTGCAGAAGGAGTATATTAAGGTAAGATTTTTATCCTTTAATATCACATTTTATTGTATATAATGTTTGATAATATATGGAATTTATTTCCTCAATCCCTAATTACCATGATTGTAACATGCTGTGAATATCCCCTTTGTTCTCATGCATGCTGGATTTTTATGTAATAATTTTTTTTGTCCTCATGTAGTT
The DNA here is from genome assembly GCF_042186555.1 of Aquarana catesbeiana. Lineage (NCBI taxonomy): Eukaryota > Metazoa > Chordata > Amphibia > Anura > Ranidae > Aquarana > Aquarana catesbeiana. The sequence goes on along the minus strand of NC_133327.1, from coordinate 259,304,029 downwards.
ACTTAACAATGTATTTTATCAGCTCCATAGTAGTGCTTTACCCTGAATACCCCCTAAAATCTGAAAAAATGTGATTTGTGCATTAAATTCAGGCAGAGGCTTTTTTTTTGGATCCCCAAATCATTTGGAACCCTCCCTCCCCCCAACTGCTAAGTCAGCTGATACCAATTCTCTATCTATCCTCAATCCTCTGTCTGCTGACTTTGCCAAACCCATACACACTATACCCACCTCTTTTGTGGTCAGATTTATGGATGAATTCCCCAAAGCATGTAGTGCAATGGCCTGCCTGTATACTTTCAAATGGTACTGTTTAACGTTTTTGTATACTGTTATTATCTTGATAGGTAATAGCAGAATATCCAAATGTGCTAAAATTTGTACAATGTGTATTTACATCTTTGTATTATGACTCTTCTTACCTGTCCAGTGGGCTGTCAATAGTGTATGTAAGGAGGGGCTGGCCAAAGTAATACACATTATTTAGGCATTCATCTCTCAATGAAGTGGAGAGGGTTACCTGTCCAAAAGATCCCCCCCCCCTAAAATGTTAGAAATGGCCCATGAGGGGGGGGGATCTGATAGGTGGACCTTATACCTTGCTCTTTCTAAACTCCCTAAAATAAATGTTATACTGATGTTGGGCAAGAATGTTTGTGTCTAATCTGCTTTCCCTGTTTAGGTGCAAAATGATTAATTTATTTTTCTTGTTTGACTCCACAGTTTCCTTCCAACCCACAGGAAAGGCAGACTGTGGCCTCCCACTTTGCCCAACGGTGGGACTTTCCTAACTGCGGAGGGGCAATTGATGGGAAACACGTCCACATCGTCCCACAAAGCAACTCGGGGTCATACTATTATAATTATAAGGGGTTCAATAGTATTCTGATGTTGGCAGTGGTGTCGGCTACTTATGAGTTCCTGTATGTGGACGTGGGGAAGAAAGGCCGGATGTCGGATGGTGGAGTCATCTCCCAGATGGAGTTCTACAGGCGTCTCCAGAATGGCAGCTTGGACTTGCCACCTCCAGAAGACAATGTGGAAGGACTCCCATTCGTCTTCGTTGCTGATGAAGCGTTTGCGCTGGGGGACCATCTTATGCGGCCATTCCTGATGAGGACCCTCACCCCGGACCAGAGGGTTTTTAATTACCGGCTGGCCAGAGCCAGAAGAGTGGTGGAGAACACATTTGGAATAATGGCCAGCCGGTTCCGCCTATTTCTTACACCCATACATATGGCGGAGTACAAACTGAATCATATCATCCTGGCGTGCTTTGTTCTACACAACTTTTTAAGGCAAAATTCTGCCAACTATGCTGGCTCAGTTGGGCCTGAAGCTGGAATTCATAATGAACCAACCCTGACGGCGCTTGAAAGTAGCCGTCCTGGCTTGCCCCCCCTGAGTTCCCGTGAGGCCCATCTTAGATACCTCAGAATACTTTGCGGGTAGGGGGGCCATCAATATGCCAGACAATGTCTGAAACATTTTTCAAATAAAAAAATCATTTTAACTACTAAAATCTTTGGTGACATTTACTGCTTGTGTTTCTTTTAACTGACCCTGACAGAAATGTGGTGAGTCCTGAAAATGGCGTGATTGTGTAACATTACAAAGCACTGTTGGGTGTTATTTACTAAAGGCAAAGACACTTTGCACTACAAGTGCAGTTGAAACTGCACTTGTAGTGCAAAGTGGATTTGCCCTTAGGAAATAACCCCCATTGTCACAAAAAACACCAATTTGAGCAAAACAAAAGTTTTATAAATTCCTATCCTGCTGGTTTTGGGGTGTGTAATGGTGGGGAAGGTGTGCTCTGACTGTTTGGTGAAAGAAAGAAGTCAAAAGACTTCTTGCTTTCTCCAGAATATCAGCCAGTTTCAGGCTTCTCACTCTGATTCTCCACTTCTGAAATGGTGAATCAGAAAGTGAGAATTCTGTCACAGATCGCCAGTGAGGTGCTGAGATCGCACCTTCATAAACTGTCAGTTTCTGTGAAGTCAGTTACAAATTCTCACTGTGCTGAGATAATCAGCGGAGAACATGTTCTCCGCTGATTATCTCAGTTTCATAAACTGGTAATGAGCTGAGATCAGCGGTGAGACTCGGGATCACCGCTGATCTCAGTTTCATAAAAGGACACCCAAATTTTGAAGATGCACACAAATTGGCGAATGTCAACATGTGCTACCTGCCATCACGGGGGATCAAGGGACATGTTTTGGGGGTGCAACCCCTTCCTCTCAGATACTTTATTATTGAGGAAGGGGTTGCACCCCCAAAACGCATACATTGATCTCCCGTGTTGGCAGATAGCACATGTTGACACACTGTGTGCATCTTCAAAATTTGGCTTTTCTCGAATATGTCAAAAATTTTAGAATTTTTTAGATCCCAAAAAGCACAAAAAAGGGAAGTGATTTGGAGGGGTTTTAAACTTTCCCTAAAACATCAATTATGTTCTTCATTTTTTTTGTTTCAATCATTTTTATTGAAGATTTAAATGAAAGAGTGAACAGACATTGTCAAAAATCACATTCTGATTACATACAGTTGAGAGAATTACATATCAGTAATCATTCGTCAATTGTGGTGAGAATAATAGAACTATAACAGGTGTTGAAGGTAAGATAAGGTGTGTGGATTATTATCCCCATGTACCCCGTATGGGCTCATGCTGTAGCATGGGTGGTTGTGGTAACCTTCATTCCCATGGTGTAAAGACATTTTAAACAGTAATCGTTTAACAACTTAGAATATCATTAACCATTCGTACGAAAGGAAGTTAATAACTCAGAAGTTTAGGTTGTATAACTTCAAGTGTAGGAATGTGTTGGAACGTATCTTGTCTAGAGTACTTATCAAACTTGAGTATAATTATGAGAGCTAAACGTACTTGTACGGAACTGTATGTAACGTGTAGTAGAGAGAGTAGAGAGTAAGGTAGTTGGGGATAAATAATAGAATGAAGGAAAAAAAAAAGGGTGGGTGGGTGAGGGAAGGGGACAGGAAGAGTAGTGGATGAGGGTAGAGAGCATTGTCATATATTGAGTGAGGAGAACAATGTGGATCGAGTATGTGTAAGTAGTATCAAAAAAAATTATCAGGTAAGTTTTTGTGCGTACCAATGTGACCAGGGGTGCCATAGTTTGTGAATTTTTCCATAAGAGGGTTTTCCCTTTGAAATAATTAGTTCATATGCGAAGTGGGAGTGAACTAGTGTTATGACTTCTGTCAATGTTGGGGGTAAGTTTGTTTTCCATCTTCTAGTTATGAGTAACCTAGTAGCTAGAAGTATGTGTGTGATTACAAGTCTAAAAGGTGGTGGTAATAGTTCAGTGTTCAAGTTCAGTATGGCCAGTTGTAGTGTGAGTTTGATGGGAAGGTGACAGATGTCTTGTATAATGTATTCCACCTCTTGCCAGAGGGTTTTTAAGACTGGACACGACCATAGAATGTGAGATAAGGTACCTATGTGGTCACATTCTCTCCAACATTTGGATGAGGATTGTGGATGAAATTTGGCCATTCTCTGTGGCGTTAGGTACCATCTTAGGTGTATTTTATGCATTAATTCCCATAGAGAGGTGCAGCTAGTGGATTTGTATGTGGATTGAATTGCCTTTTGCCATTGTTGTTCTGAGAACTGTAGATGCAATTCTTTTTCCCAGTCTGTGTATGGTTTAGATTTTAGGAATACTGTTTTTTCCTGCAGAGTAGAGTATATTAGTGAGGTGCCTTTGGTAGGTGTGTTATTGGAGAAGTAGTAGTTCCACATTTTGAGTGGTAATTCTCCTTCTAATCGTGGGTGAGCCGACAGGCATTGTTGAATTCTGGTACAACTAAAGAAGTCTGTGGGGGGTGCTTGGTATTGAGATTGTAATTGGGTAAAGGGTTTATGCAGTATCTTAGTTCTGAGGTCTGTGGTATGAGGGTTTTGGTCTGTTATCCATTTGGGAATAGTCAGATCAGGTGACAGTAATTGTAGGGTTTGGATAGGTATTGGAATGCTTTTGGTTGGTAATTGGGACCATTTCGCGGAGTGTAGTATTGTCCAAGCCCTAACTGAAGCTTGTATGGTTGGCGAATATAATCGAAGATTTGGGCGTTTGGTTGTAGTGCTGAATAACCAGTATTTAAGGTTGGGCCCTGGAGTCATGTTGTTTTCAATGTTTCCCCATAATGTAGTAGTGTGCGTGCTTACCCATTCCTTCATTTGAGATAGAACGGTAGCTAAATAATAATCTTTAATATCTACGTATCCCAGGCCACCCGCCAGTTTATGTTTAGTAGTTTTGAGATGACTACATCTAGGCTTCTTACTTTGCCAAATGTAGTGGTGTAAAATTGATTGTAGAGATTTGATGTATGTATTGGTAAGTGGAATAGGAAGAGTGCGGAATGTGTAGAGCAATCTAGGGAGTATGAGCATTTTAAAGGCTGCTAGCCTACCAGTCCATGAAAATTCAAATTTTGAAAGTTTGGAGGTTTCTTTAATAAGCATCATTTTCAGTTCGGTGTAGTTGTTGGTGAAGAGGTTTCTGGTGCATTTAGTAAGTGTGATTCCTAGATATGATATACCTGTATCTGCCCATGGATATGTATAGAAGTTTCGTAGAAGGTTGCTGGTTATGGCATCTAGACCTAGGTCCAGAATGTATGACTTATTTTCATTTACCTTATAGTAAGAAATGGTACTGAATTTTTGTAGTACAGATTGTATCGAAGCCAGGGAGGATATAGGGTTGGTTACCATTATGATGACGTCGTCAGCAAACAGGTTGATCTTGTGTTCTAATTTACCAATTTTGAATCCTGTTATGGATTTGTTTATTCTAATATGTTCAGCCAGTGGTTCCATCATTAAGTTGAAGATTATGGGTGATAAGGGGCAGCCCTGACGAGTGCCATTAGAAATTGGAAATGGTTTAGATAGCATCTCAGAGGTATAAACCTGGGCTGAAGGTTTTGAATATAAGGCCATTATAGCAGAAAGAATGGGACCTTGGAGGCCGAATTTAAGGAGTGTAGCTTGGAGATAGATCCAATTGACTCTATCAAACGCCTTCTCTGCATCTAGTGACAGAAGCAGAGAAGGCGTTCGCTCAGACTCAGCATGGTGGATTATATTAATGATTCTACGGGTTGCATCAAACGTTTGCCTACCTTTTGTGAACCCGGATTGGTCAGGGTGGATCAGTGAGGGCATAATATTTACTAATCTGGCTGCTATGAGTTTTGCATAAATTTTTGTGTCAATGTTCAGTAGCGATATGGGTCTAAAATTTTGCGGTGAGGTAGGGTCCTTGCCTGGCTTCGGCAATGTAATGATTAAGGCATTTAACATTTCCTGTGGGAGAGAAGAGGAGGAGGCAGCGTCGTTGCACATTTGGGCCAAAAAAGGGGCTAGAATTGTACGGAATTCTTTATAATACTCTCCAGTGAGACCGTCTGGTCCTGGGGATTTGTTGGATGGTAGGGCTGTGATGGTATCTAACACTTCTAATGGGGAGAATGGAGCATTAAGTATCGTTAGTTGCTCTGAGGAAACTTTGGGGAGATTAATTTCCGTCAAGAAGTTTTCTATATCTTTTGAGCAAGGTTGACTAATAGTGGAGTCATTTTTTAGATTATAGAGTGTTTCGTAATAATGGCTAAACGCTTCTGCTATGGCTTGGGGGTCTATCACTTTTTGTCCCGTGGAGGGATGGTAGAGGTGAGATATCTTGCTTTTAATATGATGACCTTTGATTCTGACTGCCATGGCTTTCCCTGCCTTATTCCCAGTGGAGTAGTGGTTAGCCTTAAATCTTTTCTGGTTTTTTTCATATGTGTCTAGTAGTAAGTTTCTTAATTCTTGTCTAAGAAGTACAAGTTTTTCTCTAAGGGCAGGATCAGGGTTGATTTGGTTTTGGGCCTCTGTTGTTTTAATTTGGGAGGTGATGGTGTCAAGACGCTGTGATCTCCTTCTCTTCTCTCTAGCTCCTATTTGAATAAGAATTCCTCGGATGACCGCTTTATGAGCGTTCCATAAAATAGTGTTGCTTGATGTTGATCCTTGATTCAGCTCAAAAAATTCTTCTAGGTGTTTACGGATAGTAATTGAGTGTTCGGGTGATTGAATAATTGAAGCGTTGGCTCTCCATAACTTCGTACGTGAGGAAGTAGGCAATGACTCAAGGGTTATAGATACTGGTGCGTGGTCAGACCACGTTATCGTATCTAAGGATGATTCAGAAATTTTTGGCAGGGTCCACTTGTCGACTAGGAAGTAGTCGATTCTGGTGTATGAGTTGTGTCGATGGGAAAAGAAGGAGTAGTCTCTCTCAGTGGGGTGGTGGCATCTCCATACATCATATAGGTCATTGTTTCGTAGGAACTGTCCCATAGGTGAAGTAATTCTAGTTTTGCGAGAGGAGGTATCTAGGGTATTGTCCGGAACTATGTTGAAATCACCGCAGATTATGAGGTTTCCTTGGCGAAATTTGGCGAGTTTGGGCATCAACTTGGAGAGGAATCTAATTTGATTAGTGTTGGGCGCATACACCGTTACAATAGTGTATCTAGCATTGTCCAAGGTACAATCTAGGGCCAAATATCTGCCATCTTCATCAATTAAGCTGTTATGGAGCGTAAAATTGATTGTGTGTTTGAATGCAATTAGAACTCCGTTTTTCTTAGTGGGGCCTGGAGCATGGTAGATATTGGGGAAGGATTTGTTATAGCAGTGAGGCATTGCAGATTTTTTAAAGTGTGTTTCTTGTACACAGATGATGTCACATGAGGATTTTTGGGCTGTCTTCCATAAGGAAGCTCTTTTAACCGGATGGTTTAGACCTTTGGCATTTAGCGAGAGGAATTTGGGCATCTTGGAGGGTGGTGTAGGGTAGAATATGTGGTAAGTTTTTACTCACAGTTAGGAGTTGGGTTCTTCTATGTAGAAATATCTGGTGGTCGTGGTACTCGTATCCTTTTTTCTTCCGTGCGCTCTCAGGAGAGAAGAGATGTCGGTTAAAGGAAACTTTAGGGTGAGGAGAAAATAAAGTGAGTTAGGAAAAAAGGGTAAACAAAACGTAAGAACTGACAGCAGTTAATTAAAACTGGTACTGCTGTGTTGTTGTGGGGTGCAAGTTCGTGGAGCAATTTGCAACGAGCAAGGCATCCGACCGGAGATGAAATAAAGTGGGTCATGAGCGATCCACTATTCAGGTATAGGTTAGTGCTTACCGGAGTGACGGTTATCGTTGGGATGCGGAGAGTTTCCTCTGCGGTTTAGTTGAGCTGAGTTGGGTGGGTCCGGGATAATTCCCCATATGTGGAGTAATTTGAGGCCTTCCTCCACTGTGGAGATGTTATGCTTGGTTCCATTCTTGGTGACAATGATCTTGGTAGGGAAGCCCCATTGATAGGGGATCTTGTGGTTGTTGAGTGGTTTGGTAATAGTATTTAGTTGTCTCCGTAACTGGCGGGTGTGCTGTGAGAGGTCAGCGTATAGTTGTAGATTAGTGTACGGGGCAGGTAGCTGTTCCAGGTGTCTTGATTTGAACAGAAGTTGGTCTTTAGCGTGAAAAAAGTGAATTCTCATCAGGGTATCACGTGGGACTTCAGCCGGGAGATGTGGGGGTTTAGGGAGGCGATGGATGCGATCGATTATGGTTTCCATGGGGGTGAGATCTGGCAGGAGCGTGGAAATTAATTTCCTCGCATATGCGTTTAAATCATACGGTAGTATAGATTCAGGGATCCCTCTGATCTTTACATTGTTACGGCGGGACCTGTCCTCGAGGTCCGCCATTTTGGCCCTCATCCATTGCTGTTCGTCGCGTGTATGATCATGGGCGTCTACTAGATCATTTACCGTTTCGGTCATGTCTCCCATCTGCTTCTCTACCATGTGTATTTTCTGCCCCATATGGTTCATTTGTGAGGAGAATCTGGAGAACATATTGGAAATGTCATTGTGAAGGGAGCTCTGAAGGGAGATGAGCATCTCCTTCATTGTGGTATCTAGTACAGGCTGGTTTGTGGTAGGGAAGGCTGCTATGGGGGATGGATGAGCTGGGGCTGTGTCAGACTCAAGGCTCACCTCAGATGTTGCAGATTCTTCATCCAAGCGCATCCGCGCTTTTGCAGGGCTGTTACCGGCCGATGAAGCAGGGGATGATGGTGAGGCATCAGGAGAGTGAGGATGTGGGGTTATTTGCAGTTCATCCTCATCAGGAAGATCTGTGTAGGCCGCCGAATTCCTGCATTCAGGGCCGCGGGCGCCATCTTGGATTTTCGGCTGTGTGTAGTAATCTGTCAGTTTCTTAGGCTGACGGTATTCTTTCCGTTTGCGGTTCATCACGGATGATGTAAGGGAGGAATCCAATGCTCTGATGATCTGAGCAGTCGCTGGAGTATACCAGAATAGCGGGGATGTCGGTGTATAATCCGGTCGGTGCAGGAGCTGTGTCATTACACGTCCATCTTGCTCGGCAGTTGGCCACGCCCCCTGTTCTTCATTTTTTTTTGAACATCACTGATGTTTTTCTGGATGTTTTCCAAATCCCTATTACACCCCATGATCTCCCCGATCAGGATCTGGGCACTTTCAGAGGTGAAATGACCTGGATCCACAACATCACGATCACCTAAAAAGATAGAAACAAAAATGAACCATGTATTTATAAATATGCCGGCATCCATCTCTTACCTGAGCCTGTGGTCGCAGACACTCACCTGTTGCGGTGACAATTTCCACCACATCTCCTTCCTCCTCCTCCTCCTGTTGTCTTTGGTGGGTCTCCACTTCTTCCTGAGGTGGGGGGTCTGTGGTCTCCTCGGATGAGGGGTGTCCTCCGAGTCTTTTCTCCCCTATGTAAAAAAAATTTGGTATACTTAGCACACAGATATTTGATGGCAGAAATCGGAATATGAAACATTGCTTGGAAGTGGAGTACAATTGTCTCTTTTGTCAGAGTTCCAAGATGAAGAAAAATTTTTGTCCTTTGTCAAGCTTGAATACTTACCTGTTTTGTACAAGCTTCACAGATGGAGTCACCCCTATAGTATACACTGGAGCACCTGTGTGGGCCCCCTAATAAAAAGGGTGTTTTGGTGTCCCACACTAGTGTTCCTGTGTCCAGATGTGTAAACAGCTGCTCAGTGTCCTGTCCTTACACAGAATCTAGTTTTTGCAATGCCAACACCTGTATGTGTTTCCATGATGTTTGAGTTTTCTGTACTTGTTTTCTTTCAAAATAAAAAATTTTATCGGAGGAAAAAAAAAAAAAAAGAATCTAGTTTGCATTACATTCTAGTCACAAACCCATCTACACAACAAAATTATTTTAAGAGAAGTAGGCCCTAAAAAAATTATTAAAATGCATATGGCCAAAACAATGGTGTTTTCTAGCCTGAACGAACAATGTTTCATACGAACGAATAATGTGCCCATGAACATGAAAGTTGCCATTTTAAACTGTACAACAGTTAAGAAAAGCACATGGAGCAGCACGAATGTAATAAAAACAGAGAATAGGAACACAGCACAACTACTTACTTTTTTGCAGCACTCTCCTGATCCTTCTGTACTGCTCATGCTCCCTGATTTTGAGGCCCGACCACCGCTTCCTGAGCTGATCCTTGGATCGCCGTATCCCAAAATTCCCGTGCAGACTCTTAACCACTTTCACCATGATCTTTGCCTTTCGAACATTGGGGTTGGGGTAAGGTCCATACTTCCCGTCATATTCAGCCTTCTTCAGGATGTCGACCATCTCCACCATCTCCACAAAGGACATATTTGATGCCTTAAATGGTCTCCTTCTGGATCGGGATGTTTCTGGGTCCGGGCTTTCCTCCTCCTCGTTGGTGTAATTATCAGACACCTGCTGTGTCTCCGCCATGTGCTCTTCCCCACTGCGAGGAACGAGAAGGGGCGGGGAATAGACTAGAAAGAACGTCAGGGGCGGGCGGAGTTTCACGCATGCGCAGTGTCTATAAAGCATAACACGCGTGCGTAGTACGTACAATCTGTGAGCGGAGGAAGGAGTAACGGAGGCGCCGATCATGATAACGAAGGTAAGATTTACAATTGGGCCTATACTGCTTCTAGATTGTGGCCTGTATTTGGACAAGTTTAGAAGACTTTAGGCTGACATTAGGGTTTGTCTTGTGTTGTGTCTTGCAGTTAAAATGGATATCTTGAAGGATCATGACTTTATGCCAGTCTTCATAGATATGTTCAGGGAGCTGCCCTGTCTGTGGCAGATAAACCACCCTGAATATAAGAACCAAACAAAGAGGAAGGCAGCGCTGGATAATTTGCTGCAATTTGTGAAGTCTGTGATCCCCACGGCAGACATCACCTATTTGAAGATCCTAATTGGTGGCCTGAGGAGCACTTATCTAAGGGAGCACAAGAAGGTCCAGGATTCCCAGAGATCAGGAGCAACAGATGACGTTTATGCCCCCAGGCTGTGGTACTATGACAGACTGCATTTTCTGGCAGGTCAGACTGAACCCAGGCCAGCACTCTCCAGTCTTCCTTCCACGCTTCCTTCCCCCCCCAGCTGAGGCTTCTGACGCCCAACCTGGGCCTTCCAGGCTGCAACATGTGGAGGAACCCAGCTTGAGTCAGGTATAGCATTCTTCTAAATATTGCTGGTTGTCCAATCAATGATGTTAAATAGATGTTAGTTTGGAGTACTAATTTCTGATTGTGATTGATGAAGCAAAACCTAAAACCATGTCCCTTTTTCATACACAGGAAAGTCTCAGCCAGGAGGTGGCCAGGCCAAGCAGGCTGCCTGATACCCAGGTCCCTACCCTCTGCCTTCAAAGACAAAGTGGCAGGAAGAGGAGTAACCTGGAGGAGGCTGCAATAGGCCTATTTTGGAAGGCTACTGAGGCCCTCAGAACACCCCACAGTGTGGAGGAGGACTTTGCTGCCATAACTACATGCAAAATGATGCAGATGGAGGAGGGCCACGACTCCTATGTGAGTTTTTAATTTTGGATAAGGGGTTGAGGGGCCAACTCACATGTGCAACCCACATTTGTCACCTCACCCATAGTCCTCCTCCTCCTCCTCCAGGTCCTCCTCCTCCTCCAGGTCCTACTCCTCCTCCTGCCACACCTCCAACACCAGAGCCACAGCTGGGAAGGAAGCGTGGAAGGAAGACCAGAGAGTGATGGCCCTGGGTTCAGTCTGGTCTGGCAAAATATGCAGCCTCTTGTAGTACCACAGCCTGGGAACATACATGTCATCTGCTGCTTTCATGATCTCTTGGACTTCTGGACCAGACTGCACTCCCTTATATATGGACTCCTCAGGCCACCAATTTTGATGTAAAATAATTGATGTGTGCCCTGGGGGCCAAAGGCTTCGCAAATTTATGATGTTTCTGCAGCGTTGCCTCCCTCTTTGTTTGGTTCTGAGCCCTTAATAAAGGAATTTTTGTTTCAATTATACTCTCCTATGTGTGTTTTCCTTCAAAAAGGACAGTTTGTTTGTGAGGATTCAGGTACATTTCTAAACTACAATGTCAAATTAACAAGGGACACCAACACCAAGCAATCTCCTTGAGATTAAATAATACAAGATAATAATGGTGTTGGGGTAACTTGACACACAAAACACACACCAAAATATTCTGGAGTAAAAAAAAAAAAAAAAAAAAAATCAGCCTTGAAAAAAAGACAAACCAAAAAAAAATAATATATATCTTTTTTGTCAGATGTGACAAATCAAAATATATTGAGGGAATCACGAGAAATAATAAAGAAAGAAGTTTGTGAGACGTCTGTGTGAATATGAGCAGCAAAACTACTTCATTCTTCTCACATTATAAAGAAGAAGATGCGCTGTATTAAACAATTTTAAACATTGCAGCCTGACTAAAGTGCTCTATCCATTCCGAACGCTAATTTTACCAGACCGTGCTGTTCCGTCTCGGAATTTCTTCTGAGAATGCGTGGCACTTTGTGCGTCGGAATTGTGTACACACGGTCAGAATTGACGCGATCGGATTTTGTTGTCGGAAAATTTTATAGCCTGCTCTCAAACTTTGTGTGTCAGAAAATCCGATGGAAAATGTCCGATGGAGCCCACACGCGGTCGGAATTTCTGACAACAAGCTCCGATCGCACATTTTCCGTTGGAAAGTCCGACCGCGTGTACGGGGCACAAGGATAACTGTGTTGCCCTGGGAGTTGGGTAACTCCACAATGAAATCCATAGACAGGTGGGTCCAGGGCCACCCACCATTAGGTATGGGTTGTAGGAGGCCCACTGGAAGATGTCGTGGAGTCTTACTCTGAGCACACACGGAACAGGCAGCCCAAAATAGTTAATTCTTCCCAAGGTGGCCAGCTGCCTTGGGAGAATGGTAAGTCTGAAACAAGGCAGTACGGAGACTCTCTGGGACAAAGCAGAGGTCACAAGGTTTCTCAGGAGGAGCATGGACCTGAGCAGCAAGAATTAGACTTGTGCACAATGGAAAATTTCGTTTAGTTTCGGTTCGTTGTCATTCGTAAAATACATAACTTCGTTCTGTTATATTAGTTATGTTACATTAATACATTTTCGGATAATTTGTTATTTCCATAGCATGTCGATATTCGTTATACTGAATCTCGAATCATGTCGAATTCATTCGTTATATGTGCTATTATTTTGTTCGTATTTGTTAAAATTCGATATTTATGTATGTATATATATTCGTTATATTGATTCGTAGTTTGGAAAGTCATTTGTTTATTGAATCTTTTAAACACACACAATGACAATATCTCTTCTCCTCTGCTCAAATACAATACAACACCCTTCTCATTCAGTTCTCAGGAATGCACTTTGCCAGTAATCCAACCTCCAGCACAAAATTAATCAGCTGATTGGACTGTAAGATTTACTTTGAGTTGACCTTTTGTTTCATTAGACGTTTAACGAATTACCGAATCATGTCGAATTCATTTGTTATATCCGCTACAATTTCTTTCGTATTAGTTGAAATTCGTTATTTTTTTATTCGGACGTTCTGATGCATCCGAATGTCCAAAAGATGCAAAATTCGGCCGAATTTCGATTCATTACAAAAGGAGTTGCACAAGCCTAGCAAGAATTTTGTCACCCAAAGCAGAAGTGAGACTGGTGTGAACTGTAGCCAGAATACGATCAGGAGGAATCGCAGGAACTGGAACTGACTCCAACTTGGAAGTGGAGGAAAATTGTCGTGACAAGGCATCAGCCCTTACACTCTTAGTACTAGGTAAGAATGAGACAATGTAATTGAAACTTGACAAGAAAAGAGCCCATCGTGCCCTTCTGGGAGAGAGGCGTTTAGCCTCAGATACGAACGTAAGATTCTTATGGTCAGTAAGAATGAGAACTGGCATAGCGGTACCTTCGAGGAGATGTCTCCATTCTTTCAGGGCTAAAATGATCACCAACAGCTCTCTGTCACCAATCTCGTAATTGCACAGGTGACAATTTCTTGGAAAAGTAGCCACAAGGATGCAAAGCGCTCTCAGAGGTAGAACGTTGAGACAGAAGGGCGCCAACTCCAGTCTCAGAAGCATCAACCTCACGAATAAAAGATAACGTAGGATCAGGATGTGCCAACACAGGAGCAAAAACAAAGGCAGCCTTGAGACTCTCAAAGTCCTTGATGGACTCCAGAGACCAACTCTGTGGGTTACCAATCTTTCTGGTCATATCAGTCAGAGACTTGACCAGAGATGAGAAGTTACAAATAAACTTCTGATAATAGTTGGCAAAGCCAAGAAAACACTTCAGAGGACGTAAACCCACAGGTCGGGGCCACTGTAGGACTGCTGAAATTTTCTCTTGGTCCATCGAAAAACCAGCAGTGGAAATTACATAATCCAGGAATTTAACCTGTTCGCGATGGAATTCGCACTTCTCCAATTTACATTAGAGATTGTTCTCTCTTAGTTTCTGAAGTACACGACAGACATCTGTGTGGTGGCTCTGCACGGACTTGGAAAATATGAGCATATCATCGAGATAAACCACCACACATAACTGCAACAAATCTCGGAGGACATCGTTAATAAATTCCTGGAAAACTGCCGGGGCGTTACAAAGGCCAAAAGGCATTATGAGGTACTCATAATGACCTGTTCTGGTACTAAACTCAGTTTTCCACTCGTCGCCCTTCTTAATCCTCATGAGATTGTATGCCCCTCTCAAATCAAGCTTTGTAAAAACCGTTGCTCCCTTGAGGCGGTCGAATAACTCCATGATCAACGGAATCGGATAGGAATTCTTAATCATGAAATCATTAATCAATACAAGGTCTCAGTTCACCACTCCTCTTCTTCACAAAGAAGAAACCAGCACCAGCAGGAGATGAGGATTTGCGGATGAAACCTCGAAAGTGCGTCTGCAACATACTCCTCCTTGGCCTTATTCTCCAAGACTGACAATGGTAAACCCGGCCATGAGGGGATATGGCACCAGGTTGAAGGTCAATTGCGCAATCATACGACCAGTGTGGATGCAAACTACCGGCTTGACCCTTGTCAAAGACATCGCTAAAATCGCGGTACTCCTCTGACAGGGAGGAGAGTGAAGAGTAGACTGTGGCTACCTTCTGGAACCTCAGCATGGAGCCAATCAAAAGAGGGGTTGTGCCTCTGTAACCAAGGATAACCAATAACCAGTGGAAACTTAGGTGAGGAAATAACTTGGAATTAGATTATGTCATGGTGAAGAGCCCCTACGGCCATGGCCAACAGAACAGTCTCATGAGTCACATGGGCAGGCTGTAGAGGTCTTCAGTCAAGAGCCTCAATGGCAAGTGGAGTGTCACGCAGCGGAATCAAGTGCTTTGATACAATGGCAGCATCAATGAACAGGCCTGCAGCCCCAGAGTCAATTAGACCCTTTATCTCGATGGTCGACTCAGCCCAAGAAAGGGTAACCGAAACCAGGGGCTTATCCTTCTGGATAACCGGAGACAAAACAACGCCACCTAAGGCCTGTCTGTGACAGGACCTCAGGGTTCGGGCGTTCCCTGGACGGGTAGGACAAGACTTCAAAAAGTGACCTGCCTGGCCACAATCTCTCCCTCCTCCTAAGGATTCTCACATCTGCAGAGAGACGCGTGAAGCCCAAGTGCATGGGTTCATCTTCACAGACTGACTCGGTACCAGGAGGCATGGGAGGTGAGGGAGGCAAGGGTGGGACTGCAAATTTCAGAGACAAATGTACAGGAGGCTTCCACAAGCGTTCCTTAAAAGGAAGTCTTTCTCTGAGCCTGGAGTCAATGAGGATGGCAAATGTGATCAACTTCTCCAGCTCAGTGGGTATATCTCGGGCTTCTATCTCACCCTTAATGGTATCCGAGAGACCATAAGAAAAAGCAGCCACGAGGGCCACATTGTTCCAAGCAACCTCTGCTGCCAGAGTACGGAATTCAATGGCATAATCAGCAACAGTTCTTGTACTCTGTTTGATGGACATGAGGCACTTGGCAGTAGAAGTGGAGCGTGCGGGAACGTCAAATACCCTTTTAAAAGAAGTCACCAACTCAGAGTAACTCAAGACAACAGGTTTTTGCATCTCCCATAGAGGGATTGCTCAGGCCAAGGCTCTCTCAGAAAGCAAAGATATCACAAATCCTACTTTGCTTCTGTCCATGGGAAATGCTTGGGGCAGCATCTCAATGTATATCTCAACCTGGTTGAGAAACCCTTTGCATTGGACTGGATTGCCCCCAAATCGCTGAGGAAGATGAGCCGACATACCTCTTATAGAGGTAATACTTGAGGCAGTTACCAGAGACTGGAGCAGCAGCAGGGATGGCCTGCAACACAGGTTGTACCGGAGCAGCCACACTGGGAGATTCCAGGTGAGCCGAGCGACTCAGGAGCCATGGCAAACTGATCCAAGCGGTGATCCTGCTCATCCAATCTGGAAAACATTTTATTAACAAGTGGATTGACTGCATCTTCTGAATTCATGGCCTTCGCCTACTGTCAGAAACCATGAATCAGACTGAGACAGAAGTACAGTTAAATCACACTTGTTTGATAATAAAAAAAAGGTAAAAAGGTAATAATAAAAAAAAAGGTAAACAGAGTAAATGTAGTCAAAACATAACCAGAGTTCAGGAACTGGAACGGATAGTCAGACAAGCCAAAACGTCAGGGAGCCAGAGATGAGCGTAGTAGAACAGCAAGCAGGGTCTGGAGCCAGAAGGAATGTCAGCCAAGCAAGTCTTTAACAGGAACACAGGAGAGCGTCTCTAGAGATGTGACCAAGGTGAAGGCAGAGATCATCTGGACTGGACGACTTTAAATAGGCAGGCCGGACAAGCAGGATATCATCAACAGGTGAGTCATTGTGGAGAGATAGGAGGTCTCAATTAGCGGACAGTTAAGCGGCCAGCTTTGAGAAGGAAGGGCTGAGCCCAGCCCTGACACAGGGCCAGCCCAAGACATTGTGCTGCCTGGGCCCAAGAATAAAATGCTGCCCCCCCTCACGCCCACCAAAAGGCCCCCACATTCATTATATTATATCATGATAATTCAAATTAATTTATCAGAAAATCAGATTAAAAATTCCATAAATCTATTCCCTATTTTGTAGACGCTATAACTTTTACGCAAACCAATCAATATACGCTTATTGCAATTTTTAAAATATGTTGCGAAATACATATTGGCCTAAACTGATTAAATCATTTTTTTTTGGGGGGGGAGATATTTATTATAGCAAAAAAGTAAAAAAAAAATTGTTTTTTTTTCAAAATTGTCGCTCTTCTTTTGTTTATAACGCAAAAAATAAAAACCGCAGAGGTGATCAAATACCACCAAAAGACAGCTCTATCTGTAGGAAAAAAGGACTTTAGTTTTGTTTGGGTACAGCATCGCACGACCATGCAATTGTCAGTTAAAGTAGCGCAGTGCCGTATCGCAAAAAATGGCCTGGTCATTAAGGGTGTAATACTTCCGGGGCTGAAGTGGTTAATCAGGGCTGGGCAAGGCAAGTCCCTCTCAGGCTCTCATGTCTCATACAACTTGTGATGTGTGACAGTGTACTTACAGTACTCGGATTCAGACTCCTGCAGTCAATGCTGCTATGGGGAACTCACTGGTGGCAGAATGGACAGGATGAGGGTCAATGCCGAGCCTCTAGAACATGGACACAGTGACAGGCAGGCTTCAACACCTCAGGCAGATGCAGGTGCTGTGCAGGTGGACTGTGGACAGCTGCTCAGCTCAGTCAGGCACAGGCAGCTTTCTTCAGATGTGCTCCCTTCCCTCAGGCTCTGAGCCACGCTGAAGAAAATGGAATATGGAAGAGGTGAGTGGGTGGAGGCAGAGCTAATTGATTAGGCGCAGAGGCTGAGAGCTCAGAATGCTGGGGCGGCCACGGCCTCTGACGTCACTGGTTGCTAGATGCCGGGCAGCAGGCGACTCTCGCAACCAGGCGGCAGGTGACTCTAGCAACCAGTGCAGCGCACAGCCGACCAGGATCGGCCCTGCTCCTGCTGACTGATCCGACCTCCTCCTGACAAGTAGGGCACGGCCGGGCGGCTACCAAGGTACAGGCATAGGTGTGCGCAGCCTATTGCATAAGCTCAAACACACATGCTTGTGTGTGTGTGTGTGTGTGTGTGTGTGTGTGTGTGTGTGTGTGTGTGTGTGTGTGTGTGTGTATATATATATATATATTGTGATATTGGGGTGTTTAGCTCAGTGGTAGATGCATCTTTACGTAGTGAGTCCACAGCAGTCAGTTATCAGGTTTGAGGGCATGGCAGCACATTTTTATTAACAGGAACAAAATAAATGTTTATACACAGGATTTCCCACACAGGGGTTCTTCTCCAGTAAATTCATACAACCGAAAATGCCAAGCCTCCTGGCTCCTAGGCTTTCTTTGCCTTGCAGTTCCCTGCTGAACCGGCTTACTCCTGGCCTCAACAGGATTCTCCAGACCCCTGGGTTTGCTTACTGTCCCCCAGACTTCAGGGCTTTCTTAAGTCCCCTTGGACTTCCTAGTCGCCTCGGCTCTCCCAGCCTCCCAGACCCTTCTCTGATCTCACAGGCCCTTGTAGCTGTCCCAACCTTCCCAGTCCTTCAGACACCAAGTCCCCCCTTACCAGGGCTGTAGTCTCACACAGGGCAGACAGCTTTTCAGACACAGGTCTGTCCTGATGCAGCAGCAAGCTGCACACACTCCACCTTCCTCCACTCTCTGCTTTCACCAGCCCCTCGTTATATGGGCTGTGTGCACCTGGGCTCACAACCTGCTGGCTATCCATAAGACCTGGACACAGGGTTAGAGATCCCATCCCACCCAAGTCTCTGCGGGATCTCCAAACTACAGAGCCCCATCCGAACATAGCAAAACCTGGAAAAAGCTGCCAAAACAGTTTTCTCCCTTTCAAAGCTATGCTCTGTAGTACTGCAGTCTGCCGACATGCAGACTCTGTGTCCATCATTCTCCATCCCTTTTCACAGTGACAGGGACTCTCACTATTACAATATATATATATATATATATATATATATATATATATATATATATATATATATATATATATATATACTATATTGTCAGCAGTATTGGGACACCTGCCTTTATACGCACATGAACTTTAATGGCATCCCAGTCTTATGCCCTGTACACACGGTCGGACATTGATCGGACATTCCGACAGATGTTGGCTCAAACTTGTCTTGCATACACACGGTCACACAAAGTTGAAGAAAATCTGTTCGTTCTGAACGCGGTGATGTAAAACACGTACGTCGGAACTATGAACGGGGCAGTAGCCAATAGCTTTCGTCTCTTAATTTATTCTGAGCATGCGTGGCACTTTGTGCGTCGGATTTGTGTACACACGATCGGAATTTCCGACAATGGATTTTGTTGTCGGAAAATTTTATAGCAAGCTCTCTAACTTTGTGTGTCGGAAATTGCAATGGAAAATGTGTGATGCAGCCCACACACGGTCGGAATTTCCGACCACAAGGTCTTATCACACATTTTCCGTCTGAAAATGTAACCGTGTGTACAGGGCATTAGTGCGTAGGGTTCAATATTGAGTTGGCCCACCCTTTGAAGCCATAACAGCTTCAACTCTTCTGGGAAGGCGGTCCACAAGGTTTAGGAGTGTGTCTATGGGAATGTTTGACCATTCTTCCAGAAGCGCATTTGTGAGGTCAGAAACTGATGTTGGATGAAAAGGCCTGGCTCGCAGTCTGCACTCTAATTCATCCCAAAGGTGTTCTATTGGGTTGAGGTCAGGACTCTGTGGAGGCCAGTCAAGTTTCTCCACCCCAAACTCGCTCATCCATGTCTTTATGGACCTTGCTTTGTGCACTGGTCCAAATCATTTGGTGGAAGGGCGATTATGGTGTGGAGTTGTTTTTCAGGGGTTGGGCTTGGTCCCTTAGTTCCAGTGCAGGGAACGCTTAAGGCGTCAGCATACCAAGACATTTTGGACAATTTCATGCTCCCAACTTTGTGGGAACAGTTTGGTAATGGTCCTTTCCTGTTCCAACATGACTGCGCACCAGTGCACAAACAAGGTCTATAAAGACATGGACTTAGCAAGGGTGGTGAAAAATTTACTTCAAGTGCAAAAATTCTAATTATAATAGTAAGTAAAACATATAAAATTAAGTGTAAAAATCTAAAAAATAAAAATTCCAAAGTGCTATAATGGTGTGAACCTCCCAACTAAAAAGTTGTTGCACTTGAGGTTAATCTGTATATCCAATATCATTAGGAGGGGTTTCCACCACTCCTACTAAGTTTCATTTTATACAGTATGTCTTATTTTCAGTTTTTTTTGAAAATTTTTGTTTATTGACTTTTTTACAACACATACAGTACAACAAGTATCAAAATTCCCCCCCTCCACCTCCCTCTCCCTCCCACCCTTCCCTCCCCTCCCTTGTTCAGCTTTTCAACAGTTCATAATCACATTTTATTCTCATAACTTTCCAAAAAAGGACATTTTGTACTCAAGGAGTCTGTGGTGCACCTAAACATCCCGCAGTCATATAATTATCTAGTTCAGATTACATGGTCCTTTCCTCCAAGTACGGTGAGTGCTTTGTTGAAGCGCCCCCCATTGTAGCAGGTCAAATCAAAGTGTCCTTGGCATCAAGCCAGCATTGCCATACCTTCTCGAATTTTTTAGGGCAACCCCTAATAAGGTATGTTGCTTTTTATAGAGGTAGTGCTTTATTGATTATGTCTTTCCAGTATGAGACTGTGGGTGGTTCAGGTTTTTTCCAGCACAACAAGATAGCTTTACGTGCATAAAAAAGGGAGAGAGAAATCATGGTCCTTTGTGCCCTACGTGGTACCAACTCCTCCACCAGGCCCAACAAACTGTGACCGTTACAGGAATAGGCACCAAAAGCAATTTCTGTATAGTGCGTGTTACCCCCGTCCAGAACTCCCAGATTGGCTGGCATTGCCAAAATATATGATCAAAATCAGCATGGTTGTTTGTGCAGCGCCAGCACCCTGCTGCACCAGTACCATAGATACCTGCTATCCTTGCCGGAGTATAATAAACTCTGTGTAGTATTTTAAACTGAATGAGCCTATCCCTGGCCGATACTAGAGTCTTGAACGGGTGATCCCACATATCATCGCAATCTTCCCCCCCAAAATCTGTGACCAGTGCACTACATGTATCCTTGCATTTGTTGAGCATTTTTGGCCTTTCCACAAATAATTCTTTGTAAACTGCTGATAACGGTTTTTGTAATTCCTCAGCACCCAGCATATTCTCTAATGGAGATGCACTCAGCTCAAGCGTGTCTGAACTGAACTGTGTTAGGAAAGCATGTCTTAACTGAATATATCTGAAGAAATACCAGTTGGGAAGATTATATTTATCTTTCAGTTGGTCAAACGTGAACAATTTCATTCCCCTACTACATGTTTCAGTTGTTTAATGCCAACCCTGGCCCATATTATTGGGTCAGGGATTGCACCAAAGTGGGGTAGTCTAGGATTGAACCAGAGGGGAGTGCCTTGTAACCAACTTCCATCTGCAGATTTCATCAACTTCTGTGCCCTGTCCCACGCACATACCGGTACACGCATCAAAGGCAGTCAAAGACAGAGAGGCCTGAGGTCCCCTATATACTAGGTAAAACAGACTCTCATAAGACAGAAAATAAGTGAATGAAGCAGCGCTAGCGACACTGACAAAAAATCTATATACATATATATGTGTTACTGCTGCTGTAAGAAAGTACTGGTAGTTTAAAAATTAAAAAACAAACACATACAGCACTGGTATCAAATGTGCTAAACCATACACAACCTATATATAAAATGTTCTGTGCAATACTGGTACACTCAAATCCATAAATGATATGGGTGGTGTATAATAATATAAATATGAAAAGATGTACTATACCATACACAACCCATATACAAAGTGCCCTGTGCAATACTAGTACACTAAAACCAAAAATGACATGGGTGGTGTATAATAATATACACTAAGTGCAATACACAATCAAGTTATTCATCTCTTACAAAATGTGCAATTTGCAATGAATCCGCAATTTGCCCAAAATTCCTAGTGAAATAATAAAATTATGTGTTAATGAAATAAACTATAGTGCTAATAAATAGTCCCAAAGAATATCAGCTGGGTTACTGAACAGGATCTCCTTGTCAGTCTCACTAGAAGCAAGCACGGTCTCCTCAGGCTGCGCTGTCAATCAGTCATCATAGATGTTACAGAGTAATGCCTCTAGTGCAGGAGCCAATAGATATTCATGCAGACAAATCAAATATTGGTGGATGTTGACCCAAAAAGAAAAGAGAGGCAATATGGTGAAATATTGTAAGGCTTGAGAAATCACTTGCGCATCACAGCGCTACTCACAGGATCCCCGGTTGCAATCAGGCATGTCAGAACACTTCCGCGATCGCCGCTTACAGCGTGCGTTCCACGTAGACAGGAAATGAGTCACTGGTTAGACGTGAGCAGGATGTTCGTTGACGCATTTCGCCCCTCCCCAGGGCGTCATCAAAGACTTAACATCCAACCCGCGGATATTGGGATATATAAGGTGTAAGGGCTACTCCCAATAAGGGAATGAAAAAGTGACAGCCAATCAAGGCTAGTGGAGAGCAAACCCCACCATCTGACCTGGTTCTTCATATCCTGTTGCAACACCAAAAGCTTTATTCAAAAAATATATATATAAACAACATACAATTATTGCACATAGAAAATTCTTAAAATACGCGGAAACCTGAGTCTTATAAAAAACATCACATCATTAATATAATATGCTTATTAAATAAAAACATATTCTCTGGATAGGAATAATATCAAAAACCATTGCCAAATATGAATGATAATAAAATTAATAGTAGAAAATATGTATATAAATTGGATATTGAAACGTATATATTACATTTTATATTTAGAAAATTATATAAAAAAACATAAAAAGAAATTTTGTTAAAAAAAAAAATAATGAAATAAAATAAAATTAAAAAAAATAATAAAAAAAAATAAAAAAATTTCAAAAAAAATATATTATAAATAAATGATATTTTTCTACCTTAGCATGAATGCTATAATACATAAAACACAACCATATATGAGAGGGGATCGCTATATCCAATTCCCAGTCTAGAAAAAACCCCAATCTACAGTGTAAAAAGGTGTGCATATCATGGAATCAATTCCGATCTGGAGGAGAACTACCAATTGGATAGGAAACAATTCAGATCCAGCTCAACATTGAGCCCGTGAGGATGCAAAGTACGAAGTCTATGGATCCATTGGGTCTCATTCTGCGAGATGGCTCTCTTCAGATTAGAGCCTCGCCAATGGTCCTCAACTCTATCGATTCCACAGAAGGTCAATAGGCTAGGGTCCCTATTGTGATATAGCCTAAAATGATTCGAAAGGCCATGTTGTTTGTAACCTTTCTTGATTCTATTCACATGTTCTCTAAGTCTGACCCCCAACTGCCTGGTGGTCCTTCCCACATATTGCAAATTGCATGGACAGGAAAGCAGGTAGGTGACATGTGTGGTACTACATGTGATAATTTTTTTTAATTTCAAACGTCCTTCCATCAAATAATGACCTAAAGTGAGTGATCTTTTTCTTCTGAAATTTGGAAGTCCTGCACATCATACATCTTCCACAGCTATAAAACCCAGTCCTATCCAAAAAGGTACACACCTTCCTAGGTGGATTCACCACATTGTGTGCCAGTTGTAATCTAAGTGTGGGCGGCTTTGTGTAAATGAATTTAGGCCGTGTAGGCAAAATCTTTTTCAGATCAGTATCTTCCAGCAATAAAGGCCAATGATCTTTAATGATTTTTTCAAACTGACGATATTGCCTATTAAAACCTGTCATAAATGCTAAACCATAACCATTCTCTTTTACAACTTTGGGTTTAAATAAGCCACTCCTATCCAATTCACCATCTGTTCATTTAGTACGTTCCAAATCTTCTAATTTATATCCCTTAGCTCGAAAGCGTTCAAGGATGATATTAGCTTGGTGATTATAGTCATCTTTTTTGCTACAGTTCCTTCTAACTCTGAGCATTTGACTTTTTGGAATACCCCTCAACCACCTCGGATGATGACAGCTGGTCAGCGGAATGTACCCATTTCTATCAACATCCTTGAAAAAAGTGCGCGTGCATAATTTATCACCTTCTCTAAATACTGTGAGATCTAAAAAATTGATCTCTGTATAGCTGAAGCTTTCAGAAAAGGAAATGTTGAAAGGATTTTCACTAATCTTCTTTAAAAAATCACAAAAAGATTCTGGCGATCCTGCCCAAATTATAAAAATGTCATCAATATACCTTTTGTAGAGTCTAAGCTCCGGTATATTGGTTTGGTATAAAGCCTGACTTTCCCAAAAGCTCATGAAGATGTTGGCTACTGAGGGGGCATACTTGGCCCCCATTGCCACACCTTTAAATTGTCTATAATAATCTTTTTCATGCCAAAAGAAATTATGACTCATCGCCATATCGAGTGCTTTTCGAGAAATTCTTTCTGTTTAGGTTTGATGTTGGTACTTCCCAGGGCCCATTCAACGGCTTGAAGGGCATGTTTCTGCTGGATATTTGTATATAGCGAGTTAACATCAATACTCGCCAATAGACAATCCCCAGATACTGTCATTGGGCTGATCAATTCCATAAGTTCCTTACTGTCTCTGAGGTAAGAGGGATATTTCTTGGTAAGTGGTTGCAAAAAACAATCTAAATATTCTCCAAGTCTAGAAAATAATGAACTGATTCCACTAACGATGGGTCGGCCCGGCGGTTTCGTTGCATTTTTATGTATCTTTGGTAATTGATAGATCACAGGTGTCCGGGGAGCATCCGGGATCAGATATCTTGCCTCCTACTTCTTTAAAATTCCTTCTTCTTTGGCCATTCTGATCAAATCTTTTAACTGGGCTTTATATTTCTTAGTGGGATTACTTTTTAGCTTTTCATATGTTTGCCGATCTCCAACAAGCTTATTCAGTTCTCCCAAATAATCTGTCTTATTAAGTATCAATACTCCCCCACCCTTGTCCGCCAATCTAATTACTATGTTCTTATTTTTCTCTAATGCCCTCAAAACCTTCTCCAAGTCACGCTTGTGTCTTTTTGGTTGCGGTA
Organism: Aquarana catesbeiana; assembly: GCF_042186555.1. Lineage (NCBI taxonomy): Eukaryota > Metazoa > Chordata > Amphibia > Anura > Ranidae > Aquarana > Aquarana catesbeiana. The sequence continues at coordinate 259,279,369 of NC_133327.1, read as the reverse complement.
CAAGCCTATCCAGGTCTCGTTCAACCAAAGATTTAAAGACACCCACAAAATGGTTATTGGAGATTTGGGGGTTGAAAATAGAGTTGTTTCTAAGAGAGGTGTGTGAATACTCCTCTGCCTGGGAATTGGTTGAAATATTATTGTTACAAAAAAAATTTTTATGTCAATTTTTCTAATAAACTTTTGAAAATCAATAAAGGCATCAAATTTATTAAAATTCCTATCCAAAGCAAATTTTAGGCCTAAATCTAAAACCTTTAGTTCTTCCTGCGAGAAAACCGCATCACTAAGGTTAAAAATTCCCTCCATTAGGTTTCTCTTTTCCGTTTTCCTTTTGCCTCCTCTGCAACGTCTTGTTCTTCTTTTCTTTCTCCGTTCCCCGGCCATTGGGATGTTGTTGGGTACCATGGTCTCCATTCCTCCAGTGGATTCTGTTCCTTCCCATGTCCTCTGGGGGTCATGGTTCCTCTCCCCCTCATAGGAGGTCCTCCTGACCCTCTCCGTTGAAAATCCCCTCTTTGATTGTTAGGATACCACCCCCGACCTCTATAGGGTGGGGGCTGGTGATTGAATTGATTAGAAGGTCAGGGCTGTCCACCATAATTGCCCCTTCTGTGGTCATACCCTCTAGTATTATGGGATCCCCTATAAGGTGGCTGAAGGTGATCATAACCAAGAGGTTCGAACCGATTATAAGTGGCAACATTATATGCAGGTATAGGTGAATTATAGTATTATAGTACCAATTGGTAGTTCTCCTCCAGATCGGACTTGATTCCATGATATGCACACCTTTTTACACTGTAAATTGGGTTTTTTTCTAGACTGGGAATTAGGAGGGTGGATATAGCGATCCCCTCTCATATATGGTTGTGTTTTATGTATTATAGCATTCATGCTAAGGTAGAAAAATATCATTTATTTATAATATATATTTTTTTGAAATTTTTTTATATATATTTTTATTATTTTATTTTATTTTATTTCTTTTTTTTTTTTTTTAACAAAATTTCTTTTTATGTTTTTTTATATAATTTTCTAAATATAAAATGTAATATATACGTTTCAATATCCAATTTATATACATATTTTCTACTATTCATTTTATTATCATTCATATTTGGCAATGGTTTTTGATATTATTCCTATCCAGAGAATATGTTTTTATTTAATAAGCATATTATATTAATGATGTGATGTTTTTTACAAGACTCAGGTTTCCGCATATTTTAAGAATTTTCTATGTGCAATAATTGTATGTTGTTTATATATATATATTTTTTGAATAAAGCTTTTGGTGTTGCAACAGGATATGATGAACCAGGTCAGATGGTGGGGTTTGCTCTCCACTAGCCTTGATTGGCTGTCACTTTTTCATTCCCTTATTGGGAGAAGCCCTTACACCTTATATATCCCAATATCCGCGGGTTGGATGTTAAGTCTTTGATGACGCCCTGGGGGATGGGCGAAACGTGTCGACGAACATCCTGCTCACGTCTAACCAGTGACTCATTTCCTGTCTCCGTGGAACGCACGCTGTAAGCGGCGATCGCGGAAGTGTTCTGACATGCCTGATTGCAACCGGGGATCCTGTGAGTAGCGCTGTGATGTGCAAGTGATTTCCCAAGCCTTACAATATTTCACCATATTGCCTCTCTTCTTTTTGGGTCAACATCCACCAATATTTGATTTGTCTGCATGAATATCTATTGGCTCCTGCACTAGAGGCATTACTCTGTAACATCTATGATGACTGATTGACAGCGCAGCCTGAGGAGACAGTGCTTGCTTCTAGTGAGACTGACAAGGAGAGCCTGTTCAGTAACGCAGCTGATATTCTTTTGGGACTATTTATTAGCACTATACTTTATTTCATTAACACATAATTTTATTATTTCACTAGGAATTGGGCAAATTGCGGATTCATTGCAAATTGCACATTTTGTAAGAGATGAATAACTTGATTGTGTATTGCACCTAGTGTATATTGTTATACACCACCCATGTCATTTTTGGTTTTAGTGTACTAGTATTGCACAGGGCACTTTGTATATGGGTTGTGCATGGTATAGTACATCTTTTCATATTTATATTATTATACACCACCCATATCATTTATGGATTTGAGTGTACCAGTATTACACAGAGCACTTTATATATAGGTTGTTTATGGTTTAGCACATTTGATACCAACGCTGTATGTGTTTGTTTTTTAATTTTTAAAGTACCAAGACTCTCATAAGAGCCCATGAAGGCTGCCTCTAGCACTGTTGCTGAATCCCCGTCATCCCTTGTCAACTAGCGTCTAGCAATCATCATTTTTCCAGCTATAAAGTATTTAAACAGGTCAGGTAGCACTAGTCCACCCTGACCTCAGGGCTCCTGCAGTGTACAAAGGCTAATCCTAGGATGTGCAGTGGACTAAAGAAAGGAGCTAAATAAGTGTTCACCCTCCTAAAAAAAGAACAGGGGATCCAAATTGGTGTGTTCCGTAGGAAATATAAGAAAACTGGGAGTCTCGAAGTTTGGGATGTCTCCACGCATCAAGCTGTATTTTAACCTTAGCCAGTTAGGGGAGTAAATTTAGGGACATGAAATCACCCACCCTCGGCGATATACAAATGCCCAGGTACTTGAGCTCCGACACCCATGAAATGGGAACCTTTTTGGTTGCCAGAGCCTGGGTGTCATTGTGAATGGCCATCACATTGGACTTCGCCCAGTTTACTCGCAGTCCAGAGAACGTGGCAAATTCATCTAAAATTTTAAACACTGCCTCTAGTGATGACCCTGCATCTTGTAAAAAAAAGGAGCATGTCATCTGCACAGACAGTGCAATGCATTCTCGTATTCCAGCCACCTCCAGTGCTCTCACCTCAGGGGACCTCCGTAGAGCCACTGCCAGAGGCTCTATCGCTAGAGAAAATAGGAGTGGGGAAAGTGGGCACCCCTGACGTGTGCCTCTACCCACTGGAAACTGAGGGGAACTGAGATGCCCAACTTTATGGCCGCTTGGGGTTTACTGTATAATAGTGAGATCCATGTTATAAAAACTTCCCCAAACCCCATATGGCGTAGTACCGCTAACATATAGTTCCAGTCAACAGAATCAAAGGCTTTGGCCATGTCGAGGGACACTACCACCCTAGTCCCTGCATTGTTGAATTGCAATCTGCAAGTAAGCAAACAGTGTGCATAAGTTAGTGTACGTGGATTTTTGAGGTATGAAACCTGTCTGGTCTATGTCCACTAAGGTAGTGATAACTTGTGAAAGTCTTGTGGCTAGTATCTTAGTCAGAATTTTAAGGTCCTGATTTAAGAGTGCTATAGGTTTATAAGAGGAGCAGGTTAATGGACCCTTGCCCGGTTTCGGCAAGATAATCACCTGGATCTCTAACAAAGAATTGGGGAGGCATTTATGTTTAAGACAATAGTGAAACAAAGCTCTCAATCTGGGAACCAAGTCCTCCATATGTAGCCTATACCCAGGGCTTTTTTTCTCGGAGAATAGGTGCAGGAACTCCCCCCGTCTGAGCCACCTCTTGTATCTGCCCCTACCCACCTCTGACCACCGTTCCTTGATTCCACCCCCTACCCACCTACCAGTACTGCCCCTTTTAGAGAATACAGAACCAAGTATCATTTTGTGGTGCTAAATCATTTGTATGGAACATGTTAATGATAAAAAGAAAAGCAGTGAAATAGATGCCCTGCAGCCAGGAATGAAATCCCAGCAATAGATCCCCACACAACAATAGACTCCCCCAGAAACAATGGACTTCACCCCAACAACAATAGATTCCCTGCAGCAACAGTGAACCACCCACTACAAAATATCACACCCAGTAACAAAATATCTACCCAAGCAACATTAGACCCCCCCAGCAGCAACAACAAATCTCCCAGAAGCCATCATCAATAGATCTTCCAGCAGCCTGTAAAAATAGACCTCTCCCTCAACAGAAGATCCCTTCCAACAACATAAGACCCCCTACCCAGAAACAATAGATTCCCCATCAGCAACAATAGACCCTCACACAAAATTAGATCCCCACCAGTGACAATAGATCCCCCAGCAGCCAACATCAATAGACCCTCCAGCACACCCCACACCCCATGCTATTACATACATTCAGTGCTGGAGGTGCTGGAGGTGCCAGAACTGCGTTCCCCAACGTTCCCGCTGAAAAAAAACCCTGCCTATACCACTCTATACAGAAACCGTCTGGGCCAGGTGATTTGTGTGGGGGGGGGGGAACCCTGATAGCCGTTTCGATTTCTTTTTCGGTTACCTCAGCCTCCAGAATGTCTCTGTCTGAGTCAGACAAGACTGGGATATTCAAAGATGATAACAGCGTATCTAAGTTATGATTATCATAAACTGGAATAGGAGCATACAAAGCTTTGTAGTACTCGACAAACGTGTCCATAACATCTGTTGGGTTTGTGAGGGTGTTTCCCTGAATGTTTTTAATACATGGTATATTTGTCTGTATTCTCTGTTCTGCCACTAGCATAGCCAGCAGTTTGCCATTCTTATCCCTCTTCTCAAAAATGGATTCAGCACTTTTGGCCCTAGATGTATGTGTTAGTTCAGTGAAGTGTAGTGCCAGTGTGCGGCGTGCCTCTAGTAATTGTTAATATGTTGTATCAGACTAATCGTTTGCATGAGCAAATTCACATGTCCTTTCCTGTTCTTGTAATGCTTGTTCTTCTTTCTGTTGTGAGCCCTACGCGCCTGCTTAATAGCTGTAACGTAGTGTCCACGCATACAAGCCTTGAACGCATCCCATACTATAGTATTGACTGACACTCCCCTAGCGTAGGTGGAGTATGTTGCGTGAAGTGCCCGCTGTATCCAGGCTCTACGCAAGGCTAGCACTCTGCTTCCATCCAGATGTGTCTCTTGTAAAAACACCATGTGCGGTTTGACCGTTTTTAAGTATTGGAACATCAAGGCTCGACGGAATTTGTCATTTAAGCCTCGGATGTTAAAAGAGACTAAATTAACCATTGATCCTGCCATGATCACATTTCAACTTGATATACATTGCATAGTGTACCAGCACCCTGCTAAAGACAGGATGACATGGCATACCACCTGAACCATGTGTGCACCTGAGCATTGATATAACTGAAGGTCTAGAGTAAAAAGCTGCACCCGCTGAAAGAAAAACACAAAAAACCCCATTAACTCCCTGCTGCCGTGTAGTAACCAAAACAAAAAGTACACGCAGCTTTTTCCCAAAACTTGTCAAAAAAAGTCCTTGTAAACGTGACCCCAGAAAAGTTCAAATTAAACCAAGAAAAAATTTTAAAAAGAGTACAAAAAAAGAGTACAAAAGAACTTTCCTGGAGTCCATCAGTCTGAAGACATAGGGGTTGATTTACTAAAACTGGAGAGTGCAGAATCTGGTGCAGCTGTGCATGGTAGCCAATCAGCTTCTAACTTCAGCTTGTTCAATTAAAGCGGGGGTCCACCTATCTATCTTTTTTTTTTTTTTTAGTTCATTCACAAACTTTTCTTCTCAGCATTACATACTCACATATTGTGTGTAATATGTCCGCCTGTGTCAGATTTCGTCGGAAAGAATAACTTATATTATTCACTGCAGGCTGTTTCCATCTTCATTGTGGGCATTTGAAGCCCACAAGCATTTATTTCCTGGATGTGGTGAATGCTGTGCTCCCAGCATTCACTGCTCGTTCCCGCACATGCTCAGTGGCATCCTGGGAAGCCTGAGACTAGCTCCCAGGAGTCTGGGAGAGGCTAGAAACACACCTACTCCCACGGGAGGAGAACCAGGAAGTGCAAAGAAGAATAAAAAAAAAAAAAAGTAATTACGGTGATTTAAATTTTTTTAAACGGCATGTCAGCATCTAGGCAAGGAAGAGAATACATACAGATATTGTTCAAAATTTGGGTGGAACCCCGCTTTAAGCTTTGACAAAATAACATGGAAGCTGATTGGTTTCTATGCAGAGCTGCACCAAATTTTGCACTCTGCAGTTTTAGTAAATCTATCCCATAGAGGTTGATTTACTAAAACTGCAGAGTTCAGAATCTGGTGCACCTGTGCATGGTAGCCAATCAACTTCTAACTTCAGCTTGTTCAATTAAACTTTGACAAAATAACATGGAAGCTGATTGGTTTCTATGCAGAGCTGCACCAAATTTTGCACTCTGCAGTTTTACTAAATCAACCCCATAGTGTCCGTGTCTGAAATGCTCCATGTCTCTGCTACGGATACTCATCAAAGTCTCCGTAGGTATACATTCGCCCTCCTTCGTCCTCAAGGATGTAAGTTGTTTCTACTAGAGGGAGACATAAAGGGGTCCCAAATGCAGATCAGATTAAGTGGCTAGATTTGCACACTTCAGGTGCAGGTGCATGACAAGATGTCAAAACCCCCCTTCTCCCCCTCCCAAACTGAAAATAGGAAAATCCTGAACAATGTAATCAAGCCTCCGGCTCTGCGGCTCTTTACTCACAAACTGTCGATCCAGTCGCTGGCTTCCATAGGTGTGTCAAAGAATCACACGGCGCCTTTGTACGGGATCCTCAATCTGCTGGGGTACAGTATGCTGTATTTGATGTCTTTTTCCCTCAGCCGGCGATCTGCGTCTCTTCTGCACCTCAGCTGAAAAAATCGGGGAAGAACATCACTTTGGTGTTTTCATAAGGTAGTTCCGGATGCTTCCGTGCCTCGGCCAGGATCTTGTACCTATCCCGGTAATTAAGGAACCTGACTAGGAATGGTCGCGGTGGTGCCCCTTCTGGACAGCGGCCCGTAGGTACCCTGTGGGCTCTTTCTACCACGTAAGTGGGTGGCATATCAGGCAAGTTCAGTAAATTTTTAAAAAGAGATTCAGCAAATATGGCAGAACGGGAGCCCTCCTCACCTTCCGGTAGTCCCACTACGCAAATATTATTTTGCCTTTGTCTGTTTTCGGCGTCGTCCACTTTATGGACCAGCGTTAGGCATGTGCATTACGTTTCGTTCCGAATCGAAATTCGGACGAATTTTTCATTATTCGGAAATTCGGATGCATCCGAATTTCCGAATTACAAAAGTAAAGAATTTAAACGAATCCGAAAAAAAACGAACGAATTCGAAAACATATTCGAATCGAATTCGAAAACATATTCGAATCGAATTCGAAAACATATTCGAATCGAATTCGAAAAAAATAGAAAACGTTTTTCTAAAAAAAAACAATAAGATAGAATATAAAATAATAAAGCAATAGAATATATATATATATATATATATATATATATATAGTTTTTTTTTTTATTATTCTCTTCTATTGTTTTTTTATGCTTTTCTTTTCTATTTTATATTTTATAATAGTCTTTTCAATTCAAATTCATTCTATACGAAATTCGAATTTCGGTACATGGCTGGCTTCTGAAGTTTGAATTTGGTATAGAATGAATTCGAATTTGAATTGAAAAGACTATTATAAAATATAAAATAATAGAAAAGAAAAGCATAAGAGAATAATAAAAAAAAAAATTTATATATATATATATATATATATATATATATATATATATATATATATATATATATATATATATATATATTTATATATATATATATATATATATATATATATATATATATATATATATTCTATTGCTTTATTATTTTATATTCTATCTTATTGTTTTTTTTAGAAAAACGTTTTCTATTTTTTTTTTTTACATATAATATATTCTATAATAGTCTTTTCAATTCAAATTCATTCTATACGAAATTCGAATTTCGGTACATGGCTTCTGAAGTTTGAATTTCGTATAGAATGAATTCGAATTTGAATAGAAAAGATAGAAAACAGAATAGAAGAAAATATAATATATATAATATATTTTCTTCTATTCTGTTCTATTGTTTTTCTAGTCTATTCTTTTCTATTATTTTCTATTCTATTCTAATCTTTTATATTCAAATTTGATTTCGGTCTATATGAAATTTTGGGAGATGTTTTATTTATTTTTATATATATAGATATATATATATCTATATATATATATATATATATATATATATATATATATATATATATATAAATATATATATATATATAATATAATTTTCTATTCTGTTTCATGTGTTCATGTGTATATATATATGTATATTTTATATATATATATATATATATAATTAGAATAGAATAGAAAAGAATAGACTAGAAAAACAATAGAACAGAATAGAAGAAAATATAATATATATATTATATTTTCTTCTATTCTGTTTTCTATCTTTTCTATTCAAATTCGAATTCATTCTATACGAAATTCAAACTTCAGAAGCCATGTACCGAAATTCTAATTTCGTATAGAATAAATTTGAATTGAAAAGACTATTATAGAATATAAAATAATAGAAAAGAAAAGCATAAAAAAACAATAGAAGAGAATAAAACAAAAAAAATTACCGTATTTATCGGCGTATAACACGCACCGGCGTATAACACGCACCCCAAGTTTAGGAGGGAATTTTAAGGAAAAAAACTTTTAGGAGGGAAGTTTAAGGGAAAAAACTTACATTTAAATGCCCATCATTGCAGCCTTCTCAGTGCAGCCTTGCCCCAGTGCAGCCTTGTCAGTGCAGCCTTGTCAGTGCAGCCTTGTCAGTGCAGCCTTGTCAGTGCAGCCTTCCCCAGTGTCCATTGCAACCTTATCCCAGTGCAGCCTTGCCCCAGTGCAGCCTTGCAGCTCGCAAAATCCTGTGATCCCCTGCGATCTGAGCTTCAAAATCGCCGACCGCGATTTGAAAATGGTGCCGCCGGAGCCAAAATACACAGAGCCGGTCCTCGGCTCTTCTCGGCGGCTCTCGTTCACTTTTGGCTCCACTCGTAGTCCCGTCCGGGATGGGCGTGACTGTGAGCGGAGCTATCCGAACCTAGCCGAGTACACTCGGCTAGGTTCGGGCCGCGCTCGAGTGAAGCCGAAAGTGGCCGAGAAGAGCCGAGCTCAGGATCGCAATAACACGCACCCGTGATTTTCCCCTGATTTTAAGGGGAAAAAAGTGCTTGTTATACGCCGATAAATACGGTATATATATATATATATATATATATATATATATATATATATATATATTTATATTTATTTATTTATTTTTTTATTTTATTTTATTTTTTTCTATGCTGGTCTATTGTTTTTCTATTCTTTTCTATTCTTTTCTATTTTATTCTAATCTTTTCTATTTGAATGCGAAATCATTCTATACGAAATTTGAATAATATAAAAGAATAGCATAGAAAAACAACAGAACAGAATAGAAAAAAAAATATAAAATATTCTATTCTAATCTTTTCTATTCAAATTCATTCTGTACCAAATTCCAATTTTTTAATTTATATATATATATATATATATAGATATATATATATATATATCTATATATATACATACATATACATATAGATATATATAGATATATATAGATATATATATATATCTATATATATAGATATATATAATATTTCTTTCTATTCTGTTCTACTGTTCTATTGTTTTTCTATTCTATTCTTTTCTATTAGAATTTGATTTCATTCTATTTCTATATAACTATTTTCCGAAATTCGAATTTTGTATAGAATGAATTTGAATTCAAATAGAAAAGATCAGAATATAATAGAAAATAATAGAAAAACAATAGAACAGAATAGAAAAAATAGTATATATATATATATATATATATATATATATATATATATATATATATATATATATATATATATATAACCATCTTCCAAAATTTGAATTTCGTATAAAATGAATTTGAATAGAAAAGATTAAAATAGAGTAGAAAGAATAGACTAGAAAAACAATAGAACAGAATAGAATAAGATATAATATATATATATTATATTTTATTCTGTTCTATTGTTTTTCTAGTCTATTCTTTTCTATTCAAATTCATTCTATACGAAATTCGAATTTCAGAAGCCATCTTCCGAAATTCGAATTTCATATAGAATGAATTCAAATTCAAATAGAAAAGTTTAGAATAGAATAAAAAAGAATAGCATAGAAAAACAATGAAACAGAATAGAAAAAAATATAATATATATATATTATATTTTATTCTCTTCTGTTCTATTGTTTTTCTAGTCTATTTTATTTCTATTATTTTATATTCTAATCTTTTCTATTCAAATTCGAATTCATTCTATATGAAATTCTAATTTTTAGAAGCCATCTTCAGAAATTCGAATTTCGCATAGAATTAATTCAAATTCGAATAAAAAAGTTTAGAATAGAATAGAAAAGAATAGCATAGAAAAACAATGGAACAGAATAGAAAAAAAATATAATATATATATTTAACCATCTTCCAAAATTATAATTTGGTACAGAATGAATTTGAACTCAAATAGAAAAGATTAGAATACAATATATTATATTTTTTTCTATTCTGTTCTATTGTTTTTCTATGCTATTCTTTTATACTTTTTATTCTATCCTAATCTTTTCTATTGGAAATCGATTTAATTCTATACGAATTTCAAATTTCGCAAAATGGTTATATATAGTTTACTTTTTCAAATTCAGTTATTGTTTTTTTCGAATGCGGTAGAATTTTTTCGAATTTTATAGTTTATTTCGAATGTGGTAGAAATTTTTCGAATTTGACAGTTTTTTTTCGAATGTGGTAGAATTTTTTCGAATTTGATATTTTTTTCGAATGTAGTAAAATTTTTTTTGAATTTGATAGTTTTTTTCGAATGTGGTAGAATTTTTTCAAATTTGACAGTTTTTTTCGAATGTGGTAGAATTTTTTCGAATTTGATAGTTTTTTCGAATGTGGTAGAATTTTTTCGAATTTGATAGTTTTTTCGAATGTGGTAGAATTTTTTCGAATTTGACAGCTTTTTTCGAATGTGTTAGAATTTTTTCGAATTTGATAGTTTTTTTTCGAATACGGTCGAATTTTTTCGAATGCGGTCGAATTTTTTCGAATTCGAATACGAAACGAAACAAATTCCGAAAACGAATGTAATGAATGCAACGAATTTAACTAAACGAATTTAGTTAAATAACGTATCGAAACGAAACTAAACTAAACGAATTTTTTCATTGTGCACATGTCTGACCAGCGTGTTCACCGGGGACTGCAATTCTGTAATCTGCGAGGAGTGAGGTCCTTGCTGGTCTTCCACAGTGCTTATGCGGCCCTCAGCTTCTCTAAGTGTCCCCCTGATTTTATCTAAGTCATGGCGGATGAGGGTACATTCAGATGCCAGGTGTTCCTCCTTCACCATGAGCATGGACTTGAATCCCTCTATCGCTGCCAGGATGGGCTTAATAATCGCCTCTGGGGTTGCTTCCACTAATGCAGGGGATAGGGGAGCCTCAATTTCCTCCACAGGAGACGCCATTGCCACAGGAGATTGCACGGGCCCTGTTCCTTCCTCCCTCCACGCTGTGCTCCAGAGGCAGAGCCTAAGATGGCACCTGGAGAGCCCCTTACCCGGTCTCGGCTGCCGCTGAGAAGTCCAGGGTGTGTGTGGAGGACGAGGGGTGACCTTCCAGCGGAAAACGAGGAGTTAAAATGGGCGGATTAGCAGGATTTGCACAGAGCTCTGCAGACACACGTCCTCTCCGGCTCACATCCCCGCCACGCCCCATGTCTTATTTTCAGTTTGATGTGTATTATATGTGAAGTTGCATATCAGAGACAGGTATTATTGTAATATTAAAGCCTATTGAGATTTCCATACATTAGAGGATTCCACAATTATTGTTAAGTTATTGATCAGTAAATTAGCGCTGCACTTTTTTTTTTTGTGATGTGGGAACACATAACAGTGCTTAGCGGCAGGCCTTTTACTGCCACTTTTTATTTTACGTCCAGTAGTTTATTGTAAATAGTAGTGTGGTGATTACCTATTATACTAAAGATCACCATGTGGAATTAATAAACATCTACAGATTTCAGTTGTGCCCCACCAGGCCGGCCCCCCATGGACATGTGCCTGGCTGCTGAGTTCATCGTCCCCCCTGCACTGGTTGACAGCACTGACAGGCAGCAATGATTGGCACTGATAGGCAGCACTGATTGGCACTAATAGAAAGCACTGATTGGCAGCACTGATTTGCACTGCAAGGTGACACTGATTGGCAGCACTAATGGCAATGATAGGCTGCACTGATTGGCACTAATAGGCAGCACTGATCGGCACTAACAGGCAGCACTGATGGCCACTGACAGGCAGCACTGATAGTCAGCACTGATGGGCACTGATAGGTAGCACTCATGGGCATTGATTGGAAGCACTGATGGGCACTGATAGGCAGCACTGATAGGTGGCATTGATGGGCACTGATTGGAAGCACTGACAGGCAGCAATGATTGGTACTGATAGATGGCACTGATTGGCAGCACTGAATGTCAGCAATGATTGGCACTGATAGGCGGCACTGACAGGCAGCAATGATTGGCACTGATAGGCGGCACTGATAGAAAGCACTGATTGGGACTGATTGGCAGCACTGATAGCCAGCATTTATGGGCCCTGATTGGCAGCACTAATGGCACTAATAGGCTGCACTGATTGGTACTAATAGGCAGCACTGACTGGCACTGATAGGCAGCACAGATTGGGGGCATTTAGTGGCACTGATTGGCAGCACTGATGGGCACTAATTGGCAGCACTGATAGTCAGCACTGATGGGCACTCAAGTGGCACTCATAGGCATTGATTGAGAGCACTGATGGGCACTGATAGGCGGCACTGATTGGAAGCACTGGCACTGATTGGCACTGGTAGGTGACACTGATTGGCACTGATAGGTGGCATTGGTTGGCACTGATATTAGGCGGCACTAGTTGGCACTGACAGGTGGCACTGATTGGAAACACTGATTAGCACTGACTGGTACTGACAGATAGACCTGACAGATGGACCTGATTGGAAGCACTGATTGGCACTGACAGGTGGCACTGATTGGAAACAGTGATTGGCACTGACAGGTGGCACTGATTGGAAACAACGAATGGCACTGATAGACACTGACAGGTGGCATTGATTGCCACTGGCAGGTGGCACTGATTGGCACTGACAGAGGAGAGGGAGTTTCACACTGAGCCAATATTGACACTTAGTGAAACAGTGTGTGAAACTGACATGTAATGTAACTGCATGCAAAGAGAGACCAGCTCTCAAAATTCAGTGGTGATGTTAGGGGTGGGCGGGACCCAGGGTGGGCGGCACCCGGGGTGGGCGGGACCCAGCAGCTATCAAGCACCAGACAATGATTGGGCTGCTTAAGAAAGGGGTGGGGCCACATACATGTAGTGGCTCACCCAGACCCCATCCCATTGGCTGGTATTTGATAGCTGCTGGGTCCTGCTCGCCTCCGACATCAACGCTCAATTTTGACAGCTAGTCTCTCACTGCATTCAGTTACATTACATGTCAGTTTCACATACTCAGCAGCTCTGGCAAGAGTCAATATTGGCTCAGTGTGAAACTGTCTCACAGGCAGCAGGGGCTGCACACTCATTGGATGCAGCCTTTCACAGCAGTCCCACAAGCAGATCTCGGGAGACAGCCAGCATGGGTGACCATATGGGTACAACTTGTCACTCCCTTCTGTCGTCCCTCTTAACATGCCACCTGGGACCATTGGCCAACTGGGTCCCATAGTAGGGCCAGCCCTGCTCGTGATGATCAAGTAGGGTGACAAATGGAAAACTGCGTTTAATACCAGGACCAGACATTACAAATACCTCATAATGCCATTTGGTCTCTGCAATGCTCTTGCAGTTTTCAGGAATTCATCAACGATGTCCTCCGAGATATGTTGCAGCAATGTGTGGTGGTTTATCTCAACGGTATTCTCATATATTCAGAATCCCTAGAGATCCACCACACAGATGTCTCCCATGTGCTACAGAGGTTGAGATATAATAACCTTTATTGTACGTTGGAAAAGTGCAAGTTCCATCGTGAACAGGTTCAATTTCTGGTTTATGTAATTTCTACTGCCGGTTTTTCGATGGACCCAGAGAAACTATCTGCAGTTCTACAGTGGCCTCGACCCATATGTCTACGTTCACTACAAAGTTTTCTTGGCTTTGCCAATTATTGGAAATTTATTAGTAATCTATCTTTTCTGGTCAAACCCCTGACTGATATGACCAGCAAGGACGGCAACCCACAAAATTGGTCTCCAAATTCATTAAAACCCTTGAGTCTCTCAAAGCTGCCTTTGTTTCAGCTCCTGTGCTGGCACATCCTGATCCTACGTTACCCTTCATTCTTGAAGTTGATGCATCTGAGACTGGAGTAGGTGCCTTTCTGTCTCAACGCCCTACCTCTGAGAGCGCTATGTATCCTTGTGGCTACTTTTCTAAGAAATTGTGTCCTGCAGAATGCAATTATGAGATTGGGGACAGAGAATTGTTATCTATCATAGCAGCTCTTAAGGAATGGAGGCATCTCCTCGGGGGTACGACTGTGCCGGCCCTCATTTTGTCTGACCATAAGAATCTCACATTCTTGTCTGAGGCAAAATGCTTATCTCCCAGAAGGGCGCTATTGCCTCTTTTTCTGTCAAGATTCAATTATGTAGTCTCATTCTTACCCAATACTAAGAATGTAAGAGCTGATGCTTTGTCACAATGGTTTTCCTCCTCCTCCAAGATAGAGTCGGTTCCTTCTCCTATGATACCTCCCGATTGTATTCTAGCCACTTGTCATGGTTATGCAATAGATTTTCTGTCAGCTTACCTGTCTCCATGTGTTCATCTCTAGAGACCAGCTGACCCTCACCTGACTGGTTTTATAACCTCCCCTCTAGCATGGCCCCACCCCAGGTCCTATCAGGGAACCCTATATAACCTGTGCACTGCAAGTCAGCAGTGCTGATCAACCATTGTGTGTTAGACTCTGTGTGTACTTGCTGTGTTTCCTACGTCTGATTCCTGTTACCGCCTTTGGCCTGTTCTCGACTCCCCCTGCTTGTTACCCTGACCTTTGGCGTGTTATGTTTCTCCTTGTCTGCTAGTCGCCCTGACCTTTGCTTACCCCTTACTTCCCTGTCATTCCAGCCTGCTGACTCCTTCCTCTTCTCCTGTAGTCTACGGTGAGCGTGAGCTGCGAGACCCTGGGGGCCGCGACCTGGAGCCAGACTGCAGCGCAGTCCATCCTCACCACTAGAGGCTCTGGTGAACACCCGCTGGCTCCGCGCCCTGGGGAATCTATGCTCTAGCTCCCACTGAGATCCATGTTAGTTATCCTGTAGACCTGCTTCCTCCAGGGTTCAATCCGCAGTAGTCAGGTGACCTGACAGTTTGATCAGCCATGGACCCGGCTGATGTGCCGCTACCCGCAGATGATCTGTTGCAGGGCTTAGTTCGCAGACTTGAGACCCAGGAATCGCATCAGAGCCAGGTGATGCAATTCCTTCAGGATTTGGCATCCCGTTTTGAACAGGTTCAGGCCTCATTAGGATCCCTGGTTCAAAAACCTCAACCGCTATCAGCCGCTGCACCTATCACACCAGTCGCAGCCACACATTCATTACATCTGCCAGCTCCGGCCCGTTTCTCCGGGGACTCCAAGGCCTGCACAGGGTTCCTTAGCCAGTGCACAATTCATTTTGAGCTTCAGCCCCAAAACTTCCTGTCCGATCGGGCAAAGGTAGCCTATACTATATCCCTCCTGTCCGGCGAGGTGTTAGCCTGGGCTGCGCCTCTGTGGGAGCTAAATGATCCAGTGGTTTCTAGCCTGTCTGATTTCTTGAAACTTTTTCGGAATATCTTCGAGGAACCAGGTCGTGTCTCCTCAGCGGCCAGTGCCCTTTTACCTCTCCGTCAAGAGTCCGCTTCTGTGGGACAGTATGCTCTTCATTTTCGTACTTTGACTGCTGAGCTGAGTCGGAATAATGAGGCCCTAGTTGCAACCTTTTTACATGGCCTCTCTGATAGAGTGAAGGATGAATTGGTAGGAAGATATCTCCCTGCTGATCTGGATGGTGTCATCACCTTGTGTAACCAGATCGATATTCGCTTTCAGGAGAGGGCCCTGGAAAAAAGACGCCAGCACTCCCCGTTCTTTAGGCAGCCTGAGCTCCATGTCCCTTCTCTTCATTCCGAGGAGCACTTCCTGCCTGCTGAGGAACCTATGCAGCTGGGCCGGACCAAGTTATCTCCCGAAGAACGCACTAGGCGCAGAAGTCTGGGCCTGTGCCTCTACTGTGGCGTCAAAGGTCATTTTCGTGATACTTGTTCTCTTCGTCCGGAAAAACGCTCAGAGCTAATACATCTGGAAGGTGGAGTATTGGACCCTGAAATATCACCTTCACCTTCTCTTCTTCTCCTTTCTGTGTTCCTTCATGTTGGCGCTTCCCCTCGTTCGGTCTCGGCATATCTGGATTCCGGAGCCGCTGGCAATTTCATGGACTGGGGAACTGCGTCTTCCATGAGACTTACCCTTTTGCCCCTTACAACGCCATTGGTGGTCTTGGCGATTGATGGCACTGTTCTCCCAGGGGGCCCTATCCACTTCCAGACCCTCCCTGTTAAGATGTCGGCAGGGACACTCCACCAGGAGTGGATATCCTTCCTTGTCTTACCTAAGGCTTCATCTCCTATCATATTAGGTCTTCCTTGGTTACGGCTCCATTCTGCACATGTTGACTGGACTGCTGGACAGATCTTGACTTGGGGTTCCTCCTGTTCCTCCTCCTGCCTACTCAAGGTTACCCTAAAAGAGAAACTTCCTTTTGCCACCATCCCAGTATCTTCTGCTCTTCCCGCTGCATATAGCGATTTCTGGAATGTCTCCTGCAATAGTTGGGCTGAGGCACTCTCTGGGTCGTGTGCCACTCTGGATGAGGAGCCCACCTGTGAACCTGAGCCGATCAGTCATTCCAGTTTGCATGGCAATTTCCCTTTGCCTGTCCCTGGACCCCCTTGGACACACACCCAGGCTGACTCGTCCACCAGTTCCACATTCGCTATACCCTGCGATGCAATTCTGGTGGTCCCTGCACCTGGCGATGCTGTTCAGTCGGCCTCTGCACCAGTCCAGCCTATGCCCAGTGAGCTTCCTGCTTCTTGTTCAGGACCTTCTGTAACCTGGCCTCACCCTACTGCTACCATGTCACCTTCTAACCAACCTGACCTCAGGGATCCACTGACCTCTACCCTGTCTGGTAGTCCTGTGTTGGATGTCCAGCTCATCTTTAAGGGTCTGGGGGACCCTGCTCAGACTTCTGATGGTCTTCTCGTGCCCTTACCCATTCCTAAAAAGTCTTTAGTCCTCAATAAGTCCTTTTGTCCTCTCCCTACCTCGGTTCCGGTCTCTAAAGATAATCTAAAGTACGAGGTTAGTCAAGTTTTGGATTCCCGGCTCTGTAAAGGCATTCTTCAGTACCTTGTACATTGGAAAGGGTTTGGTCCTGAGGAGAGGTTTTGGATCACTGCATCTGAGGTCTTTGCTCCTCGCCTATTGAGGAGGTTCCATCTGGAGTTTACCTTTAAGCCTGGGCACAGGCGGGGGAGGGGGAGGCCTCATAAGGGGGGGGTACTGTCATGGTTATGCAATAGAGTTTCTGTCAGCTTACCTGTCTCCATGTGTTCATCTCTAGAGACCAGCTGACCCTCACCTGACTGGTTTTATAACCTCCCCTCTAGCATGGCCCCACCCCAGGTCCTATCAGGGAACCCTATATAACCTGTGCACTGCAAGTCAGCAGTGCTGATCAACCACTGTGTGTTAGCCTCAGTGTGTAGTTGCTGTGTTTCCTACGTCTGATTCCTGTTACCGACTTTGGCCTGTCTGCTTGTTTCCCTGACCTTTGGCATATTATGTTTCTCCTTGTCTGCTAGTTGCCCTGACCTTGGCTTACCCCTTACTTCCCTGTCATTCCAGCCTGCTGCCTCCTTCCTCTTCTCCTGTAGTCTACGGTGAGCGTGAGCTGCGAGACCCTGGGGGCCACGACCTGGAGCCAGACTGCAGCGCAGTCCATCCTCACCACTAGAGGCTCTGGTGAACACCCGCTGGCTATTAGACTCCGCGCCCTGGGGAATCTATGCTCTAGCTCCCACTGGGATCCATGTTAGTTACCCTGTAGACCTGAACCTGAACCTTCCAGGGTTCAATCCGCAGCAGTCAGTCCTTAGTTCCACTACCTTAGCGGTGCACTTCCGACTCCTACAAAGTGCATCTGTCACCTGGTCTCAGGTGACCTGACACCACTATTCGTACTAGTCTCACTTCACCTTTGGGTGACAGAATTCTTGCTGCTCAGATCCATTCTCCTCCCGAGAAACCTTGTGACCGCTGCTTTATCTCTGAAAATCTCCACACTACTTTGCTCCAGACTCACTATTCTCCCAAGGCAGCAGGGAAGAATCAACTCATTTGGTCTATTTCTCAACAATCCTGGTGGCCTAGTCTCCGCCTTCATAGCCACTTGTTCCGTGTGTGCTCAGAGTAAAACACCATGACAGCTTCCAGTGGGCCTCCTACAACCCATATCCAATGGAGAGAGGACTTGGACCCACTTGTCTATGGATTTTAGTGTGGAGTTACCCAACTCCCAGGGTAACACAGTTATTCTCATGATGGTTGACCAGTTCTCGAAGATGTCACATTGTATTCCACTTAAGAAGTTGCCCACATCCAAAGAACTGGCATCCAATTTCACTCAGGAGATCTTTTGTTTACATGGGCTACCCAAGGTTATCATCTGGGACAGGGTTATCCAGTTTGTGTCCAGGTTTTGGTGAGCCTTTTGTGCACAATTGGGAATTCCGCTTTCCTTCTCATCTGCATATTACCCGCAGTTCAATTGGGCCGCAGAACGAGGCAACCAAGCCTTGAAACACTTCCAGATTGTCTCAGTTTATGGCGAATTATGGGTTCCAGCCATCCATGTTGCCTGATACATTTGTTCTTCAAAGAATTCCTGCATTAGAGGAGCATCTCCATGATCTCCGTTCCACTTGGGTGCAGCTCCAAGAGTCCTTGCGACATGCCAGTGAGAGGTACAGACTCCATGATGACCGCCAACGCCTACCTGCTCCTTCCTACCAAGTTGGGGAGAGGGTCTGGCTGTCATCTCGTAACCTCAGACTCCCTGTTCCCTCACTGAAACTGGCACTGCGGTACATTGGGTCTTTCCATATTCTCCATAGGATCAACCCAGTGGCCTACACTTTAAAGCTTCCTTCCAACATGCGTATTGCTAATGTATTCCATGTTTCCTTATTAAAATCTTTGGTGTGCAACCGCTTGACCACCTCGTTACCACATCCTTGCCTGGTTCAGGTTGAGAACCATGAGGTGTATGAGATATAATTTATCATTGACATCTGTAGGTTCTGTGGGCGCATACAGTACCTTGTTCATTCGAAAGCGTACGGCCAGAAGGAACGCTCTTGGGTCTCATCCTCGGACGTACATGGTCCTGTCCTCCTCTGTGCTTTCCATAGACGTTTTCCCCTCAAACCTGGTGCCCCTCCAAGGGGGAGGGGTCGTTAAGGAGGGGGTAGTGTCAGGGCTGGGCTCTCAGCAGCTCCCTTCTCTGTGCTCGGGCTGCTGAGCTGCTGGATAATTGTCAGCAACCATTTATCCCTCAGTGGCTCACCTGGTTATCATTATCTGCTTGTCAGTCCTACCTACAGCCAGCTCCTACTGGCTATTTAAACTGCTGTACCGTCTGCTTCCGGGTTCGGTGTCCAGGGAGGAGGGCTTGCAGGGAGGTTGAGAGAAGGCTACGCGCTCTGAGCCACTGCTCCTTCAATAGGCCTACAGGACTTCAAGCATATAGTGATAAACCTCTACGGCTGTTTCGCATACACATGCATCATCAGGAGTATAACAAGTTTTGCAGGCATAGAAGAGCTGTGATTTATATAGCCCAGGTACATGGGAAATGCCCAGGTACATGGGAAATTAATTTCTGGGATCAAGACAAGTCACTTTCGGTCTGGGAATGACGTCATATCCGGTTTGGCACCATCTTAAAGAAAGGAAGCCCTGTATAGCAAAAGGGACAAAAAACACAGTAAAATAAGGGCTGAAGGTCACTTCCAGTCCAGGATGATGTCGCTTTTTGTCAGACGCTATCTTGGAAAAGGACACCATGTATGGGACCCAGCATATTAGCAGCAGCCATGTTAAAAAAGGGAATAGCCATAACATATAATGAAGATCAAAACACAGGCCAAAAGAGATGTTCCTCTGTGTGGAGGGACATAACCACCCAATATCAAATGCAGGAATATCCCACAAGAAAATAACTGTGTACCATGTATAGAACCTGCTGCAGCAAAACTGACATTTATAAAAAAAATAAAGAAAAAAAAGCTTTCTTTATTTGGACAAGCTGGAATTTAGACGCTGGGCATGTGGGTTTCAGGGAGTGTATTTTTTTATGTAGCAGCTAGGGCAGAGAAATTTACCTACTCTACAGCTTGTAGTGTGCTGCTGGCAGACATGTTGCAAGGACCTGGGACAACATTTGCTATACCATCATCTCTGTCAGTGGAGGCTGCTGAGAGGTCATGAGATATAGCGGGGGTAGACATGAAAGATGAGGAGTGAGGAGGAGAAAAATTCTGTCCTTTGTGTGTGGCTTTCAGGTGCTCTTGCCAATGGGCTGAGTGCTGGGAGGATAAATGCCTTGTCAAGCATGGGGTACCCATGCTTGACAATGTGGTGTTTTTTCCACGCTTGATCTGCTTGTGGCAGAGATTGAAAATAGTGCGATCAGCTGCACATGTACTAAAAAAGGCCCACGCAGCTGAGCTCTGGGAAGTGGGCCAGGAGATAACAGCTCCACAATCTGATGGAATAGGGTGGCTGCTCTCTACTGTTCCATGATGGCTCTGGAGGATACCCTGCCTCATTGGGGTTGTGCATTCCCCTCACTTTCCTCCTCTGCTCTATCCGGCACCCAAGTTGTGTCAGTGATCTCATCATCATCATTCCCTCCATCCTCATCATCACTGGGGCCAACTTGGCAATACGCTGAGGCTGGGGGAACATGACTGCCAATTTGTTGTTTATCAGTGTTCTCCCCTCTCTGTAGGCTCATGTTACTCTCTTCCTCTACCTCAAAACTAACGTCAGAATCAAGTAATGTCTGTGCATCTGTCAGAAACCATGAACTAGACCGAGACAGAAGTAGAGTAAAATCACACTCGTTTATTTATAAAAATAAAAAGGTAAATAGAGTAAGCATAGTCAAAGCATAGCCAGAGTCCAGTAACTGGATCAGGTAGTCAGCCTAGCCAGAGTTCAGTAATCAGCCAAGCCAGAGTTCAGTAACCAGATCGGGCAATCAGCCAGGCCAGAAGTCAGTGATCCAAGTAGAGGAACAGCAAGCAGGATAAGGAGCCAGAAGGGATGTCAGCAAAGCCAATCTTTAAACAGGAATGCAGGATGTGTCACACTCTGGTGGAGTCTCATTGTGTACGTCACATTCTGGCAGGGTCTCAATGTTAACGCTACATTCTGGTGGAGTCTCATTATTAGCATCACATTCTGGTGGAGTCTCAATGTAAACACTATATTCTGGCAAGGTCTCAATGTGAAGGCTACATTCTAGTGGAGTCTCATTTTGAACGTCACATTCTGGTGAAATCTCAATGTGAACGTCATATTCTGGTGAAGTCTCAAAGTGAACATCACATTCTGGTGGAGTCTCATTGTGAGTGTCACACTCTGGTTGAGTCTCATCATGAACATCACATTCTGGTGAAGTCTCATTGTGAACTTCACATTCTGTAGGATTCTCAATGTAAACATCACATTCTAATGGAGTCTCAATGGGAATGTCACATTCTGGTAGAGTCTCAATGTTTACTTCACATTTTAGTGAAGTCTCATATTGATCATCACATTCTGGTGAAGTCTCAATCTGAACGTCCCATTCTGGTTGAGTTTCAATGTGAACGTCACATTCTGGTGGAGTCTCAATGTGACTCTCACATTTTAGTAGAGTCTCATTGTGAATGTCACACTCTGATGGTGTCTCTATGTGAACATTACATTCTGCTGGACTCTCATTATGAGCTTCAAATTCTCGAAGATTCTCAATTTAAATGTTCCATTTCGGTGGAGTCTTAATGTGAACCTCACATTCTGTGGAGTCTCAATGTGAATGTCACATTCTGGTGAAGTCAATGTTGACTTCACATTTTGGTGAATCTCAATTTGTATTTTGCCATGTTCTAGTTTATTTCTCTTGTGCCTGGGACTGAGGATTCTTCTGCAGAGAGAGTGCATTCTGGGGGAGTTTCAATGTGAAACTCACACTCTGGTGGTGTCTCAATGTGAATGTAACATTATGGCTGGTTAATCTGGTTAAGTCTCATTTAGAATTTTGCATTCTGGTGGAGTCTCAATGTGAACTTTATATTCAAGTGGAGTTTCAATGTGAACATCACATTCTGGGGGTCTTAATGTGACCTCTACATTCTGGTGGAGTCTCACTGTGAACGTCACATTCTGGAGGATTCTCAATGTGAATGTCACATTTTTTGTGCAATCTCAATGTTGACTTCAATTTTTGGGGGAGTCTCAAGCTGTCTTTTACCTTGTTCTGGTCTGTTTGTTTTTTTGTTTCTTTTCGTTCTCTCTTTTGCCTGGGATGACTGGGGTTCATGTGAAGAGAAAGCACATTCTCAGTCTCAATGTGAATGTCACATTCTGGCAAAGTCTCAATGTGAATGCTACATTCTGTTGGAGTCTCAATGTAAACGTCACACTCTGGTGGAGTCTCATTGTGAACTTTACACTTTTGTGGAGTCTCATTGTGAATGTCACACTCTGGTAGAGTATCATTGGGAACATCACACTCTGGTGGCAACTTATTGTGAACGAGACACTCTGGTGAAGTCTCATTGTGAACGTCACATTCTGGTGAAGTCTCAATGTGAAACGTCGCATTTTGTCCTGTTCCCCATGAACCTAAACCCCTCCTTCCTGCACCAGTTCCTCAACCAGTTGTTAAGTTTCCTAAGATCCTGCTGCCTCTCTTGTGTGGCTCAAGGTACAGTCACTATTTATGAAAAATACTGCCTTGAAGGTCTTTTTCTTCAATATAGCCCCTAAGTCCATGAAATCACTTTGTAGAGTGCTCCATCTTCATCTAACTTTGTCATTGATACCAATTTGTACCATCTGATCTGCAATGTCCCAAACCTGAGTTCCTGGCAAACAACATACTGTTCGGTGATAACAGTCTTTGTGACAGATTGCCCTCTCTGTCCCTCTAATAATTAAATTCCCTACACCAGTATCTGCCTATCCTTTCCTGTAACCTATTCTGAAATGTTCAAATGGCTGTAAAATGACACATTTGTAGCCTCAAAGCTTTAGGGCTCCATTTGTTAGACAGCCCATTCACTTTAAAGGGCTGCCCTATGGACGCTTGTCGATAGAAAGAAGCTTCTGCAGCCTTTTGGGTTACAAACTTTGCACAATTTTTAAATGCATGTTATGCCTCAATTGCTGTGTGATTCTGTAATGCAACAATTGTGGCAATATCTCACTGCATTTGGGGTGCCATTAAACATATTTTGCATCCAAATGCGCATTGCACGTTTTTCCACAATATGGAATTGCAGACAGAATTGCAGCACTTCTGCTGGTGATTCCAAATCACCAAGTATGAACGCAAAACTCCAGGCAAACAGCTAAAAACACAAATGAAACACTTATATGGGAGCTTTTTTACCTGCCAATGGATTTTTATATCTATTTACACAACTACACAGCGGTTCCAGGGGCAGAAAGGGGACTATTTATTGCTTTTGGGGTGCAGACAGAGTAATCTTCCGCACTGCAGTTTGCAAGAAATTTAAATTCTAGGCTCTACTATATCAATCGGTGAGGGCAGGCTGGGACTTTAACTGTTAGGGAGTGTGGCACTTCAGATTATGCCACCTGCACCCCAGGCATTATGTAATTGCATTTCTGCACCCTGCAAGGAATAGGGCCTAGGGAAGTTTTTTAACTAAAGGGTGATTCACCATGGTTTACTTTTCAGAGGGTGTTTGACAGGCGCTGATGAAGCATTATATTGCTCCATCACCCCTGACTTAACCCTTAAAAACCTGCATCACTATGCTGCCACTGCATGCATTGTATGAAGTTGAGCGTCGGCTCCATTCAGTGAAATGGATCGTGTTCAACAGCTGAACACAACAGGTAGATCATTTTTGCCATGCCATGATGCAAAGCATCGAGGCTGCAGCATGTGTATTCTCCCCACCTTGACTTTGCAACTTTTGCCCCATCCACTTCCACAGCCTTTGCCTGTGCATTACCCCCTCCTAACCTTTTCATTTTGTATGTTACACTATGTGATCTCTGATCTACAATATATGAATTACACACCTGACCCCTGCACGCTATGGGTTACACACTCCTGACTCCTGCATTCTATGCATTACTGTTGGAATACAGAATTGTATTTTATGCAACATCTACATCAATATTTGTATTTAGTAGAGATATACTGTATTCTTAAACCAGTAGAAAGCAGTGTTTATAAGTTTGTAGCTGCATCTATGTTATGCGCTATGTCTTTTCCCTGAATAAAGTTCCTGTTTCCTGTCTGCCATTAAGCAGCAAAGCCCATGTGAACGGTGCAATGTCTCTTTTGTAGGGCTATATACAGAATTTCTAATAATTACCCACTCCTGACCCCTGAACTATGTACATTACCCACTCCTGAGCCCTGCAATTTGTCCACTACCCACTCCTGAGCCCTGCACTCTGTACATTACTCACATGCACTCTACAGGTGACAGACAAAATCTTGGAATAAAATCTTAGGAACAAAGAACACGGAGGAGAGATGGGTTTGCTTTAAAAGCATATTAAATAAGGGCATTAGCCAATGCATCCCATTGGGTAATAAATTTAATAGAGCGAACAAAAGTCTTGGATGGCTTAACTCCAATGTAAAAATGCATATAAACGCAAAGGAGAAGGCCTTTTAAAAAATACAGGTTTGAGGGATCATCATCAGCATTTAGACTTTATAAAGAATGCACCAAGAAATGTAAGGGTGCAATAAGGACGGCTAATATAGAACATGAAAGACACATAGCGGAGGAGAGCAAAAAAATCCCAAGAAATTCTTTAAGTATGTAAACAGTAAAAAAGGGACCATATTGGCCCCATAAAAAATGAGGAAGGACATCTGGTTACAAAGGATGGTGAGATGGCGAAGATATTGAATTAATTCTTCTCCTCAGTCTTCATGAGGGAATCGGGGCTTCAGTAACCAAAACTGCAGTATTTATCCTCATGACACATCACAGGAAGCACCTCCATGATTAACAGAGGACAGAATTAAAATTAGACTTGAGAAACTTAACATTAATAAATCACTGGGACCAGATGGCTTGCACACAAGGGTACTTAGGGAACTCAGTCAATTAATTGCCAGACCATTGTTCCTCATTTTTACTGACAGTCTACTGACTGGAATGGTACCAGCTGAAAAGCCAATGTAGCACCAATATTTAAAAAGGGCCAAAATACATCCCTGGGAATTACAGACCAGTTAGCCTAACATCAATAGTATGTAAACTCTTGGAGGGGATGATAAGGGACTATATATAAGATTTTAGTAATGAGAACGGTATCATTAGCAGTAATCAGCATGGATTCATGAAGAATCGTTCTTGCCAAACCAATCTACTAACCTTCATTGAGGAGGTGAGTTGCCAGTTAGACAAAGGAAGGCCCGTAGACGTGGTGTATCTGGATTTTGCAAAAGCATTTGACACAGTTCCCCATAAACGTTTACTGTACAAAATAAGGTCCGTTGGCATGGACCATAGGGTGAGTACATGAATTGAAAACTGGATACAAGGGCGAGTTCAGAGGGTGGTTATAAATGGGGGGTACATGGAATGAACAGGGGTAGGTAGTGGGGTCCCCCAGGGTTCTGTGCTGGGGCCAATCCTATTTAATTTGTTCATAAACGACCTGGAGGATGGGTTAAACAGTTCAATCTCTGTATTTGCGGACGATACTAAGCTAAGCAGGGCAATAACTTCTCTGCAGGATGTGGAAACCTTGCAAAAAGATTGGAACAAAATTAATGGGGTGGGCAACTACATGGCAAATGTGGTTCAATGTAGAAAAATGTAAAATAATGCATTTGGGTGGTAAAAATATGAATGCAATCTATACACTGGGGGGAGAACCTCTGGGGGAATCTAGGATGGAAAGGACCTGGGGGTCCTAGTAGATGATAGGCTCAGCAATGGCATGCAATGCCAAGCTGCTGCTAACAAAGCAAACAGAATATTGGCATGCATTAAAAAGGGATCAACTCCAGAGATAAAATGATAATTTTCCCGCTCTACAAGACTCTGGTCTGGCCGCACCTAGAGTATGCTGTCCAGTTCTGGGCACCAATCCTCAGGAAGGAAGTACTGGAAATGGAGCGAGTACAAAGAAGGGCAACAAAGCTAATAAAGGGTCTGGAGGATATTATGTGAAAAAGAGGGGATATGTATGGTGCTGCTCTTATTAAGAGGTGACTTACAACCTCTAAATACTTGAGGGGTGTCTGTCACGGGTGCATGTAATGCAAAAAGTGACAATAAAAGTGCAGAAAATAAATATTTGTATATTCACAAAAATCCACAAAAAATCCTACTGTGTAAACTTACTAACCGCTTATATATAATGCGTATTGTTATGTTCAAACGAAAATAAAATAAAATAAACACAATCCTGTGCAAAACCTGCAATTCAAAGTGACATTTCTGTGCAAAAAAATCCAACATATATAACTGGTGTATATTGTTGCTGTGAAACTTGGATTAGAAATATTCATATACCGTCCTTAAACCCTGGTGTATAAAAAAAAGTCCAATAAAGTGACAATGTGCTCCTTCAAATTATTCTGTGCTTCTTGGAAAACAGTGCCCCATAAGAAACGCACTCACTGCTATCATTAACCCCACAAGGAGGTATTTCACCTTCACAGTATGAGCCACTGTGTAGCCTGTGGAGTGGGAGGAAACTTCCTGTCCTGTGTTCTCTGGAGGATATTAGTTATGAGGAAAGGTTGCGAGCACTGAACTTATTCTCTCTGGAGAAGAGACGCTAGAGAGGGGATATGATTTCAATATACAAATACCATACTGATGACCCCACAATAGGGATAAAAATTTTTTGCAGAAGGGAGTTTAACAAGACTCGTGGCCACTCATTAAAATTAGAAGAAAAGAGGTTTAACCTTAAACTACGTAGAGGGTTCTTCACTGTAAGAGCGGCAAGGATGTGGAATACCCTTCCACAGGCAGTAGTCTCAGCGGGGGGGCATTGATAGTTTCAAGAAACTATTAGATAAGCACCTGAATGACCGCAACATACAGGGATATACAATGTAATACTGACATATAATCACACACATAGGTTGGACTTGATGGACTCGTGTCTTTTTTCAACCTCACCTACTATAACTATGTAACATCTCTTACTGCTCACTTCCCACATACACCCCTAGCTAACACACATAACTTTTTTGCAGTCCCTAGATATCCCCACCCACCCCTTTACATTCCCTCTACCCATGTAATAAATATCCTTCCCAGCTGGCTTAACCTCCTTCCTTAGCTGAAAGACATCCTTATTGATAGATCAGCAGTAGGGATGAGCCGATCACCCCCCTGTTCGGTTCGCACAAGAACATGCAAACAGGCAAAAAATTTGTTCGAACACGCGAACACCGTTAAAGTCTATGAGACTCGAACATGAATAATCAAAAGTGCTAATTTTAAAGGCTTATATGCAAGTTTTTGTCATAAAAAGTGTTTGGGGACCTGGGTCCTGCCCCAGAGGACATAGATCAATGCAAAAAAAAGTTTTAAAAACGGCTGTTTTTTCGGGAGCAGTGATTTTAAAAATGCTTAAAGTGAAACAATAAAAGTGTAACATTCCTTTAAATTTCGTACCTGGGGGGTGTCTATAGTATGCCTGTTAAGGGGCGCATGTTTCCTGTGTTTAGAACAGTCTGACAGCAAAATGGCATTTTAAAGGAAAAAAAGTCATTTAAAACTACTCGCGGCTATTAATGAATTGTCTGTCCAACAATACACATAAAAGTTCATTGATAAAACGGCATGGGATTTCCCCACAGGGGAACCCCGAACCAAAATTTTTAAAAAAATGGCTTGGGGGTCCCCCTAAATTCCATACCAGACCCTTCAGGTCTGGTATGGATATTAAGGGGAACCCCGTGCCAAAATTAAAAAAAAATGGCGTGGGGTCCCCCCAAAAATCAATACCAGACCCTTATCCAAGCACGCAATCTGGCAGGCGCAGGAAAAGAGGGGGGACGAGAGAGCGCCCCCCCGAACCGTACCAGGCCACATGCCCTCAACATTGGGAGGGTGCTTTGGGGTACCCCCCAAAGCACCTTGTCCCCATGTTGATGGGGACAAAGGCCTCATCCCCGCAACCCTTGCCCGGTGGTTGTGGGGGTCTGCGGGCGGGAGGCTTATCGGAATCTGGAAGCCCCCTTTAACAAGGGGACCCCCAGATCCCGCCCCCCCCCGTGTAAAATTGTAAGGGGGTTTTTGTACCCCTACCATTTTACAAAAAAAGTGTAAAAAATTTTAAAAATGACAAGAGACAGTTTTTGACAATTCCTTTATTTAAAGTCTTCTTCTTTCCATCTTCTTTCTTCTATCTTCCTTCGGTTTCTTCCTCCATCTTCTTCTTCCTCTGGTTCTTCCTCCGATCCTCTGCTTCTTGCTCTGGTGTTCTCGTCCGGCATCTTCCTCCGCAGCGTCTTCTTCCCTTCTTTGTTCTCAGGCCGCTCCGCATCCATGATGGGAGGCTCCAACTGTGTGACGCTTCTCATCTTCTGACACTTCTTAAATAACGGAGGGCGGGGCCACCGGTGACCCTGGCCCCTCTGATGCACGGGGACTTGACGGGAACTTCCCTGTGGCATTCCCTGTGACATCAGAGGGGGCGGGTCACCCATTACGTAACGGGTGACCCCGCCCCCTCTGACATCAAAAAATCACTGCTCCCTAAAAAAGGCCGTTTTTAAAACTTTTTTTTTTTTGCATTGATCCATGTCCCCTGGGGCAGGACCCAGGTGCCCAAACACTTTTTATGACAATACCATGCATATAAGCCTTTAAAATTAGCACTTTTGATTTCTCCCATAGACTTTTAAAGGATGTTCCACGGCTTTCGAATTTGCCGCAAACACCCCAAATTGTTTGCTGTTCGGCGAACTGGCGAACACCTAATGTTCGAGTCGAACATGAGTTCGACTCGAACTCGAAGCTCATCCCTAGTCAGCAGTAAACCCTAGAGCTGGCCACACAATACAGTGTGATTGTGCATATTCCCTACACTTTTCTCCCTCACATATCATCTACCTTCATATCAACTGTACTCCTCCCCTGCACATAATACCTACCATCTTACCTTCTGTACTGCTCTCCTGCACATGCTATGCCATCATACTATCATAACATGACACACTCTCCTGCACCAACAGTCTGCCATCATTCCCTTCTCTGCTGCACCTAATACCCACTCTACCTTCTTTTTCTGCAGATACCACCATATCCTCTGTACTTACTCCTCTTTTATACATATTGGCTATTGTCCTACCCTCTGCATTTCTCTCTTACACATACTGCTCACTGTCATACCCTACTCATTCCTTTTCTGCCCAAACTAACTCTTGTTATACCCTTCACATTGCTCCTGCAATCAGGGTCAGTGCTTGACTATTTTTCTATTTTTCCCCCTGAGCAAGACCAGCTACTTGCACCCCACAAAGAAAAAAAAATGAAACACTGCATTCCCTTCTCCTCCTACTACCTCTTGCAGACCTACCAATCACAGTGCCTGGACCGCTTACGGTGATGTTGGTGTCAGGTGACCCCCTAGGGTGATGGTGGTGTCTGGTGATCTCCTATGGTGCTGGTGGTGTCAGGTGACCCTCTATGGTTGAGGTGGTGCCAGGTAACCTTCTATGGTGGAGGGGGTGTCAGGTGACCTTCTATGGGGATGGTGGTGTCAGGTGGTTTTCTTACCAGTGCAGGGTATAGAATAATCCTTGGTGCGATCCAGAGGTTGCAGTGACTGGCAAGGAAGACAGAAAAGCTCTGATCCACTGACCTGACACTGACAGCTCTGGCCGCTCACAAACAGCCTTTTGATTCATGCTCCTGGAGAGGAGGAGAGAAGGGGGGACCCCGGACACACATCACTCAGGTCACCTTAGCTGGTATCTGCACTGTTGCAATACAAATCCTCCAGTGACCGACACAACACCTCCCCGCTGCCCAGCATCTGTCAGGGGCATATCAGTGGCCGTTGGGCAAATATGCGTGCACGCAGGTGCACGAAGGGCCTTTCCAGGGCAGTTCTGCTTAACTCTCCACCAGGGGGTGCCGGAGCGCTCCCGCGTGTGCCCGTCCGTGCGTTCGCCCGTGCACACACGTGCCTGTGCGTGCTAGCGCTGTTTTGACGCCAAGGGCCCTTTAAAAGAATGTCAGATGCTTCTGTCAGGTGCTGTTCGTCTGCAGCTCTGCACCTGAGTTCCTGTATCCTGCCTGTTGTATTGCTAGTGACCCGGCTCCGTCTGACCATTCTCCAGTCTCCTATCCGACCCGGCCTGCCTGACCTTGCTTATATCTTGTGACCCATTGCCGAACTCCTGCCTGCCTGACTATTCTTGGATCATCCCTCTTGCTATATACTTGCCTGATCTCCTGCCAAACGGACTGTCTGACCTTGCTTTGCCTGTGTCCTGTGACGCTGCTTCCAGCCTGCTCTGCCAAGCTTCAGATCCTGCTGCTCCTTATCATCCACCTGCCTGCCTACTGGCCTGCATCAGTCTACCTGCATCCGCAGCTCAGCCATCCCTGAGGGACGTCCTTCCAGTTTCAGTGCCTGCTTCTGCTGGAACCTGCATCAGGCCCTCCTACCCACTGTGCTCAAGAGACCACTGTTCCCACTTCCAGTGGCTCCTGAACAAGCGTTTAAGAGAGGTCTCCTTCTACCAGTCAGGCTCAACTACCAGGTACTTAACAGTACGAACAGCCATGACTGAGCCCGCAGGAGAGACCTCTCCCATCAAGGAGATCTGTACGCACCTAGCGGCACTCACCCAGGCAGTAAAGACTTTACAAGACAGTTAAAACAGACTGGAGGGTCAAGTGCTAAACCTTAGTGGTCCTGGTGGTGTGGCCCCTGCTTCCGCAGCTGCTCCAGCACAGAATGCTGCACCACCCTCTGTGGTCATGCTTCCACCTGAGCCATGGGTTCCTATCCCTGAGAAGTTTTCTGGTGACCGAACCAAGTTTCTGGCCTTCCGCAGCGCCTGTCAACTTTACTTCGCCCTACAGCCACGGACTTTTTCCTTGGAGGCTACTAAAGTGGGATTTGTCATATCCCTTCTCCAGGGGGAACCCCAGACCTGGGCCCACCACCTGCTTGAAACCAACTCTGTACAGATCCAGTCCTTGCCCGCCTTTTTTGAAGCCATGGCCCAGTTGTACGAGGACCCTCAGCGGACTGCCACCGCTGAGGCAGCTTTGTTCGCGCTCCAGCAAGGCCGTAGGCCGGCCGAGGACTATGTTATGGACTTTCGACGCTGGAGCGCGAACACTCAATGGAACAACGCAGCTTTACATCACCAGTTCCGCATGGGGCTATCTGAGGGTCTTAAGGACGAGCTTGCCCGGGTAGGGATGCCTGATACCCTTGAAGAGCTCATTACTCTTACCATCCAGATTGACCGACGCCTTCGTGAGTGCCGGTCTGAACGCTCTTCCCAACAAACGCGCCCTATGTGGATGACTGCAAGAGTTCCGGTTCCTGCCTCCCGGTACCTACCTCCTGCCTGCCCAAGCCCAGTCACCCAAACACCTGATGCTCCCGAGCCTATGCAACTGGGACTTATGCATTCTACCCTGCCCCCAGAAGAACGGGCGCGCAGACGCCAGCTAAATCTCTGTCTCTACTGTGGTGGGGCGGGCCACTACGTGAACAACTGTCCAGTAAAGACTCGTAAGTGCCTTTCTTCTACTCCGACCAGTTTATCCGCTTTAACCGCCAATACAACTCAACTTGCTCTCCCTCTCTCATTACAGCTCCAGGGAAGAACAATCCAGGTCAACGCCATTATTGATTCTGAGGCATGTAATTGCTTTGTTGACTCTACTTTCGCTACCCAACAAAACCTTCCCTTAAAAAACAAGACACACAGACTCTCAGTTTTTTTGGCCGATGGGTCCCACATAAAATCAGGACAAGTCTCTCAAGAAACCCTTCCTTTGTCTGCCACCTGTTTATCTCAACACAAAGAGATCCTAACTCTGGACGTTATCTGGTCTCCATTATTTCCAATCATTTTGGGCATGCCCTGGCTCCAGGCCCATAACCCTCATGTTAACTGGGTCACGGGCGAGATCAAGTTCCGGTCACCCTACTGCCAAAGGCATTGCCTTCCTGAACCCTCTAAATCTGCTGCTACTTTACTTTGTATGGACAATTGACCAAGACCTGCTTCAAACCGTACCAGAGGCCCATCGGGAATTTGCAGATGTGTTCAGCAAGAAGAGAGCAGACTCCCTGCCACCCCATCGTCCCTATGATTGCCCAATTGAGCTGCTCCCTGGGGCTGAAATTCCTTTTGGGCGCATTTTTCCGCTGTCTGAAAAAGAACAAGAGGCACTTAAGGTATACATAAATGAAAACCTCGAAAAGGGCTTTATCTGACCTTCTACTTCACCAGCTGGTGCCGGAATATTTTTTGTCTCCAAGAAAGATCAGACTCTTCGTCCTTGTGTGGACTATCGGGAGTTAAACAAGGTTACGGTCAAAAACCGCTACCCGTTGCCCCTGATACCTGAACTGTTCCAGAAGTTGAGGTCTGCCATTATCTTCACCAAGCTGGATCTGAGAAGGGCCTACAATCTGGTTCGCATTCGGGCCGGAGATGAATGGAAGATGGCTTTCCGGACCCGTTTCGGACACTATGAGTATCTGGTCATGCCCTTCGGCCTATGCAATGCTCCTGCCACGTTCCAGCATCTGGTCAATGATGTGTTTAGAGATTTCCTGGACATCTTTGTAATCGTCTATTTGGATGACATCTTAATCTTCTCCAGTTCACTTGATCAACATAGGGAACATGTCCGTAGAGTTCTGGACCAACTTCGTTTGCACAGACTGTATGCTAAGGCGGAGAAGTGCGAATTTGAACAGGAGGAGATTCAGTTTCTGGGGTTAGTGATCTCCCCAACCGGCATCAAAATGGACCCTCAGAAGGTGTCTGCTGTGTTACATTGGCCAGCTCCCCTGGACAAGAAGGGCGTGCAACGCTTCATTGGGTTTGCAAATTTTTATAGAAAGTTCATTAGGGGGTTTTCTGCCATCATCTCCCCCATCACGCAGCTAACCAAGCAGAACTCTCGTTTCCACTGGAACCCGGAGGCTCAGGGGGCCTTTGAAGAATTAAAAAGACGTTTCACGTCAGCTCCAATCCTTAGCCATCCTGACCCATCCTTACCTTTTATCCTGGAGGTTGATGCTTCCGAAGTGGCCGTGGGTGCTGTCATTTCTCAACGACAGGGCAACAAGGACCTGATGCACCCCGTAGGGTTCTTTTCTAGAAAACTTTCACCGGCTGAGCGGAACTATGATGTGGGGGACAGGGAGCTACTTGCTATTAAGACAGCTTTGGAAGAATGGAGGTACTTGTTAGAAGGTGCAGTCCATCCGGTACTGATATATACTGATCACAAAAACCTCGAATATTTAAGATCTGCTAAGAGACTAAAACCCAGACAGGCCCGATGATCTCTATTCTTTACACGGTTCTGTTTCCACATTACCTACCGGCCTGGATCTAAAAAAACGTAAAACCAGACCCGCTGTGGCGCATGTTTGACAATCCTAAAGACTTTTCTGTACCTGACACTATTCTCCTGGCAAATAGCTTCCTTCTTCTTCAAACGGATCTCCTGTCCATGATCAGAGAAGCATCTCCAGAACCTTCAAGTCTCCAGGGATCCTCTTTAAAAGCTCGAGATGGATTATTGTGGAGAGGAAGTCAAATTTTCGTACCAGAGAGCGCCCAAGTCAAGGTACTGACATTATTGCATGATCACCCACTTGCAGGACATTTTGGGGTCCGCAAGACCCTTGAGCTGGTGCAACGCACCTTTTGGTGGCCTAACCTGAAGGAATTCTGCAGGAAGTATGTGAACTCTTGTTCTGTCTGCATTCAGAATAAGACTCCCAGGAACAGAGCTTGGGGACTACTGAGACCGTTGCCTATACTAGATAGACCCTGGAGGATGATAGCAATGGACTTTATAGTTGAATTACCATGCTCTGAAGGATGTTCGGCGATCTTTGTGGTCGTCGACCGGCTGTCTAAAATGGCCCACTTTGTACCCCTAAAAGGAACACCTTCTGCTGTTGAAACGGCCCGTGTGTTCATCAAGGAGATTGTTAGGCTGCACGGAGTCCCCGCAAATATAGTGTCCGATGGGGGGTGCAGTTTACCTCACGCTTCTGGAGAGCCTTATGTGAAATCTTGAAAATTGAACTAGCCCTGTCCTCAGCATACCATCCCCAAACGAATGGGCAAACTGAAAGGACAAACCAGACACTGGAGCAATACATTAGGTGTTTCACATCTTTTGTGCAAGATGATTGGGTGTCCCTGCTGCCCCTAGCGGAATTTGCTTATAACAATGCCAGCCACTCTGCCACCGGTCAATCCCTTTTCTTTGCCAATTATGGTTTTCATGTATCTTTTTTACCAGATTTTCTTTCAGAATTCTCAGTTCCAGCGGTCCAGGACACAGTGCAGTTCCTCAGTCATAATAACCGGATGTTACGGGAAGCGGTATCCAAGGCACAAGCGGACAGCAAGAGGTTCTTCGATCAGAAAAGAAAAGGAGATCTAAACCTTCAGCTTGGCGACAAGGTATGGCTGTCTACCGATAATATTAGGTTGACTTGTCCTTCCAAAAAGCTTGCTCCTAAATTTATTGGGCCTAACTGTCAGAGAGCTCACCTTGCTGGTCATGGGATTGGCCACCAGAGGGCGTGCCTGTGAGCAAGCCAGCCTATTTAAGTTTGTCAGGCACTCTGTTCAGTGCTGCCTGATCATCAGCTTCCTGTGCCATAGTTCCTGTTTCCTGTCTTGTCTTCCTGTTTACCTGATCTCCTGATGACCCGGATTGCCCTTGGATTCTCCTGTTTGCTGCCTGTACCTGACCTTGACCTGTTTGACTCCGCTTCTGCCTGCTCCTATTGTACCTTGCTGCCAGTCTGTTGCCGAACCCTGCTTGTGTCCCGATCTGCCTGTCTTGCTCCTGCTCAGCACCTGTTACCAGTGTTACGGACTATTGACCTGTTGTCTGAAGATCATCTCTCATCCTGTACCTGGATCTCTTCAGCAGGCTCTCATACCATTCTGCACTCTCGTGCCTCCTGTCTGCTCTACCAGGGGCCGTGAGTCGGATAAGTAAGGGAGTCTACCCTCTGCCCAAGCGGACTCATCAGTCTGGTAAGTAAAAGTCTGACAGTATCAGGCAGCCATGACTGAGTCTGGGCAGGGAGCCTCCCCCATGGATGAACTATGTAGACACCTGGCAGGACTTACCCAGGCCGTGAAAAGCCTTCAGGAAGGTTACTCAAGATTGGAGGAACAAGTCCAGGCCTTATCTTCCTCTTCCAACCCCCAGGGGGCGTCTTCTGCTGGATTCCAATCTGCACCCTCCGTAGTAATGCTTCCTCCAGAGCCCAGAGTACCCACTCCTGAGAAATTTGCCGGTGAACGCAGCAAGTATCGTGCCTTCCGCAATTCCTGCGAACTCTACTTTGCTCTGCAACCCCGCACGTTTTCACTGGAAGTGACCAAAGTAGGCTTTGTTATTTCCCTGCTGACAGGTGAGCCACAAACCTGGGCTCACCGCCTTCTGGAGCAAAAATCTATCTCCCTAGATAGCCTAGACGATTTCTTCAGGGCCATGTCCCAATTATATGAAGATCCCCAACTGACAGCGACTGCTGAAGCTGCACTGCACTCTCTGCAACAGGGTCGCAGAGCGGCCGAAGATTATGCAGTCGACTTCAGACGTTGGAGCGCCGATACGGACTGGAACGACGCTGCCCTGCGTCATCAGTTCAGAATGGGGCTATCTGACCCACTCAAGGATGAGTTGGCTCGAGTGGGGGTACCTCAGTCTCTGAAAGACCTCATCGATCTCTCCATCCAGATTGACCGTCGCCTAAGAGAGCGTCGGTCAGAAAGGTCTACCAGCCACCTTCGTCCCACCTGAATGTTACCCAAGGTTCCCAGTCCGGTCAGTCAGTTTCCTCTGGCTTCATCTGTCTCGACTCCAGAACCCCCTGAACCCATGCAACTTGGTCTGCTCCGGCCTACGCTTACTCCAGAGGAAAAGATGCGCAGACGAACCCACAACCTGTGCCTATACTGTGGTGAATCCGGGCACTACGTGAGAGCCTGCCCCAACAAGATGCGTAAGTGTCGTTCTGCCTCTTCAATGTGTGCATCTGTGTTACCTAAACTTGGTTCTCATCTCGCTCTTTCCTTCACTCTGCAGCTTCCAGGAGGGAGTATTCCAGTGTCAGTAATTATTGATTCCGGCGCATGCAGCTGTTTTATCGATTTGACCTTTGCTGCCAACCATCGTATTCTGCTTCAACCTAAGGCTCAGGGGCTTGCTGTCCATCTAGCGGATGGATCTATCCTTAGTTCAGGCCCGGTCACTCAAGAGACCGTCCCCTTGCTGGCCACCATGGGTACCCACCATCAGGAGCTTCTGCGTCTGTATGCCATCTCTTCTCCTCTCTTCCCTATTATCCTAGGGATGCCCTGGCAGCAGGCCCACAATCAAAGTATCAACTGGGCCACAGGAGAAGTCAAATTTCTCTCTGAGTATTGCCAACAGCATTGTTTACAGCAATCTTCTGACATGACCTCCCAACTCCTGTGCTTGGACTCAGATGCTGAACTACGTCAGTCCGTCCCTGAAGCTTATCTGGACTTCCTGGATGTATTTAGTAAAAAAGGAGCAGAAACCTTGCCCCCTCATAGGCCGTATGACTGTCCTATAGAACTGTTACCTGGTACTGAAGTTCCATTTGGGAGAATCTTCCCGTTAACTGAGCAGGAGTTAGACACATTAAAGACTTACATAGATGAAGACTTGGAAAAAGGGTTCATTCGTCCTTCTACCTCCCCAGCCGGTGCCAGCATCTTCTTTGTCGAGAAGAAGGACCACTCGTTACGTCCCTGCATCGATTACCGGGAGTTGAATAAGATCACCATTAAGAATCGTTATCTCTTGCCTTTAGTACCTGAACTTTTTCAAAGATTAGGAACCGCAGTCATATTCACGAAACTAGATCTCCGCGGAGCTTATAACTTGATCCGTATCAGAAAAGGGGACGAATGGAAGACGGCCTTCCGTACTCGATTCAGGCACTTCGAGTAACTTGTCATGCCATTTGGATTATGCAACGCTCCGTCAACCTTCCAACATTTCATCAACGATATTTTCCGTGATTACCTGGATCTGTATGTAATAGTATACCTTGACGACATCTTGATCTTCTCCTCTTCACTAACCGATCACCGTAGACATGTCTGCAATGTCCTAACCCGGCTTAAGCAACACGGCCTCTATGCAAAACTCGAGAAATGCGAGTTTGAACGTCAATGTATTCAGTTCTTGGGCCTAGTCATCTCAGTGGAGGGTATTAGGATGGACCCCCAAAAGGTGTCTGCTATTCTGGATTGGCCCGCTCCGATAGATAAAAAAGGGGTACAACGCTTCATTGGCTTTGCCAATTTTTACCGGAAGTTTATTAAAGGTTTTTCTGCAATCATCGCTCCAATCACCGAATTGACCAAACAGGGAACCCGATTCTCTTGGACTGACAAAGCCCAGTTGGCTTTCGAAAGACTCAAAAAGCTATTTACTTCAGCCACCATTTTGAAACACCCTAACCCTGTCCTACCATTTGTCTTGGAGGTCGACACTTCGGAGATCGCAGTGGGAGCGGTGCTCTCTCAACGACAGGGCGCCAAGGCCCTCCTCTATCCAGTAGCGTTCTTTTCACGCAAACTTTCAATTTCGGAAAGAAATTATGATGTGGGTGGATCGAGAACTTCTAGCCATCAAGGCGGCCCTGGAGGAATTGCGTTACCTATTGGAGGGTGCTGCACATCCTATTCTGGTCTACACTGACCACAAGAATCTGGAATACCTGAAAACAGCCAAAAGATTAAGACCTCGTCAGGCCAGATGGGCACTTTTTTTCTCACGATTCCAGTTTCACATAACTTACAGGCCCGGTTCCAAGAATATAAAGTCAGATGCTCTTTCCCGCATGTTTTACGATTCAGAGAAGACCGTATCTCCCGATACGATTCTTCCTTCAGGGAACTTCCTGCTCCTCCAAGGGGACCTTGTTTCACGGATAAGACAGGCCTTGGTGGGAATGCTTCCGTACCCCGAAACAGATTGGAGAGAGGGCCTGTTTTGGCGAAGAGACAAGATCGTGGTTCCCGAGAAGCTCAGGGTGACTGTGGTGGAACTATGTCATGATCATAAGTTGGCCGGACATTTCGGTGTCCTGAAAACCACTGAGCTGGTACAGCGCACCTTCTGGTGGCCTCAATTAGCCTGTGACTGTAAAAATTTTGTGGATTCATGCAACACTTGTGCTCGGAGTAAGAACACCAGGACAAAGGCCTGGGGATTATTAAAACCCTTACCTGTTCCAGAGAGGCCATGGAAGATGATATCAATAGACTTCATCGTGGAATTGCCCCCCTCCGAGGGTTTCTCTATTATTTTTGTTGTGGTAGACAGGCTGTCGAAGATGGCACATTTCCTCCCCATGAAGGGTACACCTTCGGCTATGGATACGGCAAAGATTTTTGTCAAAGAAGTGGTTAGGTTACATGGAGTCCCAGCAAGCATTGTGTCCGATCGGGGTGTTCAATTCACTTCAAGGTTCTGGAAGGCCCTCTGTGGTTCCCTCGAAATTGGCCTTTTCATCCGCCTATCATCCCCAGACGAACGGGCAAACTGAGAGAACCAACCAGACCTTGGAGCAATACCTCAGGTGCTTCTCCGCCTTCTCTCAGGATGACTGGGTTTCCTTATTACCCGTTGCAGAATTCTCCTATAACAACTCCATGCCATCAATCAAACACCATTTTACGCTAATTACGGGTTCCATCCATCTTTTCTACCAATCTCAGTACCTGAATGCTCCGTTCCGGCCGTCTCAGAGACTATGAATTTCTTTTTCACCAACAATAAGATCCTACAAGAGACTATGGCCAAATCCCAGGATTACAATAAAAGAATGTTTGATAAGAAGAGGCGTGGAGAATTGATCTTGGAGTCTGGCAACCAAGTGTGGTTGTCCACAACTAACCTGAAAATGTCTTGTCCCTCTAGGAAATTAGGCCCTAAGTTTATGGGTCCGTTCCCAGTGAAGAGGAAAATAAATGACGTGACCTATGAACTTGATTTGCCAGACTCTCTAAAAGTACACCCGGTCTTCCATGTGACGCTGCTGAAACCTGCTACCTCTAATCCTTTTGCTGGTCGCACTGTCGGCCCACCCAAACCTGTCATAATTGACAACGAAGAGGAATTCGAGGTAGAGGCAATCCTTGACTGTAGGAAAAGGAGGAATGGAATTCAGTATCTTATTAAATGGAAGGGCTATGGTCCGGAGGACAATTCCTGGGAACCAGAAAACAATTTACATGCCCTGGAACTTTTACAGACTTTCAGAAATGTTCATGCCTCCAAGTTGGCCCGGCTGGGCATCCAGAGGCTGCCCTTAGGGAGGGGGCACTGTCAGAGAGCTCACCTTGCTGGTCATGGGATTGGCCACCAGAGGGTGTGCCTGTGAGCAAGCCAGCCTATTTAAGTTTGTCAGGCACTCTGTTCAGTGCTGCCTGATCATCAGCTTCCTGTGCCATAGTTCCTGTTTCCTGTCTTGTCTTCCTGTTTACCTGATCTCCTGACGACCCGGATTGCCCTTGGATTCTCCTGTTTGCTGCCTGTACCTGACCTTGGCCTGTTTGACTCCGCTTCTGCCTGCTCCTATTGTACCTTGCTGCCAGTCTGTTGCCGAACCCTGCTTGTGTCCCGATCTGCCTGTCTTGCTCCTGCTCAGCACCTGTTACCAGTGTTACGGACTACTGACCTGTTGTCTGAAGATCATCTCTCATCCTGTACCTGGATCTCTTCAGCAGGCTCTCATACCATTCTGCACTCTCGTGCCTCCTGTCTGCTCTACCAGGGGCCGTGAGTCGGATAAGTAAGGGAGTCTACCCTCTGCCCAAGCGGACTCATCAGTCTGGTAAGTAAAAGTCTGACACTATCCCTGTGAAAAGGAAAATCAATGAGGTATCCTATGAACTGTGTTTACCTGACTCACTTGAAATCCACCCTGTGTTTCATGTATCACTTTTGAAGCCTGCTGTAGATGATCCTTTTCCTGATAGGGGCACCAGGGTCCCTGAACCAGTTTTGGTGGACGGTAATGAGGAGTATGAAGTGGAGGCCATCCTTGATTGCAGAAAAAGATCTGGGCAAGTACAGTTTTTGATTAAGTGGAAGGGGTATGGTCCGGAAAATAACTCATGGGAACCTGACAGCAATATTCATGCCAAATGGTTGATTCATGCCTATTTCTCTGCTCATCCTGAAAAGAAAAGTTATCTGGGCATCTGGAGGCTGCCCGTTGGGAGGGGGCAATGTCAGGGGCATATCAGTGGCCGTCGGGCAAATATGCGTGCACGCAGGTGCACGAAGGGCCTTTCCAGGGCAGTTCTGCTTAACTCTCCACCAGGGGGCGCCGGAGCGCTCCCGCGTGTGCCTGTACGCACGTGCGCGTGCGCCTGTGCACGCGCCCATTCGCGCTAGCGCTGTTTTGGCGCCAAGGGCCTTTTAAAAGAATGTCAGATGCTTCTGTCAGGTGCTGTTTTTCTGCAGCTCTGTACCTGAGTTCCTGTATCCTGCCTGTTGTTGTGACCCGGCTCTGACCATTCTCCAGTCTCCTATCCGACCCGGCCTGCCTGACCTTGCTTATATCTTGTGACCCGTTGCCGAACTCCTGCCTGCCTGACTATTCTTGGATCATCCCTCTTGCTATATACTTGCCTGATCTCCTGCCAAACGGACTGTCTGACCTTGCTTTGCCTGTGTCCTGTGACGCTGCTTCCAGCCTGCTCTGCCAAGCTTCAGATCCTGCTGCTCCTTATCATCCACCTGCCTGCCTACTGGCCTGCATCAGTCTACCTGCATCTGCAGTTCAGCCATCCCTGAGGGACGTCCTTTCAGTTCCAGTGCCTGCTTCTGCTGGAACCTGCATCAGGCCCTCCTACCCACTGTGCTCAAGAGACCACTGTTCCCACTTCCAGTGGCTCCTGAACCAGCGTTTAAGAGAGGTCTCCTTCTACCAGTCGGGCTCAACTACCAGATACCTAACAGCATCCCAGCTCCATGACTGGAAAAGAAGGCCAGGCCTGACACCGGACCCCGTTCACTCCTCCATGGGGAAAGAAGATACTACGAGTGCCGAGCCCCACCATCCATGCCACACAGATCTCTGGGGTGAAAGGTAAACTTGGCCCGCCCAATACTGACATCAAAACCTGTGATTGGTTAGGTGGACTTAACTGTAAATAGTGACAACGAGGATCGAGGCAACGAGGATAGAGGCAACTCTATGCCAAAATAAAAAATAAATGGCGTGGGGGTCCCCCCAAAATCCATACCAAACCATTATCCGAGCATGCAGCCTGGAGGACAGGATAAGGGGGTGAGCGAGCGCTCCCCCTCCTGAACCATACCAGACCACATGCCCTTAACATGGGAAAGGTGTTTTGGGGTCCGACTCAAAGCACCTTGTCCCCATGTTGATGGGGACAAGGGCCTCATCCCCACAACCCTTGCCTGGTGGTTGTGGCTGTCTGTGGGTCGGGGGCTTATCAGAATCTGGAAGCCCCCTTTAACAAGGGGGCCCCCAGATCCCACTCCCCCACTATGTGAATGGGTAGGGGTACACTGTACTCCTACCCATTCACCAAAAAAAGTGAAAAGTCAAAAAGTAAAAAACACAAAAGACAGTTTTTGACAATTCCTTTATTTAAAAAAAAAAGTGTCCTGCGA
This sequence comes from Aquarana catesbeiana, assembly GCF_042186555.1. Lineage (NCBI taxonomy): Eukaryota > Metazoa > Chordata > Amphibia > Anura > Ranidae > Aquarana > Aquarana catesbeiana. Next base: position 259,237,128 of record NC_133327.1, on the reverse strand, counting down.
TATCCATCCTTCTTCAATTAAGGTGCAGACAGACCCGAAAAAAAAGAAAACTGGATGACCCCTCAGATGGCACATGACTTTAGAAGGGGCGGGGTCACTCGGTTACGTTACCGGGTGGCCCCACTCCTGCCTATATAACAGCTGTCACCGCGAAAAGACAGCAGTCGGCGGGAAGCCTCCCATCGAGGCGGAGCTTTTTTTTAAAAAATTGGGGTCTGTCGGCGCAGTGGTTGAAGAAGGATTGACATTGTGGGACACTTTTTTTTTTTAATAAAGGAATTGTCCTTACCCCATATCCATTCACATGGGGGGAGGCTGAGATCTGGGGGCCCCCTTGTTAAATGTGGCTTCCAGATTCTGATAAGCCCCCCGCCCGCAGACCCCCACAACCACTGGCCAAGGGTTGTGGGGATGAGGCCCTTGTCCCCATCAACATGGGGACAAGGTGCTCTGGGGGGACCCCAAAGCACCCTTCCCATGTTGAGGGCAAGCGGCCTGGTATGGTTCAGGGGGGGGCGCTCCCTCGTCCCTCCTATCCTGGCCTGCTAGGTTTCATGCTCGAATAAGGGTCTGGTATGGATTTTGGGGGGGACCCAAGCCAATTTTTTTTTTAATTTTGGCGCAGGTTTCCCTTAAAATCCATTCCAGACCTGAAGGGCCTGGTATGTATTTTGGGGGGACCCTATGTCATTTTTTTTATTTTGCAGCAGGGTTCTCCTTAACCACTTCAATACACTGTGTTATATATACTACACTGCCTGCACTGACTGAATATAGAGTCTACCCTGAATATCTAGTCTACACTATATATATATATATATATATATTAAATACACTGCCTGCACGGCACTAACTAACCGGCCTGCCTAATCTAGCTCAATCTATGTAAGCAGCCTTATATAGTGTGCAGTGTAGACTTAGTCCCCCTGAGCCATGATTGTCAAAGGCACCCTGACTTTGGCCAATTATATCTCTCGTAGCAGAACGCGCTGTGTTTGGCCAAAGCATGCAGGTCAGATGCATGCTTTGACCAATCATCATACGTCAATGCACTGCAATCTCGCAGTGCATTATGGGGCGTTCCATGGCACTCAAATTTCTCATGAACGCCCCGCATATGTTCGGTTCGTTTGCGAGCAAGCGAACACCCGATGTTCGAGTCAAACTTACATTTGTTTCGAACCACAGGCTCATCCCTAAGAGTAATGCGTAGCACACCATGGCAAACAGTTGGTGTGGACAAATTACATTAATGCTGGAAAGGGGCCTAAAGGGGCATGGTTAAATAAAATAAAATTCTTCTTGTACCCATAAAATATGGTTAGTTTGCTGTGCCACAAGTAAATACAGACATGTATAAACCAGTCAGCACAATCATTAAAAAATAAATTAATAAAACTTTTTCATTACATATGCTTTGGGTACACTGAAAATACAGACAGAGAGCTAAGACTCTGTCTAAGCCGACCTTAAAGCAGAAGTTCTCTAGAATAGCCAAAGACTGCAACTAATCTATTGGGGCACTGTGATAGGGGCAACTAATCAATGGGGGCACTATGATGGAGAAATTTAATCTATGGGGACACTGTGGTGGACAAATTACATTAATGCTGGAAGGGGCTTAAAGGGGCATGGTTAAATAAAATAAAATTTTTCTTGTACCCATAAAATAAGGTTAGATTGCTGTGCCACAAGTAAATACAGACATGTATAAACCAGTCAGCACAATCATTAAAAAATAAATTAATAAAACTTTTTCATTACATATGCTTTGGGTACACTGAAAATACAGACAGAGAGCTAAGACTTTGCCTAAACCGACCTTAAAGCAGAAGTTCTCTAGAATAGCCAAAGACTGCAACTAATCTATTGGGGCACTGTGATGGGGGCAACTAATCAGAGGGGGCACTATGATGGGGAAATTTAATCTATGGGGACACTGTGGTGGTACAACTGATCTATAGGGTAACTGCTAGATAGGGGCTCTGCGGTGGGGCACAGTGATGGGGATACCAATCTATAGGGGCACCATGATGGGGCTACTAATCTATGAAGGCACTGTGATGGGGGCAAATAATCTATGGAGACATTTTTTTTTTAAATCAGAAGAAAAAATGTATTTTGTCATTTACAATACAGGATATATGCCATTCAGTGTACAATAGAAAAAGAAGCATATCATTGGTATTGAGACATAAATTAATAAAGTAAAGTTCTCTTTCAATGATATTCTGCCGGTAAGTATAGTGCATACAGAACCATGTAAACCAGAAGTACAAAGATTGACATATATATGATGACATAGCCTAACTAAGAAGAAAGACTAATGCCCCGTACACAAGATTGTATTTTCCGACAACAAAACCATGGATTTTTTTCCCAAGGATGTTGGCTCGAACTTGTCTTGCATACACACGGTCACACAAATGTTGGCCAAAAATTTAGAACGTGAGAACGTGGTGACATACAAGACGTACGACGAGCCGAGAAAAAGGAAGTTCAATAGTCAGTGGGGCTCCTTCTGCTTGATTCAGAGCATGCATGAACTTTTGTGCGGCGGACTTGTGTACACACGATCAGACTTTCCGACAACAAGTTTTGTTGTTGGAAAATTTGAGAACCTGCTCCCGAATATTTGTGTGCGGAAATTCCAACAGCAAATGTTTGATGGACTTTCGGACAACAAGCTCACATCGAACATTTCCGTCTGTGTGTACGCACAGACGGCGTGTGTAACCTATCCAAACCCTCAGAGCCCTGAGGATAAACCAAAAACAAAGAAACACGACCCACCAAATTCACCAATGCCAAATGAGATCCTATGTAGTGTGAGACCCAGTCAGCCACTATTCTGGGCTTCCTACATCATTCATCTCTGTAGGAGTCTGTCTCTAATCAGCTGATGCGGTGCTAATCCCGGGACATCCAGCCAGGTCTGCCACATTGAGTAGAATTTATGTGAGACATTTCTATGTTGGTACTTCAACTTTTCCTGTATCAATAATTTATTAACATGCTCCACCCATTGCCGCCTGGTGGGCACCCTGGGAACAATCCAATATTGTGCGATCAGTTTATGTGCAACATACAGCAGTTGCAAAACCGCAGTGTGAGCTTGGGGAGTTAGGGACTCTGCGTCCAGGGCACCCAGCAAGCACAAAACCGGGTTCCGTGGGATAATAACCCTTTCATGACTAAGCCTATTTTTGACATTTGGTGTTTACAAGTTAAAATCCGAATTTTTTGCTAGAAAATTACTTAGAGCCCCCAAACATTATATATTTTTTTTAGCAGAGAATCTAGAGAATAAAATGGTGATTGTTGCAATAGTTTATGTCACACGGTATTTGTGCAGCGGTGTTTTAAATGTAACTTTCTGGGAAAAGGGACACTTTCATGAATGTTAAAAAAACAAAACAGTAAAGTTAGCCCAATTTTTTTGTATAATGTGAAAGATGATGTTACGCCGAGTAAATAAATACCAAACATGTCACGCTTTATAATTGCACGCACTCGTGGAATGGCGACAAACTACGGTACCTAAAAATCTCCATAGGCGACGCTTTAAATTTTTTTTACGGTTACCAGGTTAGAGTTACAGAGGAGGTCTAGTGCTAGAATTATTACTCTCACTCTGACGATCGCGGTGTTACCTCACATGTGTGATTTGAACACCGTTTACATATGCAGGCACGACTTCCGTATGCGTTTTCTTTGCTGCGAGAGCTCGCGGGCACGGGGGCACTTTAAAAAAAAAATGTTTTCTTATTTATTTTATTTATTTTTATATTAATAAATTGTGTTATAAAAAAAAAATTTGAACACTTTTATTGCTGTCACAAGGAATGTAAACATCCCTTGTAACAGTAATAGGTGGTGACAGGTACTCTTTATGGAGGGATCGGGGGTCTAAAAGACCCCCAATCCCTCCTTTGCACTTCAAAGTATTCAGATCACCATTTTCAGCGACTATGAATACTGTATATTTTTTTAAAACCGGCGCCATTGGCAGCCGAGTAAACGGGAAGTGACGTCATGGCGTCACTTCCGTGTTTACAATCAGGAGACTGGAACGAAGCCTTTTCCAGCTTCGTTCCAGTCTGTCCCTAGCCGCCGAAGGCATCGGATTGTCGATCGGGTCTCCCGGCGGGACGGGAGGCCCGTTGAGAGTGGCGGGAGGCGGCAGGAGGAGGGGAGTCCCCTCTCGCTCCTCCGGTATAACAGCCGAGTGGCTTTTAGCCGCATCGGTTGTTATCCCTGGAAAGCCGATCGCTGGCTCTAAAAAAGGTACCGGAATGATGCCTGCAGCTAACCCCCAAAAGCTGAGGCCGCACATCTGCGTACACTCGGCGGCAAGGGGATAAACACAAAAGCGTGAGAGATCACGTCAAGAACCTCCTTCCAGTAACCTAAAAGCTTGGGGCACTTCCAAAGCATATGAATAAGGTTGCCATGATCTCTCTCCCTATGGAGATCATATTTCAAGTAGAAGCAGAGCGATGCGACTAAGCGGCTCAAAGTGCTCCATCCTTCTGATCCAGCCATTGTGCCGCAGAAGTAGGATGATCAAAGAAGTGGATCTCTCCCAGCACAAGCACCCAGAGGCATGCAGGATACAGCATGGCATATTGTAGATTAAGATCTCAGTGTCTCTTTTTCACAACTATGAACTTTGCACGCTGTTTTTGAAGTTCCGCAGAGAAGTCCAGGAATATCGATATTTTGGAGTTGTCAATAGCCATAGCGCCACTCATGGTTCTAGCTTTGGAGAGTATAGCACCTCTGTCCTTGTATTTCAATAGTTTGAACAGAAATGGGCGCGGGTGGTTGCCCAGTGGCAAAGGCCGTGTTGGGACCCTATGCGCCCTCTCACCTACAAACAGGTGGGAAAAGGTAGCTTTGCCAAAGGTAGAGTGAAGCCATTGCTCAATAAAAGTGACAGGATTTTTGCCCTCGGCCCGCTCAGGGATACCCAGGGCGCTCAAATTGTTGCGATGCATTCGATTTTCTCGATCATCCGGGCGGGCGGCATGCTGGGCTGTGAGATGACAATTGTATTTTAGATCCCTTTGCATGGGGGCCATCATCCTCCACTGTATTCACTCTGCCATCCAGGGCAGAGGTGCGCTCCCGCAGTTTTTACATATCATGTCACACAAATGAGATCTCTGCCTTCACCCCTTTAAGTTCATTAGTGAGGGCAGAGATAGACATATTGCAGGACGTTACAGCAGAGAATATATCATGTAAAGTGGGCTTGGTTCCTCTGCATCTGGGGAAGATGCATGTGGCACAGGAAAAATGTCCCCAGAAGTACTCACTGTCTTCCACTCAGGGGGCGATCTTCCTGCATCCTCCAGCGGGACAATGTCATCAGCTTTGGATTGACCCCCCTGAGACATCTCCCTGGGCAGAGAAGGAAGGCAGGTGTTCTTTGGGAGTTTTTCCACCGAAGAGGAGCTTCCGAGCAGCTTCCTTGTATTCCTCCTTGGAGAAGGGTTTTGACCAGGCACCATCTTGGCCAGTATCCTCCATGAGGCCTCGGTTGTCCTTGAGCTGTTTTGCAATATCAGCAGTGATAGTGGAGTAGCGGGAATGTGGGTCACAGGTGCTGGGACGCCGGTACTGTGCAGCTGGGGTCCGTAGAAGAACGATGTCAGGTGGGTACAGAAAAATAGCATACATTTTCGGCGGATAAGGAGACGGAAGCGACCAGCTACATCTGCTGCTCAGCCAAGCCCCCTATGGGGACATTTTGATGGGGCAACTGATCTATGGGGCATCGTGATAGGGGCAAGTAATCTATGGGGACATTCTGATAGGGCAACTAATCTATAGGGGCGCTGGGATGGGGCAACTAATCTATGGGGGGTGTTAGAAACCATGAACCAGACCGAGACACAAGTACAGTAAAATCACGCTTGTTTATTAATAAAAATAAAAAGGTAAATAGAGTAAGCATAGTCAAAGCATAGCCAGAGTCCAGTAACCAGATAGGGTAGTCAGCCAGGCCAGAGTTCAGTAACCAGATCGGGTAATTATCCAAGCCAGAGTTCAGTAACCAGATCAGGTAATCAGCCAGGCCAGAAGTCAGGGATCCAAGTAGAGGAACAGCAAGCAGGATAAGGAGCCAGAAGGGATGTCAGCAAAGACAGTCTTTAAACAGGAACACAGGAGATGGTTTCTTGTGATGTGACCAAGGCGAAGGCAGGAATGAAGTGAGCTGGAGATCTTTAAGTAGGCAGGACTGACGAGCAGATCCACAACAGCTGGTTAATTGTGGAGAGAGATGAGAGCTGGCAATTAGCCGACAGCTGAGCGGACAGCTCAGAGAAGGAAGGGCTGAGCCAGCCCTGACAGTACCCCTCTCCTCAACGACCCCTCCCCTTCAGAGGACCACCGGGCTTGAGGGGAAAATGTCTATGGAAATCATGGAGGAGGGCAGGAGCATGTACGTCCGAGGATGAGACCCGGGAGCGTTCCTCCGGACCATAACCCTTCCAATGCACCAGGTACTGTATGCGCCCACGGAACCTATGGGAGTCAACAATGGATTGTATCTTATACTCCTCATGGTTCTCAATCTGTATAGGGTGAGGACATGGCACCAAGGTTGTAAAGCAGTTGCAGACCAACAGTTTCAATAAGGAGACATGACACACATTTGAGATGCGCATACTAGGAGGAAGGTCTAACGCGTAGCCACTGGGTTAATCCTGCGAAAGGATACGGAAAGGCACAATAAACCGAGGTGCGAACTTCAGTGAGGGAACACGAAGTCGGAGGTTGTGAGATGACAGTCAGACCCTGTCCCCAACCTGGTAGGAAGGTGCAGGCAGGCATCTGCGGTCAGCATGGAGTCTGTACCTATCATTAGCATGACGCAAAGTCTCCTGGACTTGTGCCCAAGTGGAACAAAGACCACGGAGATGCTCCTCAAGCATAGGAATACTCTGCGGAACAAACGAGTCAGGCAACATGGAAGGCTGGAAACCATAAGTCACCATAAACTGAGACAATCGGGAAGCAGAATTCAAGGTACTGTTGTGAAAAAACTGCCCATGGTAATGGGTCTGACCAGTTGTTGTGATGGTCAGAAATATAGCAATGTAGGAATTGCTGTAAGGACTGTTTGGCTCGTTCTGCAGCCCCATTAGACTGCGGGTGATATGCAGAGGAAAAAGCAAGCTGAATTCCCAACTGTGCACAAAAGGCTTGCCAGAACCGGGACACAAACTGACTACCCCTGTCCGAGACAATCACCTTGGGTAGCCCATGAAAGCGAAAGATCTCCTTCTTGTTAAGTGGAATACAATGACACATCTTTGACAACTGGTCAACCACCATAAGGATAACTGTGTTGCCTTGGGAGTTGGGCAACTCCACAATGAAATCCATAGACAGGTGGGTCCAGGGCCTCTCTCCATTGGGTATGGGTTGTAGGAGGCCCACTGGAAGGTGTCGTGGAGTCTTACTCTGAGCACACACGGAACAGGCAGCTATGAAGGCAGTTACATCAGCACGTAGACTAGGCCTCCAGAATTGTTGGGAAATGGCCCAAACAAGTTGATTCTTACCAGGATGGCCAGCTGCCTTGGGAGAATGGTAAGTCTGGAGCACGGCAGTATGGAGACACTCTGGGACAAAGCAGCAGTCACAAGGTTTCTCAGGAGGAGCATGGACCTGAGCAGCAAGAATTTTGTCACCCAAAGGAGAAGTAAGACTGGTGCGAACCATATCCAGAATACGATCAGGAGGAATCATAGGAACCGGAACCTACTCCAACTTGGATATGGAGGAAAATTGTCGTGACAAGGCATCAGCCCTTACATTCTTAGTACCGGGTAAGAATGAGACAAGGTAATTGAAACTTGACAAGAAAAGAGCCCATCGTGCCCTTCTGGGAGAGAGGCATTTAGCCTCAGACAAGAATGTGAGATTCTTATGGTCAGTAAGAATGAGAACCGGCACAGTGGTACCTTCAAGGAGATGTCTCCATTCTTTCAGGGCTAAAATGATTGCCAACAGCTCTCTGTCACCAATCTTGTAATTGCACTCGGCAGGTGACAACTTCTTGGAAAAGTAGCCACAAGGATGCATAGCACTCTCAGAGGTAGGACGTTGAGACAGAAGGGCGCCAACACCAGTCTCAGAAGCATCAACCTCAAGGATAAAAAGTAACGTAGGATCAGGATGTGCCAACACAGGAGCAGAAACAAAGGCAACCTTGAGACTTTCAAAGGCCTTAATGGACTCCAGAGACCAACTCTGTGGGTTACTGTTCTTTCTGGTCATATCGGTCTAGGGCTTGACCAGAGACGAGAAGTTACGAATAAACTTCTGATAATAGTTGGCAAAACCCAGGAAACACTGCAGAGGACGTAACCCCACGGGTTGAGGCCACTGTAGGACTGCCGAAAGTTTCTCTGGGTCAATCCCATCGAAAAACTAGCAGTGGAAATGACATAGCCCAGGAATTTAACCTCTTCCGATGGAACTCACACTTCTCCAGTTTACAATAGAGATTGTTCTCTCTTAATTTCTGAAGCACACTACAGACATCTGTGTGGTTGCTCTCCAGGGACTTGGAAAATATGAGGATATCATCGAGATAAACCACCACACATAACTGCAACAAATCTCGGAGGACATCGTTAATAAATTCCTGGAAAACTGCCGGGGCATTACAAAGGCCAAAAGGCATTAAGAGATACTCATAATGGCCTGTTCTGGTATTAAACGCCGTTTTCCACTCGTCGCCCTCCTTAATCCTCACAAGATTATAAGCCCCTCTCAGATCAAGCTTAGTGAAAACTGTTGCTCCCTTGAGGCGGTCAAATAACTGTAATCAACAGGATCAGGTAGGCATTCTTAATCGTGAAACGATTGAGACCCCTATAATCAATACAAGGTCTCAGTTCACCGCTCCTCTTCTTCACAAAGAAGAAACCAGCACCAGCAGGAGACGAGGATTTGCAGATGAAACCCCGAGAAAGTGTGTCTGCAACATACTCCTCCTGTCAGAGAAGTGTTCTATCCAGCCGCATCAGCCGTATTCCTGCCCGCATGCGCGCTGGAACAGCGCTCCGGGGCACGCACGCGGCTCGATGGAACGGCGCGCGTACCAGCGCGCGCCCAACGTGACGCTCTGGTGCCCAGACTGGTTGCTGGTTTGTCTTCAGCTTCCCGTTTGAATCTGCTTCCTGCATTTGATTACTTGTTGTGACCCGGACCGTTCCTGACTACTCTGCTCTTCTCCTGAATTTGACCCTCGGCCAGCTTTACGGACTTGCCTGCCTTCTCCAGTGTTTGACTCTCTGCCTGTGATCCAGATTTACCTGCCTTCTCCAGTGTTGACTCTCTGCCTGTGACCTGGACTTTGCCTTATATTTCGTGTTTGACCCTCAGCCAGTTCTGTTTAATCAGGCTCAGCTCAGCAGCCATGTTCTCAAGGAACTCTACACAACTCCTATCCTGCCTGTTGGTGGCCTGTGCCTCTTCGTGCCACCCATTCCCTGTATCACCTCCAGGGGGTGGGGTGCGCCTAGTCGCAAGGGTGAACCGCTCTCAGCATCTCAGCCTTGGTAAGTACTTACCTGACAGTGACAGTACAAACCAGCTCCTGTGCCAGCAGGTCTCTGCACTCACCGATGCAGTCCAGAAACTGCAAGAAGGCTATACCCAAATTGATGGCCGCCTTCAGCAACTCTCCGGACCACCCATACCCACAGCCGCAGCTCCTGCACCTACCAGTGGGGCTGCCTCCTCTCAAGCTTCTTCAAATCCAACTGTGGTAATGGTGCTCCCCGAGCCCAGGGTCCCCATGCCGGAGCGATTTGCAGGCGATCGCAAGAAATACAGGGCCTTCAAGAATGCCTGCTCCCTTTACCTAGCTCTTCAGCCCAGGACTTTTTCTTCTGAAGTGGTAAAGGTGGGGTTCATTATCTCCCTTCTAGCTGAAGAACCACAAGCCTGGGCCCACAGTCTGATGGAACAAAGGAGCCCTGCGTTAAACTCAGTAGATTCCCGTTTTGAAAGCATGGCACAACTTTATGACGATCCACAGCACACTGCCACGGCTGAAACAATTTTGCATAACCTGTCTAAAGGGCGAAGGCCAATAGAGGACTATACAATTGAGTTCCAAAAATGGGCGGTTGATACTGGCTGGAACAAACCTGCCTTGAAATAACAATATCGTCAAGGATTGTCTGAGGTCCTTAAGGACGAACTAGCCAGGGTGGAAAACCCTGCTACTCTAGAGGAGCTAATCCAGTCAGCCACCAAATTAGACAGGCACATGCGCGAGCGGCGCTCAGAGTGCTTCCAGGTTCCTCGACCTAACTGGATGCTTCCTAAGCCAACTCCCAATCATCCGCCCTTTCCAGCTCCTTCTGCCACTTCGGCTCCTGAAGTCGAGCCTATGCAACTTGGACTGGTTCGTGCTCCTCTTACCCCCAAGGAGAGGCAACGCAGGCGTCAAGCTAATCTGTGCCTATACTGTGGGGGTACCGGTCATTTTCTTTGCAACTGTCCGGTGAGACCTAGTAAGTCTTATCCACAATTTGTTATGAACTATCAAGTCACTGGCGTTCCCAAGACTTATGTCGCTCTCTTTATCTCCCTACAGCTAGTGGAAAAGAAAACCCGCCTGCCAGCTATAATTGATTCTGGAGCTTGTAGCTATTTTTTGGATGTCTCGCTGGCGCAAAGACTGCATATCCCTCTTCAGACCAAAGTACAAAGTCTTCAGGTACATCTGGCTGATGGGTCTCTTCCTTGTTCAGGACTCATTACTCAAGAAACCAGACCCATTCGCACCACCACGAACTCAGGCCTTCAAGAGTTCCTGCGCTTCGATCTCATTTCTTCTCCTATATTTCCTATTATCTTAGGGCTCCCCTGGCTGCAGGCACATGAACCCCAAATTAATTGGAACACTAAAGATGTCTCTTTTTCCTCCTAATACTGCTTCCAGCACTGCCTCATTCCGGCTCCAATTGGTTGTTCAGCTGTCACACCTGTACCTGACAACCTTCAACATGTTCCCTAAGTGTACCTCGAGTTCCAAGATGTGTTCGACAAACAAAGGGCTGACTTCTTATCGCCTCACCGGTCTTACGACTGCCCTATTGACCTTCTGCCTGGCTCTGAAGTCCCTTTTGGCCGCATCTTCCCGCTATCAGAAACTGAACTAAGGGCTCTCAAGAATTACATTGACGAAAATCTGGAGAAGGGTTTTATCCGTCCTTCCTCCTCACCAGTTGGAGCCGGTATCTTTTTTGTGGAAAAAAAGGACGGGTCTCTGAGGCCGTGCATTGATTACAGGGAGCTAAATAAAATAACTATTAACCACTTCGCACCTGCGCTATAGCCGAAAGACGGCTGCAGCGCGGATGCTAACTGCCGGGAGGCCGTCCCTGGACATCCTGCTGTTTATTTCCGCGATGCAGGCTCCCGCGGGTGCGCTTCAGGGAAATTCTGTGCTGGCCATGTCACTTGGACACAGCCAGTCACAGATTGCCGTAAACGGCCAATCGAAGCGGCTGTTTACAGCGCGATCGCAGCTTCCAATGGGAGATGATCTCAAATGTAAACATATGAGATCATCTCTCATTGCCGGCTCTCCCTCCTCCCACAGAGACCGCGTGTGAGGACGGAGAGCAACCTGTGCTTCAGAGTGTGAGATTGTGAGTGCAAAAAACACATACACAGTGCCCACAGTACCTATCAGTGCCATCTGTCAGTGCTATCTGTCAGTGCCATCTGTCAGTCCCATCTGCCAGTGCCATCTGCCAGTGCCATCTGCCAGTGCCATCTGCCAGTCCCATCTGCCAGTGCCATCTGCCAGTGCTATCTGCCAGTGCCATCTGCCAGTCCATCTGCCAGTTCATCTGCCAGTGCCATCTGCCAGTGCCATCTGTCATCAGTGCCACCTGCCATCAGTGCCACCTGTCATCAGTTCCACCTGTCAGTGCCATCTGTCAGTGCAACCTGTCAGTGCAACCTATCAGTACCATCTGTCAGTACCATCTGTCATCAGTGCCACTTGTCAGTGCCACGTATCAGTGTCTTCAGTGTCATGTGTCATCAGTGCCACGTAAGAGTACCAGCTATCATCAGTGTCACTTGTCATCAGTGCCTTCTGTCATCACCAACAATGGCTAGAAGATTATATTCAGCTGAGGAGGCATACAATATTCTTGCGGGCGACGAGAGCAACGGGGAGCTCTCCGCTTCAGATTCCTCCTCATTTTCACATTCTGAGTCTGACGTGGACTACGAGCCTGTCCTAACCAGTGGTACACTGACAGCCTCAGAGGAGGAAGATGAGAGTCCGCCCGCCAGACGAAGGCGTACTGGTGAGGAGGCAGTGCCATCCACCAGCACCGCAGTGCCATCCACCAGCACCACAGTACCCCAGCAAAGGCCATGTACCAGTGGGGTGTCACCTCAGTCCCAAAGGGTTAGGTCCCATGCCAGCCTTCCCTATTCCCTTCAGAACCCCTTGTGGCTTCCTCCCAATTCAGGAGAAGCTAACGTTCCCCCTTTCACTGCCCAGCCAGGAGTCCAGGTGGACACAGAAAATTTTTCCCCGATAGACTTTTTCCATTTAATTTTTACTTAGGACATGCTTGCATCAATTGTGGCCCAGTGCAACCTGTATGCACAACAATTTATAGCAAGTAACCCAACGTCCTTCTATGCCCGTCCCTCTGAGTGGAGATCCCTAACAGTGGAGGAGTTTAAAAAATTTTTGGGCCTCACATTCTGTATTGGACTAAACAGAAAAAATTATTTATGTTCATATTGGTCTACCCTCCCCATCTACCACATGCCCATCTTTTCCTCAGTAATGCTCAGGACAAGATATCTCATGATTATGAGATTCCTACACTATAATGACAATACCCAGTGCCCTCCCTGAAATCACCCAAATTTTGACAAGCTTTATAAAATTTGGCCGCTAATAAATTATTTTTCTGAAATCTTCCCCCAGTTGTTTACCCCAGACCAACACATATGTGTGGATGAGTCCCTTATCAAATTTTCTGGCAGGCTGGCTTAAAACAATTTATTCCCACCAAAAGGGCCCGCTATGGGGTGAAGATGTACAAATTGTGCGATCGAGCTACAGGGTATACCTATGCCTTCATGGTATACGAAGGGAAGGACACTCAGCTACATCCTCCTAATTGCCCAGAATACATTGGATCAAGCGGGAAAGCCGTTTGGAAACTCATAAACCCACTCCTGGAGAAAGGCTACCATTTGTATGTGGAAAATTTTTATTCTAGTTTGCCCCTGTTCGGAAACCTTCACAGAAAGAACACTCCAGCATGCGGCACCATAAGGACGAACCGTAAGGGCTTTCCTCAAAGCTTCTTCAACAAGAAGTTAAGAAAAGGGGAGGCGTCAAGCTTACGGAATGAGGAAATTCTGGCTGTGAAGTGGAGGGACAGAAGGGACGTCTACATGCTTTCTTCGATCCACCACAATACATTTGTTGCGATCACCAGGAGGAATGGCCCAATCCAAAGGCCAACATGTATCCATGAATACAACATGTTCATGGGGGATGTCGACTTCAACGACCAGATGCTCGAACCCTACCTTTCCACTAGAAGAACATACCAGTGGTATAAAAAAGTTTCAATTTATTTGTTTAATTTGGCCATATACAACACCTATGTAATCTATTGCAACTCCACTGAAAGACCCAAACCCTTCCTTGGCTACCAGGAGGAAATCATGTGATTGTGATTAGCAGACTCTCTGAATGCCACTTTCCTGATAAAATCCCTCCCAGACCAACAGGCTAAAAACGTCAGAAAAAATGCTGGGTGTGCTCCAAACGAGGAGTGAGAAGAGACACCACTTATCGATTCTGTTTATATCTCTGCCTGATCTGGAACTGACCCTGGACTGTTATTCATCCACGCTTCTGCCTACCGATTCAGTTTATACCTCTGCCTGATTTGGAACTGACCCTGGACTGTTATTCGACCACGCTTCTGCCTTCCGATTCTGTACATACCTCTGCCTGACCCTGGACTGTTTGACCATGCCCCTTGGCTGCCTCTTAGACTGATCCTGTACCCTGCCAGTGGACTAGTGGGATTCAGAACACGGGGGTCTCACATATGTGAGGGGCTCCAGAATTGTTTTTCTGGATGAAGAAAACAATTTCATTTGTTTTCTCATTCCTAGATTAGGGTCTGGAGACTCGGAGGCTTCAAAGAGATTTGGGTGGGAGAAGCCTCTACCCCTGTCCCCATTCTGTCCTGAACGAGGCCCTACTTCTGCCTGCTGCCTGTAGGACCTATGCCATCATGCCTCTGCCTGTCGCATGAACTGACCACACCACATGGACCTGCCTACTACCAGGACCAATATATTGGCACTGCTGGCAATCTCTGCCTGCACTGACCCTGGACTGTAAATGGACAGTATTCCTGCCTGTTGCCTGGAAAACTGCGTTCCCTTTTGCTGACCAAGTCCCTGCCTGCTGCCTGGACCAGTGCTATCCTCCTGTGTACAACTGCGCTACTACAACCACAGGTAATCTTTTGTTTTCTCTTTGCTCAGCATAATGTATTTTGGGGTGTATTTCTTGGCATGTGAATGCTATGTGTCCCTAGAACACCTGATGGTGTTCCTTGCATGTTGGGCCTCTGTATGTGGCCAGGTTGTGTAAAAGTCTCACACATGTGGTATTGCTATTCTCAGGAGGAGTAGCAGAATGTATTTTGGGGTGTCATTTTTGCTATGTACATGCGATGTGTTGAAAATATCTTATAAATGCACAACTTTGCGTAAAAAAATGCGTTTTCATTTTTTTTTACACATTTTCCAAAAACTTCTGGAAAAAAATGAACCTTTCAAAAGACTCATTATGCCTCATAGATTAATATACGTTGGGGTGTTAGCTTTCCAAAATGGGGTCACTTTGTGGGCGTTTCTATTGTGCTGGTGCTCCAGGGCCTTCTAAAGTGTAATAGGTGGTTGAGAAATGAGATGTGTAATTTATGCTCCTAGAATGCCTGATGGTGCTATTTCAATATTGGGCCTCTGTATGTGGCCAGGCTGTGAAAAAA
This sequence comes from Aquarana catesbeiana, assembly GCF_042186555.1. Lineage (NCBI taxonomy): Eukaryota > Metazoa > Chordata > Amphibia > Anura > Ranidae > Aquarana > Aquarana catesbeiana. The sequence continues at coordinate 259,222,030 of NC_133327.1, read as the reverse complement.
TTTTAAACACTTTTGGTATCGCCATACTCATGAGGAGTAGCAGAATGTATTTTGGGGCATTATTTGTGGTATGTACATGCTATGTGTTGGAAATATCTTATAAATGCACAGCTTTGCGTAAAAAAAATGCGTTTTCATTTTTTTTCCACATTTTCAACAAACTTCTGATAAAAAATGAACTGTTCAAAAGACTCATTATGCCTCATAGATTATACGTTGGGGTGTTAGCTTTCCAAAATGGGGTCACTTTGTGGGAGTTTCCATTGTCCTGGTGCTCCAGGGCCTTCAAAAGTGTAATAGGTGGTTGAGAAATGAGATGTGTAATTTATGCTCCTAGAACGCCTGATGGTGCTATTTCAATATTGGGCCTCTGTATGTGGCCAGGCTGTGTAAAAGTCTCACACATTTGGTATCGCCATACTCAGGAGGAGTAGCAGAATGTATTTTGGGGTGTCATTTTTGCAACTGCGCTACTACCACCACAGGTAATCTTTTGTTTACTCTTTGCTCAGAATAATGTATTTTGGGGTGTATTTCTTGGTATGTGAATGTTATGTGTCCCTAGAACACCTGATGGTGTTCCTTGCATGTTGGGCCTCTGTATGTGGCCAAGTTGTGTAAAAGTCTCACACATGTGGTATTGCCATACTCAGGAGGAGTAGCAGAATGTATTTTGGGGTGTCATTTTTGCTATGTACATGCTATGTGTTGGAAATCTCTTATAAATGTACAACTTTATGTTAAAAAAAAAGCGTTTTCATTTTTTTTCCACATTTTCCAAAAACTTCTGGAAAAAAATGAACCGTTCAAAAGACTTATTATGCCTCATAGATTATACGTTGGGGTGTTAGCTTTCCAAAATGAGGTGTTTCCATTGTCCTGGTGGTCCAGGGCCTTCAAAAGTGTAATAGGTGGTTGAGAAATGAGATGTATAATTTATGCTCCTAGAACGCCTGATAGTGCTATTTCAATATTGGGCCTCTGAATGTGGCCAGGCTGTGTAAAAGTCTCACACATTTAGTATCGCCATACTCAGAAGGAGTAGCAGAATGTATTTTGGGGCGTCATTTGTGGTATACACATGCCATGTGAGAGAAATAACCTATTACAATGACAATTTTGTGGAAAAAAAAATCTTCATTTTGCAAAGAATTGTGGGAAAAATATGACAACATCAAAAACCTCACAATGCATCTTACTAAACACCTTGGAATGTCTACTTTCAAAAAGGGGTCATTTGGGGGGTATTTGTACTTTCCTGGCTTGTTCGGTTCGCAAGAAATGAGATAGGCCGTCAGTACAGCAGGTGTGATTAATTTTTTATGATTTGCACCACAGCTTGTAGACTCTCTAACTTTCACACAGACCAAATAATATCCACTAATTTGGGTTACTTTTACCAAAGATATGTAGCAGTATAAATTGTGGCCAAAATTTCTGAAGAAAAATTAATAATTTGCTAAATTTTATCACATAAACTAAGAAAAATGCATTTTTTTTTTCAAAATTTTCAGTCTTTTTTCATTTATAGCGCAAAAAATAAAAAACCCAGAGGTGATCAAATACCACCAAGAGAAAGTGCTATTTGTATGAAAAAAAGTACAAAAAATTCATTTGGGTACAGTATTACATGACTGAGTAATTGTCATTCAAAGTGTGACAGCGCTAAAAGCTGAAAATTGGTCTGGGCAGGAGGGGGGTTTAAGTGCCCAGTTGTCAAGTGGTTAAAAAACGATATCCATTACCACTTATCCCGGAACTATTTCAACGATTCTGATCCGCCCAAATCTTCTCCAAACTGGATCTTCGAGGCGCTTACAACCTCATCAGAATTCGGGCTGGGATTCAGGACGAATGGAAGAGCGTCTTCAGATCCAGGTTTGGACATTACGAGTACCTGGTGATGCCATTTGGGCTCTGCAATGCCCCGGCCACCTTCCAACATCTGGTAAATTACATTTTTCCAGAATATCTTGACGACTTCCTAGTCGTTTACCTAGACGACATCCTCATTTTCTCCACCACCATTGAATTACACCAATTTCATGTCAAAAAGGTTCTTGCAATACTCAGAAGCCACAAATTGTACCTCAAAGCAGAGAAGTGCAATTTTGAAAAGACCGTTGTGCAGTTTCTAGGATTCATTATCTCCACCAACGGGGTCGCAATGGACTCACAAAAGGTCAAGGCAATCCAAGAATGGTTGGCTCTGATAGACAAAAAAGGAGTATAACGATTTATAGGGTTTGCTAACTTCTATAGGAGATTTATCGTTGGCTTCTCATCTATTGTGGCACCTATCACTCAACTAACATGCCAACACAACCGTTTTCAATGGTCTCAGTAAGCTCAAGAAGCTTTCACTAAGGTAAAGGCCTTGTTTACCTTCGCACCAATCTTACGGCACCCGGATCCGGTCCTACCATTTGTACTGGAAGTAGATGCTTCAGAAACTGCCACTGGGGCCATCCTCTCCCAAAGACAGGGGGCCAAGGCCCTCCTACATCCCGTAGCCTTCGCATTCCGGAAACGAAGTCCGCCAGAAAGAAACTAAGATGTAGGTGACAGGGAGCTGTTGGCCATTAAGTTCGCCTTGGAGGAGTGGAGGTACCTACTGGAGGATGCATCTCACCCTGTTGTGATCTTCACTGAACATAAGAATCTAGAATACCTCAGGACGGCTAAATGGTTAAAACCCAGACAAGCCCACCGGGCTCTCTTTTTCTCTAGATTCAACTTCCATATATCCTACAGACCTGGCTCTAAGAACGGAAAAGCAGATGCACTCTCCCGGATGTTCCTTGAAACCCCTCAAGCAGCTGAACCTAGTATTATCCTATCTCCGCAAAAAAATTTTCTGGTCAGTCAATCTGATCTAATAACTTCCATTGAATCAACATGCAATCACTGCACTGATCCAGAAGCACATTCTTTGGAAAAACACAATGACCTGCTCTGGGCCCGGGGAAAAATCTTTGTCCCACTGAAAGTAAGGCCTCTTGCTCTTAAAACTTTTCATGACCAGAAACTGGCAGGTCACTTTGGAACTCAAAAGACTGTTGAACGAATCTCTCGTTCCTTCTGGTGGCCGGGTTGGAGACAGGATTGTAAGGACTATGTCTCTTCTTGCTCCCTTTGCCAGTGCAATAGGGGCCTAAACACCAAATCCTGGGGTCTACTAAAACCCTTATCCATTCCGGAACGGCCATGGGCAGAAGTCTCCATGGACTTCATTGTGGACCTACCTCCCTCGGGGGGGTTTACCACCATCTTGGTCGTTGTTGACCACCTCTCTAAAATGGCTAATTTTCTGCCCATGGTGGGTACTCCCTCTGCCTCGGAAATGGCCAATATCTTCTTTAAAGAAATAATAAGACTTCATGGTGTACCTAACAGCATCGTCTCGGATAGATGTGTCCAATCTACCAAGTTTTGGAGAGAACTCTGTAAAACCCTGGAAATAAAGATTTGTCTCTCCTCTGCGTACCACCCTCAGAGCAACGGCCAGACGGAGAGAACAAATCAAACCCTGGAGCAGTACCTCCGTTGTTTTTGCTCCGGTTCCCAAGACGATTGGTCCACTCTCCTGCTGTATGCTGAATTTGCGTACAATAACTCCATCCACTCAGCCACCAATCAAACACCCTTCTGGTCAAACTTCGGTTTCCATCCTTCCTTTCTCCCTAACATCATCCCTGAGATGTCTGTCCCTGCTGTACAAGACCGGATAGCCTCTATTCAACTTAACTTTTAGAAAATTCAGGATACCATACAGAAAGCCCAAGACAATTACAAAAACCATTATGACAAGGGGAGGAAGGAGAACCCAATCTTCAAAGTTGGTGAAGAGGTCTGGCTGTCAACCATTAATCTTAGATTACCACTTCCCTCATGGAAACTTGAGCCAAGGTTCATTGGGCCTTTTAAAATTAAGAGGATGAGCAACCCTGTGGCATTTGAGTTAGCATTACCCAACTCTTACAAAATACACCCAGTATTTCATGCATCTCTACTAAAGCCTGTTGTGTCCGGCCCTTTCTCTGGAAGAGAAGAACTCCCTCCTCTACCAGTTAAGGTGGACGGGGAGAATGAATTCGATGTGGAGTCTATTCTGAGTTGCAGGAAAAGGGGTAGACAACTCCAATATCTAATTCAATGGAAGGGATATCCTCCTGAGGATAACTCCTGGGAACCCTCTAGAAATTTGCATGCCCCACGCTTGATCCAAGCTTTTCATCGGGAACATCCAGAATTGATGTCCAGTTTGGGCGTCCGGAGTCCGCCCCTCAGGGGGGCAATGTCAGAGCGGTGTTCTATCCAGCTGCATCAACCGTATCCCTGCACGCATGCGCGGCGGAACGGCGCTCTGGCGCACGCAGCTAGATGGAGCAGCGTGCACGCCCACGCACCAGCGCAAGCCCAACGTGACGCTCTGGTGGGTCTATTTAAAGTTGCTCAGGCACCCAGACTGGTTGCTGGTTTGTCTTCAGCTTCCTGTTTGAATCTGCTTCCTGTTTCCTGCATTTGATTACTTGTTGTGACCAGGACCGTTCCTGACTACGCTGCTTGTCTCCAGTGCTTGACCCTCTGCCTGTGACCCGGATTTGCCTGCCTTCTCCAGTGTTTGACTCTCTGCCTGTGACCCGGATTTACCTGCCTTCTCCATTGTTGACTCTCTGCATGTGACCCGGACTTTGCCTTGTATCTCCAGTGTTTGACCCTCAGCTGGTTCTGGACTTTCTGTTTAATCAGGCTCAGCTCAGCAGCCATCTTCTCAAGGAACTCTACACAACCCCTATCCTGCCTGCTGGTGGCCTGTGCCTCTTTGTGCCACCCACTCCCTGTATCACCTCCAGGGGGCGGGGTACGCCTAGTCGCAAGGGTAAACCGCTCTCGGCATCTCGGCCTCGGTGAGTACTTACCTGACAGTGACACCTCCATGGCTTTATCCTCCAAGACCAACAAAGGGTAAACCTGGCCACGAGGGGGAGTGGCACCAGGTTGAAGGTCAATTGCACATACGGCCTGTGTGGAGGCAAACTACTTGCTTGACCTTTGTCAAAAACATCGCTAAAATCACGGTACTCCTCTGGCAGGGAGGAGAGTGAAGAGGTACACAGGTCCTTGGCTACCTTCCGGAAGCATGTTTCACTGCATTGTGGTGACCAGGAGAGAACCTCAGCACAGAGCCAATCAAAAGAGGGGTTGTGCCTCTGTAACCAAGGATAACCAATAACCAGTGGAAACTTAGGAGAGGAAATCACTTGGAATTGGATTATATCAAGGTGAAGAGCCCCTACGGCCATGGACAACGGAACCATTTCATGAGTCACATAGGCAGGCTGTAGAGGTCACCCGTCAAGAGCCTCAATGGCAAGTGGAGTGTCACACAGCTGCAGTGGAATCGAGTGCTTTGATACAAAGGCAGCATCAATAAATAGGCCTGCAGCCCCAGAGTCGATTAGCGCCTGTATCTCGATAGACAGCTTAGCCCAAGAAAGGGTGACCGAAACCAGGGGCTTATCCTTCTGGATAACTGGGGACGACACAACACAACCTAATGTCTGTCCATGACAGTACCTCAAGGTTCGGGTGTTCCCAGGACGGGTAGTACAAGACTTCAAAAAGTGACCTGCCTGGCCACAATAAAGGCACAATCTCTCCCTCCTCCTAAAAGCTCTCTCATCAGAGAAACGCGTGAAGCCCAAGTGCATGGGTTCATCGTCACTGACCGACTTGATACCAGGAGGCATGGGAGGTGAGGGAGCCATGGGTGGGACTGCAAAGCTCAGGGGCAAACGTACAGGAGGCTTCCACAAAAGAAAGTCTTTCTCTGAGTCTGGAGTCAATGAGGATGGCAAACGAGATCAAGCTCTCCAGCTCAGTGGGTATATCTTGGGCTGCTATCTCATCCTTGATGGAATCTGATAACAACCTTGGGACTTTTAAGGTTGCTTATATTTCAAAGTAAATAGGGTAGAGAAGCATATATAGTTTATCCATAAAAAATATAATCTTTATTAATTACAATTAAAACAAATTACATAACATAGTTTTTCTTAAAAACAATGTGTATATCTTAATATTCACATCTAGTAATAGGCAGACAGTATGAAAAATACCACTCAACATGTTTCGCTCATTTGGAGCTTCCTCAGGAGTCTTGGCATAGATTGTGGTATACTATAAATAATAGAGAGAACATAGATGAGAAATATTGTTACATAATTACATGGTAGAATTTGGATTATTACAATAAAAATATATACGTATGTATGTGGATAATAATTCATGCATGAACAGAAAACAGCAGAAAAAAAATCAGTCTGGATGCCTTTTTTAATATAAACTTGCAATAAATCCCAGTTTATTCCTTACACTTTCTTTTTCATTTTCAATCAGGGATACATAAACTCTATATCCTTCTGTGGCCATTAAAGACGGGAACTTTGGATGTGGGAGACTTAGTTGATGTTTCTATATTGCTGATGCTATTTATCGGTAATTTTTACCAAATACAATTGGCCTTCAATTTGCGGCAGCCTGGTAAGATCACAACAGATTGATGTACTATTTCCTTGGTTGTTATTTATTTTTGATTGATTTTTTTCAGCTGTTTTCTGTTCATGCATGAATTATTATCCACATTATTATCCACATACATACTTATATATTTTTATTGTAATAATGCAAATTCTACCATGTAATTATGTAACAATATATCTCATCTATGTCCTCTCTATTATTTATAGTATAACACAATCTATGCCAAAACTCCTGAGGAAGCTCCAAAAGTGGTATTTTTCCTACTGTCTGCCCATTACTAGATGTGAATATTGAAATATACACATTGTTTTTAAGAAAAACTATGTTATGTAATTTGTTTTAATTGTAATTAGTAAAGATTATATTTTTTTTATGGATAAACTATACATGCTTCTCTACCCTATTTACTTTGAAATATAAGCACCTTAAAAGTCACAGGGTTGTTATCAACCTTTTTTATCCCTCTTCCTTTTTTGTTATAATGTATGGGATGTGGTGCTAGTTGTTGATTATGTCTGCCCTTGTCATTGTTTTTGCTTGATGGAATCCGAGAGACCATGAGAAAAATCAGCCACGAGGGCCTCATTGTTCCAAACAACCTCTGCTGCCAGAGTACAGAACTCAATGGCGTAGTCGGCAATAGTTCTTGTACTCTGTTTGATGGACACGAGGCACTTGGCAGCAGAAGAGGAGCATGCGGGAATGTCAAATACCCTTTTAAAGGAGGCCACAAACTCTGGGTAACTCAAGACAACAGGTTTTTGCATCTCCCATAGAGGGTTAGCCCAGGCCAAGGCTCTCTCAGAAAGCAAAGATATCATGAACCTTACTTTGCTTCTGTCCGTGGGAAACTCCTGGGGCAGCATCTCAAAGTTTATATCAAATTGGTTGAGAAACCCTCTGCATTGAACTGGATCGCCCCCAAATTGCTGGGGAAGCGGGGCGTAACCAGACATACCTCTTATAGAGGTAATACTCGAAGCGGTTTGCCTGCACAGAGACTGGCGCAGCAGCAGGAACGGCCTGCAACTCAGGTTGTACCGGAGCAGCCACAGTGGGGGATTCCAGGTGAGCTGTGTGACTCAGGAGTGTTTGTAACGCCATGGCAAACTGATCCATGCGGTGATCTTGCTCATCCCATCTGGAAAAAATATTGCCAACACGTGGATTGACTGTATCTTCTGAATTCATGGCCTTCGCCTACTGTCAGAAACCATGAACCAGGCCGAGACAAAAGTACAGTAAAATCACACTTGTTTATTAATAAAAAATAAAAAGGTAAATAGAGTAAGCACTGTCAAAGCATAGCCAGAGTCCAGTAACCGGATCGGGTAGTCAGCCAGGCCAGAGTTCAGTAACCAGATCGGGTAATCAGCCAAGCCAGAGTTCAGTAACCAGATTGGGTAATCAGCCAGGCCAGAAGTCCGGGATCCAAGCAGAGGAACAGCAAGCAGGTTAAGGAGCCAGAAGGCATGTCAGCAAAGCCAGTCTTTAAATAGGAACGCAGGAGATGGTTTCTTGTGATGTGACCAAGGCGAAGGCAGGAATGAAGTGAGCTGCAGATCTTTAAGTAGGCGGGACTGACGAGCAGATTCACAACAGCTGGTTAACTGTGGAGAGAGATGAGAGTTGGCAATTAGCCGACAGCTGAGCGGCCAGCTCAGAGAAGGAAGGGCTGAGTCAGCCCTGACAGGGGGCAACTAATCTATGGGGACACTGTGATGGACCAACTGATCTATATATCAGTGGGTGGGTGGATCCTATAAGGCAGTGATGGCGAACCTTGGCATCCCAGATGTTTTGGCACTACATTTCCCATGATGCTCAACTATACTGCAGAGTGCATGAGTATCATGGGAAATGTAGTTCCAAAACATCTGGGGTGACAAGGTTCACCATTACTGCTATAAGGAGCGGGGCTTATGAGAAGCGGAAGGGGTCAAAATGGAAGGGCGGGGTCTGGCGCCCCCCATATTGAAACTTTACCAGCCGCCACTGGATGAAAGATTGTAAAAAAGCTAACAAGCTGTATATATGGAGGTTGACAAGCGGTGGGCTTTCTCAGCCTGTTAGTTAGAAACTGTATTTTTTTGTAGTTATTGCCGGGATACGGCTAGGCTTTTGTTTTGGTAATATTTGCCCTGTTTATTTTCAGGAACACTGTACAGCACCTGTGAATAGACTTGGATATACCACCAATAAACACTGCACTGTTTGTCACTAACTCACTGGATATGATATCTGTGCCTGAGAGACTGCTTACCCCAGGGGGCTTATGTACTGTCTACCTATCCCCAGCTCACAAAATAGAAACAGTAAAAGCTATGACCAATGTAAGATCTAACATGAGCAAAACATTACAAAATATAAATACAATATTACAAAATATAATTTTCTTATTCAAAGTCTTTTTACCTATGTAAGATGTTTTACCCTAACAACAATGCATGTTTAACTAGTGGGAATATTCAGAGTTAATATAAGAAAATAATGGATTGTAAAATAGTTTCTTGATTGAAAGTAATGGCTTTCTCCTGGTCTACAGAAGAACAATTTTATCCGTGTAATTTACTGTAAACAGAAAGGATTTGTGTCATTATGTACAAAGATTGGGGCACTCTGATGGGGCAACTAATCTATAGGGGTATGGTCATGGGGCAACTGATCTATAGGAGCAACGAATCTATGGGAGTACTTTGATGGGGCAACTGATCTATGGGGGCTCTGTGATGGGGGCAACTAATCTATGGGGGCACGTTAATGGGGAAACTAATATATGTTGGCACTGTAATGGATCAACCGATCTATATATGTATTCTGATAGGAAGAACTAATCTATGGGGTACTGTGATAGGGGCAACTGATCCATGGGGGCACACTGATGAGGCAACTAATATATGGGGACACTTTAATGGGAGAACTAAGCTATGGGGGCATTGTGATGGAGCATCTCTTCTATGGGGGCACTGTGATGGGACAACTAATTGACTAACTGATTAATGGTGGCACTTTGATGGGGGCAAGTGATCTATGAGGGCACTCTGATGGGGCAACTGATCTATGGGGGTAGTCTGTTGAGGGCAACTAATTTATGAAGGTACTCTGATAAAGGCTAACCAATCTTTGGGGTACTCTGATGGGGGCAACTGATCTGTTGGGGCACTCTGATGCAGGCATTGATCTATTGGTTGACTCTGATGGGGCAACTGATCTATGGGGCACTCTGATGGGGGACACTGATATGAGGGTATTCTGATTAGGGTTCTTGATGTAAGGGGGCATGGTAAAGGAGAATATCTGATGTAAGGGACACACTGATGGGGGTAACTGATCTAAGGGGTTTCTCTGTTTCAGGCAACCAATTTTTTGAGGGGGATTCTGATTGGGGTTCCTGATTTAGGGGGGTACATTGATGGGAGCACCTTATGTAAGGGGGCGCTCTGATGGGGGCGGATGATCTACGGGGTGGCTGATTAATAGCGATACACTTATGGGGCAATTGAATTATGGTGGCACACTGATGGGGGCAGCTGATATATGAAGGTATTCCGACTGGGACTCTGGATTTAGAGGGATACTTTGATGGGGACACCTGATGTATGGGGCACCTGATGTAAAGTGGCACTATGACGAGGATGCCTAATGTACAGCCTGGTATATGATGTACAGAGCCCTGTGTATAATGTAGAGCCCGATATATGATGTACAGAGTCCTGTGTATAATACAGAGCCTGGTATATGTGGTACAGAGCCCTGTGTATAACGTAAAGCCTGGTATATGATGTACAGAGTCCTGTGTATAATATGGAGCCTGGTAAATAATGTACAGAGCGCGGTGTATAATCTAGAGCCTGGTATATGATGTACAGAGCCCTATGTATAACGTAGAGCCTGGTATATGATGTACTACAGGGGACGAAGTGGGTGGATTTTATAAGGCAGTGATGGCGAACCTTGGCACCCCAGATGTTTTGGCACTACATTTCCTATGATGCTCAACTATACTGCAGAGTGCATGAGCATCATGGGAAATGTAGCTCCAAAACATCTGGGATGCCAAGGTTCACCATTACTGCTATAAGGAGCGGGGCTTATGAGAAGCGGAAGGGGTCAAAATGGAAGGGCGGGGTCTGGCGCCCCCCATATTGAAACTTTACCAGCCGCCACTGGCTGAAAGGTTGTAAAAAGCTTGTTAGTCAGCCTGTTAGTTAGAAACTGTATTTTTTTGTAGTTATTGCCGGGATACGGCTAGGCTTTTGTTTTGGTAATATTTGCCCTGTTTATTTTCTGGAACACTGTACAGCACCTGTGAATAGACTTGTATATACCACCAATAAACACTGCACTGTTTGTCACTAACTCACTGGATTTGATATCCGTGCCTGAGGGACTGCTTACCCCAGGGGGCTTATGTACTGTCTACCTATCCCCAGCTCACAAAATAGAAACAGTAAAAGCTATGACCAATGTAAGATCTAACATGAGCAAAACATTACAAAATATAAATACAAAATTACAAAATATAATTTTCTTATACAAAGTATTTTTATCTATGTAAGATGTTTTACCCTAACAACAATGTATGTTTAACTAGTGGGAATATTCAGAGTTAATATAAGAAAATAATGGATTGTAAAATAGTTTCTTGATTGAAAGTAATGGCTTTCTCCTGGTCTACGGAAGAACAATTTTATCAGTGTAATTTACTGTAAACAGAAAGGATTTGTGTCATTATAAAAAGGCTTAGCATTACTTTGTATGTGTCCCTCTATCAGTTAAAAATTGTCCTCTCTGGGCTTAATTGGCATACATTAACATATTTATTGATGCTAAAAATATATCTATCTCTTTAAAGAAGTTCTTTAATTAAAGCAAAAAAGCTGTCACATTATTGCAGCCAAAATATTAAAATGTAAAGATGACCTATGAACAGTAAATGCATACAATTAGAAATAAAACATTTTTGGCATCAGTAGTGAAACCTTTCATTTATTTTGTTACATATGTCATTTTGTTACAGATGTTGAAGGAAGTTGGGGTTAGTAGTTGAACTTCTGTTAGACATTAAAGATACAATGTAATTCAAGTCTATATTCATTTATACATTCTCAAATGTATTTTATTCAAATGTAAACACCTGAATTTCACTGAGACCTGGTTCACACAGAGGAAACCTGTCAGGCGACCTAGCCGCCTGACATGTCACGCTCCATTCTGTAGAAAGTTGCTCCGACTTAGAAAAAGGTTCCTGTACTACTTTGGGGTGACTTCAGAGCTGCTTGCATTGACTTCTATACAGAAGCCCATTAACCACTTCAGCCCCGGAAGGATTTACCCCCTTCCTGACCAGAGCACTTTTTACAATTTGGCACTGCGTCGCTTTAACCGCTAATTGCGCGGTCATGCAATGCTGTACCCAAACGAAATTTGCGTCCTTTTCTTCCCACAAATGGAGCTTTCTTTTGATGGTATTTGATCACCTCTGACATTTTTATTTTTTGCGCTATACACGGAAAAAGATTGATATTTTCTACTTTTTGTTCTAAAAAAATCCAATAAACTCAATTTTAGTCATACATTTAGGCCAAAATGTATTCGGCCACATGTCTTTGGTAAAAAAAATGTCAATAAGTGTATATTTATTGGTTTGCGCAAAAGTTATAGCGCCTACAAACTAGGGTACATTTTCTGGAATTTACACAGCCTTTAATTTATGACTGCCTATGTCGTTTCTTGAGGTGCTAAAATGGCAGGGCAGTACAAAACCCCCACAAATGACCCCATTTTGGAAAGTAGACACCCCAAGGAAATTGCTGAGAGGCATGTTGAGCCCATTGAATATTAATTTTTTTTGTCCCAAGTGATTGAATAATGACAAAAAAAAAAAATTACAAAAAGTTGTCACTAAATGATATATTGCTCACACAGGCCATGGGCATATGTGGAATTGCACCCCAAAATACATTTAGCTGCTTACCCTGAGTATGGGGATACCACATGTGTGGGACTTTTTGGGAGCCTAGCCGCGTACGGGGCCCCGAAAACCAATCACTGCCTTTAGGATTTCTAAAGGCGTACATTTTTGATTTTACTCCTCACTACCTATCACAGTTTTGAATGCCATAAAATGCCCAGATGGCATAAACCCCCCCCAAATGACCCCATTTTGGAAAGTAGACACCCCAAGCTATTTGCTTTGAGGCATGTTGAGTCCATGGAATGTTTTATATTTTGACACAAGTTGCGGGAAAGTGACACATTTTTTTTTTTTTTTTGCACAAAGTTGTCACTAAATAATATATTGCTCACACAGGCCATGGGCATATGTGGAATTGCACCCCAAAATACATTTAGCTGCTTCTCCTGAGTATGGGGATACCACATGTGTGGGACTTTTTAGGAGCCTAGCCGCGTACGGGGCCCCGAAAACCAATCACCGCTTCAGGATTTCTAAGGGCGTGAATTTTTGATTTCACTCTTCACTGCCTATCACAGTTTCGGAGGCCATGGAATGCCCAGGTGGCACAAAACCCCCCCAAATGACCCCATTTTGGAAAGTAGACACCCCAAGCTATTTGCTGAGAGGCATGGTGAGTATTTTGCAGCTCTCATTTGTTTTTGAAAATAAAGAAAGACAAGAAAAAAAATTTTTTTTTTCTTTTTTCAATTTTCAAAACTTTGTGACAAAAAGTGAGGTCTGCAAAATACTCACTATACCTCTCAGCAAATAGCTTGGGATGTCTACTTTCCAAAATGGGGTCATTTGGGGGGGTTTGTGCCACCTGGGCATTCCATGGCCTCCGAAACTGTGATAGGCAGTGAAGAGTGAAATCAAAAATTTACGCCCTTAGAAAGCCTGAAGGCGGCGCTTGGTCTTCGGGGTCCCGTACGCGGCTAGGCTCCCAAAAAGTCCCACACATGTGGTATCCCCGTACTCAGGAGAAGCAGCAGAATGTATTTTGGGGTGTAATTTCACATATTCCCATGGCATATTTGAGCAATATATCATTTAGTGACAACTTTGTGCAAAAAAAAAAAAAAAATTGTCTCTTTCCCGCAACTTGTGTCACAATATAAAATATTCCATGGACTCGACATGCCTCTCAGCAAATAGCTTGGGGTGTCTACTTTCCAAAATGGGGTCATTTGGGGGGGTTTTGAACTGTCCTGGCATTTTATGCACAACATTTAGAAGCTTATGTCACACATAACCTACTCTTCTAACCACTTGAATACAAAGCCCTTTCTGACACTTTTTGATTACATGAAAAAATTATTTTTTTTGCAAGAAAATTACTTTGAACCCCCACACATTATATATTTTTTTAAAGCAAATGCCCTACAGATTAAAATGGTGGGTGTTTCATTTTTTTTTTTTCACACAGTATTTGCGCAGCGATTTTTAAAATTTTAATGCACTAAAACACACTATATTGCCCAAATGTTTGATGAAATAAAAAAGATGATCTTAGGCCGAGTACATGGATACCAAACATGACATGCTTTAAAATTGCGCACAAACGTGCAGTGGCGACAAACTAAATACATTTTTAAAAGCCTTTAAAAGCCTTTACAGGTTACCACTTTAGATTTACAGAGGAGGTCTACTGTTAAAATTACTGCCCTCGATCTGACCTTCGCGGTGATACCTCACATGCATGGTGCAATTGCTGTTTACATTTGACGCCAGACCGACGCTTGTGTTCGCCTTAGCGCGAGAGCAGGGGGGACAGGGGTGCTTTTTTTTTTTTTCTTTATTATTTTTTTGCTTTTTTATCTTATTTTTAAACTGTTCCTTTCATATTTTTTTTTTTAAATCATTTTTATTGTTATCTCAGGGAATGTAAATATCCCCTATCTTTTTTGAAAAAATTGGGGTCTATTAGACCCTAGATTTCTCCTCTGCCCTCAAAGCATCTGACCACACCAAGATCTGTGTGATAAAATGCTTTCCCAATTTCCCAATGGCGCTGATTACATCGGGGAAAATCTAAGTCATAAAATTCTCGTAGCTTCCGGTTTCTTAGGCCATAGAGATGTTTAGAGCCACTCTGGTCTCTGATCAGCTCTATGGTCAGCTGGCTGAATCACCGGCTGCATTCTCAGGTTCCCTGTTGAGACAGGAGAGCCAGAGAAAAACACGGAAGACGGGGGGGGGGTCATTCCCTCCCACTGCTTGTAAAAGCAGTCTAGAGGCTAATTAGCCGCTAGGATTGCTTTTACATGAAAGCCGACCGCTGGCTGAAAAGAATGATACCAAGATGATACCTAAACCTGCAGGCATCATTCTGGTATAACCACTCAAAGTCGTGAATGGCGTACCTGAAGACAAAAAAATGGTTAACAATAAAGCACAGTAAACGGTAAAGTATAAAAAATTGCAGACCTGAAAAACAAACATGATAAAACACAATAACAATAAAACATTGCAGAATAGAATACAGTAAAAAAGAGCAGAACAATAGAGAGAGAATAGAGAGAGAGAGAACAATAAAACGACAACTATTTTTTTTTATTTTATATTTTTGTATGTGTTTTTTTTTTTTGTTTTTTTTTTTTTACACTTTTTTTTGTAACTAACTTTTATAACTGTAACCGGTTCCAGGTTCGGGTCTCTCAAAATCTGATGGCATCTTGGGAGACCCTGTGAAAGTGTGTCCTAGTCTGTGCAATGCTGTACCCTACGCTAATACTCAACTAGTGTATGGTAGCGTTCAAAACATTCACCAATGCAAAGACCAGGATTGTCAGGACAGAAGGGACAATAATAGCGGGTGTCACGCCTATATCCGCGCTTGCTGCAGACACAACATCTTTTTTGGGGGGTTCGTTGGGTAGGGGTACTCAGGAGGACATAAAGAAAATGCCTCTCATGCAGCCGACTGCATTTGGTTGGGGATGTGAATGGGGGAAGTACGGGCGCTGCAGAAGTGGTGGGTTCCCAATTAGGATTGGCGAATGCAGCAGGAAGGGCACTATGGGCACGACGGCCTGTGTTTGTCTTTTTGGTGGCAGCGGGACACTACTTGCCACCTCACCAGCTTGAACTGCACTTATGGGACTCGCCACGTCACCAAGTGTTACTGCAGTGCTGGTTTGACTATGACCGGGGTGTACTAGGCCGCTGGTGCTTGCCAGTTCACCAAAACGCTACCAAAAAAACTGTTAGCGAATGCAGCAGGAAGGGCACTATGGGCACGACGGCCTGTGTTTGTCTTTTTGGTGGCAGCGGGACACTACTTGCCACCTCACACTACTTGTGCTTGCCACCTCACCAGCTTGAACTGCACTTATGGGACTCGCCACGTCACCAAGTGTTACTGCAGTGCTGGTTTGACTATGACCGGGGTGTACTAGGCCGCTTGTGCTTGCCAGTTCACCAAAACGCTACCAAAAAAACTGTTAGCGATCGCAGGGATCAGGCCTGACTCTGCGAACGCTGCAGTTATGTGTTTTGTAAGTGACAGTGATCGATCGATACTGCACTTGGGTGGGCTGGGCTGGGCGGAGGGGCAAAACGCAGGTGCTAGCAGGTATCTGGGCTGATCCCGCTAACACTGCGTTTTTGGAAACCCTAAACTGCTGGGGACGCCAGTATAGATCTGATCGGATCAGATATTGATCCGATCAGATACTATACCACTAAGGGAGGATACGGTGCGTGCGTGGGTGTTAGCGCGACCGACGCTAACCTGACGCTGCCTGGGGCTGGTGCTTGCCAGTTCACCAAAACGCTACCAAAAAAACTGTTAGCGATCGCAGGGATCAGGCCTGACTCTGCAAACGCTGCAGTTATGCGTTTAGCGTTTTGTAAGTGACAGTGATCGATCGATACTGCACTTGGGTGGGCTGGGCCGGGCGGAGGGGCAAAACGCAGGTGCTACCGGGTATCTGGGCTGATCCCGCTAACACTGCGTTTTTGGGAACCCTAAACTGCTGGGGACGCCAGTATAGATCTGATCGGATCAGATATTGATCCGATCAGATACTATACCACTAAGGGAGGCGTATGCTGCGTGCGTGGGTGTTAGCGGTACTGGCGCTAATCTGACGCTGCCTGGGGCGACGCATATCACCGCCGGGCGATCAGGGGGCTAAACCTTTATTCGGTAATAAACGGCGGGTGCCCTGACACTATGAAAAATACACGAACTAACCAGCGTCACCCGTAACGGTTATACGGTGATCAGTGGTGAAAGGGTTAACTAGGGGGCAATCAAGGGGTTAAAACATTTATTAGGTAGTATATGGGGGTCCCTGTCGCTATAAAATGCTGACGGCGAACCTAAATATTTACGTTCCTAACTAGCGTCACCAGTGACACTAATACAGCGATCAGAAAAATGATCGCTTAGCGACACTGGTGACGGGGGGTGATCAAGGGGTTAAAACTTTATTGGGGGGGTTGGGGGGTACCCTAGACCTAAAGGGGGGTAACACTCACTGTCCTACCCCAGTAACTGTCACTAACTGACACCCTGCAGTAATCAGAAAAAAAAAAAAAAATACTGCTTGGTGTCAGTGTTACAGGGAGGGGGGAGGGGTGATTGGGGGGGATCGGGGGGCGATCGGGGGTGTAAAGTATGCCTGGCATGTTCTACTGTGTGTGTGTGTGTGTGTGTGTTGGTGCACTTACGTCTTCTCTCCTCGGCGCTAGAACGGAAACTGCCGAGCCGAGGAGAGATGACATCACATCCTCTGCCTGTGTGTACTATACACAGGCAGGGGATGTTCCTCATTGGCTGGGAGCGATCGCGAGGGGGGGGCCACGATCGGATGGTCTCCCCCTCGTCTCTCATCGCTTCTAGCCAAATGCCGACCGCCGCTGGCACCGGGGGGGGGTCCGATCGGACCCCCCGCCCGCGGGAAGGCAATCACGTATGGGTACGTGATTTTGCCTGCCCGTGCCATTCTGCTCACGTGTATATGCGTGAGGCGGTCGGCAAGTGGTTAAGGGCGCTTTCACACTGGGGTGGGCGTTAATGGTAAAGCGCTGCTAATATTAGCAGCGCTTTACCGCTGTAATAGCGGTGCTTTTCGCCCACTAGCGGGTCACTTTTAACCCCCGCTAGCAGATGAGGAAAGGGTTAAAAGCACCTGAAAAGCGCCGCTGCCTAAGCACTTCGCAGGCGCTTCGGCAGTGCTGCCCAAAAGATGCTGCTTGCAGGACTTTTTCTAACATCCTGCAAGCGCACCGCCCCAGTGTGAAAGCACTCAGGCTTTCACACTGGGGATGCAGGGAAGGCATTTTTCAGGCGCTATTTTTAGCCCAAAAGTGTCTGAAAAATGCCCCAGTGTGAAAGGGGTCTAAATAAAAATGTTAGGATTTTATATAAGATGACTGCTGTAGAGTTCTTGTGTCTCCATTCCTGAATCATATAGAAAAGAGAGGGGGAATGGGGGAATGTTGGGACTTTGTGAAGCACACCGCCAAAACCAACTGAATCAATTTGTATGTTTTCATCTCTTCCCCAATTATTTATTGTGTAGTCACTTTGCTGATACACTTTATTTACAATGTTTCCATAGAAGCCCTATGGGCCTTTACTCAGCACTTATTACAACCACAGCTATTTATTGGGGATGAAATCACTATTGATGCTCACTTCTTGTACTCTGTTGCCGCAGTTATCGCCACCTCAGTTTCCCGGGATGATGTTCCCATAGTGCCTCCAACTACCAATACTACCCATTGTTGAATACTGTAGCTTACTTATAGGTAAGAGTGAATATTGTCTGAATGTGAGCACTGCACTATATATTGTTTAAAAATAAATAAAAGTTAATAATAATAATAATAGTTTGACATACTTCACTATTGGGGCTCCTCGTCTCTCCTTCTCCCTCTGTTTGCCTGACACACTGCCCTGAGAGGAAGTTTTGTGACTCAAATTACCCAAAGAAAGAAAACATATAGGACGCCATTACTGGGCTGCAGATAGTTTGGAACCAATGAAGATATATACCTAGAGAGATCATTTGTAGGATATGGTATTCCGGATTATCCCTGGTTACGTCTATGCTGCTTACCTTACAGTAGTAAGGTAAGGAGCCACTGCACCTGTGGGTGAAAGTGCACCGAAGATAGAAATCACCAAAGTCACTTTGTCGCCTCTGCTAGATGTAATTCAGCACCTTAAATCACCAGCACTTTTCTCTGAAGATACCATTATTTTTTTGAACCTTCATTCATTTTCTTTCATTTAATTTTTTTACAAATTTTCTTGTTCAAACATTTTCAAAGAACTTGCACTTTATTACGTGTATATTCACAAGATCTTTATGTATGAATTATTGCACAGTGGATTTTAAATTAATTTATATATTTTTTTGCAGTTATTCTGATGTATGAAATGTATGATTATTTGCACATATACCTGTATGTCTATGACTTTATACACTTAGCACTTTATTGGTCACATTAGCACTTTAAATTTTGGAGCGCAGCACCATATATTGGTTTATTTTGTATTATCTTCTTGGGTGGTGTTTGACCCTGTCGGTGTTTGCTGTAACCAAATATCTTATACTGTGTAGCTCAGGTAGTACGGGAATACCAATATCTTATCTCTGATCTTACCACCCATTCTATGGTGAGGCACTTACCTGTTTTCACTTTACACTCAAGATCTTTTCTTTGTCTTTCTTCCCTTTGGTAATGATTTTCATCTCTTCCCCAATTATTTATTGTGTAATCACTTTGCTGATAGACTTTATTTACAATGTTTCCACAGAGGCCCTATGGGCCTTAAGGCTCGATTCACACCTATGCATGTTGCTTTTGAGCGTTTTTGGAGGTTTTTTCTTTCATGCTTGGCACGTTTTTGAGCAGCGTTTTTGTAGCGTTTTTGCGGCGTTTTTGCCGGGATTTGCGTTTTGCGTTTTTTTTTTTTTTTTTCTTTTTTTTTTACAGTCTTAAAAAAAAATTACAAAAAAAAAACGGCAAAAACGCACCAAAAACACTGCAAAAACGCTGCAAAAACGGTGCACTTGCGTTTTTGATGCTTGTCCATTGAAATCCATTACATGCAAAACGCTGCTTTTTGCATGAAAAAAAGTCCCCGACCCTTTCCAAAAACGCAGAGATACAAAAAAGCATTGATGTGAACATGTTCCATAGGAACCCATGTTAAAAAATTCCCATGCATTTCTGCAAAATGCAAAATGCATCAAAAAATGCGCTAGTGTGAATGGAGCCTTACTCAGCACTTATTAGAACCACAGCTACTTATTGGGGATGAAATCACTATTGATGCTCACTTCTTGTTCTTTGTTCCCCGCTCTGTTTCTGCAGTTATCGCCACCTCAGTTTCTGGGGATGATGTTCCCATAGTGCCTCCAGATACCAATACTACCCATGTTGTTAAATACTGTAGCTTACTTATAGGTAAGAGTGCTGGGATTAAGATGTGGCTCCCCCTCTTCCTGTTATTTTAGTTACTATACTATTTGGCATTTATATTTTATTACAGACATACCTATATCACAATTACTCCTGATGAATGGAAGTTATCCACGAAATGTGCGTAGAGCTTTTCATCGATGTATTGTCACAGCTATTATGTGTCTACTATGAGACTACCTTGAAGAAATTTGAATACATTTAATAATATCATGTGTGCAATCGATCATGTCTATATGCAAGATTGGGCTATATTTAATATATTTTTAATATATACCATGTACTATGTAGGACCACTAATGTGTGTGTGTGTGTGTATACAGTGGGGATGGAAAGTATTCAGACCCCCTTAAAATTTTCACTCTTTGTTATATTGCAGCCATTTGCTAAAATCATTTAAGTTAATTTTTTTCCTCATTAATGTACATACAGTGCCCCATATTGACAGAAAAACACAGAATTGTTGACATTTTTGCAGATTTATTAAAAAAGAAAAACTGAAATATCACATGGTCCTAAATATTCACACCCTTTGCTGTGACACTCATATATTTATATTTATATTTAAATATATTTATTTATGGTGCTGTCCATTTCTTCTGATCATCCTTGAGATGGTTCTACACCTTCATTTGAGTCCAGCTGTGTTTGATTATACTGATTGGATCTGATTAGGAAAGCCACACAACTGTCTATATAAGGCCTTACAGCTCACAGTGCATGTCAGACCAAATGAGAATCATGAGGTCAAAGGAACTGCCTGAAGAGCTCAGAGACAGAATTGTGGCAAGGCACAGATCTGGCCAAGGTTACAAAAAAATCTCTGCTGCACCTAAGGTTCCTAAGAGCACAGTGGCATCCATAATCCTTAAATGGAAGACGTTTGGGATGACCAGAACCCTTCCTAGACTTGGTCGTCCGGCCAAACTGAGCTATCGGGGGAGAAGAGCCTTGGTGAGAGAGGTACAGAAGAACCCAAAGATCAATGTGGCTGAGCTCCAGAGATGCAGTTGGGAGATGGAAGAAAGTTGTAGAAAGTCAACCATCACTGCAGCCCTCCACCAGTCGGGGCTTTATGGCAGAGTGGCCCGACGGAAGCCTCTCCTCAGTGCAAGACACATGAAAGCCTGCATGGCGTTTGCTAAAAAGATACCCGAAGGACTCCAAGATGGTGAGAAATAAGATTCTCTGGTCTGATGAGACCAAGATAGAACTTTTTGGCCTTAATTCTAAGCGGTATGTGTGGAGAAAACCAGGCACTGCTCATCACCTGTCCAATACAGTCCCAATAGTGGAGCATGGTGGTGGCAGCATCATGCTGTGGGGGTGTTTTTCAGCTGCAGGGACAGGATGACTGGTTGCAATTGAGGGAAAGATGTATGTGGCCAAGTACAGGGATATCCTGGACGAAAACCTTCTCCAGAGTGCTCAGGACCTCAGACTGGGCCGAAGGTTTACCTTCCAACAAGACAATGACCCTAAGCACACAGCTAAAATAACGAAGGAGTGGCTTTGCAACAACTCTGTGACTGTTCTTGAATGGCCCAGCCAGAGCCCTGACTTAAACCCAATTGAGCATCTCTGGAGAGACCTAAAAATGGCTGTCCACCAACGTTTACCATCCAACCTGACAGAACTGGAGAGGATCTGCAAGGAGGAATGGCAGAGGATCCCCAAATCCAGGTGTGAAAAACTTGTTGCATCTTTCCCAAAAAGACTTATGGCTGTATTAGATCAAAAGGCTGCTTCTACTAAATACTGAGCAAAGGGTCTGAATACTTAGGACCATGTGATATTTCAGTTTTTCTTTTTTATTAAATCTGCAAAAATGTCAACAATTCTGTGTTTTTCTGTCAATATGGGGTGCTGTGTGTACATTAATGAGGAAAAAATGAACTTAAATGATTTTAGAAAATGGCTGCAATATAACAAAGAGTGAAAAATGTAAGGGGGTCTGAATACTTCCTGTCCCCACTGTATATAGTTAGTTATTTTTTGTTATATGTATTTATTGTCCCACATGCAGCCATGTGCATCATGAAATAATACATACTAATTGATTCATTTGGTTCTGGTGGTGTGCTTCACACAAAGTCCCAACATTCTCCCATTCCCCTTCCCCCCCGTTTTGCAAGCCACGCTGAAATCGTGCTGTACGGGGCAGCTTCAGAACTGGGCAACTTTGAAGCCGTCCCTGTGTGAACCGGCACTTAGGATCAGTCTCTTGCAATTCCTGTATTACAGAGCTCAGACTAAGGGGTCAATTCACTAACGTCTACCACATGCGACAACGTGGTCACATGACTAATTTGCATAAATTATCACATGCGGTAAACTAAGTCCAATTCATAAAAAAAAAGCTGCTGACTTTTAATATATGGACACTTACCTGCTCAGGGAGCCTGCGATGTCGGCACCCCAGCCGATCTTGGAATCGGCTGTCGGGTGCAGCCGCAGCCATTTCTGATAAGGGAACCCAGCAGTGAAGCCTTTTGGCTTCACAACTGGATCCCTACTGCGCATGCGCAAAGTGTGCTGCACTTTCTAATTGGCCCAGAGGCAGAGGAAGGAGTAGGGGGGGGCGAACTTCCGAGAGACGGCACTGTCTCTGGAAGTGGGGAACGGTACCTGTCAAAAACAGGTACCCATTCCCCCCTCCCCACTGAAAGGTGCCAAATGTGGCACTGGGGGGGGAGCAGACGGATAAGCGGAAGTTCCACTTTTGAGTGGAACTCCGCTTTAATTCCAGTTTGCAAACGTTCTAGAGAGTAAAAAAGCATGCAATATTTACCACCAGGCTTTTGTTGGCGGTATCACATGTGGTATTTGACAAATAGCTGGTTGCTAAGGAGCGGGCCAGGAAACAGCTGCCACGTCCTTAACAACGGATGACTCATCAGCTGTCAGGGGTAATCCGGTATGAGAAACGCACAGGGATCGCAGCATTTCCTGAACCACATATGTGTGAATCAGGGGCAAAACAGGGCCAGAGTATGCCACTAAGGGCAGCAGAAAGTTCAGCCTGGCTCTGGCAGACAAGCTTGCCAGTGCCAGGCTGGACTGTAAGAAGCACAAGTGATAGAAGACTCAGCTTAGCCTCAGTCACTATCAGTAACACAAGCAATGCATAATTCATCCCAGCCAGCCTCAATCACTAACTTACCTAGTATGAACAGCAGAATGCTAGCAGCAGCACAGCAGTCTGAGCAGTGGTATGTCTGGACCAGAAGAGAAAGGGTGACATACCTGGACAGGACAGCAGCAGTTCATCCATGCGGGGGGGGGGTGCGGCGACTACACAGCACTGTACAAGCACTTTTTTTATTTTTAATAAAAGAATTGTCAAAAACTGTCTGTGTTTTTATTACTTTTTTGGCACTTTTTTGGTGAATGGGTAGGGGTATAATGTACCCCATACTCATTCACATGGGAGGGGGCCAGGATCTGGGGGCTTCCAGATTCTGATATTCTGATAAGCCCCCTGCCCGCAGATGCCCACAACCACCGGCCAGGGTTATGGGGGTTAGGCCTTTATCCCCATTCCCCAAAGCACCCACCCCCCCATGTTGAGGGCATATGGCCTGGTATGGTTCAGGAGGGGGAGCACTCGCTCACCCCCCCTTTCTTGACCTGCCGAGCTGCATGCCAGCACTTGGGACTTGTAATTTACACAGGGCATCCTTTCTTTGTTCCTGGTGGCTAAAGAGATGGGTGGGAGAATAGGCAAGTATAAGCAGCTGACGGGCTGCCATTAAAGTGAACCCGAGAGACTAGCTTCAAATGGCAAAGTAAAAAGGCTCAGACCTCAGCACAACAGTCTACACACTATTATTGGTTGGTTGTCTTTATTATTACAAATTATAACAAAGTATTTCCTTGTCAAAAGAAGTTTATTGAGTATACAATGTTATAAAGATACATAAAGTAAGTTTACAAGGATCTATAAAGTAAGCTCATTGTTTTACAGTAGGGTTTATATAGGTAAATATCATGAAATTTCAAATATTAAACATTGGGTTCACGTAAACCTAAATTAAAGATATATATAATTTCCTTAGTTACTTTTGTAGGTATTTAAATGATTTATACCTACTATACATATTGTTTACAAGTAGAGTGTATATAGGTCAAATAAATTCTGATAATGAGCTTTAATCGTAAGGTGGAGAAAAGGAAAGAGAAAGAAGAAAAAGGGTTGAAAGGTAGAGGTATGGTCCACAAGGTTGTCCCAGTCGTCAGTTTATTATTCTTTTTAGTTCTCTTTGAAGCCTTAGAATGGGTGTCTCTGTAAGTCATTTAATCTGTTACCATGGCAACAGGACAGAGTCATTGAAGTTTGACAGGAACTGTTGTTTTATCCAAGGATGCCAAAGTTTTTCAAATTTTGGAATTTGATTTTGATCGATTGCTACCATCTTAGCATGGGACATTGTATTATTCATTCTGTGAATTGTTTCTGCTAGTACCAATGTAGGAGATTTCCATGCCTTGGCCACTGTTTGTTTTGCAGCCGTTATTAGTTGGATCATTAGTTTGAATTGAGAGAGTGTTAACCATTCCGGTTTTAGATTAAGTAAAGTTAAATATGGATCTGGTTGTATTATTTTTTGAAATATTTTAGATGCAATCACGAAGACTTCCTTCCAGAAGGTTTGGATTACTGGGCACGTCCACCATATGTGTAAATATGTGCCTATTTCTGGGCATCCTCGAAAACAAAGAGCTGAGGTATTAGGTGAATATTTTGCCACTCTAGCGGGTACAAGGTACCAGCGAGTTAGGACTTTATAATTTGTCTCCAGTGCTAAGATGTTGGGTGAAGATGACTTAGATGTGAGCCATATGTTAGACCAGTCCGTGTCTTCTAAAGTTCGTCCCAGGTCCTCCTCCCACCTCTGAACGTAAGAGGGTCTATTAAGATTTGCTACTCCATATAATTGATTATAAAGTGATGAAATTGTACCTTTAGCAAATGGATCTTTTGTACAGATTGATTCAAAAATGGATAATTGGGATAATGGTGTATCCCCCTTTAGGAATGGTGTATAGAAGTTTTTGATTTGGAGATATCTAAATATCTCAGAGTTTGGTAGATCATATTTTTCTCTAAGCGATGGGAATGAAAGGAATGATTTAGATGCTATGAAGTCATTTAGTGTCTGAATGCCTGATGTTGTCCAAGCTTTAAAAGAATTTGGGTAGATCCATGCCGGATAAAAGGCCGGATTTCTGATAAAAGAAAGGAGAGGATTGTGTGGAGATTGTAACTGATATTTGGTTTTTAGTTTATCCCAGAGAGATAAGAAGTGTTTAGTTATGGGATTATGAATTTTAAAGCGGTCTTTAGGATCAAGCCATAATAAATTTGATATTAATAGAGGGTCATTTTCTGAAGCCTCTATAAATACCCATAATGGGATTTCCTGTTTTGCATGGTATTTGGACAGACTGGCCAAATGTGCTGCTCTGTAGTAGTTAGTAAAATTAGGGTATCCCAGGCCTCCTTTATTTTTGGGAAGATGTAGTGTGTGTATAGGTATACGTGGTTTAGAAGAGCCCCATATAAACGAAGTTGCTCTTTTTTGTACTATTCTCAAAAAATAGGAAGGAATTGGAATAGGGAGGACTCTGAATAGATAAAGCAATTTGGGTAGAATAGTCATTTTGATTGCATTAATCTTCCCCATCCAGGATAAAGGAAGTTGCGACCATTGTTTTATTAGATTTGTGATCTGTCTTAATACAGGAGGATAATTGGTTGAGAATAAGTCAGAATGAGATGCTGTTAAATGAATTCCAAGATATGGGATTGATTTTTCTGCCCATGTGAATGGGAGTGCAGCCCTAGCCGGGATCAATTCCATGTTTGTGAGTGAAATATTAAGCACTAGGCATTTCTTAGGATTAATCATAAGGCCGGATAGGGCTGCAAATCCATCAAGAGCTGGTATTAAGTTAGGACCAGAGACCTGTGGTGATGATAGAAAAAGTAATATATCGTCTGCAAATATACATAATTTGTGTGTAATACCTCCTACTTCAATGCCAGTTATAGTTTGGTTTGTTCTGATGTATTGGGCCATGGGTTCGAGTATAAGGGCAAATAATAAGGGAGATAATGGGCAACCCTGTCGGGTACCTCTTTCGATATTAAAGGCTTCAGATTTGTATCCAGCATATTTTATATAGGCTTTGGGTTTATTATATAATGCTTTGATCCATGTTAAAAAGTGGGGTCCAAAACCCCATTTTTGTAATGAATATTGCATATATTGCCAGGATACTGTGTCAAATGCCCTCTTAATATCGAGAGATAGAAAACATAAAGGGATTTTCCGTTTTTTAGCAATATGTGCCAATAACACTGCCCTGCGTATATTATCACCTGCCTGTCTATTTGGCATGAAGCCTACTTGATCTCTATGTATTAATTTTCCTATAATGCTATTGAGGCGTTTTGCTATTATTTTTGCTAATAATTTAATATCGAGGTTTAACAGAGAGATAGGCCGATAATTCACACAGGAAGTATCATAAGAAAGGGGTTTTGGGATCATACAAACAATTGCCATTAGTGTTTCTTGCCGAAAAGAATGTCCATCTAGAAGTTTGTTAAAAGTTTTAGTGAGAATGGGAGAGAGTATGTCACGGGCAAGTACTCACCGAGGCCGAGATGCCGAGAGCGGCTCGCCCTTACGACCACGCGCACCCAGACCCCCAAAATGGGTACAGGAGGCTGAGGGCACGCGGAGGCACGGGCTTCCGGAAGGATAGTGGGTTCAGAAGCTGGAAGCGGGTGTCCTGGGATCCGCAGGGAGCAGGGCTGGAAACACAAGCAGAGGTTAGGGAACAGGCAGGTAATAATCAGGGTGTCACAAGATCCAACAGTGCGGTGGTTAAGCAGTCCAGGGTTCGGTGCATGGGTCTGGCAGGTCAAATCAAGATAGTCCAGCAGAGTAGTGGTTAAACAGGCCAGGGGTTTGGTACACAGATCAGGCAGGTTATTGATAGTATTGTCCAGCAGAGTAGTAGTTAAACAGGCCAGGGGTTTGGTACATAGATCAGGCAGGTTATTGATAGTATTGTCCAGCAGAGTAGTAGTTAAACAGGCCAGGGTTCGGTACACAGATCAGGCAGAGGTACAAGGGAC
Organism: Aquarana catesbeiana; assembly: GCF_042186555.1. Taxonomy (NCBI): domain Eukaryota; kingdom Metazoa; phylum Chordata; class Amphibia; order Anura; family Ranidae; genus Aquarana; species Aquarana catesbeiana. The sequence continues at coordinate 259,194,932 of NC_133327.1, read as the reverse complement.
AATCCGGGAGAGTAGTGGTTAACAGTCAGCAGAGGTTTGGTACACAGATCAGGCAAAGGTACTTAGGGACAATCCGGGAGAGTAGTGGTTAATCAGACTAGCAGAGGTTCGGTACACAGATCAGGCAGAGGTACAAGGAAACACGGGCTCAGAGAACTGGGGAGAGCTGACGACAAACCAGCAACCCGACTGGGTGCTGGAGCCGTCAGATATAGCCCCCCTGCCCGGCGAGCGCGTCAGTGTGACGCGCTACCGGGCACCCGCACGGGCTACGGCGCGCACACGGGGACCGCCGTGCACCCGCGCGCGCCGCACCATCAGGCCGCGGACGGGTGTGCGGCGAAGCGCTCGTCCTGTGCGCATGCGCACCGGAGCCCGGCGAGCGGAGACGCTCCCTGGCTCCTGACAGTGCCCCCCTCCTAAGGGCGGACACTGGACGCCTAGGCTGGCCATTAGTTCCGGATGGTCTTGATGAAACGCTCGAATTAACTGTGGAGCGTGCAGATTCCTGGCGGGCTCCCAGGAATTATCTTCGGGGGGGTACCCCTTCCATTGAATCAGGTACTGTAACTGTCTGCCCCTCTTCCGGCAACCAAGAATGGATTCCACTTCGAATTCATTCTCGCCATCGATTCTGACTGGCGGAGGAGGAGGTTCTTTTCTTCCTGGAAAAGGGCTGGGTACCACAGGCTTCAATAGCGACACATGGAAAACGGGGTGAATCCGATATGTCTTGGGAAGTGTCAATTCCACAGCCACCGGGTTGATAATCCTCCTGACTTGGAAAGGCCCAATGAATTTAGGCCCGAGCTTTCGAGATGGCAGCGGTAATCTCAGATTAACGGTGGACAGCCAGACCTCGTCTCCTATGTCAAATCTTGGGTTCGCTTTTCTGCCCCGGTCATACTGTTTCTTGTAGTCCTCCTGGGTTCTGCGTAATGTGTCTTGAATTTTTTGAAAGTTGGATTGTAACGAAGTTATCTTATCCTGGACTGCAGGAACTGCCGTTTCGGGGATGTTGTTAGCGAAGGATGTGGGATGGAACCCGCAATTGGTCCAGAAAGGAGTCTGGTTGGTGGAGGCATGGATAGAGTTATTGTACGCAAATTCAGCGTAGGGGAGGAGGCTCGCCCAATCATCCTGAGAACCCGAGCAGAAGCATCGGAGGTACTGCTCTAGCGTCTGATTGGTCCTCTCTGTCTGGCCATTGCTTTGGGGGTGATAAGCTGAAGAAAGACAAATGTTGATACCCAAAGCCTTGCATAGTTCCCTCCAGAATTTGGATGTGAACTGGACGCCTCTGTCCGACACGATGCTCCTTGGTATCCCATGGAGCCTAACAACCTCCTTTAGAAAGATGTTGGCCGTGTCTACGGCAGAGGGAGTACCCCTCATGGGCAGAAAGTGGGCCATTTTGGAAAGGCGGTCGACAACAACAAGGATGGTGGAGAAACTCTCTGAGTTGGGTAGGTCAACGATGAAGTCCATGGACACATCAGCCCATGGTCGTTCCGGAATGGGCAAAGGTCTGAGCAGACCCCAGGATTTGGTGTTTTGGCCCTTGTTTCTCTGGCACAGGGGACAGGATGCCACTTATTCCCTACAATCCCTTCTCCAACCTGGCCACCAAAAAGAACGAGAAAGGAGCTCAGCCGTCTTCTTATTCCCAAAATGTCCTGCCATCTTGTGATCATGACACATCTGAAGGGCTAAGGGCCGAGTCACTTGTGGTACAAATATTTTTCCTTTAATCCAGAAAAGATCTTCATATCTTTTCAGGGAATGCACAGCTGGTTCCGTACATGCGCCTGATGAAGATTTGATGGAGGATATTAAGTCTGCTTGAGTTAGTCCGAGGAAATTTTGAGGAGAGAGGATCGTGCTGGGTGTTGGTATTTGGGAATCTGCGGAAAACATCCGTGAAAGGGCATCAGCCTTCCCGTTCTTTGCCCCAGGTCTGTATGCTATGTGGAAATTAAAGCGAGAGAAGAATAGGGCCCAACGGGCTTGGCGGGGTTTTAACCGTCTTGCTGTTCTGAGGTACTCGAGATTTTTGTGATCCGTAAAGATCATCACCGGATGAACTGCCCCCTCCAGCAGATACCTCCATTCCTCCAAAGCAAACTTTATAGCCAACAGCTCTCTGTCACCCACGTCGTAATTGAGTTCCGGTGGGCTGAGTCTCCGAGAAGCGAAAGCTACTGGATGTAGGATGGCCTTTGGTCCCTGTCTCTGGGAAAGAATTGCTCCGGTTGCGATTTCCGATGCGTCTACCTCCAGTACGAAGGGTTGAGTCGGGTCAGGATGGCAGAGGATTGGAGCGGAACTGAATAGTTCTTTTAACTTAAGGAAAGCCTCTTGAGCAGCTGCGGACCACTGGAAAGAATGATGCTGCCGAGTTAGTTGGGTAATAGGTGCCACAATGGCCGAGAATCCCACGATAAATTTCCGATAGAAATTGGCGAATCCTATAAACCTCTGTACTCCTTTTTTATTAGATGGAGCTGGCCACTCCTGAATTGCCTGAACCTTCTGGGGGTCCATTGCAACCCCATTGGTGGAGAGTATGAATCCCAAGAATTGTATGGTTGATCTCTCAAACTCACACTTTTCGGCTTTCAAGTATAGCTTGTGTTGCAGAAGAATAGCAAGAACCGTTTTAACGTGCCTCCTGTGCATCTCTAGCGTGGGGGAAAAGATGAGGATATCGTCCAGATATACCACAAGGAAGTCATCTAGATATTGTCAAAATATGTCGTTCACTAGATGCTGGAAGGTGGCTGGAGCATTGCAGAGGCCGAATGGCATCACTAAATATTCAAAGTGACCGAATCTGGATCTAAAGGCCGTCTTCCATTCGTCTCCAGCCCTGATCCTGACGAGATTGTAGGCCCCTCGGAGGTCGAGTTTAGAGAACACCTTGGCCGATCGGAACCTCTGGAATAACTCAGGAATGAGCGGCAACGGGTACCGGTTCTTAATTGTGATGTTGTTAAGTTGTCGATAGTCTACGCAGGGTCTTAGGGTACCATCTTTCTTCCCAACGAAAAAGATACCCGCTCCGGCGGGTGAGGATGAAGGGCGGATGAAACCTTTCTCAAGATTTTCGTCTATGTACTGCTTTAGAGCCTCCAGCTCGGTTTCAGAAAGGGGAAATATCCGGCCAAATGGAATCTCGGAACCAGGAAGAAGGTCAATTGGACAGTCGTAGGCCCTGTGAGGTGGTAGGCGGTCAGCCATTTGTTTACTGAAAACCTCTTGAAACTCGAGATACTCGGAGGGGACGTGTTGGAGGTTGTTTGGCGGTACCGCCATTGTGGTGCAAACCTTGGAATCCGGAAGCAGGCAGTGTTGAGAGCAATACTGAGAAGAGAAGGATACTGACTTGGTGCTCCATTTGATTAGTGGATCGTGAGCTTGTAACCATGGTAAGCCAAGTATGATGGGAAAGATTGGTGAACGAATTAGGTCAAGCCGTAAGAACTCCCGGTGGCCGGAGTCTGTGACTACTGAAATAGGTTGGGTCTCCTGGGTGATGGGACCAGAGCAAGGAAGGGATCCGTCGGCCAGATGTATTTGTAGATCCTGCTCTTTGGTTTGTAGAGGGATCTTCAATCTGTGTGCCAAGGTGGAATCTATGAAACAACTGCAGGCCCCGGAATCAACGATGGCCTGCAGGCGAGTCTCCCTTTCCGGAAGCTGCAGAGAAACAAACAACATCACATAAGCCTTGGGAATGTTATTGTTAGGAAAGTTCAATATGTTTGACTGAGGAAACTTACTAGGCCTGATCGGACAGCTGCGCAGGAAGTGTCCTGTTCCTCCGCAGTAGAGGCAAAGGTTAGACTGCCGTCTGCGCTGTTTCTCCTCGGAGGTCAACGGACCTCGGACCAAACTGAGCTGCATTGGTTCGACCTCAGGGACCGATGCAGTGGTAACTGAAGATGAAGTTGAGGGTACCGTAGAGTGAGGTCTTGGCGACGCCCAGGCAGGGCGAGGCAGCTGAAACCGTTCTGAGCGCCGCTCCCGAAGACGCCGATCGAGCTTAGTAGCTGCTTGAATGAGTTCCTCTAGGGAAGCAGGGGTCTCCATCCTAGCTAACTCATCTTTGAGTAATTCAGACAAGCCTTGACGGTATTGATAACGCAGGGCCGGCTCATTCCAGTTGGTGTCGGCCGCCCACTTACGGAACTCCACTGTATAGTCCTCAATAGGTCTTCTTCCTTGGGACAAATGGTGCAAGATAGCTTCGGCGGTGGCCATGCGTTGCGGATCATCATAGAGCTGGGTCATGCTCTCAAAGAAGGCCTCGATAGTGTTCAGGGCAGGGCTGCTCTGTTCCATCAGGCTGTGGGCCCAAGCCTGGGGTTCTTCAGATAGCAGGGAAATGACAAACCCCACCTTGACGATTTCTGAGGAGAAGGTTCTTGCCTGTAGGGCGAAGTAGAGGGAACATGCGTTTTTAAACGCCCTAAACTACTTGCGGTCTCCCGAGAACCGTTCAGGTATAGGGACCCTGGGCTCAGGAAGAGCCATGACCACAGTGGGGTTGGCCGGAGCTTGGGGAAGCGGACCCCCACTGCTGGGTGCAGGAGCTGCGGCTGCGGAGGGTAGTAACCCGGAGATCTGCTGCAGACGGTTATCAATTTGTGTATAACCTTCTTGTAACTTCTGTACGGAGTCCGCAAGGGTAGACACTTGTTGGCACAGGATCTCCAGAGGAGAGCGCACTCTGTCGGCCTCAGACATCTGGCTGGTTTGTACTGTCACGGGCAAGTACTCACCGAGGCCGAGATGCCGAGAGCGGCTCGCCCTTACGACCACGCGCACCCAGACCCCCGAAATGGGTACAGGAGGCTGAGGGCACGCGGAGGCACGGGCTTCCGGAAGGATAGTGGGTTCAGAAGCTGGAAGCGGGTGTCCTGGGATCCGCAGGGAGCAGGGCTGGAAACACAAGCAGAGGTTAGGGAACAGGCAGGTAATAATCAGGGTGTCACAAGATCCAACAGCGCGGTGGTTAAGCAGTCCAGGGTTCGGTGCACGGGTCTGGCAGGTTAAATCAAGATAGTCCAGCAGAGTAGTGGTTAAACAGGCCAGGGGTTTGGTACACAGATCAGGCAAGTTATTGATAGTATTGTCCAGCAGAGTAGTAGTTAAACAGGCCAGGGGTTTGGTACACAGATCAGGCAGGTTATTGATAGTATTGTCCAGCAGAGTAGTAGTTAAACAGGCCAGGGTTCGGTACACAGATCAGGCAGAGGTACAAGGGACAATCCGGGAGAGTAGTGGTTAACAGTCAGCAGAGGTTTGGTACACAGATCAGGCAAAGGTACTTAGGGACAGTCCGGGAGAGTAGTGGTTAATCAGACTAGCAGAGGTTCGGTACACAGATCAGGCAGAGGTACAAGGAAACACGGGCTCAGAGAACTGGGGAGAGCTGACGACAAACCAGCAACCCGACTGGGTGCTGGAGCCGTCAGATATAGCCCCCCTGCCCGGCGAGCGCGTCAGTGTGACGCGCTACCGGGCACCCGCACGGGCTACGGCGCGCACACGGGGACCGCCGTGCACCCGCGCGCGCCGCACCATCAGGCCGCGGATGGGTGTGCGGCGAAGCGCTCGTCCTGTGCGCATGCGCACCGGAGCCCGGCGAGCGGAGACGCTCCCTGGCTCCTGACAGTGTATTTCTGAGAATGTTTTATAGTATAAAGCCGAGTAGCCGTCTGGGCCTGGTCTTTTGTTAAGTTTTAGGTCTTTTATGGCGTTAGCAACTTCATCTATAGTTATAGGCTCATCCAAACTGCTTTTTTGATTCTGAGATAACTCAGGTAAGGTTATTTTTGAGAAGAAGGATTCAGCCTCTGTAGGATTAAATTCATTGTTTGTCTTGTATAAAGTTGCGAGATGTGAGTGAAATTTATGGACTATTTTAACTGGATTACAAGTGTAAACATTTTTTGATAATTTCAAACGTATTGGTTTGAAAGATTTGTTAGTTGAATTTAATGCCCGAGCCAAATATGTACCTGGTTTGTTTGTATTCATGTAGAAATTGTGTTTGGAGCGTTTGAGGGATTTATCAACTGACTCAGTGAGAAATAGATCGTATTCCAATCTAGATTTTTCCAGATGAGATTTTGTACTCTGAGATGGATTATCTTGAAATGATATGTAGGCTGCATTAAAATTGAGTTCTAGTTTTTTTGCTAGATTTTTGCGTTCCCGTTTAAATAGTGCCATTTGTCTTTGTATTGTACCACGCAAGACAGGCTTATGAGCTTCCCACAGTGTTATTGGGGAGATGTCTGTTGTATTATTAATTGATATGTATTCCTTTAAAGCTTGTTCAATGGCCATCTGATGTAGTGGGTGTTTGAGCATTATGTCCGGTAAGTACCACGTTGGGTCATGCGCTTTTGGTATGGCTGAGGCTATAGTAGTGTATACTGCATTATGGTCAGACCACGGAATCGGAATTATATCTGATGCAATAATTTCTGGTATCATTCCTATTGTTAGAAAAATATGATCTATTCTGGTGAAGGTTTGATGAGGGTGCGAGAAATAAGTGAATTTCTTTTTCATTGGGTTACTTTCTCTCCATGAATCTACTAGATTGTATTTGGAAAGAAGTTGAGAAAAAGGTAATCTAGAGGTTATTTTGGATGGTGTAAAAGGTGATTTATCTAGAAATGGGAGGAAGACCTGGTTTGAATCCCCACACATTATCACTGTTCCTATTTTGTGTGTATTAATCACTTGTAATATATGTGAGAGGAATGGTGTAGGTTGTTTGTTAGGAGCGTAGTAGGAAATCACCGTGATTGCTGTATCCATTATATAACCCATGAGTATCAGGTATCTACCTTCTGGGTCTTTAATTTCTGATGATAAGGTGAATGGTGTGGATCGGTGAAATGCAATTAGAGTTCCCCTTTGCTTGGTACAGGCAGAAGCCGTGTAAATTTGTTGATAAAAAGGAGAAATATATTTTGGAGTAGAATCTTTGGTGAAGTGTGTTTCTTGGAGGCATACTATGTGAGCCTTCTTGTTATGGAAAGTACGGAAGGCTTTGGTCCTTTTTTGAGGGACATTTATTCCCTGAACATTCAGGGAAAGTATATTCAGTGGTGCCATGGCAATAGATCAAATAGTTTTGACTTACTTTTTGTTATGCAGAGCTGACTGCGCAGATCAACCAATGTGTGGACTGAAGAGATGAATAGATAGAAAAGAAACCAGTGAATTCTGGAGTAAAGAGTAAATAAAAAACATATGAGATTAGATGATACATTGTATAAATTATTTTTTGCAAGTAATCACAATTTACCCGTGAAAGAGAATAAATATCTCTCTCAGGGGAATAAGTGCCTTCGTCACACTCCCACATAATATGGTTGGGAGAATGAGGAGGGCTAATGGGGGTACACGGATCTTCCGCTTACAGGAGAGAAGTGCTATGTCAAAAGACATCAAAATGATGTTTCATTAATTGGAGTGCAGAATATAGTTTTTGTTGAAATTATGTATTCCAGGGTGGTTGTATATGGTTAGTCTTGCCCTAGGCTAAATAATTCAGTTAGAAAGGTACTGTTAATAACTTTGGTATTGATGAAGATAGTTTGAATTATTTTGGGATTTTAACCCTTTTAGAGTAAATAATTACATATTTTATTCATATGTAACTGTTTAGATATGTTAACTCATAAAATTGAGGTTGTATTGCTTCAGATTAGAATAAACAAAAACATAATTCTAGGAACTAGTTAGGTAAAATATAATTGTTTTAAGAAAAGAAAGAAAAAAAAAAAAAAAAAGCTTCCATTACTTCTGGATTATTGAACATGTTTGTCCTAAAAAGTAATAAATCTATTGTTATTACCTGATAATATATAACTGAACAAGAATTTCCTTATTTCACTTATATATTCTAAGGCTATATGAATCAGAAGTAATAAGAAATATAACTGGAATGTAACATGATCCCACACAGTGTGTGACTATCAGAATGCAGTTACATTCAGTTATAAATACAGGTTTTTTATAGAGAACCATCTCTTAGTATAATAAATGAAGAGATATCAGGAATTAGGATGTCAGTCCATTGAATCTTCTTGGTCCATGGATGATGTGGCATAACGGCCTCTTTTGTGAGAATGATGATTCCCATTTTGTTCTGAAATTTTCTGAGTGCTGCCTGAAGGTGAAGATGATGCCATTTTTCTGCGTGTGGGAGTGTTGCTGCTTGTGGGTTCTGTCAGATTTAATTTTAAAAGGGTTTGTTGTAGTTCATCTGCTGATCTGCTTCTGTAAATTGTACATTGGTAGTTAAATCTGACTGAAAAGGGGAAGCCCCATTGATACATAATGTTGTGGCGTTGCAGTTCCATTAGTTGGGGTTTCATGGATTGTCTTTTAGTAATAGTAAGTTGGGATAGGTCAGCAAAAATTTGATAATTGTGTCCATCAAAATTAAGTTCCTTTTTTTCTCTTGCAGCAATTAGTATTTGTTCTTTCGTTCTGTAATAATGAAATTTTGTGATTATATCACGTGGGGGTCCATCTTTCTTTTTGGCTGTGAGGGCTCTGTGTACTCTGTCCAGTTCTAAACGTTCAATAGGGATATCTGGCTTTAGTTCTTGTAATAGAGCAGTAATAGTAGATTGCAGGTCTGTCACAGTTTCAGGTATTCCCCTTATGCGCAAGTTTGAACGTCTGGCTCTATTTTCGTAATCTTCGAGCTTAGTTTGAAGTATTAAATTCTCTTTTTTTAATTGTTCCAATTCTGTTATATTTTCTTGGGTTGTAATTTCAATTTCATCCATTTTTATTTCTAAGGCTGCGGTGCGGTTTCCCAGCTCTCTTATTTCTTTGGTTAGGCTTTTTGTTATTTGGTCTGAGGTTTGTTTTAAAGCCTTATGAAGCATCTTTTCAAATTGTAATAATATTACTGGGGATACTGAGGAGGCTTGTGGAGAAGTTTGTGAGAGGATTTGTTCTGTATCTGACTCAAATGGAGAGTCTTGCTGTGACATTTTCTGTCTGTGAGAGCGCCCTGATGCTGTATCTTGTGAGGTGACTGGAGCTGCTTCAGCTGCAGTGAGTGCCTGTGAGCTCTTTGTGAGGTGACTTTTATTTCTGCCACGGCTTCTTCCCAGTACCATATTTCCTGCCCAAACTTTCACAGTTTGTTCCCAGGGGCAAAAAGGATACCTTTTGAGTCTGCAGGCTCCGCTTTGTCCTTCTCTTCTCTCCTCAGCGGTGTGGAGCTCTAACAATGCATGTCTGCTCCGCTAGGCTCCGCCTCCTGCCCCCCATAACAAAGTATTTCAAGACTGGAAGACTTGAAGACAATCATTTCATATGTTCAGCTAATGCTAGCAGCATGCTCAGGTTTGAGTGACCTCTTCTTTGCTGGCTTAAAGCTCAACTCTGTAATTGTTTTTTTTTTAGATACTTCACCAGTCAAAGAATTTACCTCTAATGAAGAATAGTCTTGCTGTCTGCTGGTTTCTGTACTGTTATAGAATGGTTCACAAAGAACTGGCACATCTGCCAACACTCAACAGGGCCTCAGACGATGTTTGCTTAGTAGCCTATTTCAGATCCTGGTGCCCAGTGGCCTATTTAGTCAGCAGTCTGATCCACAAGTTTCTGAATGATTATCAGCTTCCCCCGCGTGTTCCTGCTAATGCTATTATTGAATTCCCTGCTGCCAACCTGGCTTGCCTTTGACCTGTCTTGTCTCCATTCCTGGCTCTGACCCCTGACTTGTTCTACTGACTATGCTTTTGCCTGATTGTCCATGTATGACCTTGGCCGGCTCTCCTGACTCAGCTGCTGCCTGATTTCCTGTGTATGACCCCAGCTTGTTCCTGATTCAGTTTCTTGCTTCTGCTCCTGGCTGAACTCCGTGCATGACTACTGGCTTAGATCCTGACCCTGCTCCTGGCTCTCCCTACTGCCAAGTTCTGCCTGGTACTTCTGAGGGACTCCTGCCCTGCAGTGCATCCTGCTCATCTGGCCATTATCCGCTGAACATCTCCTCAGCACTTCAGACTAACACAACTGGCAATCCGTCCTTCTTTGGGCTTGCTTCTCCTGTTATCACCTTCATGGGTGCTCTATACTCTTCCCCGAGGAGAACCTTCTCAGCACACCGGCCTCCAACCAGGTACGTGACATGTACAAATCCTCTCTGCATTGAAGCCTAAGTCATGCTGTATCCCAATTTTTTTTCTTTTACTGAAGTACTGCTTTAAGCACATTGCCATGCTCTTGAACGACTGTGGCGTAAAACCAAAAGCCTGAAAGACTTCACCCTATATAAATCTGCCCTTCTAAAATACAATTACTGCCTCCATGCTGCCAAACAAGCCTACTTTGTTTCTCTTGTTAATACCTTGTCATCCAGTCCCCGTCGGCTCTTCTCAACATTTACTCTCCGCTTCGTCCCCCACCCACTGTACCCACTAACTCACTCACTGCCCAAGAGATTGCCAATCACTTCAAAGACAAGATTGATGCAATTCATGAGTACACCTCAACTGTGTGTATATTTTCCCCACCCAACATACCTTGCCTGACAGCACATTCAACACTCTCCTCTTTTGAATTGGCTACTACTGAAGAGGTTACAAAACTTTTCTCAGATGCACACCTAACCAATTGTCCCTTGGATCCTGTTCCCTTACAACTACTACAGTCACCCTCTTCTTCTATCCTATGCTCCCTCACTCACATCTTCAATCTCTCCCTTTCTAGTGGCACCTTCCCCTCTCCTCTAAAACATGCGCAGATCATTCCCATACTTAAAAAGCCCTCGCTGGACCCCACCAACCTGAACAATTTAAAGAGTATCTCATTGCTTCCATTCACCTCTAAACTTCTAGAACGCTTAGTCGACAACCATCTTAGCTCCTACCTCAGTGAAAATAACCTTCATGACCCCTTACAGTCTGGCTTTTCCTTCAGCACTCCACGGAAACTGCCTTACTAAAACTCACTAACGATTTACTAACTGCTAAAACCAACAACCAGTACTCCATACTCCTACTACTTGACCTCTCTGCGGCCTTTGATACTTTTGACCACCCACTCCTTCTCAATAAACAAATCTAATCAAAATCAACAATGCAACTATCAGTCCCTCCCCTCACGCTAGGGTACTAGGTGTAATCCTAGACTCTGACTTGTCATTTTAGCCTCAAGTCCAATCGTTGTCAAAAGTTTGTAGAATTTACCTCCATGACATCTCTAAAATTTGCTCCTTTTTAACAATTGAAACCACCAAGCTCCTCATTCACTCCCTTGTTATCTCTCGCCTTGACTATTGCAACTCCCTTCTCATTAAGTGCACAGACAAGTGTAGAGCTATAGATTTTACAAGCTTATGATATAACTTATGTAAAAATACTAAAAGAAAAGTCTATGTCAATCCACAATATACAAAAATAAAGTCTCTGGTAGTCTTCAGATGTCTCTTCAGACACAAAAGACTGTTGTTAGTCCAAAAGGTATATAAAATTCCTTAATCACCACGTGGATAACACATGCAAAGAATTAGGTGTGATGGACCCTCCACATAGAAAGAGTGAAGGCTTACCAGAGGGATTGAACTCATAAGAACATACGTTCAATGAGTCAATCTAGCTTGTATCACCAACAGGCAATAAAAAGGAAGGACCTCCCAACTGGATGGCGGCAAAACTCCAAATGTATCCAGAATCGTGAAGGAACTTTCTTTAAAATGGATGGCAAACCTTCCCATGGATCATCTCAGAGGAATAGCCCATATGAAAATAAAGAAGGGGGGCCACATAGCATAATACCGTTTTGTAAAACAAATTTATTAAAAATAGGTAAACAACTTACATTTCAGTAGTAAAAAAAGCGCTTCAAGTAAAATTATGGCAGGCAGTGGAGTCTTCCGATGCGTTTCGTCTTATAAGACTTCATCTGGGGTACTCACCCACTGCTGTCATGCCCCTTAATATAGATATCTTAGCCCCCTTAATGAGGATCCAGCTCGTATCTAAAATTAACAAGCACTTCCGGGTTTGGCCAAGATGGCGGACCCGCATGCATTCCAAGCCTGAATATGGTGTGTATATATGCGTTCCAACGTCATGCCGAATATTATTGTAGAATATAATGGGATCATAAATATAACTATAGACCACTTCCTCAAGAAAGAAATTACCAATAAACTCAAACCAATGGGGTTGCTATATTTCTGTTAATGAGATTGTATTCCGAGACAGGGAGAGCGAGTGACCGGACATGCATCACCTCATCTAGTGAGGCGAACGCACGTTACTTCCCTTCTCGTGGACCGCTAAAGGTAAACAGCGGCTCAAGCCTCGTTTTGGCAATCGTCAACCCAGTGACGTCAGTTAAGCTCTATACCGACGACACGGCAAAGTGATCAACAGTGCGCAGTAACATTAGCTAAGATCTGCGCAACCAAAGGATCAATGTAAACTTTAAATTAATAGGTGAATGTATGTAATTATGAAAGTAGTGTATCAATGACAATTATCACTCAGTGTGTCCAATATATGGTGATATCGTGATGGTAAACAAAAGAAGTAGAGAGAAATATAGAAGAATAAGATGACCTGCTGTGATAGTGAAGCCTAAATAAGAATGAAAATAAGAGAATAGAGAAGTGAGAGAAAAATAGAAAGATGTAAGGTATGAAAATAAAAAATATTAAAATAAAAATAAAAATAAATATAAAAATAAAATAAAAAATAGATGAAAAGTAAATATAAAAATAAAATGAAAAATTAAAAATAAAAATAAAAGTAAGGATAGAAATAAAAATAAAATTAATAAAAATAAAAATAAGAATAAACTTAAAAATAAAAATAAATATAAAAATGAATATAAAAATACAAATAAAAATGAAAATAAAAATGAAAATAAAAATAAATATAAAAATAAAAATAAAAAATAATAAAAATAAAAATAAAAAATAAATAAATAAAAAATAAAAATGAAATAAAACTAATAAATAATACTAAAAAATATTAATAGATAAAGAAATATAGATAAATAATAAAAAATAAATAAAGGATGAAAAAAACAAATAAATAAAAAATAAAATAAAATATTAAAATAAGATAAAAAGAAAAAATAGAAAAAATAGACATAAGCAAAATAGAGAATGAATACAAATATTAAGAATAGAAATAAGTGAAAAATAAAACTAAAGGTGATGTGAAAAATATAGAATGATCATTTAAGAAGAAGATGATGGTAGACACCACCTTAGGGTATGTATGTATTCCAATGTAAACCTAAAACGTTTATAAATCAAAAGTGAGAATAATAATAATTGTTGACAAAATATCGTAAAGTGTACCTATCATCAAATGAGGAAATAGAAATCCAAATGCCATGAGTGACTAACTTGTGCCGTTAAGTACTGGAGTGTGACCTAAAAAGTTAGAAAGTGTAAAAAATCTTTGTGGTAAAAAATCAGTGTGTCATGGCTCAAAAGGCCAGAGGGTGTGAAAGATCTTTACAGTGAAAATATCGGTGGATCATTCATTGTATAAAAAAAAATTTTTTCCAAAGGAAAATAACCTCACATAGATCCGAGATGGATTCTCAAAAAAGTTCCACAGAGTTATGCATACACCAACATATATAACCTATATTTTTTCTGTAGGTATATATTCTAAGAGTCATTAATAAATGCATTTATATCAAGTTCCATGTTCATACCACGTGGAGAGAGGGACTGTAACTCATGTATCCAGAATGTCTCTAAACGGGAAACACCCCTGGTCATAGCACCCCCTCTCCAGGGTGGGATGTATTGGTCAATGACTAGAAATTGTGAACCTAGTGGGTTACCATTATGAAATTCCTTGAAATGTCTGGGTACGCTATGTTTCGACTTCCTCCCTTTGATGAGGGCAATATGTTCGCCTACTCTTCTGGTGAAAGTTCTCGTTGTGCGGCCAACGTATTGTTGGCCGCATGGACATGTAATTAAATAGACTACATGTCTGGAGTTACATGTACAGAAAGGCTTGATGGTGTACCTTTTTCCTGTGACCGTCGATGTAAATTCCATTAGTTTGTGTCCCGTTAGTGCATTGTGTTGGCATACAACACATTTTTTACATGGAAAGAAACCAGTCCAGTTATGAAAAAGTGAAGACCGCACTGGAGGGTTAGTGACATTGGGTGCTACTAGGCCACGTAGGGATGGTGCTCCTTTAAAAATTAGTTTAGCTTGTTCAGGTAACATTTTACCTAGAATGTTATCTTGCTTCAAAACCCCCCAATGTTTTTTCACAATATTCCTGATTTGTTTATGTTGCACTGAATATGAAGTTAACATTGCCCACTTGAATGTGGAATCCGGTTCTCTTTCGGGTTTCACCTCAAAAAGGGAATCTCTGTCCATATTGATGACTCTCCGAAGATCTAATTCTAGAGTAGTACTGTCATATCCCTTGTCTAGAAAGCGTTGTTTCAAGACATTCGCTTGCTCTATAAATATATCTAAATTTGTGCAGTTACTCCGGAGACGCAAGAACTGACTCCGGGGGACTGCATTAAGCCAAGATCTGTGATGACAGCTATCCCCAGGGATAAAGCTGTTTCGATCTGTTGGCTTAAAATAAGTGTTGAATTCAAAATGTTTATTAACAATCTTAATTTCTAAGTCAAGGAAGTGGATCTCATTTTCACTAGCTTCGTATGTTAAGGAGAAACCTCTATCATTTGTATTAAGATACTCGAAAAATTGTTTCAATGATTCTGGAGTGCCACTCCATAGGAGGAGGATGTCGTCTATATATCTAGCCCACAGAATCAATGAAGTAGTTCCATGGGTATAGACGACATCCTCCTCCCACTTGGCCATGAAGAGGTTCGCAAGACTCGGAGCGAATTTCGTTCCCATGGCCACTCCACGTTGTTGTAGATAGTACCGTTGATCGAACCAGAAGTAGTTGTGTTTGGTTGCGAATTCAAGCAGTTCTATCAAAAAGTCACATTGAAAGGATGCCAGAGATTGTTCCCGGTGAAGGAAATGTCTGACAGCCTCTATGCCTCTCTCATGTGGTATGCACGTGTATAACGAGGCCACATCCGCTGTAGCCATGATATACCCTTCCTGTAGTTGAATCCCTTCCAAACGTTTAATCGTGGAACTAGTATCTTTCAAAAAAGAGGGTGTTTTTGTAACAATAGGCTGCAAATAAAAGTCAATATATTTGCCTATTCTAGAAGTGATGGAATTAATACCACTCACGATGGGCCTCCCTGGGGGGCACACCGGATTTTTGTGGATTTTTGGCAAATAGTATATAGTGGGGATTCTTGGCGCAGAGGGTATCAGGAAAGCTTTTTCTTTTTTGTTTAAGATCTTAGAATCATATCCTTTAGTTATAAGAGTCTGTAGCTGTTTTTTATAAATACTAGTGGGATTGCTAGAGAGTTCTATATAAGTATCTGGTTCTCTCAGTATCCGATACATCTCCTCGTCATATTGGCTCTTATCAAGTACCACTATTCCTCCTCCCTTGTCTGCTGGGCGGACAACTAAATTTTTTCGTGCGCACAAGGATTGTAATCCTCTTTTTGACAATGATGAATGTCGAATATGCTTTTCTGGCAATCTTGCGAGATCGTCAAGAACGAGATCCCTGAAGATTTTTACTACAGGAGTGAAGGGGACAGGGGGGACGAATAAGGAAGGATTAGATAATCCCGAATGTACAGTTCCTGAAGTAGCTGCTGGGTAGTCTGTCCGTGTTGGATTAGAAATCAAGTACCTTTGGATATTAATTTTGCGTATAAATTTGTGGACGTCGATGAACGTATGAAATTTATTTAATTTCTTAGGGGGGGCGTATTTGAGACCTTTATCAAGCACTGATATTTCAGCGTGGGTAAGTGCCTGAGTGCTCAAATTGAATACCCCTTGTCCCACTAGACTCTTTTTCTTTTTTCTTCTCTGTAGTCTCCTCCCCCCTCGGCACCCTCTCTTAGATCTGGACCGCGTTTTCTGGTGTGTCGGTACTCGTGAAAACTCTGGTTTTGATAGGTCATAAGGTTTTGGACATACGGAGGATCAACATAACTATCTCTCCTGTTGTTAGAGGTATAGGTATCTCTGAGAGGTGAGTATCTATTATAGGTGCGGATTGGGGAGGAGGGGTATCGATAATATGGACTTTCGTCGCGATATAGATCGGGATGTGTCTCATGTCTTGAAAATGGAGGATGTTGGGGTTGATTATCATAATCCCAGTAGGGACGTATGGCGGAGTGATGTATATCCCCCCTAGGGTTACCCCTACTACTACGTTTCCCTCTGTGGTTGCCCCTCCCCCCTGAGAAATTCTTGGGGGTCTGTGGGCTGAAATGACGCACTCTTGGTTGAGATTTATATGATTCTTCATTATGTCTCTCTATGCCCCTAGATGTCCGACCTTTAGTGACAGTAGGTTGGGGGGCTAAAGATGTTGAAGTTATGGGGATATTTGGTGGCACAATCGTTTCGATGTTAACAGATGAAACTTCCATTGGTGGAGCAACTGAAAAAAGTTTCTGCCACCCAAAAACACCATTATTTCTATAATCACCAACATCTCTAGAATATTTCTTCTGTTTTTTATATTTCTGATCCCTGTCCTCCTTTTCAAGATGGCTCTGAAGATTGGAGGACAGAGAGTTATATTCTTGGGTATTCTTATGTGCCAGTAATTTATCTTTGAATTCTTTGATTTTCCTATCAAGAGAAACCAATCTGTTCTTTTTCTTAGAAATAAGTACATTTAAAAAATTAATACCAGCATCGTTAAAATATTTAAACCAAGAGTCCAGGTCAGTTTCACCCTGTTGGGGTTGTACTTCCCAACGGAGGCTTCTTGGTACCATCTGTTCTGAGATATATTGTTGTAAAAATACTAAATCCCACTGAAGATGAAGTTCAGTGGTCATAATATTTTTTAGTCTCAAAAATAGTCCTCCAACCTCCGTATCACTCCCAGTTGTAATAAACACTCCCTCAGTGTTGACCTTATGGGCAGCTCGGTAGTCAAAAATGTCCATCATAGCAGATGAAAACTCAGTAAGAAATGGGGCAGCAGCAGTGTTTGTTCCAAACTAACATATAGACAAAGGAGAAAAAAGTTTAACCCTGCGCTTACCCAACAAAACAGCAGCTCACACAACAAATAAGGATTTTGTCTAAAATAAGTGCACAGACAAGTGTAGCGCTATAGATTTTACAAGCTTATAATATAACTTATGTAAAAATACGAAAAGAAAAGTCTATGTCAATCCACAATATACAAAAATAAAGTCTCTGGTACTCTTCAGATGTCTCTTCAGACACAAAAGACTGTTGTTAGTCCAAAAGGTATATAAAATTCCTTGATCACCACGTGGATAACACATGCAAAGAATTAGGTGTGATGGACCATCCACATAGAAAGAGTGAAGGCTTACCAGAGGGATTGAACTCATAAGAACATACGTTCAATGAGTCAATCTAGCTTGTATCACCAACAGACAATAAAAAGGAAGGACCTCCCAACTGGATGGCGGCAAAACTCCAAATGTATCCAGAATCGTGAAGGAACTTTCTTTAAAATGGATGGCAAACCTTCCCATGGATCATCTCAAAGGAATAGCCCATATGAAAATAAAGAAGGGGGGCCACATAGCATAATACCGTTTTGTAAAACAAATTTATTAAAAATAGGTAAACAATTTACATTTCAGTAGTAAAAAAAGCTCTTCAAGTAAAATTATGGCAGGCAGTGGAGTCTCCCAACGTGTTTCGTCTTATAAGACTTCATCTGGGGTACTCACCCACTGCTGCCATGCCCCTTAATATAGATATCTTAGCCCCCTTAATGAGGATCCAGCTCGTATCTAAAATTAACAAGCACTTCCGGGTTTGGCCAAGATGGCGGACCCGCGTGTGTTCCAAGCCTCAATATGGTGTGTATATATGCGTTCCAATGTCATGCCGAATATTATTGTAGAATATAATGGGATCATAAATATAACTATAGACCACTTCCTCAAGAAAGAAATTACCAATAAACTCAAACCAATGGGGTTGCTATATTTCTGTTAATGAGATTGTATTCCGAGACAGGGAGAGCGAGTGACCGGACATGCGTCACCTCATCTAGTGAGGCGAACGCACGTTACTTCCCTTCTCGTGGACCGCTAAAGGTAAACAGCGGCTCAAGCCTCGTTTTGGCAATCGTCAACCCAGTGACGTCAGTTAAGCTCTATACCGATGACACAGCAAAGCGATCAACAGTGCGCAGTAACATTAGCTAAGATCTGCGCAACCAAAGGATCAATGTAAACTTTAAATGAATAGGTGAATGTATGTAATTATGAAAGTAGTGTATCAATGACAATTATCACTCAGTGTGTCCAATATATGGTGATATCGTGATGGTAAACAAAAGAAGTAGAGAGAAATATAGAAGAATAAGATGACCTGCTGTGATAGTGAAGCCTAAATAAGAATGAAAATAAGAGAATAGAGAAGTGAGAGAAAAATAGAAAAATAGAAAGATGTAAGGTATGAAAATAAAAAATATTAAAATAAAAATAAATATAAAAATAAAATAAAAAATAGATGAAAAGTAAATATAAAAATAAAATGAAAAATGAAAAATAAAAATAAAAGTAAGGATAGAAATAAAAATAAAATTAATAAAAATAAAAATAAGAATAAACTTAAAAATAAAAATAAATATAAAAATGAATATAAAAATACAAATAAAAAATAAAAATGAAAATAACAATGAAAATAAATAAAAATAATAATAAAAATAAAAATAAATATAACAATAAAAAATAAAAAATAATAAAAATAAAAATAAAAAATAAATAAATAAAAAATAAAAATGAAATAAAACTAAAAAATAATACTAAAATAATACTAAAAAATATTAATAGATAAAGAAATATAGATAAATAATAAAAAATAAATAAAGGATGAAAAAAACAAATAAATAAAAAATAAAAATGAAAATAAAATATTAAAATAAGATAAAAAGAAAAAATAGAAAAAATAGACATAAGCAAAATAGAGAATGAATACAAATATTAAGAATAGAAATAAGTGAAAAATAAAACTAATCTCATTGGCCTGCCTCTCCATAGGCTATCCCCTCTTCAGTCTATCATGAATGCTGCTGCCAGACTTATACACCTTAACCAGCCGCTCAGTGTCTGCCAGGCCTCTCCTCCAATCCTTACACTGGCTCCCAATCACCCAGCGAATTAGATTCAAAATACTAACCACAACATACAAAGCCATTCACAACTCTGCCCCGAGCTACATCACCAATCTTGTCTCCAAATATCACCCAAATCGTCCTCTCCGCTCTTCTCAAGACCTCCTATTCTCAAGCTCTCTCATCTCCTCTTCCCATGCTCGTCTCCAGGATTTCTTCAGAGCCTCTCCCATCCTCTGGAACTCGCTACCTCCAACTAATCTTTTACCACTTCCATCAGCTCATGACCCACAGTTGCAACCTTTTGTACCACCTGCCCCACCCTATTAGATTGTAAGCTCTTCTGAGCAGGGCCCTCTTAATCCTCTTGTATTTTATTGTATTATAACTGTATTGTCTCCCTTTTATATAGTAAAGCACTGCGTAAACTGTTGGCACTATATAAATGCCGTATAATAATAATAATAATAATAACCACCTGCCGCCTGCACTATAGCCGAATGATGGCTACAGCGCGGTCTTTAATTACTGGGAGGCCGTCAAAAGACGTCCTCCCGTGCATGAGCTGCTTGCGTGCCCCCTGCGGGGCACGCATAGTGCGCTCTGTGATCACTGAGTCAATGAGACTCGGCTGATCACAGATCGAAATAAGGGGTCAATTCCGGCCCCTTACCATGGGATCAGCTATCAGACAATGATAGCTGATCACATGATGTAAACAGAAGATCGGTAATAGGCTTTTTCTTCCCCTTCAGCGTGAGGGGAAAAAAAAGTCGATCACCGACTTTTGACAGAGGGACATTGGTCCCGAACAGGGAGAGGCACTGCTGCTATGCAACACACACTGTCACCACAGACAGGTATGCTCAAAAGCTTTATCCTATACAGTAGCACTCTTCAAAAGACAGGTTCTTTCTAGCTTGCAGTAAGAACTTTAGGGACAAGGTTAACACTTTTCAAAATAAGGTTTTAATAATGAAAAGGTCAAAATTGGTGCAAATAAAATATTTACAGAAAAAGGTGTTTAAAAAAGAAATAAAGACAATATACAGCTACAGAGAAATAAGGTAGAATTGAGAAGGAAGAATACTTGCAATAAATGTCCTTGGGTTGAACAGAGTTCAGTCGATGAGCCAGGTGTCAAAATGGTTCTCAAACTTGGCAGATGCTTCTGATTTGATGGTAAAGGAGAACTGAGAACTGTCTTTGCATCCCCCTTTTTCTCTGGGATCAAAGGGGTGGGGCCAGATGCCCCTGACCACTAAAATGGATAGGGAGGGTCCATGGGCTGTCCAGGGTTGATAACAGTATAATGACCCTACCTTTTACGGAGAGTACTTACCGAGGCTGAGATGCCGAGAGCGGCTCGCCCTTGCGACCACGCGCACCCTGTCCCCCGAAGGTGATACAGGGAACAGGTGGCTCGTGGAGGCACGGGCCACCAGCAGGTGAGAGTTTCTTGAAGAATCTGAGGAGCTGTATGAAGGATAGCTGAGCTTCAGGAACTGGCTGAGGGTCCAATGCAGGACAGAAGGATCAGGTGCAATGACAAGTAAACAAGTCTGTGAAACAGGCCAGAGGTCAAATCCAGGTAAGGCAAATAAGCAAAGTCCGTTAGGCAGGCCGAGGGTAAAACACTGGTAGGCAGATCAAGCAAAGTACGTTAGGCAGGCCCAGGGTCAAACACTGGTAGGCAGATCAAGCAAAGTCCGTTAAAGCAAGCCAGGGGTCAGATCGAGGAGAGCAGCAGCGTAGTCAGGAACAATCCGGGTCAAGGCAGGTGATCAGATATGGCAAACTGGAAACAGGCACAAACAGGAAGCTGACGACAAACCAGCAACCCGTCTGGGCGCCAGAGCCGTCTGAAATAGCCCCGCCACAGCGTGCACATCGGCGTGCGCCATTGCGCACACTGCGTGCACTACCGTGTGCACTCGCGAGCTACTGCACGCACACGGGAACTGTTGTGCACACGCAAACACACACGCCGCACCATCGGGCTGCGCACATTTGTGCGCTGAAGTGCCAATCCGCCGCACATGCGCACAGGAGCATGGCGAGTAAAGTTAGAAGAAGCCCTTCTCTGACAGTGCCCCCCCCAGGGGCGGACACTGGACGCCCAAACTGGACATCAGCTCTGGTTGTTCCTGGTGGAAGGCTTGAATTAAGCATGGAGCATGCAGGTTCCTAGCGGGCTCCCAGGAATTGTCCTCAGGAGGATATCCTTTCCAATGGATTAGGTACTGAAGCTGCCTGCCCCTTTTTCTTCAAAATGTACTCCACCTCAAACTCATTCTCCCCGTCCACTTCAACTGGAGGGGGAGGAAGTTCCCTTCTCCTGGGAAAAGGGCCGGACACAACAGGCTTTAACAAGGATGCATGAAAGACTGGGTGTATTCTATAAGAGTTCGGTAATGCCAGTTCAAACGCCACAGGGTTAATCATCCTCTTAATTTGAAAGGGCCCAATGAACCTTGGTCCAAGTTTCAATGAGGGCAGGGGTAGCTTAAGATTCGCAGCTGACAACCAGACCTCCTCGCCAACATTGAAGATTGGGTTCTCCTTCCTCCCTCTATCATACTGTCTCTTATAACCATCCTGAGACTTTTGTAACGTATCCTGAATTTTTTGAAAGTTGGACTGTAAGGAAGTTATCCGGTCTTGAACAGCAGGAACAGACATTTCAGGGATGTTGTTAGAGAGGAAGGTGGGATGGAACCCAAAGTTTGCCCACAAGGGTGTTTGATTAGTGGCGGAATGGATAGAGTTATTGTAAGCGAACTCGGCGTACGGGAGGAGAGTTGCCCAATCGTCTTGAGAGCCAAAACAGAAGCAACGGAGGTACTGCTCCAAGGTTTGATTTGTCCTCTTCGTCTGGCCGTTGCTCTGAGGATGGTACCCTGAAGAGAGGCAAGTCTTAATATCCAAGGTTTTGCAGAGTTCTTTCCAGAATTTGGAAGTAAATTGAACGCCCCTGTCTGACACAATACTTTTAGGCACACCATGGAGTCTGATTACTTCTTTGAGAAAAATATTGGCTGTGTCTGAAGCAGAAGGGGTGCCCATCATGGGCAAAAAGTGAGCCTTCTTGGAAAGGCGGTCGACAACGACCAGGATGGTAGTGAACCCTTCTGAGGCAGGTAAGGCAATGAAATCCGTGGATACTTCAGCCCATGGTCGCTCTGTAATGGGCAAGGGTTTGAGTAGCCCCCCAGACTTGGTGTTTTGACCCTTGTTACGCTGGAAAAGGGGGCAGGAAGAGACGTAATCCTTACAATCTCATCTCCACCCTGGCCACCAGAAGGAACGAGAGATCAATTCAGCCGTTTTTCTTGTCCCGAAGTGACCTGCCAATTTATGGTCGTGACAAGTCTTGAGAGCCAAAGGCCGTGTTTCACGTGGTACAAAAATTTTTCCCTGGGCCCAAAGTAGATCATAATGTTTCTCTAAGGTTTGTATTTCTGAGTCGCAGCAGTGACTGGATGAAGACTTGATGGAGGTTAAGTCTGCTCGGGTGAGGCTAAGAAAATTTTGTGATGAAAGGATAGTACTGGGTTCAGCAATTTGAGGATCTGCAGAGAACATCCGAGAAAGTGCGTCTGCCTTTCCATTCTTTGAGCCTGGTCTATAAGATATGTGGAAGTTAAATCTAGAGAAAAAGAGGGCCCAACGGGCTTGTCTGGGTTTCAGGCGTATTGCTGTCCGGAGGTACTCTAAATTTTTGTGATCTGTAAAGATCATAACCGGATGAAGTGCACCTTCCAATAAGTACCTCCATTCCTCTAGGGCAAACTTGATGGCCAGCAGCTCCCTATCACCTACATCATAGTTAAGTTCTGGAGGGCTGAACTTCCGAGATGCGAAGGCTACAGGGTGTAGAATAGCTTTGGGTCCATGTCTCTGGGAGAGAATGGCCCCTGTAGCGGTTTCTGACGCATCTACCTCCAATAAAAATGGTAGAGTTGGATCAGGGTGGCGGAGAATTGGTGCGGAGGTGAATAAGGCTTTTAGCTTAGTAAAGGCTTCCTGTGCTGCTTGAGACCATTGAAAATGACTGTGTTGGCATGTCAACTGTGTAATGGGTGCCATGATAGAAGAAAATCCAACAATAGATCTCCTATAGAAGTTGGCAAACCCTATAAATCGCTGCACTCTTTTCTTATCAGATGGAACTGGCCATTCCTGGATTGCTTTGACCTTTTGTGGGTCCATTGCGACCCCGTTGGTAGAAATAATGAATCCCAAAAATTGCACAACAGATTTCTCTAACTCTCATTTCTCGGCTTTGAGGTACAGCTTATGCTGCCTGAGTATGGTGAGAACGTTTTTTACATGCCCTTGGTATAATTCAATGGTGGCGGAAAAAAGGAGAATGTCGTCCAGGTAGACAACTAAGAAGTCATCAAGGTATTCCCGAAAGATATCGTTCACCAGATGTTGAAAGGTGCCTGGGGCGTTGCAAAGCCCAAACGGCATCACCAGGTATTCAATATGTCCGAACTTGGACCTAAAAGCAGTCTTCCACTCATCCCCAGCCCGGATCCTGATTAGATTATAGGCGCCTCTGAGATCCAACTTGGAGAAAATTTGGGCCGATCGGAACTGTTGAAATAACTCGGTAATGAGCGGCAGCGGGTATCTGTTCTTGATTGTTATATTATTAAGTTGCCTGTAGTCCACACATGGCCTTAGGGACCCATCTTTTTTCCCCACAAAAAAGATACCAGCTCCGGCTGGTGAAGTAGAGGGACGAATGAAGCCTTTCTCAAGGTTTTCATCAATGTACTGCTTGAGGGCTTTTAGCTCAGTTTCTGATAGTGAAAAAATACGCCCGAACTGAACTTCCGAGCCGGGCAGGAGGTCAATCGGGCAATCATATGGCCGATGTGGTGGTAAACAGTCGGCTTTTGTTTGTCAAACACATCCTGGAACTCAAGGTATACAGAAGGGATATGTTGGAGGTTGTCAGGCGTCTTTATGATGGTTGAGCAGACACTAGGAGCTGGGGAGAGGCAGTGCTGGGAGCAATATTGAGATGAAAAAGATACTTCCTTGGTACTCTAGTTTATCTGAGGGTCGTGTGCCTGGAGCGAGGGCAGACCTAGTATAATAGGAAAGATTGGAGAATGGATGAGATCGAATCATAGGAATTTCTGATGGCCAGAGTTCATGGTAGCAAGAATGGGTTGAGTCTCCTGGGTGATGGGTCCCGAGCGAGGAAGTGACCCGTCGGCCAGATGTATTTGTAAACCTCGTGCCTTGGTTTGAAGGGGGATATGCAGACTGTGAGCCAGGGTAATATCTAGGAAACAGCTGCAAGCTCCTGAGTCAATTATAGCCAGCAGGCGAGTTTCATCTTCCGCAAGCTGTAAGGAGACAAACAGAATCACGTAAGTTTTAGGCACAGTACTGGCATGACAGTTCACAAAGTTTTCCGGGTAGGACTTACTAGGCCTTACTGGACAGCTGCGTAGAAAATGTCCGGTACCCCCGCAGTATAAGCACAGGTTGGATTGACGTCTACGTTGCCTTTCCTCAGGGGTCAGAGGAGCACGGACCAAGCCGAGCTGCATAGGCTCGACCTCAGGAGCTGAAGAGGTGACTGCAGCCAGAGACAATACATGGGTTAGAATTGGCCTGGATGAAGTCCAAGCTGGACGCGGCCCCTGAAAACGCTCTGAGCGTCGCTCACACAAGCGCCTATCCAGCTTGGTGGCTGATTGGATCAGCTCCTCTAAAGAGGCTGGGGTTTCCCATCCTGGCTAATTCGTCCTTAAGGACCTCAGACAGGCCTTGACGGTACTAGTATCTTAGTGCAGGCTCATTCCAGCCTGTATCAGCCGCCCATTTACGGAATTCCAACATATAGTCCTCTATTGGTCTTCTTCCTTGTGACAGGCTGTTCAGGATTGCCTCAGCTGTGGCCGTACGCTGCGGGTCGTCATAGAGTTGGGACATACTCTCAAAAAAAAAGAATCAATTGAATTCAGCAAAGGGCTACTTTGTTCCATCAGGCTGTGGGCCCAAGCTTGTGTTTCCTTGGCCAGGAGGGAGATCACAAAACCCACCTTTACAATTTCTGAGGAAAAAGTTCTGGGCTGAAGGGCCAAATAGAGGGAACAGGCATTTTTAAAAGCCCTATACTTCTTGCGGCCTCCTGCAAAACGCTCAGGTGTGGGAACCCTGGGCTCTGGAAGTGCCATTACTACAGTGGGGTTAGTGGTAGCCTGAGAAGAGGAGACCCCACTGATATGTGCGGGAGCTGCGGCTGTAGGTTAAGGTGATCCCGTGAGTTGCTGGAGACGGTTATCAATCTGTGTATATCCTTCTTGCAGCTTTTGGACGATGTCAGTAAGAGCTGAGACCTGCTGGCACAAGATCTCCAGAGTAGAGCGCGCTCTGTCGGCCTCGGACATCTGGCTGGTTTGTACTGTCACGGATAGTACTTACCGAGGCCGAGATGCTGAGAGCAGCTCGCCCTTGCGACCACACGGGGAACAGGTGGCACGCGGAGGCACAGGCCACCAGCAGGTGAGAGTTCCTTGAAGAATCTGAGGAACTGTATGAAGGATAGCTGAGCTTCAGGAACTGGCTGAGGGTCCAATGCAGGACAGAAGGATCAGGTGCAATTACAAGTAAACAAGTCCGTGAAACAGGCCAGAGGTAAAATCCAGGTAAGGCAAATAAGCAAAGTCCGTTAGGCAGGCCAAGAGTCAAACACTGGTAGGCAGATCAAGCAAAGTCCGTTAGGCAGGCCGAGGGTCAAACACTGGTAGGCAGATCAAGCAAAGTCTGTTAAAGCAAGCCAGGGGTCAGATCGGGGAGAGCAGCAGCATAGTCAGGAACAATCCAGGTCAAGGCAGGTGATCAGATATGGCAAACTGGAAACAGGCACAAACAGGAAGCTGACGACAAACCAGCAACCCATCTGGGTGCCAGAGCCATCTGAAATAGCCTCACCACAGCGTGTGCATCGGCGTCCGCCATTGCACACACTGCGTGCGCTACAGTGCGCACTCGCAAGCTACTGCACGAACACGGGAACTGTTGTGCACACGCACACGCCGCACCATCGGGCCGCGCACGTGTGTGCACCGAAGTGCCAATCCGCCACACATGCGCACAGGAGCATGGCGAGTAAAGGTAGAAGAAGTCCTTCTCTGACACTCCCTTACACGCCTTTTTTATACCATTATTCATATCTCCAAATGTGTACGGTTGCATTCTTGAAACTGATAGATTATTGTTCAGCATTAAATTTCGTGTCCAGGGATACTAAACACAGGGTAGCTCAGATAAACGTGTCACCCAGGAAGCATCTGGCAGCTATCTTCCCTCTTGTATGTCTTAACATGGTCATGCCTGGACTTATTTTGTTCAGTATGAAATTCCGCATTCAAATATATACTTTTTATTATTATTATTTATTGTGTGATGTTCCTGTCTGAGTTTATGAATCATGTATGGATTCTCAAGTTTTGAATTGGGCAGAAGTCTCTGAAAGGTGACTTCTGCTCTGCATGCCCTTTTATGACCCTCATTAAGTCTGAGCATCCTTTGATGGCATGCTATGTATTCTTAATGGATTTGGTTATAGTTTTATGATAGGCCTGGACCACAGAACCAGACATCCTGCCGTGACTCAGTTAGCTGTTTACAGCCCGGCACAGGCCCAATCGTTGGATTCTGATGTCTTTAGCTGAGATAATGGTTCTTTTGAAGTGAGTCTATGGATTCCATGAAGTAAGGGAGAAGGGAGGGGGTTAAGATTACTGCTTCAATGTAACTATGCTGCCAAACTGTCATGGCTGACGTCTGATTCCTGAACAAGATGGCCGATAGCTACAGATTTTTGTGTGTCTAGTACGTGATATCATTACAACCACCAGTGCCACCTATCAATGCCCACCAGTGCCACCTATCAGTGCCTCATCATCAGTGCCACCTATCAGTGCTGCCTATCAGTGTCGCCTACCAGTGCCACCCATCAGTGCCCATCCGTGCCACCTCACAGTGCTACCTCTCAGTGCCCACCAGTGCAACCTCATCAGTGCCCACCAGTGCCACCTATCAGTGCCGCCTTATTAGTGCCTATCTGTGCAGTCTATCAGTGCCCATCAGTTCTGCCTCATTAGCGCACATCAATGAAGGAGAAAAATTACCCGTTTTCAAAATTTTATGACAAACTATTTATTTTTCTAAATTTTTGTTTTTTTTTCATTTTTTTTAGCAAAAATAAAACCCAGTAGTGATTAAATACAACCAAAAGAAAGCTCTATTTGTGGGAGAACAATGATACAAATTTAATTTGGGTACGTTGTTGCATGACCATACAATTGTTATTCAAAGTGTGAGAGCGCTGAAAGCTGAAAATTGGCCTGGGCAGCAAGAGGGTTTAAGTGGTTAAAGATACCAGCTGCAAACAATCACCTGTATGCCTATTCATAGCAACAACTTTACGTTTAATAAATTAAATTGTAATTCATTATTAAAAAGAGTGAAAAAAAAATCAATCACTTTTCTGATTCATACTATGTGTGTGTGAATGTTACCTATCGTTAGTGAGCTCTGTAAGCATAAGAATGTTTTTTAAAACATGAGCATACAGTTACATATGCTAGATGAATTTAAGAATACATCATATTCATATGCAATTGTAATATTTACCTAATTAAAAACAGAAAAGGTTGATTAATATTTTAGTAATTATTCCTCACAAGGACAAAGAAAGAAAATATGCACAAACCATGATAAAATAATTTTAACGCCAATCTATAGACAAGCAGCTGAAATACACATATGTGGAACTGGTTTATGCACCACAACATTTGTATTGACATGCAGCCCCTCACTGTTGGCAGGCAATAAAGCCAGGTATCTGACTTTATCCTCCTGCGGTTAAAGCAATACAACTTGATAAAGGATATTTTTTGACTTGTGATTAGATGAAGTAAAGTGAAGTAACAGCCCTTAAAAAAGTACTAAATTACATTTAAGGATTTTTGCAATTCCACGAGAAGTCAGGAAAGATTGATACATTTTCAAAGTAAATTTGGCCCTTTTGAATGGCTTTTCTCAAGATTACAGTTTAGCATTCGGGCAAGTAAGGGCCGTTGAGCAGCACCAGGAATGGGGGGGGGGGGGTGCTGCCACTTTGTGTGCTCTTTCCACTGCAAAAGCAGATGAGAAGTTTGCATTAGGGAAAGTGTGCTTGAGCCATTTTTTCATGAAATCTCCAGGATTCTGACCCTCTGCTTTTTCAGAAAAGCCCACGATCCTGAGGTTATTCTGCTGCAGATGGTTTTCAAGATCATCTGCCTTATGGTACCAGAAAGATATCTGCTTTTCTGCTGCTGACACCTTGCTAGGTATAGGTGAGAAGTCATCCTCTAAAGAAGAGATTCTCCGATCAGTTTTAGTCACTCTCTCTCACATTCTCTGCATATCCTTCCTCAGCAGGCCTATATTAACTTTGATCTTGTCCATTTTACCTGTGAGAGAGGTGCCTCAGGCTGAGATAGCACTCAGAAGCTGTGTGTTGACCTGCTCCAGAGTGAGTTTTCCCAACTTCTCTGCTGTAGAGCTGTGCTTAGGAGTCTCTGAGGCGGCTGCACCGTGTGTGCTGTGGGCGCCATCTTGCTTCTAGGTCCTGGCAAAGTCTTTTAGCCGATCCACGGCTAATGAAAAGCAATCCTTGCTCAAGGAGGTGTCTGGACACTCAGACAACCCATGGAGCTGTTTGGTGGAGCTGGAGCAGCTAGTAGGTAGCAGGATTCTGGCAGATTCTAAAGGTGGCTGGCAGAGCTCCTTCTAAATACGTCCAGCCATCTTAGCTGTAGGCACGCCCCCCCATTTAAGGCGTTTTAAACAAGTATGTAACATCATTCAATGCGATTTTTTTGTATCTGACTAATGTTCTACTTTATTACACTCTGATAATGTATGGTTAGTAACAGGTTGCAAGTGTATAATCCAAAACAGAACTGCATCTTTCACTTCATTTTGCATACAACTCTCGTGAGGGATGGTAAGAAAACAACAGTAAAAATATTTGTTTTCAATCCTTGCTTGTACCCCAGCCTGCGGTGGTAGGCCAGATGAGGCTCATGGAATTGCTGGGACTACACTCACATATTTTGTAAAAGTAAAGAAAGGTCAAAGCAATAAATGATTAAGCTAGTATCTCCTACTTGTTTACAGTGTTTTAAAAGACCATACATTCATCCACATAAAGAGCTTTAAAGTCAAGTTTAAAGATAAAAGAATGTCCAAAGTTTTGTGTGCTATCAATTAGTGGAATGTGCTGACTTATTGCAGATCCAATAAAAAAGAGAATTCTGTTCCTGGTGCAGGTGACACACATAAATCTTTTTATCACAGCTGCCAAACTGCCTTGTCAGGCAAAGTTCTGAGACGTTCATTGGATTTCAAATGCTTGAAACGCCTTCAATCAGAGGCTTGAACACATTTTAACAGATGTTCTATAACTGAGACCTCACCGGCCCCTTCTCAGACATTAGTATGTCTTGACACTCTTGCACATCCATAAGAGGCTGCTGTCGATGTAACTTGACCTTGGAAAAGTACAAGGCATTGTTAAAAGGGTCAGCACAGTCTGTTCCTATCAGAAAGCAGTCTGGGATGGAAGGAAATAATATAAATGTATATATGTTTCCAAGACCGAGTACAGTTATTTATCACTCCAGAACTGAGAATATGAATAAAAAATAATTTACAATCTGTAAAGAATTAGAAATTACACAGTTTACAGAATGATGAACATCAGTCAGTGTAATGCTATTTCAAGACTTTATTGCAGAGTAGTGCAATTTTCTCAGCATGCAACTACTTCAACTAGTTTGTTTCAACGTAACAAGATACAAGGATTATATCTATTTAACTTTACTTGATATCTTTTTAAGTTTGTTTTATGTTTATTTTCTGACTGGCTACATCCTGTCAAATATTGAATGTACTTCTATTCATCGATAGGGCTGGAGGCCCATAGATACTCTTTATCACAGGCTACATTTAGGCCATTTTCATGTACCTCTGCTTTCAAAGCTTTTCATAAGATAGGATCTGAAAAACAGTATAGTATTGAACCGTACTATCAGACCCTAAAAAGATTCTTTATGAGGTGTTTTGCATAAAATATGATTACGTATGTACATGAATACTTCATACTGCTGTTAGCCCCTTTTTTCCTGGAGCTGTGTTTTTGGGAAAATGTTAGCTTTGTGAAACTTTTTAGCTTTTGTTAATGGCATTAAAAGACCAAGTGGTCCACTGAATGTGGCACTTTTTTATTACTTTGTTTCTTTTTTCAAACTTTTTTTGAGGAAGGGAGTTTCACATCCATACTGCCCTAACATAACAAACAGCTTAGCTTTTTAGTTTTAACCAGTTGCCAACCGCCACACGCCAATGTACGTCGACAGAATGGCATGGGTGGGCAAATGGGCATACCTGTATGTCCCTCGCCCCCTGTGCCCGCAGCGGTTGGATCCATTAGAGGACCGATCAGTCCTCAGCCTCAGGTCCTGGCCAATGTTTTCTGGCCTGGACCTGCTGATCGCTCCTAACGAATGGAAACCTTTCCCTCTCTGTGTAAATGTAAACACAGACAGAAGGAAGTGATGTCATCTCTCCTCGTGGAGTCTTTTCGATTCCAGTAAGAGGAGAGAGAACATCTAACCGTAAGTTGCACAACACTACACTAACCAGTACATACAGGTACACTTGCCACCCCTGATCACCCCCCGATTGCCCCCCCTCCCCCAGTTAAACCCTTAACTCCCTGTCACTGTGTCACCAATTGCAGTTTTCAGATTTTTTGCTGATCACTGCATTGGTGTCAGTTGTGACTGAAATAATTGTTTGGGCAGTTAGTAGTAGGCCCCGTTAGGTCTAGGGTACCCCCTAAACCCCCCTAATAAAGATTTTCCCCAGTTAACCCTTTCACCCCCTGTTGCCAGTGTCACTAATTGATCACTGTATTTGTGTAATGGGTGACGCTAGTTAGCCAGTTAGTTGATTAGTTTCACCATCAGGTGTTTATAGCGTCAGGTACCCCCATATATTACCTAATAAAGGTAACCCCCTGATTGCCCCCTGGTTAACCCTTTCACCCCCTGTCACCAGTGATCACCGTATTAGTGTTACGGGTGACGCTGATTTGTTTGTTTTTATAGCATCAGGGCACCCGCCGTATATTAGCCAATAAAGGTTTAACCCCCTGATCGCCCAGCGGGCGATATCAGTTAGGTTTTAGGGTCAGTCAGTGCATCTAAAAAAATTTGAATCTATCGAAACTCCCTGCTGACATCACCGATTGAGGAAGGACGTTCCACATGCATACTGCCCTAACATAACAAACAGCTTAGCTAGTTTTAACCAGTTGGCAACTGCCACACGCCGATGTACGTCAACAGAATGGCACGGGTGGGCAAATGGGCGCACTTGTATGTCCCTCCCTCCCCGTGGGCGGGGGGCGCGATCGCGCCCCCTGTGCCTGCAGCGGTTGGATCCGTTAGAGGACCGATCAGTCCTCAGGTCCGGGCCAATGTTTTCTGGCCTGGACCTGCTGATCGCCCCTAACGAATGGAAACCTTCCCCTGTCTGTGTAAGTGTAAACACAAAAAATCTAGATGAGCCTTGCGAGCCACATACGGGTTAATGCCTTATCAAATAATGGAATAAAATCCAAGTGAAAAGAATCCAAGTGAAAAACAGCTGCAAACACTAATCACGTTCCATACCGTGTGACTGATATTAAAGAAATACAAATGTGTCTGCGCTAGAATTCAAATATCAAATAAGTGATTACAGTGAGTGTTAAATAGGCAAAATGATACAAAAATAAAATAAAATTAAAAAAATACACTTAAGCTGATCAATAACAAATCAGAAATATCTCTTGGTGATTCAACCTTATAATACTAAAAGTGCGAAGTGCAATCTAAAATCCACAATATAAGTGCCAAATCAGGAGTGAAATAACAGTAATCTTCATAAAAGTCCTTATAGTTCAAAGGTGCACATCCAAAGAAATATAAATATAAAGTGCTCAAAAATAGTGTCCATAATAGTGAAGCTCATCCATCTTGTTCCTCCAAAAGTGTACCATAAAGCATGCCTTAGTGTCTTCCCGTGATCCCCCAAAAGCGTATGCGCTCACCTTACAGTGTGTGACACAGTAATTAAACTCTGTCAAACACGCTTTGGAGCAACTCCTGTGCTCAAAAGGAATCAACTTTGTAGACCTCCAATGCTCCTAGTCATGATATTATATGCAAGAAAAAAGGAAACTCCATAGCGCAATATTGTAAGATAATGAAGGATCTTTTATTGTGAACAGAAACTCTCCCCTCATAGGGGTACTCACATGCTGTGGGTGCGTGAGTGCACCATCCCATACAAGCATAGACAGAAACAGGCCGTCCGTAAGGTATAGCGTGCGGTGCGGTGTATGCCACAATCTCTCTCTCTCTCTCTCTGCTGACAACTCCGTCCAGGCCCCTCCCCTACGCGTGTTCGGCACCGGGATCACGTGGAATCCCCCTGATGAAGGCACGTGATCCCGGTGCCGAACACGTGTAGGGGAGGGGCCTGGACGGAGCTGTCAGCAGAGAGAGAGAGATTGTGGCATACACCACACCGCACGCTATACCTTACGGACAGCCTGTTTCTGTCTATGCTTGTATGGGATGGTGCACTCACGCACCCACAGCATGTGAGTACCCCTATGAGGGGAGAGTTTCTGTTCACAATAAAAGATCCTTCATTATCTTAAATATTGCGCTATGGAGTTTCCTTTTTTCTTGCATATAATATCATGACTGGGAGCATTGGAGGTCTACAAAGTTGATTCCTTTTGAGCACAGGAGTTGCTCCAAAGCATGTTTGACAGCGTTTAATTACTGTGTCACACACTGTAAGGTGAGCGCATACGCTTTTGGGGGATCACGGGAAGACACTAAGGCATGCTTTATGGTACACTTTTGGAGGAACAAGATGGATGAGCTTCACTATTATGGACACTATTTTTGAGCACTTTATATTTATATTTCTTTGGATGTGCACCTTTGAACTATAAGGACTTTTTATGCCCCCTGGTTAACCCTTTCACCCCCTGTCACCAGTGATCACCGTATTAGTGTTACGGGTGACGCTGGTTAGTTTGTTTTTTATAGCATCAGGGCACCCGTCGTATATTACCCAATAAAGGTTTAACCCCCTGATCGCCCGGCGGGCGATATCAGTTAGGTTTTAGCATTAGTCAGGGTCTGCGTCGCCCCAGGCAGTGTCAGATTAGTGCCAGTAGCGCTATCACCCACACACGCACCATACACCTCCCTTAGTAGTATAGTGTCTGAACGGATCAATATCTTTGATCGGATCAGAACTATGTTAGCATCCCCAATAGTTTAGGGTTCCCAAAAATGCAGCTTTAGTGGAATCAACCCAGATATCTGTTAGCACCTGTGTTTAGCCGCCCAGTCCAGCACACCCAAGTGCAGTATCAATCGATCACTGTCAATTACAAAAACACAACACACAAAACTGCAGCATCAGGCCTGATCCCTGTAAATGCTAACAGTTTTTTGGTAGCGTTTGAATCAGTCGCTGACCGTCAGGAGCTCTTTCCTGTGAGTCTCACTAATGTAACAGTAAATTTAGAGACCAAAATGTCAAGTTGAAGGTACGCTAGTGAAGAGGCCTACACGTTTCTGAGCATGACAGATAGTGAAGAGGAAGTCACTCATCTGTCAGGTTCAGGCTCAGAATATGTACCTGCAGACAGCAGCGGCACCCTGACAGATAGCTTTGACGACGGAGTTGAGGTCCCTGCCAAGGTCAGGTGTACCCAATCCCGTTCTCCTGCTGTTGTTGAGGTGCAAGAACCGCAGGGCTCTCGTATGGAGCAGAGAGCCAGTACTAATGCCGCTCATCCTTCTGGTGAACTGGCAAGCACCAGCGGCCTAGTACACCCTGGTCATAGCCAAACCAGCACTGCAGTAACACTTGGTGACACGGCCAGTCCCATAAGTGCAGTTCAAGCTGGTGAGGTGGCTAGCACAACTATAGTCCCACAGCCACCAAGAAGAAGACAAACACAGGCCCGTCGAGCCCACAGTGCCCTTCCTGCTGCATTTGCCAAACCTAATTGGGAGCCCACCACTTCTGCAGCACCCGTACTTCCCCCATTCACTGGCCAACCCAGAATTCAGTTGGAAACAGTTGATTTTAAATCACTTGATTTTTATTCGCTGTTTTTCACGGAAGATCTCTATAGATCTATTGTGGACCAAAGCAATTTGTATGCTGGTCAATTCATCGCCGCTAATCCCCATTTGACCCTTGCCAGAGAATGGAAACCTATTACGGTTTCTGAATTTAAGTCCTTTCTGGGCCTATTCCTCCTCATGGGCATAACTAAAAAGAGTGAGTTGCGGTCATATTGGTCCACTGACCCAATTCACCATATGCCCATGTTCTCTGCCTCCATGGCCAGGGCACGATACAAGCAGATCTTGTGGTTCATGCACTTCAATGATAGTGAACTCTGTCGTCCTGTCAGGGCTGGGCTCAGCCCTTCCTTCTCTGAGGTGGCCGCTCAGCTGTCGGCTAATTGCCAGCTCCCATCTCTCTCCACAGTTACTCAGCTGTTGTTGATATCCTGCTCGTCAGTCCTGCCTACTTAAGGTGCCCAGTCCAGAGGCGCTCTGCCTTCGCCTTGGTCAACATCACAAGAAACATCTCCTGTGTTCCTGTTTAAAGACTGGCTTTGCTGATATCCCTTCTGGCTCCGGATCCTACTTGCTGTTCCACTACTTTCATCCCTGACTTCTGGTTTGGTTGACTATTTGTTCCAGTTACTGAACCTTGGCTATGTTTTGACTACGTTTGTTCTTTTTACTTTTATTATTAAACAAGTGTGATTTAACTGTACTTCTAGGTCTGATTTCATGGTTTGCCTAGTAGGCAAAGGCTGTGAATTCAGAAGATGCAGTCAAGCCACTTGTTGGTAATATTTTTTCCAGATTGGATGAACTGGATCACCGCATGGATCAGTTCGCCATGGCGTTACAAACGCTCCTGAGTCACACGGCTCACCTGGACTCTCCTTCTGTGGCCACCCCGATACAACCTATGTTGCAGGCCAACCCTGCTGCTGCTCCAGTCTCTGTGCAGGCACCTGCCTCGAGTATAACCTCTATAAGAGGTAAGTCTGGTTCCGCTCTGCTTGCCCAGCGATTTGGGGCTGATCCAGTCCAATGCAGAGGGTTTCTCAACCAGGCTGAGATATACTTTGAGATGCTGCCCCAGGCATTTCCCACGGACAGAAGCAAAATAGGTTTTGTGATATCTTTGCTTTCTGAGAGAGCCTTGGCCTGGGTAAACCCTCTATGGGAGACACAAAAACGTGTTGTCTTGAGTTACCCTGAGTTTGTGGCTTCCTTTAAAAGGGTATTTGACATTCCCGCAAGCTCCACTTCTGCTGCCAAGTGCCTCATGTCCATCAAACAGAGTACGAGAACTATTGCCCAATACATCATTGAATTCCGTGGAACAATGCATGGAACAATGAGGCCCTCGTGGCTGCTTTTTCT
This sequence comes from Aquarana catesbeiana, assembly GCF_042186555.1. Classification (NCBI taxonomy): domain Eukaryota; kingdom Metazoa; phylum Chordata; class Amphibia; order Anura; family Ranidae; genus Aquarana; species Aquarana catesbeiana. The sequence continues at coordinate 259,159,075 of NC_133327.1, read as the reverse complement.
CATGGTTTCTCGGATACCATCAAGGATGAGATAGCAGTCCAAGATATGCGCACTGAGCTGGAGAAGTTGATCACGTTTGCCATCCTCATTGACTCCAGACTCAGAGAAAGACTCTCTTTTAAGGGGTGCTTGTGAAAGCCTCCTGTACGTTTGTCTCCGAGTTATGCAGTCCCACCCGTGCCTCCCTCACCTCTCATGCCTCCTGGTACCGAGTCAGGCAGTAAAGGTGAACCCATGCACTTGGGTTTTACTTGTCTCTCTGCGGATGAGGGAACCTTTAGGAGAAGGGAGAGATTGTGCCTTTATTGCGACCAGGCAGGTCACTTTTTGAAGTCTTGTCCTACCCATCCAGGGAACGCCGGAACCTTGAGCTCCTGTCATGGACAGACCTTAGGTGACGTTGTTTCATCCCTAGTTACTTTACTTTTATTATTAAACAACTGTGATTTAACTGTACTTCTGTCTTGGTCTGATTTCATGGTTTCTGATTAGGGATGAGCCGAACACCCCCCTGTTCGGTTCGCACCAAAACATGCGAACAGGAAAAAAGTTCACTCGAACACGCGAACACCGTTAAAGTCTATGGGACACGAACATGAATAATCAAAAGTGCTCATTTTAAAGGCTTATATGCAAGTTATTGTCATAAAAAGTGTTTGGGGACCCGAGTCCTGCCCCAGGGGACATGGATCAATGCAAAAAAAAGTTTTAAAAACGGACGTTTTTTCAGGAGCAGTGATTTTAATAATGCTTAAAGTCAAACAATAAAAGTGTAATATCCCTTTAAATTTCGTACCTGGGGGTGTCTATAGTATGCCTGTAAGTACCCCCTTACCATTTTACACGGGGGGGCGGGATCTGGGGGTTCCCTTGTTAAACGGGGCTCCCAGATTCCGATAAGCCCCCCGCCCGCAGACCCCCACAACCACCAGCCAGGGTTGTGGGGATGAGGCCCTTGTCCTCATCAACATGGGGACAAGGTGTTTTGGGGGCTACCCCAAAGCACCCTTCCAATGTTGAGGGCATGTGGCCTGGTACGGTTCAGGAGGGGGGGCGCACTCTCGTCCCCCCCTCTTTTCCTGCGGTCTGCCAGGTTGCGTGCTCGGATAACGGTCTGGTATGGATTTTTGGGGGGACCCCACGCCGTTTTTTTTTTTTTTTTGGCACGGGGTTCCCCTTAAAATCCATACCAGACCTGAAGGGTCTGGTATGGAATTTAGGGGGAACCCCACGTCATTTTTTTTATTAATTTTGGCCGGGGTTCCCCTTAATATCCATACCAGACCTGAAGGGCCTGGTATGGAATTTAGGGGGACTCCCACGTCATTTTTTTTTTTTTAATTTTGGTTCGGGGTTTCCCTGTGGGGAATTCCCATGCCGTTTTTATCAATTAACTTCTATGTGTATTGTCGGCAATGCAATAGCCGCGGGTAGTTTTGAATGGAATTTTTCCTTCGAAATGTCATTTTGCTGTCAGACTGTTCTAAACACGGGAAACATGCGCCCCTTTACAGGCATACTATAGACACCCCCCAGCTACGAAATTTAAAGGGATATTACACTTTTATTGTTTGACTTTAAGCATTATTAAAATCACTGCTCCTGAAAAAACGGCCGTTTTTAAAACTTTTTTTTGCATTGATCCATGTCCCCTGGGGCAGGACCCGGGTCCCCAAACACTTTTTATGACAATAACTTGCATATAAGCCTTTAAAATTAGCACTTTTGATTTCTCCCATAGACTTTTAAAGGGTGTTCTGCGGCAATCGAATTTGCCGCGAACACCCCAAATTGTTCGCTGTTCGGCGAACTTGCGAACAGCCAATGTTCGAGTCGAACATGAGTTTGATTCGAACTCGAAGCTCATTCCTATTTCTGATACGTCCTCGGGGTGACCCTGGATAGAATCTGCTCTACAAAATTTGGCCCCTCGTAAACCACTTCATCCAGCAGTTTGCAGCCTTGTTTACTCCCGATCAAGTTGTCTGCATTGATGAGTCCCTGATTAAGTTTTCTGGCCGCTTGTCTTTCAAACAGTATCTTCCCAGCAAGCGTGCCAGATATGGGGTCAAGACGTATAAGCTCTGTGACAGGGCCACAGGTTATACATATGGATAGTCGCATAGAGCCGGAGAACTGCCCAGATTACATAGGGAGGGCTGGTAAGATTGTGTGGGACTTGGTGTCACCCTTATTCGGAAAGGGGTACCACTTGTATGTGGACAATTATTACATGAGCGTGCCACCTTTTAGTCACTTGTTTGATCATGGAATTGGCACATGTGGCACCGTGTGATCTAATCGCCAGGGCTTACCCCAGCGGCTTGTAGATTTCCGTCTTAGGCTGGGGGAGAGAGCCTGCTTGAAGTGTAATAATTTGCTCGCTGTGAAGTGGAGGGATAATCGTAATGTTTTCATTCTGTCATCCCTTCAGGCAGACATGACGGTCCAAATTCCTACGACGACTGGTGTTGTGGAGAAACCCCTCTGTGTCCACAAATATAAGCTTAATATGGGAGGGGTGGACCTCAACGACCAGCTGTTGGAGCCGTACCTAGTTGCCCGTAAGGCCAGACGCTGGTACAAAAAAGTGTCTGTATACTTATTTCAATTGGCTCTGCTGAATGCTTACGTGCTATACAAAGCTTCAGGATGAACTGAATCCTTCCTTAAGTTCCAGGAAGAGATCATCACAGCCCTTCTGGTTCCAGACGGTGCTGTGGCCCAACTTCCCAATCCAAATGCAGTAAGCCGGCTGCATGAGAGGCATTTTCCGTATGTCCTCCCTGGTACCCCTACCCAACGAGCCCCCCAAAGAAAATGTTGTGTCTGTAGAAAGCGCGGATATAGGCATGATACCCTCTATTATTGTTCCTCCTGTCCTGACCATCCTTGTCTTTGCATTGGTGGATGTTTTGAACGCTACCACACACTAGTGGAGTATTAACGTAGGGTACAGCACTGCACAGACTAGGATACACTTTCACAGGGTCTCCAAAGATGCCATTGCATTTTGGGAGACCCGAACCTGGAACCGAACCATTACAGTTACAAATAAAAGTGTAAAAAAAAAAAAAAAAAAGTTACAAAAAAATACACAGTGGGGACGGAAAGTATTCAGACCCCTTAAATTTTTCACTCTTTGTTATATTGCAGCCATTTGCTAAAATCATTTAAGTTCATTTTTTTTCCTCATTACTGTAATGTACACACAGCACCCCATATTGACAGAAAAACACAGAATTGTTGACATTTTTGCAGATTTATTGAGAAAGAAAAAACTGAAATATCACATAGTCTTAAGTATTCAGACCCTTTGCTGTGACACTCATATATTTAACTCAGGTGCTGTCCATTTCTTCTGATCATCCTTGAGATGGTTCTACACCTTCATTTGAGTCCAGCTGTGTTTGATTATACTGATTGTACTTGATTAGGAAAGCCACACACCTGTCTATATAAGACCTTACAGCTCACAGTGCATGTCAGAGCAAATGAGAATCATGAGGTCAAAGGAACTGCCTGAAGAGCTCAGAGACAGAATTGTGGCAAGGCACAGATCTGGCCAAGGTTACAAAAAAATTCTGCTGCACTTAAGGTTCCTAAGAGCACAGTGGCCTCCATAATCCTTAAATGGAAGACGTTCGGGATGACCAGAACCCTTCCTAGAGCTGGCCGTCCGGCCAAACTGAGCTATTGGGGGACAAGAGCCTTGGTGAGAGAGTTAAAGAAGAACCTAAAGATCACTGTGGCTGAGCTCCAGAGATGCAGTCGGGAGATGGGAGAAAGTTGTAGAAAGTCAAACATCACTGCAGCCCTCCACCAGTCAGGGCTTTATGGCACAGTGGCCCAACGGAAGCCTCTCCTCAGTGCAAGACACATAAAAGCCAACACCTGAAGGACTCCCAAGATGGTGAGAAATAAGATTCTTTGGTCTGATGAGACCAAGATAGATTTTTTTGGCCTTAATTCTAAGCGGTATGTGTGGAGAAAACCAGGCACTGCTCATCACCTTTCCAATACAGTCTCAACAGTGAAGCATGGTGGTGGCAGCATCATGCTGTGGAGGTGTTTTTCAGCTGCAGGGACAGGATGACTGGTTGAAATTGAGGGAAAGATGAATGTGGCCAAGTACAGGGATATCCTGGACGAAAACCTTCTCCAGAGTGCTCAGGACCTCAGACTGGGCCGAAGGTTTACCTTCCAACAAGTCAATGACCCTAAGCACACAGCTAAAATAACGAAGGAGTGGCTTCACAACAACTCCGTGACTGTTCTTGAATGGCCAAGCCAGAGCCCTGACTTAAACCCAATTGAGCATCTCTGGAGAGACCTTAAAATTACTGTCCACCAATGTTTACCATCTAAACTGACAGAATTGGAGAGGATCTACAAGAAGGAATGGCAGAGGATCCTAAAATCCAGGTGTGAAAAACTTGTTGCATCTTTCCCAAAAAGACTCATGGCTGTATTAGATCAAAAGGGTGCTTCTACTAAATACCGAGCAATGGGTCTGAATCCTTAGGACCATGTGATACTTCAGTTTTTCATTTTTAATAAATCTACAAAAATGTCAACAATTCTGTGTTTTTCTGTCAATATGGGGTGCTGTGTGTACATTAATGAGGGAAAAAAATAACTTAAATGATTTTAGCAAATGGCTGCAATATAACAAATAGTAAAAAATTTAAGGGGGTCTCTGAATACTTTCTGTCCTCACTGTATATAAAAAAAATTAGTTGTCGTTTTATTGTTCTCTCGCTCTCTATTCTCTATTGTGCTGCTCTTTTTTACTGTATTCTACAATGCAATGTTTTATTGTTACTATGTTTTATCATGTTTGCTTTTCAGGTATGTAATTCTTTTATACTTTACTGTTTACTGTGAACCATTTTTTTGTTTTCAGGTATGCCATTCAGCTGCAGCAATGATTTATTTATCTTGACAGCAACTGCGTTTGCTCCCAGGATATGTAAATCAGCGACTCCAGCGCTGTAGAAGATGATTTCACCATCACAGTTAAAAAAAAAAGAGCATATATGCCAAAACATGGGGGCAGGGGTAGAGGGGCATGCCCCTAACATTAGGGGCGGATTGCCCCCATGCTTCGGCATATATTTTTTAGGCACAGATTGCGTTAAAAAATGTTTTATTTTTACTATGTTTTATTGTATTTGCTTTGCAGGTATGGTATATCTTACTTTTATACTGTAATGTTACTTTGTTTTATTGTTCATTCATTAGAATACCACCCTTCATCCACCCACTTCAAATGAGGGACATACATGCACCATTTTTTTTTAACTGTGGTGGTGAAATCACCTCCTACAGCGCTGGAGTCGCTGATTTACGTATCGTGGGAGCAAACGCTGTTGCTGTCAAGATAAAAAAATCAGTGCTGCAGCTGAATGGCGTACCTGCTAAGCAAATGATGCAAAAGTGCCGACTTCCTGGTGGGCTCTGCACGTGGACTGTGCAAACACGCCAGAGCTCATCCCTACTAAAGACACAATGAAGTTGGAAGCAGTTCAATCTTAACCACATCAGCCCTGGAGGATTTGGCTGCTCAATGACCAGAGCACTTTTTACAATTTGGCACTGCGCTGATTTAACTGGTAATTGCGCGGTCATGCAATGCTGTACCAAAACAAAATTTGCATCCTTTTTTTCCCACAAACAGAGCTTTCTTTTGATGGTATTTGATTGCCTTTGCGATTTTTATTTTTTGCGATATTGAAATTGATATTTTGTACTTTTTGTTATAAAAAAAATTAAATAAACTCAATTTTAGTCATACGTTTAGGTCAACATGTATTCAGCCTCATGTCTTTGGTAAAAAAAAAATTCAATAAGTGTATATTTATTGGATTGCGCAAAAGTTATAGCGTCTACAAACTAGGGTACATTTTCTGGAATTTACGCAGCTTTTAGTTTATGACTCTCATTTCTTGAGTAGCTAAAATGGCAGTGCAGTACAAACACCCCCCCCCCCCCTCCAAATGACTCCATTTTTGAAAGTAGACACCCCAAGGAAATTGTTGAGAGGCATGTTGAGCCCATTGAATATTTTTTTTTTTGTCACAGGTAATTGAAAAATGAAAAAAAATAAATAAATTACACAAAGTTGTCACTAAATTATATATTGTTCACACATGCCATGGTTATATGTGAAATTACACCCCAAAATACATTATGCTGCTTCTCCTGAGTATGGGGATACCACATGTATGGGACTTTTTGGCAGTCTAACTGCATACAGGACCCCGAAAACCAATCACCGCCTTCAGGCTTTCTAAGGGTGTACATTTTTGATTTCACTCCTCACTGCCTATCACAAATAGCACAAACCCCCCAAATGACCCCATTTTGGAAAGTAGATACCCCATGCTATTTGCTGAGAGGCATGTTGAGTATTTTGCAGATTGCGCTTTTTTTCACAAAGTTTTGAAAATTGAAAAAATAAAAAAATAAATAAAAAAAAAAATATTTTCTTTCTTCATTTAAAAAAATTAATGAGATCTGCAAAATACTCACCATGCCTCTTAGCAAATACCTTGAAGTGTCTTATTTCCAAAATGGGGTCATTTGTGTGGGTTTTGTGCTATCTTGACATTTTAGGGCCTCCGAAACTGTGATAGGTAGTAAGTAAGTGAAATCACCATTTTACGCCCTGGAAAGCCTGAAGGCGGTGATTGATTTTCGGGGTCCTGTACACGTCTAGGCTCCCAAAAAATCTCACACATGTAGTATCCCCATACTCAGGAGAAGCAGCAGAATGTATTTTGGGGTATAATCCCACATATAACCATGCCATGTTTGAACAATATATAATTTAGTGACAACTTTGTGCAAAAAAAAGTGTAATTTTCCCGAAACTTGTGGCAAAATATAAAATATTCCATTAACTCAACATGCCTATCAGCAAATAGCTTGGGGTGTCTACTTTCCAAAAAGGGGTTATTTTTTTTTGGGGGGGGGGGTTGAACTGTCCTGGCATTTTATGCACAACATTTAGAAGCTTATGTCACACATCACCCACTCTTCTAATCACTTGAAGAGAAAGCCCTTTCTGACCCTTTTTGTTTACATGAAAAAATATGATTTTTTTGCAAGAAAATTACTTTGAACCCCCAAACATTATATATATTTTTAAAGCAAAGACCCTACAGATTAAAATGGTGGGTGTTGCATTTTTTTTCACACAGCATTTGCGCAGTGATTTTTTAAACACAATTTTCTTAGAAAAAACACACTTTTTAAAATTTTAATGCAATAAAAAAGATGATCTTTTGCCGAGTACATGGATACCAAACACATGCTTTAAAATTGTGCACAAATGTACAGTGGTGACAAACTACATACATTTTTAAAAGCCTTTAAAAGCCTTTATAGGTTACCATTTTAGATTTACAAAGGAGGTCTACTGCTAAAATTACAGCCCTCAATCTGACCTTCGCAGTGATACCTCACATGGTGCAATTGCTGTTTACATATGACACCAGACCGACACTTGTGTTCGCCTTTGCGCGTGAGCATGGGGGGGACAGGGGTGGTTTTTATTTAATTTTTTTTATTATTATTTATTTTGCTTTTTTATTATATTTTTAAACTGTTCCTTTCATTTTTTTATCTTTTTTTAATCATTCTTATTGTTATCTCAGGGAATGTAAATATCCCCTATGATAGCAATAGGTAGTGGCATGTACTCTGCATTGAAAAAAATGGGGTCTATTAAACCCTAGATCTCTTCTCTGCCCTCAAAGCATCTGACCACACCAAGATCGGTCTGATAAAATGCTTTGCCAATTTCCCAATGGTGCTGTTTATATCCAGCGAAACCTAAGTCATGAAATGCTCCTACTTCTGGTTTATTAGGCCATAGAAATGATTGGAGCCATTCTGGTCTCTGATCAGCTCTATGGTCAGCTGGCAGAACCACCGGCTACATTCTCGGGTTCCCTGTTGGGACAGGAGAGCCAGAGAAAACCATTGAAGACGGTGGGGGGGACCTTCCCTCCCACTGCTTGTAAAAGCAGTCTAGACGCTAATTAGCTGCTAGGATTGCTTTTACATGAAAGTTGACCGCTGGATGAAAAGAATCATACCAAGATGATACCTAAACCTGCAGGCATCATTCTGGTATAACCACTTAAAGTCCAGCAACATATCAGTACCTTGCTGGTCCTTGTTGGGCACACATTGTAATGTTCTTTTTTTCATGCAGCCTGTGGGCTGAACAAAAAAAAGAGATTGATCGGTGGGCATGCCCACCATTAGAATACCACCCTACATCCACCCACTTCTAATGAGGGGCATACATGCACCATTTTTTTTTAACTGTGGCGGTGAAATCACCTCCTACAGCGCTGGAGTCGCTGATTTACGTATCGTGGGAGCAAACGCTGTTGCTGTCAAGATAAAAAAATCAGTGCTGCAGCTGAATGGCGTACCTGCTAAGCAAATGATGCAAAAGTGCCGACTTCCTGGTGGGCTCCGCACGTGGGCTGTGCAAACACGCCAGAGCTCATCCTTAGTCTTTAGAAACAAAGAATAAATCATTTTCTCCCAATGATACAGCACCAATTCATGATTTGTATATGTCAAAAGTGGATTACTGTGCTGTCTGTGAACAATTTAAACTATTACCCAAATTATATAAATAGTTAAATAAATAGTGAACAGCTGCAACTTCAAGTGAGATACACACTATAAACAATCAGAATAAATTAAGCTGTGCTATATATGATGAAAACATATTGTACAGTGACATATATATCTTAGAGCATATACCGACATCAATGAGGGCTACCAACCTTTCAAATAGCTATTTATAAAACAGTATTGAATAAGTGAAGCTCATAAGTGTGCTAATGAGCCACAAGTGTAGGAACTAGAGTGCTATAAGTGTCCTTTTCCCTCAGTGAAATTAATGAGGAAGAAGATATTCCACAACATAAAAAAGGCTGAAAACCATAGTTCGTGTAAAATTTGTCAACTGACTGTTCCACAGTGACTTGTGATAAAAAACACCCAAGAAGATGTGACGGTGTGTGATAGACAGGGTCCTCCACCTTTAAAATGACTGCCGCTTACCAGATAGATAGATCTCTTTTTTAAGGAGATCAAATTCGCATATGGCTTGTACCCCAGCCCCGGGTCTCTGTAATTAGCAGCCAGGTGTCCCAGATCATCCATTCCTCAGTATAGTCACCAGTCAGTAAATCCCCATGTAAGGATAAAAAGGGCTTCCATAGTGTAATTCCATAACTTAATAAACGTATATGCTCTAAGATATATATGTCACTGTACAATATGTTTTCATCATATATATATATATATAGCGCAGCTTAATTTATTATCATGATTTGTATATCATGATCATAGCCCCTAATAAAGTGATACTAAACACACACTGTTTTATTTACAATGTACCTTCTATTTCTGTATATGGATGATGGCACTGTAATTATTTTAATAATAAAAAAAAAATCTAAGAACCTTTACTGATCGATATACAGCTGTCACATGACCCAGCTCTTTCCCAGCCTATCTTCAGGGAATCATAAGCATGAGGAGCTTCTAATCCTCTGCTGGTGGTCACATGTTCAAAATGAAAAAAACAAAAACAAAACAGCCTTGAGGAACACAGAGTATAAATAAATAATATCAATAAACTGTTTTAAAATGTCATACAAATATACTGTATATTTGAAATCAAATCTTTATGTTTTTTTGGCAATAACATGGTGTGGGCAGATTTCTGCCAGTCACAAGCTGTGTCACGCCCCTCCAGCCTGTGTCTTAGAATGAGAGGGAAGTGAAGCCTCCATCAGTCTACATGTAATATCCCTCCCCCATTGTGTTTAGCTGGTTAGTGGGCATGGAGGAGGGGGAGGGAGTGGGCTGTGATTTACCACTGTGCATGAACCCACATGTGTGACTCTATAGTCAAACAGGCTGCTCAGATGTGATAGATGGGGAATGCTCAGCATTAAAACTCATTGAAAACTGAGCAAGTGCAGAGCTGCCAACACTGCTCTGTAAAATTCCTAGCTGCATTGGGAACTTGGAGAGAAGTGGGAGATACAGAACAGCAGGCTCAATCAGGTTTTTTGAAGAATACTGAAAACAAATCTCATAGTGACTGGGTGAGTATAAACAGCATGTAATACAACATTTATTAATCGTTTTTTATGATGTGAGTTTCGTGACACTTTAAGTGTCTCTTCTTCAGGGAGAATAAGTTTAAGTTTAGTTTAGTTTGTAATAATTCCTTATAACTGTGGTTTCCCAGCCCCATTATTAGCTTTGTTGCGTGGATGGCATACTTAATATGTGACTGAATCAACGTTTTGTAAGGTGGTAGAATTGTTGTTTTATCTCTGGAGTAACTACCCAGTGAGTAATTTGCATGCACATTTTGTTTCCATGTGCATTACTTTACAATTATGATTAAAACCCTTTCATGACTAAGCCTATTTTTGAAATTTGGTGTTTACAAGTTAAAATCTGTATTTTTTGCTAGAAAATTACTTAGAGCCCCCAAACATTATATATATTTATTTTTAAACAGAGAATCTAGAGAATAATATTGTTGCAATATTTTATATCACACGGTATTTGTGCAGCAGTGTTTTAAACTCAAATTTTTGGGAAAAGGGACACTTTCATGAATTTAAAAAAAACAAAGAGTAAAGTTAGCCCAATTTTTTTGTATAATGTGAAAGATGATGTTACACCGAGTAAATAGATACCAAACATGTCATGCTTTATAATTGCATGCACTCGTGGAATGGCGACAAACGACGGTACCTAAAAATCTCCATAGGCGATGCTTTAAAATTTTTTTACGGCTACCAGGTTAGTGTTACAGAGGAGGTCTAGTGCAAGAATTATTGCTCTCGCTCTGACGATTGCTGCAATACCTCACATGTATGATTTGAACACCGTTTACATATGCGGGCGCGACTCCCGTATGCGTTTTTTTTTGCTGCACGAGCTCGTGCGGGGGCGCTTTAAATTTTTTTTTTATTTTTATATTAATAAATTGTGTTTAAAAAGAAAAAAAAACTTGATCACTTTTTTTGCTGTCACAAGGAATGTAAACATCCCTTGTGACAGTAATAGGCGGTGACAGGCACTCTTTATGGAGGGATCGGGGGTCTAAAAGACCCCCGATCCCTCCTTTGCACTTCAAAGTATTCAGATCGCCGTTTTAAAACCGGCGCCATTGGCAGCCGAGTAAACAGGAAGTGATGTCATGACATCGCTTCCGTGTTTACTATTAGGAGGATGGAGTCTGTCCCTAGCTGCCGGAGGCGGCGAATTGGTCATCGGACCTCCCGATGGAACGGGAAGCCCGGTAAGAGCGGCGGGAGGCGGCGGGAGGGGGGGGACGTCCCCTCCCACTCCTCCGGTATAACAGCCGAGCTGCTTTTAGCCTCATTGGTTGTTATACCAGGAAAGCCGATCGCCGGCTCTAAAAAACAGTACTGGTATGATGCCTGCAGCTGCGGGCATCATCCCGGTATAACCCCCGAAAGCCGAGTATGCACATCTGCGTATGCTCGGCGGGAAGGGGTTAATAATAATTAATTATTTTTTAATATTTTCCATTTAGCCCACCCCTTTATTTTAACTAGGTCTTCTTGTTAAATTGCTATATCCTGTTGTTATTGCCCTGCTTAGCTTTGCATCATCAGCAAACACTGAGATTGAACTATTTTTTTTTTTTCAACATCTTTATCGTTTATGAAAAAGCTAAACTAATTTGGTTCCAGGACAAAGCACTGGGACACACTGCTCACAATTCCAGACCGTTCAGAAAATATACGATTAGTCACCCTGGATGCACTCTTTACTATCCAGATACATACAATATAATGAATACCAAAAGACCTTAATTTGTGAATTAGGTGTTTTGGGGGTTCTGTATCAAATGTCTTAGTGAAATCTAAATACATTATGTCCACAGACCCTCCTCTATCCAAGTTACAGCTCACCTCCTCATGGAATGTAAAGAGGTTAGTCTGACATGAATGATCCTTCATAAATCCAAGTTGGTTACGACAAATGATACATTTTTCATCAGTAAATTCCTAAATATGGTCCTTTACCATAACATCCAATAGTTACATACTGTTGATGTTAGGCTTTTATTTAAAAATACTGTAAAACCTTGGTTTGAGAGTAACTTGGTTTGAGAGCGTTTTGCAAGACAAATAAAACTATTTAATAAATTCTGACTTGACAAGCGATGTCTTGATATACAAGTAGTGTGATGTCACAACTGGGTATAAAAGAGAAGAGAAGTGACCTCAAAGTGTAGCAATATGGTTACATTAAATGAAGATACAACATTTGTCAACTCATAAGGTTGATGATTAAAACAGGCACATCTAAGTATGCAGGCATCCAGGCTAAAGCTAGATTTTGCTTCTAATCCCCTCGTGGAGGCTGCCATTTGTGGATGGACATTTAAATTCAAATGTTCGATGGAGCATACACACGGTCAGACTTTCCACCAACAAGCTCACATCCAACATTTGTTGTCGGAAATTCCGATCATGTGTACGGGGCATTAGAGTGTTGCCACTTTGGATGAAGGAGCAGTGGCATAGCAGACAGCAGCATTGCTGTTCTTTTGAAAAACAACAGACTTAATGGCCAGATCACCAGATGAAAATAGAAGAAAAAAATCCTAAAAAGAAACTAATGCAGCCATCACATACAAAAAGATGCAGTATAAATGTTAGCTTTCAGGTTTATTACTGCTTTAAGGTTAGGGGGATTTTAGTATAACACCACAATTCATTTACTGTTTGTTTTGTTTCTCTGAAGCTCCAGGTACAAAGACTCCACCTCCTCACTAGTGTCAACTACTATTTTGGTAAATAATACTTTCTAAGAATAGTTTTGAACTTTCCTCTCATATGTGACATATTCATTTATGTAGGTGTATGTGTGAGCATGTATGTTTGTGGATGGGGTGGAGGTAAGAAAAATTGTTTAAAAGTAATCAGGAGATGTTTTGTAGTCCAGAACCACCAATATATTGTGCCAAGATCAGAATTATGTTACTTGAGCCTGTCAGCATACAAGTGTGCCCTAAGCCTTGCACTTAAAGGAATTAAAATAAAGAATTATTTTAAAAAGAGCCACCTTTGTTGTTTATTTTAATTTGTTTTATTTGGTTTTACCAACCCTAGACAGAGACCTATCCTGTCTAGGGATAGTGGATGCAGCCATGAGATGGGTAACTATGGTTGTTCTAGTCAAAGCCTGTTTTTCTATTTTCTGACAACGCTATGCAAGGTATTGGTTTCATATACCAACAGGCTTGTGTTCAAAATTTGCAAGAGAAGGAAGTACAGTATAATACTCCTCCAGTCAGTTTCTGGTTGTTTATTGGCTCAGCTGTTTCTAGAAATAATAGAGACATACAACAAGGCTGGCTCCACATACACTTAGTCCATATTACAGACAAATGCCAGACCTAATGTCAGATGACAACACAGCACTTTCTAGAAAGTAAAATCTCAGAGTACCCCATACTGGGCTGCATGATGTCAATAGGAATCATACGCTGCTTGTCATACAAATGTGCAGGAAAAAGATTTATTCCCCAAAACACTGTTTTCTGGAGTTGAATACCATGCAAATCATACTGAGGCCAGCAAAGGATAGGCATGCTATACCTGATTATTCAAAATGCTTATTTGGTATTAGAATACGTGTTCACTTCAACCATCCGATCATGTTTCTTGGAAAATAATTTAATATAGTGCCCCCTGCTGACCCAATGGGAAGTACTGCCTGTACCCTCTGTCTGTGGCCCTGACAACTGATGATCTGTAGTATTTGCAAACTGGGCCAGAGGTTGGCTTGGAGTATTGGTACAATAGAAAATGTACTGTAATATTGTCCAACTATGGGGGGCGTGGCCTGGCAAGCGATGGAGTAAGACATGGGTAATGGGAGCTCCTCTTGCTGACTCTCCTGTGAAACAGCCTGATCGTGAATCCGAGTAACTTCTCACCCACAAAGCTGCCTGTGGATCCCGGGAACAGGAGATACTATGTCACCGCCCAATAAGCCATCCACGGCGGTGGATAAACTGGCAAAATACCACCATGATGAGGACGACGGGCTGGCCAAAGATGTCGCTGCCACGTGTCCAGGGGAGGACCGTCATGCCGCAGAAACGGCTAAGGTGCTGGATGGCATAGACGCTCTCCAGGGCACCCTTAAGGCCAAAATCGATGAGGTAGATTGATATGTAGCTCCTAAGACAGGACCTCTCTAAACTGAAGGATAAGGTTACAGAAACGGAAACCCGTATCAGCACTGCCGAGGACATACTACATCCCTTGCAGCATACCACTGAGGACATGCAAAGGCAAATCCAGCAGCTCCATTCCCACCAGGATGACATGGAGAACAGAATTCACTGCAGCAACCTTAGATTCATTGGATTGCTGGAACGAGCTGAAGGTAAAGACCCGGCAGAGTACCTAGAGAATCTCCTCATAACAGCGTATGGTAGGGAGGCCTTCTCAGTCATTTTTGCGGTGGGGAGGGTGCACCGTATATACCAGCAAAGCCCCCACCTGCAGGAGCACCCCCCCCGAACTTTTATTGCCAAATTTCTGAATTTCAGGGACTGGGACAAGATCGTGCGGCTCACCAGAGAGAAGGGAAACATACAAGTGGGTAATGATCACGTGGCGGTGTTCCCGGACTTTTCTAAAGAAGTGCAACAGAAAAGGTCTCAGTTCCAAGACGTCAAGCGTCGTCTCAGGGTGCTACACCTCAAGTACGCCATGATATTTCCGGCCAGACTTAGAGTGGAGGAGGATGACCGGGTGCAGTTTTTTGAGACCCCCGCCACAGCTGAGGCATGGCTGGATCGGCGTGGGAGACCAGCCTAACGGCTGTGCCGGAGTACAGTGAGTACATTTGATGAACCCCCCTGCTAATAGATGCTCATGCTTGTCTCCCCCCTGCCCCCTACCTAGCCCACTTGCCTCCTTTTCCTCTGTTGACCTATGAAGCCTGGGGTTCACCACAGCTCTAGACATGCAGTGAGGGGGAGGGAGTACAGGCAGGGCCCTGCATATACTGTGTCCCGTGATATATTGCTCAGGGTTTTCTGTGGCATGGATGGACTCTCACTCCTGGATTGGCAGACCTCCTGTGTGCCCCCTGCACTTGTGTGGATTACAGCACTTTGTTTGCCTATCCCGGATCTAAATATCCTGTTGAGTTTAATATACTGTGTTCAGCATGTTGAAGGGCAAGAAAAGCACAGTACCGGAATACCAGGGAGTACTGCTCTTCCCCCACTACCTTACTACGCACTGTACAGTGAATAATTCCCCCCCCCCCCCCAGGAATGGCATTTACTGTTGCAACGTACCAACTACTGGAAATTAGCCTTGCGCCTCCAGCCAGATTTAACTGCTGGATGACTGTTGCTCTGTTCAATTACAGGTGTCTGATGCTCTCACCATGTTGGGGAGGTGCAGAGCTGGGAGAGAGGGATGTTGCCCGGTTTAAGGGCCAAAGTTCTGGTTTTAACTGTTATAATGACTGTTTTGGTTTTGGGATGCACTTTTGATCGCCTCCATACAGCTCGGAGGTCGTCACGGCAGGTCTGTCATTTATGACCCAACATCCGACGGGCCCGGCTGTGTGGATGGGGGATTTCAATATGACCATGAACCCCTTTTTGGACCGCCCTGTGCAGACCACTGATATAGTTACTGAAACAAGACAGACCAGACTGAGTCGCAGATTGGCGGAATTTGCCCTGATTGATGTCTGGCGGCATAGGAACCCTACAGCCAGGGCATATACCTGCCACTCCATTAGCCATGCTACTATGTCTAGAATAGACTACATATTGGTTTCTAAAACGCTGCTCCCCAAGGTCACCGGGTTGGGATTTGCACCTAGGGCTCTTTTAGACCACTCCCCATGCTGGCTGCTAGTGTCCCTTCTGAACATGGCCCCCAACCATATGTGGAGGCTTAACCCGTATTGGTTATCAGCATTGACGGATCATAGCACCATAGAGAGAGAACTACAATTTTGCTTTACTGAAGGCCAAAGCTCCCTCACGTTTAACTCCCGGTGGGATGCATTTAAACTCCATGCAGGGAAGGGTACTAGATACTAGGATAACTAGACTCAAAAAATCTTCCAAAGTGATAGTGCACATGTCAGCAGAAAAACTACGGGAATTAGAGGAAGCATATAACACCCTTCCCTCACCTGACAACTTAAATAAAGTTAACCTGCAGGCCCGAGTTGTATCACAGTTGTATTTGGAAAAAGCCAAACAATGTCTGTTCTTTTGTTAAACGTGTGTATATGAACATGGTGGTAAGGCAGGGAAGTTGCTAGCCTATCTTGCCCACCTAGATGATAAGCCGCCCATGGTAGTCTCATTGGCTGAACCATGGAATAATTGTCACAGACCCCCCCCTGCTGGCAAATAGGTTTCTGAGTTTTTATGGGGAATTATATAGCCCCCAAAGCAACTACACACCCCAGGAGATTCAAACATACTTGCACACATTACAGTTCCCACGTTTGAGCTCGGCACAAGTTCAGATGCTGGACGCCCCTATAACTACTCAGGATATAGCCACGGCGCTCTCCCAACTAGCTAAATCTAAGGCACTGGGGTTAGATGGTCTGCCCTTGGAATTCTACACTACATATTCAGAAACACTCATACCTAAGCTGAAGACCTTATTTCACTCCATCTTTGAACTGGGCATACTTCCCCCTTCTATGCAAGAAGCTCAGATTATAGTTCTCCCTAAACCGGGCAAAGGTCCCCATTATCCAGAATCGAACCGACCTATATCCTTGCTGCCAGTGGATATTAAAATACTAGCAAAAATGTTATCCTCTCGGTTAAACACAGTAATACTGTCCCTAATACACCTGGACCAAACCGGGTTTATGCCGGGGAAAAACACGGCGATGAATATTAGGCGGTTGTTTATGAAAATCCAGGCTCAACATGGTAATGCAGGAACTAGGGTAGTGGTAGCTCTAGACACTGCCAAGGCATTCGACTCTGTCGAATGGGTATATCTGTGGGAGTACCTGCGCAGTTATGGGTTTGGCCCAAACTTTATTAAATGGGTGCAGCTTCCTTATCAGACCCCTAAGGTGCAGGTGTTCGTAAAAGGGTGGCTATCAGACTAAATCTCCCTTGAGAGGGGCACGAGACAGGGCTGCCCCCTGTCACCACTACTGTATGCCCTTGCAGCAGAACCCTTGGCTATAGCCATTAGAGCGAGCTCAGACGTAATAGGACTCAGACAGGGAGACTCCTGAGAAAAAATAGGCCTTTATGCTGATGATGCAGTACTCTATCTAGCTGACCAGGGACCCTCGCTACAAGCAGCACTAACTATCATAGAGACAATGGGTAAGTACTCGGGCCTGCAGATTAATTGGGACAAGTCTCAAATTCTCCCATTAGACCATTTTCCTCCACCTGTTATGTTTCCGGAACTTCCCTTAAAGAGAGTGGCAGAGATCGAATATCTGGGAGTGAAGATCACCAGAAACCTTGGGGACTATGTTTCACTTAATGTGGAGCCCCTATTTGCGGTTCTTAAATCCAAAAACCAAGCCTGGTCGAGACTACCTCTAGATGTAATGGGTAGAATCAATTTAATAAAAATGATTTTGTTGCCCAAAATTTTGTATGCGGTTTGGCATGCCCCTATTTACATCCCTCTTAAAGTCTTTAAACAGATGGAAGCCATTTTAAATTCATTTGTATGGGGCCAAGGTAGACATAAATTGGCATGGCATGTTCTTAAAAACCCTGCTCTGGAAGGTGGGTGCTCCCTCCCGGATATCCAAGACTACTATGTGGTTTCACAACTTTCACATTTGTACTATTCTCATACTACCGAATCCCAGCGATATAGGACTTTAGTGTGCCATAAACCGGGAAGCCCCTTATACGCCCCTATTCAGACCATTCCCCGAAAGGCACACTGCGGACATAAATATCCTCGATATAATACAGGGATGCTATCACATCACCAGAAGATATGGGATATAGCACTAAAGAAGCAGAACCGGTCACACGTACGTTCATACACCCCACTATGGTTTAACAGCCACCTGCCTGAGTTGAGTACTGTACCTGATCCGCAGCTCTGGGCTGCCTACGATATACTTTACCTGTCCCAAGTCTTGGCAGAGACTGGACCCAAAAACTTTCAAACGTTAAAGGAAGAATTTTCACTTCCGTATCACCTACTGTTTCGATATCTACAGCTCAGGCATGTGGTCCGAGCGCAGTCTGCTAAGGTTGCTATTGCTCTCGACACTCCGCCGGTCCTTAATATTATACTTGGGGCAGAACCGACTAAGCTCATATCCAACTTATATTATATTCTCCAACTTCACAGGGTGCATAGGGTTTCCCAGACAGCTAAAATAGCATGGGAGCGGGATATTGGCCCTATTGATAACTTGGGCTGGGAGGAAATTCTAGAAGGAATTAAGACGGCGTCCCCTAAACTCTCAGACAGGCTGATGCAACTATATATTGTACATCGAGCATACTTAACGCCTCTTAAACTCGCTAAGCTTCAACCTACAAGAAGCCCCTTATGTCCCATGTGCTTGCTGCACATTTTACCACTTGCTGTGGAGTTGCCCAAACATACAGGCTTATTGACTACAGGTGATCCAGTTTCTGCATGATAATATGGGCTCTCCTTAGGTCTGGACCCAAAGTTATGCCTCCTGGGTCTACTACCTGATATTGACGTGGATAAATATCAAGCAATATTTGTGTATGAAACCCTATTCTTAGCACGAAAAGTTATTGCCAAGGTTTGGATGCAGGCAGTACCCCGACACTGCAGGGGTGGAAAAGGGAAATTAACAATACCCTTCCGTATAGGAAAATTATATACATCCACAGAGGTCGCCCACAGAAATTCTCTAATGTTTGGGATAGATGGCTGGAGGATGGAGAGACTTGCACTTCGTAATCCAGCTCCTAGGTGTATAGGACACTTAGGACTATATCCTATGTCAATTTGTGTCATACTCTCCTTGTAATCTATTCTTTATATTTTTTATGTTTTATTTTGTTGGAATTTTTCTTTCTATGTCGTTTTATTGCTTAATACGATTCAGTCGATTGTGTGTATGTACATTTTGATTGCATCTCAATAAACTTGTTTTTTTTCTGGTAAAAAAAAAGATTATCCAACTATATTGAAGACTGAACTGAAGTGTAAGTGGACCAAATTGGAAGGTAGTCTGGAGTATCTGCAGATATTAGTGGGTGACTTGTAGGCTTTACCTCCTACCTGGGCAGCTGCTTAGTGCCAATCCTCAGAGTTTCCAGTGGTGTCTTTGCCTTGGAGCTGTTCATGGTGACCAGTCTTCTCTAAGCCCTGGATTTTGTCTTTTGGACACTTCTTTTCTCCTCCCTATGATCTTTCTAATTTTTTCACCTTGACTAGCTGTGACAACTATCTTTAACATAAACAAGATGTAAGAGAAAAAAACAACTCTTTAATAAAACTTAAAATTAGGCCAATCACATCCACATTGTAAGTAAAAGAAAAAAAACACCTTACACCCCCATTAGAGTATCCCATAAATCAGAAACCCCAATAAGAGTACCCTCATATATCAGCTGCCCCCATAAGTGTGCCCTCACATATAAGCCTCCATCAGAATACTCCCTTAGACCAGATATTTTTCTGATCAGGCCGTGCGATCCATCCATGGAGCGACGGCATCACTTCCAGTTTCTCACTGGCACAGAGTTGAGGCTACGTGTGAAAGCACCACCCATGTCCTACGGCGGTGCCAAAAAAAGACAGTAACAAGAATGACTAGTATTGTGAGTGGTCCGGCTCATTGCATTGCGCCACAATGCAGCTTAGAACCCTGCAAATGAAGCGTCTCGTCTGCAATCACGTGATTGCATAGACGTTACGCTTCCCATAGTGCACTGTGTCCGGCGCCCGAACACAGTGCACTTAAAGCACCTTTTTTTGTTTTGTTCTTTTTCTAAAAGGGCCTTTTTTTGTGACTAGCTTGGGGGGGGGGTGTGCTGCCCGTGCGCCAACTATGGCTACAGGTTCCTGGTGAGATTAAATTGCCAGTGGGGAGAGGAGTAAACTCTGCAGTGGACCGTGGATCAGAGACCCCTAACTGTATAAGAGTGGAACCTAGGAGATCTAGAAACCCCGAACAGGGCTTTCCCAGGCTCCCTTTGGGATGCTCTACTACAATATATATATAATTATCCATTATATTGGATATAAAAAGTCTACACACCCCTGTTAAAATGTCAGGTTTCTGTAATGTAAAAAAAGTGAGGCAAAGATAAATCATCTTCAAACTTTTTCCATCTTTGATGTGACCTATGAACTGTACAACTCAGTTGAACAACAAAACGTAATCTTTTAGGTGGAGGGAAGTAAAAATAAACAACTAAAATAATATGGTTGCATAAGTGTGCACACCCTTAAAGTAATACTTGATGGAGCACCTTTTGATTTTATTTCAGCACTCAGTCTTTTTGGTTCTGAGTCTATTAGAATGGCACATCTTGACTTGGCAATATTTGCCCACTCTTCTTTGCAAAAACCCTCCAAATCTGTCAGATTGGAAAGGCATCTCCTGTGCACAGTCCTCTTCAGATCACCCCACAGATTTTCAATCGGTTTCAGGTCTTGGCTCTGGCTGGGTCATTCCAAAACTTTAAAAAGAGTTGTAAAGGCAGAAGGTTTTTTATCTTAATGCATTCTATGCATTAAGATAAAAAAACCTTCTTTGTGTAGCAGCCCCCCAGCACCCCCCAATTACCTACCTGAGCTCCTTCTTTCTCCAGCGATGTCCACAATCCCCTCAGCCATCCAGTACACTCCTCCTGATTGGCTGAGACAGAGCAACGGCGCTATAAGCTCCCACGGCTGTCAAAGTCAGTCAGCCAATCAGGGGAGAGAGGGACGGAATCGGCTGTCGAAAGCACCATACTAACTATACAAAATCGGCAGATCGTTCATTGGACGAAATTTTACTTCGGATTTTCGTATCCTGTGTACCGGCCTTATTAGTGATGCACTCCACAAATCTGTCCGTTATGGTAAAGTGGCAAAAAGAGAGCCATTGTTGAAAGAAAGCCATAAGAAGTCCAGTTTTCAGTTTGTGAGAAGCCATGTGGGGGACACAGCAAACATGTGGAAGAAGGTGCCCTGGTCAGATGAGACCAAACTTGAACTATTTGGCCTGAAAGCAAAACGCTATGTGTGGCAGAAATCTAACACTGCACATCACCCTGAACACACCATCCCCACCGTGAAACATGGTGGTGGCAGCATCATATTGTGGAGATGCTATCCTTCAGCAGGGACAGGGAAGCTGGTCAGAGTTGATGGGAAGGTAGATGGAGCCAAATACAGGGCAATCTTAGAAGAAAACCTGTTAGAGTCTGGAAAAGACTTGAGACTTGGGCGGAGGTTCAGTTTCCAGCAGAAAAATTACTCTAAACATACAGCCAGAGCTACAATGGAATGGTTTCCTGACCTGAGCACTTTTTACAATTTTGAACTGCGTTGCTTTAACTGACAATTGCACGGTCATGCAATGCTGTACCCAAACAAAATTTGTATCCTTTTTTCCCTCACAAATAGAGCTTCTTTTGGTGGTATTTGATCACCTCTGCAGTTTTTATTTTTTTAAAAACAAATTTCTTCATCAGTTTAGGCCGATATATATTCCACTACATATTTTTAGCTAAAAAATGTTTTTAAATCGCAATAAGCGTATATTGATTGGTTTGCGCAAAGGTTATAGCGTCTACAAACTATGGGAAAGATTTATGGCATTTTTATGGCATTTTTATTTATTTATTTATTTACTAGTAAAGGCGGTGATCTGTGATTTTTAGCGATATTGCGACATTGCGATGGACAGAACGTATACTTTTGACACATTTTTGGGATTTTGCTATAAAAATGCACTGATTACTGTGTAAATGTCACTGGCAGGGAAGGGGTTAACACTAGAAGGCGCTCAAGGGGTTAAATGTGTGTTCCCTCAGTGTGTTCTAACTGTATGGGGATAGGACTGAGTAGGAGAGGAGACATGTCGCTGTTCCTACTTACTAGGAACAAACGACATGTCTCCTCTCCTCTGACAGCACAGGAAGTGTGTGTTTACACATACAAATCCCTGTACTGGCACTCGTGTACACGATCACGTGTGGCCAGCGGTGATCACGACCGCTGGCCACGCACATTGGGCCCCCGCCGTGCAGCACGCGCGCACCCTCTGGTGGCCGAATAGGGGAAGCATATACCCATACGGGATTTCGCCCAGGAGAGAAATTCTGCTGCAGTATATCTGCGTGAGCTTGTCAGGAACCAGTTAAAGCATACTCATGTGTTAGAATGTCCCAGTCAAAGTCCAGACCTAAATCCAATTGATAATCTGTGGCAAGACTTGAAAATTGCTGTTCACATACACTCTCCATCCAATCTGACAGAGCTTGAGCTATTTTACAAAGAAGAATGAGCAAAAATGTCACTCTCTATATGTGCAAGACATACAGAGACATCCCCAAAAAGACTTGCAGCTGTAATTGCAGTGAAAGGTGGTTCTACAAAGTATTGACTCATTTTCCTTCCACTTCACAATTATGTGCCACTTTGTGTTGGTCTATCACATAAAATTCCAATAAAATACATTTACGTTTTTGGTTGTAACATGACAAAATGTGGAAGTTCAAGGGGTATGAATACTTTTTCAAGACACTGTGTATATACACAGTGTTTATCAACCTTTTAACTTTCGAGGAGCCACTGGCAAAAAGTTTGAGAGCTCGAGGAACCCCTGAAATAATATTCACATCTACATCTCACGTACAGTCAGGTAAATATTAGGACATCAACACAATTCTAATCTTTTTGGCTCTATACACCACCACAATGGATTTCAAATGAAACAAACAAGATGTGCTTTAACTGCAGACTTTCAGCTTTAATTTGAGGCTATTTACATCCCAATTAGGTGAACGGTGTAGGAATTACAACAGTTTGTATATGTGCCTTCCACTTTTTAAGGGACCAAAAGTAATGGGACAATTGGCTGCTCAGCTGTTCCATGGCCAGGTGTGTGTGTTATTTCCTCATTATCCCATTTACAAGGAGCAGATAAAAGGTCCAGAGTTAATTTCAAGTGTGCTATTTGCATTTGGAATCTGTTGATGTAAACTCTCAATATGAGATCCAAAGAGCTGTCACTATCAGTAAAGCAAGCCATCATTAGGCTTAAAAAATAAAACAAACCCATCAGAGAGATAGCAAAAACATCAGGTGTGGCCACATCAACTGTTTGGAACATCCTTAAAAAGAAAGAACGCACCGGTGAGCTCAGCAACACCAAAAGACCCAGAAGACCATGGAAAACAACTGTGGTGGATGACCGAAGAATTCTTTCTCTGGCGAAGAAAACACCCTTCACAACAGTTGGCCATATCAAGAACACTCTCCAGGAGGTAGGTGTATGTGTGTCAAAGTCAACAATCAAGAGAAGACTTACCAGAGTGAATACAGAGATTTCACCACAAGATGTAAACCATTGGTGAGCCTCAAAAACAGGAAAGCCAGATTAGAGTTTGCCAACAACATTTAAAAAGTCTTCACAGTTCTGGAACAACATCCTATGGACAGATGAGACCAAGATCAACTTGTACCAGAGTGATGGAAAGAGAAGAGTATGGAGAAGGAAAGGAACTGGTCATGATCCAAAGCATACCACCTCATCAGAGAAGCATGGTGGTGGTAGTGTCATGGCGTGGGTATGTATGGTTGCCAATGGAACTGGTTCTCTTGTATTTATTGATGATGTGCCTGCTGACAAAAGCAGCAGGATGAATTCTGAAGTGTTTCAGGCAATATTATCTGCTCATATTCAGCAAAATGCTTCATAACTTATTGGACTGCGCTTCACAGTGCAGATGGACAATGACCTGAAGCATACTGCAAAAGCAACCAAAGAGTTTTTTAAGGGAAAGAAGTGGAATGTTATGCAATGGCCAAGTCAATCACCTGACCTGAATCCGATTGAGCATGCATTTCACTTGCTGAAGACAGAACTGAAGGGAAAATGCCCCAAGAACAAGCAGGAACTGAAGACAGTTGCAGTAGAGGCCTGGCAGAGCATCACCAGGGATGAAACCAGCGTCTGGTGATGTCTATGCATTCCAGACTTCAGGCTGTAATTGACTGCAAAGGATTTGCAACCAAGTATTAAAAAGTGAAAGTTTGATGGATGATTGTTAATCTGTCCCATTACTTTTGGTCCCTTAAAAAGTGGGAGGCACATATACAAACTGTTGTAATTCCTACACCGTTCACCTGATTTGGATGTAAATACCCTCAAATTAAAGCTGAATGTCTGCAGTTAAAGCACATCTTGTTTGTTTCATTTCAAATCCATTGTGGTGGTATATAGAGCCAAAAAGATTAGAATTGTGTTGATGCCCCAATATTTATGGACCTGATTGTAACATTGGTATGATCAGCGAGCTGTTGATAACAAAAATTATTTGTAGAAATAGCATTAAATAAAAGAATAAACATTAAAACGTACCTATTTAATGTGAAACTTGTGTTTTTTTTCTGCAGAGATGATCCATTCTGGGTCCAACTTGAGATAAACAGTGTGTGTGTGTGTGTGTGTGGGGGGGGGGGGGGGGGGGGCAGTAGGGCAGAGTACAGGGGCTCAGGAGGGCACTACATGAGGGGGAAGCAGGGCACATTACGTGGAAGCAGGGCACATTACGTGGAAACAGAGCACATTACGTGGGAGCAGAGCACATTATGTGGGAGCAGGGCACATTGCGTGGGAGCAGGGTATATTGCGTGAGAGCAGAGCACATTGCATGGGACAGAGCATATTGCATGGGATAGGGCACATTATATGGGACAGGGCACATTACATGGCACATTGCATGGGACAGAGAACATTACACGGGACTGGGGACATTACATGGGACATGGGACGTGACATGGCACATTACATGGGTCAGGGAACATTACATGGGACAGGGGACATTACATGGGACATGACATGGGTCAGGGGGCATTACATGGGGCAGAGCACATTACATGGGACAGGGTACATTACATGGGGCAGAGCACATTACATGGGACGGGGACATTACATGGGACATGGCACACTACATGGGACAGGGAACATTACATGGGTCAGGGGATATTACATGGGGCAGAGCACATGACAGGGGACATTACATGGGTCAGGGGACATTACATGGGACAGGGGACATTACATGGGGCAGAGCACATTACATGGGACAGGGGACATTACATGGCTATGGCACACTACATGGGACAGGGGACATTACATGGGACAGACAGTTGGGCATATTGTGGGGGGACACAGCTGGGCACACTACAGTACCAGCTTTTTTATGGCTTCAAAACTCTTCCAGCTTTCAGAACTCCTCCAGTGGCGCGCTGTTCCTCGCCAGCCCCTCCTCCTATCCTGTCCACCCCAGATGATGTCACATACAACCACTCGGGAAGGACAGGAGGGGCTGGCGGGGGAACAGCGTGCTACAGCCAATAGTATGCCAGCCGCTTCCCTGCCTATGTCCATGTGATCGTCCTGTCAGCTGCCTGCTACTGACATACTGATCACCGCGGAACCCCGGTTGAGAAACACTGTGATAGACAAAGTGGCACATAATGGGGGGGGGGGGGGGCTAAATACAAATGTATGCCACATTTTTCAGATATTTATTTGTAAATAATTTTGAAAAACATGTATAATTTTCCTTCCACTTCACAATTATACTTTGTGTTGGTCTATCACATAAAATCCCAATAAAATACATTTACGTCTATAGGATTCCTGCTTGGAATGACTCTTGAAGGATGTATTCTACTCAAACCAATAGTTTCCTGCATCTCTTCCCTGGGATTGGTGAGAGTTACAAGAAAACTGTTTGAAGCACAATGAAGCCTTTTCAAAACAAAAGGTATCTACAGTGGGGCAAAAAAGTAGTTAGTCAGCCACCAACTGTGTTAGTTCTCCCACTTAAAAAGATGAGAGAGGCCTGTAATTGTCATCATAGGTATACTTCAACTATGAGAGGCAAAATGTGGAAACAAATCCTGTCTGATTTTTGAAAGAATTTATTTGCAAATTATGGTGGAGAATAAGTATTTTGTCAATATCATCTCAATACTTTGTTATATATCCTTTGTTGGCAATGACGGAGGTCCAACGTTTTCTGTAAGTCTTTACAAGGTTGTTACACACTGTTGCTGGTATGTTGGCCCATTCCTCCACGCAGATCTCCTCTAGAGCAGTGATGTTTTGGGGCTGTCGCTGGGGAACACGGACTTTCATCTCCCTCCAAAGGTTTTCTATGGGGTTGAGATCTGGAGACTGGCTAGGCCACTCCAGGACCTTGAAATGCTTCTTACGAAGCCACTCCTTCGTTGCCCGGGCGGTATGTTTGGGATCATTGTCATGCTGAAAGACCCAGCCACGTTTCATCTTCAATGCCCTTGCTGATGGGAGTCCCACAGTTGATTTCTTCACACCAAGCCGCTTGCCTATTGCAGATTCAGTCTTCCTTGCCTGGTGCAGGTCTACAATTTTGTTTCTGGTGTCCTTTGACAGCTCTTTGGTCTTCACCAAAATAGCGCCGCTTTACCGCTGACGCCCGGGGTGGCACAGTGTGAAAGGGTTCTAAAACTGAAATGGACAACTGTAATCTCATGTTTACGTCCCAAGAGTAAAGGTCCAACAATAAACATAAAAGCCAAAATCCTTTGCTCCTGGACCACACTATTGTCCTGGTTCATGAGTGGCTACTAGTCTGCTTATTTAGTAAATAACACACATAAACACAAAAAGTGCATAGCAAGGTGTGATGTAAAGTACAACAGCCCATATAAATCACTGTGTTTTCTACTTTACCCTATATTGATTTTAAAAAATATAATCTGTTTGGTTGATGCAGATTACTGTATATCATTGCTGCTCTTTTCAAGATTTTATCGAATATGCTCAACAAATCATACACAAAAGCTGTAATTCCAGGCTCCAGCGTTATACAACAGTCTTGTTAATAACAATTTAATATTTTAACCTAATATAAACACTTTAGAAAAAGGCAGAAGGACATTCTCTTTGAACTGCTGTGAACCCTTTAATTTCCTTGTGGAATAAAGCTCAATAGATTGAAATTTTACACGGCTCCCTTCACACAGTAGAAAAATTAACTTAACCGCTATTGTTATAAATGATGCTGGCAATTCATTTCTAATATGCTCTTAACAATGATTTAACCATGTAAATGTATTACATTTGTGTGTGGGCACAATATTATCAGTGATTAATCGCCTTCAGCATTGATAAATTAGCTGACCTAAACTGACATGATTTACTAAATGGAGATTCTCTGTACAATGTTTTAGATACAATTAGGGGTCAAGCACACAAGGCTGCATAAAAAAATGGCAGAACTGCCGTCAGAAAAATGCACACATTTCACGTGTTTAGGCTCGTTTACGCTTACAAGCGTTTTTCCCCAAAATACTAAAAAAATTTACACTTACATTTTTGACATGCCTAAATGCCTCATGTAGGCATGTCAAGTGTTTTTTTCTGCCTGAGCTCCTCTCAAAAGTGCACTGATGTTTTTTTTTTGTTCAGCCTATTAACTGTGTTCCTTGGGTGTGTTCTAATTGTGGGGGGATGGGCTGCCAGGAACATGACAGAGATCGCTGTTCCCGATGACTGGGAAAAGAAGATCTCTGACATGTCCCCTGTCAGGACGGGAATTCGCTTTGTTTACAAAGGCAGATCCCCGTTCTGCCTCTGTACTAGGCGATCGCGGGTTGCCGGCGGACACACTGGTGCGACAAATGCTCTGACATTGGGAGCACAAATCACATGATGTGTATTAATGAATGGTTCCCTATTAGAGCTGTCTTAACTGGTCCGACACAAGTCGGTCCGACTTTAAAAAAGGTTCCTGCACTACTTTGGTCTGACTTTGATCCTACTTCAGCCCATTGAAGTCGGATCATCGGCTTAACTGATCCGGCATGCGACTTGTGCTCTGATGATCTTGAAGGGGAACTCCACGTCAAAAATGAAAAAAAAAAAGCATAGAGTTCCTCTCTGAGACCATACCAGACCTATGGATTTTAACCACTTGACGACCGCCTCACGCCGATGTACGTCGGCAAGGTGGCACGGACAGGCAAAATCACGTACATATACGATCGGACCCCCCCCCCGGTGCCCGAGGCGGTTGTCTTTTGTCCCACGGCGATCGGAGGTGAGGGGGAGGCCATCCGTTCGTGGCCCCCCCCTCGCGATCGCCGCCGGCCAATCGAATCATTCCTTTGCTGCTGTATGCTAAACAGCAGCAAAGGAAATGATGTCATCTCTCCTCGGCTCGGTAATTTCCGTTCCGGCCCGAGGAGAGAAGACAGGTATGTGAGTGCACAACACTACACACACACAGTAGAACATGCCAGGCACACAAAACACCCCGATCCCCCCCCCGATCGCCCCCCGATCCCCCCCCAATCACCCCCCCCTGTCACAAACTGACACCAGCAGTTTTTTTTTCTGATTACTGCATTGGTGTCAGTTTGTGACAGTTACAGTGTTGGGACAGTTAGTATTACCCCCCTTTAGGTCTAGGATACCCCCCTAACCCCCCCTAATAAAGTTTTAACCCCTTGATCACCCCCTGTCACCAGTGTCGCTAAGCGATCATTTTTCTGATCGCTGTATTAGTGTCGCTGGTGACGCTAGTTAGGGACCTAAATATTTAGGTTCGCCGTCAGCGTTTTATAGCGACAGGGACCCCCATATACTACCGAATAAATGTTTTAACCCCTTGATTGCCCCCTAGTTAACCCTTTCACCACTGATCACCGCATAACTGTTACGGGTGACGCTGGTTAGTGTGTTTATTTTTTATAGTGTCAGGGCACCCGCCGTTTATTACCGAATAAAGGTTTAGCCCCCTGATCGCCCGGCGGTGATATGCGTCGCCCCAGGCAGCGTCAGATTAGCGCCAGTACCGCTAACACCCACGCACGCAGCATACGCCTCCCTTAGTGGTATAGTATCTGATCCGATCAGATCTATACTAGCGTCCCCAGCAGTTTAGGGTTCCCAAAAACGCAGTGTTAGCGGGATCAGCCCAGATACCTGCTAGCACCTGCGTTTTGCCCCTCCGCCCAGCCCACCCAAGTGCAGTATCGATCGATCACTGTCACTTACAAAACACTAAACGCATAACTGCAGCGTTCGCAGAGTCAGGCCTGATCCCTGCGATCGCTAACAGTTTTTTTGGTAGCATTTTGGTGAACTGGCAAGCACCAGCCCCAGGCAGCGTCAGGTTAGCGCCAGTAGCGCTAACACCCACGCACGCACCGTACAGCTCCCTTAGTGGTATAGTATCTGAACGGATCAATATCTGGTCCAATCAGATCTATACTAGCGCCCCCAGCAGTTTAGGGTTCCCAAAAACGCAGTGTTAGCGGGATCAGCCAAGATACCTGCTAGCACCTGCGTTTTGCCCCTCCGCCCGGCCCAGCCCAGCCCACCCAAGTGCAGTATCGATCGATCACTGACACTTACAAAACACTAAATGCATAACTGCAGCATTCGCAGAGTCAGGCCTGATCCCTGCGATCGCTAACAGTTTTTTTTGGTAGTATTTTGGTGAACTGGCAAGCACCAGCCCCAAGCAGCGTCAGATTAGCGCCAGTACCGCTAACACCCACGCACGCAGCATACGCCTCCCTTAGTGGTATAGTATCTGAACGGATCAATATCTGATCCGATCAGATCTATACTGGCGTCCCCAGCAGTTTAGGGTTCCCAAAAACGCAGTGTTAGCGGGATCAGCCCAGATACCTGCTAGCACCTGCATTTTGCCCCTCCGCCCGGCCCAGCCCACCCAAGTGCAGTATCGATCGATCACTGTCACTTACAAAACACTTAACGCATAACTGCAGCGTTCGCAGAGTCAGGCCTGATCCCTGCGATCGCTAACAGTTTTTTTGGTAGCTTTTTATTGAACTGGCAAGCGCCAGCGGCCTAGTACACCCCGGTCTTAGTCAAACCAGCACTGCAGTAACACTTGGTGACGTGGCGAGTCCCATAAGTGCAGTTCAAGCTGGTGAGGTGGCAAGCACAAGTAGTGTCGCGCTGCCACCAAGAAGACAAACACAGGCCCATCGTGCCCATAATGCCCTTCCTGCTGCATTCGCCAATCCTAATTGGGAACCCACCGTTTCTGCAGCGCCGTACTTCCCCCATTCACATCCCCAACCAAATGCAGTCGGCTGCATGAGAGGCATTTTCTTTATGTCCTCCCGAGTACCCCTACCCAACGAACTCCCCCAAAAAAGATGTTGTGTCTGCAGCAAGCGTGGATATAGGCGTGACACCCGCTATTATTGTCCCTCCTGTCCTGACAATCCTGGTCTTTGCATTGGTGAATGTTTTGAACGCTACCATTCATTAGTTGAGTATTAGCGTAGGGTACAGCATTGTACAGACTAGGCACACTTTCACAGGGTCTCCCAAGATGCCATCGCATTTTGAGAGACCCGAACCTGGAACCGGTTATCGTTATAAAAGTTAGTTACTAAAAAAGTGTAAAAAAAAAAAAAAAATATATAAAATAAAAAAAAATAGTTGTCGTTTCATTGTTCTCTCTCTCTCTATTCTCTCTCTCTATTGTTCTGCTCTTTTTTACTGTATTCTATTCTGCAATGTTTTATTGTTATTATGTTTTATCATGTTTGCTTTTCAGGTATGCAATTTTTTATACTTTACCGTTTACTGTGCTTTATTGTTAACCATTTTTTTGTCTTCAGGTACGCCATTCACGACTTTGAATGGTTATACCAGAATGATGCCTGCAGGTTTAGGTATCATCTTGGTATCATTCTTTTCAGCCAGCGGTCGGCTTTCATGTAAAAGCAATCCTAGCGGCTAATTAGCCTCTAGACTGCTTTTACAAGCCGTGGGAGGGAATGCCCCCCCCCACCGTCTTCCGTGTTTTTCTCTGGCTCTCCTGTCTCAACAGGGAACCTGAGAATGCAGCCGGTGATTCAGCCAGCTGACCATAGAGCTGATCAGAGACCAGAGTGGCTCCAAACATCTCTATGGCCTAAGAAACTGGAAGCTACGAGCATTTTATGACTTAGATTTCGCCGGATGTAAATAGCGCCATTGGGAAATTGGGGAAGCATTTTATCACACCGATCTTGGTGTCGTCAGATGCTTTGAGGGCAGAGGAGAGATCTAGGGTCTAATAGACCCCAATTTTTTCAAAAAAGAGTACCTGTCACTACCTATTGCTATCATAGGGGATATTTACATTCCCCGAGATAACAATAAAAATGATTAAAAAAAAAATGAAAGGAACAGTTTAAAAATAAGATAAAAAAGCAAAAAAATAATAAAGAAAAAAAAAAAAAAAAGCACCCCTGTCGCCCCCTGCTCTCGCGCTAAGGCGAATGCAAGCGGCGGTCTGTCGTCAAACGTAAACAGCAATTGTACCATGCATGTGAGGTATCGCCGCGAAGGTCAGATCGAGGGCAGTAATTTTTGCAGTAGACCTCCTCTGTAAATCTAAAGTGGTAACCTGTAAAGGCTTTTAAAGGCTTTTAAAAATGTATTTATTTTGTTGCCACTGCACGTTTGTGCGCAATTTTAAAGCATGTCATGTTTGGTATCCATGTACTCGGCCTAAGATCCTCTTTTTTATTTCATCAAACATTTGGGCAATATAGTGTGTTTTAGTGCATTAAAATTTAAAAAAGTGTGTTTTTTCCCCAAAAAATGCGTTTGAAAAATCGCTGCGCAAATACTGTGTGAAAAAAAAAAAATGAAACACCCACCATTTTAATCTGTAGGGCATTTGCTTTAAAAAAATATATAATGTTTGGGGGTTCAAAGTAATTTTTTTGCAAAAAAAAATAACTTTTTCATGTAAACAATGAGTGTCAGAAAGGGCTTTGTCTTCAAGTGGTTAGAAGAGTGAGTGATGTGTGACATAAGCTTCTAAATATTGTGCATAAAATGCCAGGACAGTTCAAAACCCCCCCAAATGACCCCATTTTGGAAAGTAGACACCCCAAGCTATTTGCTGAGAGGCATGTCGAGTCCATGGAATATTTTATATTGCGACACAAGTTGCGGGAAAGAGACAAATTTTTTTTTTTTTTTTTGCACAAAGTTGTCACTAAATGATATATTGCTCAAACATGCCATGGGAATATGTGAAATTACACCCCAAAATACATTCTGCTGCTTCTCCTGAGTACGGGGATACCACATGTGTGAGACCTTTTGGGAGCCTAGCCGCGTACGGGACCCCGAAAACCAAGCACCGCCTTCAGGCTTTCTAAGGGCGTGAATTTTTGATTTCACTCTTCACTGCCTATCACAGTTTCGGAGGCCATGGAAAGCCCAGGTGGCACAAAACCCCCCCAAATGACCCCATTTTGGAAAGTAGACACCCAAAGCTATTTGCTGAGAGGTATAGTGAGTATTTTGCAGACCTCACTTTTTGTCACAAAGTTTTGAAAATTGAAAAAAGAAAAAAAAAAATGTTTTTTCTTGTCTTTCTTCATTTTCAAAAACAAATGAGAGCTGCAAAATACTCACCATGCCTCTCAGCAAATAGCTTGGGGTGTCTACTTTCCAAAATGGGGTCATTTGGGGGGGTTTAGTGGCACCTGGGCATTCCATGGCCTCCGAAACTGTGATAGGCAGTGAAGAGTGAAATCAAAAATTTTCACCCTTAGAAATCCTGAAGGCGGTGCTTGGTTTTCGGGGCCCCGTACGCGGCTAGGCTCCCAAAAAGTCCCACACATGTGGTATCCCCATACTCAGGAGAAGCAGCTAAATGTATTTTGGGGTGCAATTCCACATATGCCCATGGCCTGTGTGAGCAATATATCATTTAGTGACAACTTTGTGCAAAAAAAAAAAAAAAGTGTCACTTTCCCGCAACTTGTGTCAAAATATAAAATATTCCATGGACTCAATATGCCTCTCAGCAAATAGCTTGGGGTGTCTACTTTCCAAAATGGGGTCATTTGGGGGGGGTTTGTGCCACCTGGGCATTCCATGGCCTCCGAAACTGTGATAGGCAGTGAAGAGTGAAATCAAAAATTTACACCCTTAGAAATCCTGAAGGCGGTGCTTGGTTTTCGGGGCCCCGTATGCGGCTAAGCTCCCAAAAAGTCCCACACATGTGGTATCCCCATACTCAGGAGAAGCAGCTGAATGTATTTTGGGGTGCAATTCCACATAGGCCCATGGCCTGTGTGAGCAATATATCATTTAGTGACAACTTTTTGTAAATATTTTTTTTTTTTTTGTAATTATTCAATCACTTGGGACAAAAAAATAAATATTCAATGGGTTCAACATGCCTCTCAGCAATTTCCTTGGGGTGTCTACTTTCCAAAATGGGGTCATTTGGGGGGGTTTTGTACTGCCCAACCATTTTAGCACCTCAAGAAATGACATAGGCAGTCATAAACTAAAAGCTGTGTAAATTACAGAATATGTACCCTAGTTTGTAGACGCTATAACTTTTGCGCAAACCAATAAATATATGCTTATTGACTTTTTTTTACCAAAGACATGTGGCCGAATACATTTTGGCCTAAATGTATGACTAAAATTTAGTTTATTGGATTTTTTTTATAACAAAAAGTAGAAAATATCATTTTTTTTTTCAAAATTTTCGGTCTTTTTCCGTTTATAGCGCAAAAAATAAAAACTGCAGAGGTGATCAAATACCATTAAAAGAAAGCTCTATTTGTGGGAAGAAAAGGACGCAAATTTCGTTTGGGTACAGCATTGCATGACCGCGCAATTAGCAGTTAAAGCGACGCAGTGCCAAATTGGAAAAAGACCTCTGGTCCTTAGGCAGCATAATGGTCCGGGGCTCAAGTGGTTAAGGGGAACCCCCACACCCAAAAAACACGTGGGGTCCCCCCCAAAATCCATACCAGACCCTTATCCGAGCAAGCAGTCCGGCAGGTCAGGAAAGGGAGTGGGTACGAGCGAGCCACCCCACCCTAAAGCACCTTGTCTCCACTGTTCAGACCGTAAAAAAGGTTCCTGCACTACTTTGGTCTGACTTTGATCCTACTTCAGCCCATTGAAGTCGGATCATCGGCTTAACTGATCCGGCATGCGACTTGTGCTCTGATGATCTTGAAGGGGAACTCCACGTCAAAAATGAAAAAAAAAAAGCATAGAGTTCCTCTCTGACACCATACCAGACCTATGGATTTTAAGGGGAACCCCCACACCAAAAAAACACGTGGGGTCCCCCCAAAATCCATACCAGACCCTTATCCGAGCAAGCAGTCCGGCAGGTCAGGAAAGGGAGTGGGTACGAGCGAGCCCCCCCACCCTAAAGCACCTTGTCTCCACTGTTCAGACCGTTAAACAACAGAAGGAAAACTGTTTTTATGTTTGTTGACTCCTCACAGCCCCTGCAGCCTTACAGTATATACCTATGCTTCCCATAGTGAATTAGGCAGAAGAGAGAAACAAAATCAGGAAAAGGTAATGCAATTTGTAAATTTAGAGGCTTAAGGGTCCCCTCTCTAATCCTGCTGCCCAACGCACTGGCCTAAAATTGCCATTATGGTAAACAAAGCCTTGCAGAAACTTTGTGAAAACACAGAAACCATTTAAATACTGTAAATCTAAAAGTATATTCCACAGGCTATTGATGTCCAGATAATCATTATGCTGTCAGTCAGTACGGAGTTCCCTGAGCTGCTCCCACAGTAATCACCCAGCCTGCTATAAATGTACACTTTCTTTTATCTGAAATGCTCGAATTTATTAAACCCAGGCACAAAATCAGAGTGGTCTGATATGAAAATATCAGCTTTGCTTCACAACATCATGCACATATAATCTCTCACATATTCCCTTTCAAACCTAGGTATAGGTTCTTAAGCACGTCAGGTGTGCTCAATAACCAATAAGTAAGCATGGTAGGCAGGAGAAATCAGACTAGCTTTTGACTTTGGCAAGCAAAAATGCTATCTTTGAGGAGCCCTGGATTTTAGAGGTCCTCTGGGTCTTCAAAACACATCAGAAATTCACAAGAGAATGCAGTCTTTTAATTTCTAATGCTGTTTTATGTATTACTTGCAAATGGGAAGATTCACTTTAAAGCCCAACTCCATTTTTGTCTCAGATAAAGTGGGAAGAGTTTAAAGGACAACCCCACTTTTTGTCAAGTTGCCCTTTAGCCTCCATTCAAATTTGAGCATTTCTCAGATTGTTTCCCTATGCCTAACTACACTCAACATGCAAAAGCTCATTCTTTCTAATTGTCCATGTTAACCCTTGTACACTCCGTTGCTCTATGTTCAAAAAAGTATGTGAGCTTTTTTTTGAGAGTATACAGATGTTTTTGGCCCATAGACTTCAATGGCTGTGCGTTTTTGTGAGCACTTTTATGCTTGAAGAATTAATTTCCTCCTGCTCTCCTGAGTCCTGCCTATGCTCAGCATAGGAAACAAATTCCCGAAACTTGATGCACGTGCAAAAATGCTTGCAAAACATCTGTAATATGCCTGAAAAAAAACATTTCTAAATCACCAGGAATAACCTATACTCAGGTGTGAATGCCCCCCCCCCCCCCCCCCAACCCTTCAGTAAAGACCGGGTAGTAAAATACTTAAGTTTATCTCCATTCCTGAGTTCTTCAATGTGCAAGCCTTGGCCAGCATCACATAGCTTCTATAGCGAAAATTCAGCTTTTTCTGCGCACCTGGGAAGCCCCACCCATTCCTTTCTATGACTTGGTCCATACTTCTCTGGTTGGCTGGGGCTACCATAAATACAGACCAGTCATAGAATTGAATTGAGCGAGACATGCACATGCATAGTAGTAGCTGGAGCTAACCAGGAGATTTTGTTACAAAGGGAGTGTGATGCCTGTAGAGCTACAAAGTCAAGATCTTATGGAAAAGAATGAAAACATGTAATATACTACCTAGGTTTTAATGAGGAGGTGGTGGTGGTTAACCTTCAAAACTTTCAGGTTTTCTATTGCTGTATTTGACCCATTGAAAAATCACCGTCCAAGTGACCCCATTACCTAATGAGCATACAATCAACTATTGAAACCTGATAGAGGTTCAAATTCATTCCCACTCTATTAAGAGAGTGTTTTATTTGTTGTCTTGGTCCCTGTCGGGTAATTTTCCAAACTTAACATAAAATTGACTGTATATGAGCTGTACAGTATACCAAAAAGTCTAGTAAAGTACCAATGATTTGACATACCAATTATACAGTATGTCAACAGAATTTAGAACAAAAAAGCATCTGTCTTTTTGCTCATTTACTTATAGTACAGTCCAAGTAGATTGTCTTTATTATGTTTCCTTGATATATAGAAATGCTTTGCTTATGTTGATGCTTCCTCCCAAGTGCATTAATATGTTATGATCCACTGCTCAATGCCCATTTCACAGCTGCTCTTATGTGTAATTTAACACTCTCATCTGTGACCGCAAAATAATAGGAGAGGTTCGGTACACAATATAATGTGTGAAAATGACAACGCTCAAAATTAACACTGTTCACAAA
This sequence comes from Aquarana catesbeiana, assembly GCF_042186555.1. Taxonomy (NCBI): domain Eukaryota; kingdom Metazoa; phylum Chordata; class Amphibia; order Anura; family Ranidae; genus Aquarana; species Aquarana catesbeiana. The sequence continues at coordinate 259,122,343 of NC_133327.1, read as the reverse complement.
GTAGCTTTTTAACTTGGATGTTTATTATTCATGGGGGTCGAAATACAATCCACCACCCCTCCATAAAGCCAAACAAAATAATTAAAGGCTCTGTCCCAATAAGGGATTAATAATTAAGACATGTTTGAAAAAAATGGAGGAGTGGCTTGCCAACACTTTTCAAGGAATGATTTATTGCACTATAGCTTATTAGAATCATTGTATATTTTTCCTGATCGTGTTTCAGTACTGAAAGCTAGATCCACTAATGATCTCGGTTGACAGGTTTACATACAGCAAATAAATATACACAGCTTCTTTTTCACAGGTATAGAATACATAATAAAAATAACATATGAATATATATGCATACATATGCTTATTGTTCTTTTTATACAGGTGAGCTGCTATAGTGAAATAAACAGGGCTTGACTAGAATAGGAAGTCATTGCTTGATGGCATAAAACATACTAAACACAGCTGGCTTAAAGCTGAAGTTTAGCAAAAAATAATAAAAATCCTGCAGCTTTAGTCAAGTCACTTACCTGTACAGTAATGAGATATGTACCACATTGTGCAGACCGCTGGATCCTGCAGAAATCTTCACTGCAAGGATGCCTGTCCTCAACATACCAACCAGTATACAAGCAGTAATGAAACACACAACAGGTCTAACCCAGTGAAAACTGCTTAACTAACACATAATTTAGAGGTTCGCATCTTCACTGGTCTCGCAATTCAATTGGATTACAATTATCCTTTCAACAATTCGATTCTGCGATGCATCACGATTACTGCCCATGGTTTTCATCAAAAAATTCAAGCAGTCAGAAGAACTCCATTTTTATGTTTTATCTGCTTTTAAATGAAAAAAAAACACTCTCTGCATGTAGCAAAGTCTGAACACAGCAGACAGCAACAGTATTTATTTATAACAGTAAATACTAAATGGCACAGCCCCCTTTACATTACACAGCCCCCTGCATTACACAGACCCCCTGCACATTATGCAGACCCCTTTACATTATACAGCCCCCCTGCACATTATCTAGCCCCCCTGAACATTACACACCCCCCTGCACATCACACAGCCTCCCCTGCACATTCCACAGCCCCCCTGCACATTATACAGCCCCCTTTCACATTACGCAGCCCCCCTGCACATTCCACAGCCCCCCTCCATATTAAACAGCCCCCCTTAAATTCCAAAGCCCCCCTTTACATTTCACAGCCCCCCTGCACATTATGCAGCTGCCCTGCAGTTTTTACAGTCCTCACTGCATATTAAACACCCCCCTTTACATTCCACAGCCCAACTGCACATTCCACAGCCCTCTTTCCATTTCACAGCCCCCCTTTCCATTTCATAGCCCCACTACAGTATACATTACGCAGTCCCCCCCTTAACATTGCACAGCCCCCCCCACCTCACGCACTTTACACAGCACTTTAATTATACAGCCCCCTTTACATTGCACAGCCCCACCCCTTTTACATTGCACAGCCCCTTTTACATTGCACAGCCCTCTTTGCATTGCACAGCCCCCTTTATATTGTACAGCCCCCTTTACATTGCACAGCCCCTTTTACGTTGCACAGCCTCCTGCAATCCCAGGAGACTGGGCCCTGCCAGCGTACTCTAAAGTTAAAAAAACACTGCCAGTCCCTTCTTATAGATCCTTCCTACACTGTGTCAGTGTCATTGCAAACCGAAGCCTGTAAATACCTTATTAGCTCAATTCTTTCCGGCCAGTCACGTGATTGTTATCCTCTGATCTTTCATGTCTAGTCATGTGCCCGCTCTCCTCCTCCAATCTAAAGCTACACTCAGAGGAGGAGGAGCGTGGGAGGAGGGCGGCCAGAAAGAATGGAGCTAATAAGGTATTTACAGGCTTCTTTTTACAATGACACTGACACAGTGTAGGAAGGATCTAGGAGAAGGGTCTGGCAGTGATTTTTTTTAAACTTTAGAGTAAGCTGGTAGGGCTGTCCCAGGAGAGGTGGGCGGCTGGGATGATGTCATTTGTTGAATTGCGATTCAGCCGTTCCCTCCATCGATGCAGAATTATTCACGGCTGAATCACAATTCATCGATTTAACTATTATTTTCAACACCCCTAATAATGATACACTATTGTGAGAACTGGCATCCAATGTAGAGCTTTAAGCCTAGTACACACGGCCTGAATGTCGGGTGACATCGGCCAGTTCAATAGAAACCGGCCAACATTTGGCCCCTGTGTACTGCAGCCGGTCAGACAGAAGTCAGCCGTTAGGGCGAATTCTGTCGATGGGGCATGACCGAGAAAGGTCTTGTCGGTTGTCTCCCAATCAGCGCTCTTAGCCAATGGCCGTTCCCCTGTCAGAACACTATAGCACAGCAGGGGAGATCGCTGTACTAAGATCAGACTGTTAGTACAGCGGCTCCTCTGAAGCTGTCGTTTTTTTTTTCATTCAGCCCTGCTGAGTTGTACGAAAACAAAAAACGAATAGTGTGTACTAGGCTTTTCAACTTGACATGTCTTTGTCAGCTATCACCCACATGGGCCAAACCTTGTCTTATATCACTTTTATTAAAGGGGAACGTTCCTGTCTTGTGAGGTGAATTTCCCTGTGTCCCCCTGCTATACTCACTTGGGCTCTACAAAGACATCCCCATGCCTTTTTATGGGTATGCTTCCAAAAGCGACATCTTTTCTTTGGGATCACACTAGTTATTTTACCACTAGCGAATCTACAAAAGACTTGTTTAATTTTCTCCAACTCTTTTCTCTTTACCTTTAAAGGGGTTACTTTTCTAAACACCTTATTTTAGCAATAAGTGTGGGCACTTTTATTGGGGACACTAGTTCCTCTCTGCATTCTATGTATGGGCACGCTCTTATAGGGCGTACACACGGTCGGACTTTGTTCGGACATTCCGGCAACAAAATCCTAGGATTTTTTCCGACGGATGTTGGCTCAAACTTGTTATGCCTACACACGGTCGCACAAAGTTGTCGGAATTTCCGATCGCCAACCACGCGGTCACGTACACCACGTACGACGAGACTAGAAAAGGCCGGTTCAGAACCAAGCGCGGCACCCTTTGGGCTCCTTTTGCTAATCTCGTGTTAGTAAAAGTTTGGTGAGAGACGATTCGCGCTCTTTCAGACTCGTGGCTTTCAGATCGTTTTCTGCCGTTCAGTTTGTGCTTGTGGGTTTGTATCTGCTCTTCAGTGCGTGCAAGCAAGTTCCGCGTGACTTTAGGTAGTCATTGTATTCTTGTTCGTTCGTTACTGTTTTTCAGGTCGCTCTTCACAGGCCTTGCTGTTCTTCAGTGCATTCTGTTACTTCGTTCTGAGCAGCCGACCGTTTTCTAGCCATGTTTCGTATGCGTACTCCTCGTAGAGTTCGTGCTGTGCGGGGGCTTGGTGTTGGGGTCCTGACCTTGACACAAGTCCAGTCCATGAACAGGGTGGGGAGGAGTTCATGGACCAAGAATTGGTTGCTTCAGCGTGACCAGTTCTGTCATATGCCTTTGCTCCGTGAGATCCGTGAGAATAATCCTGATGATTTCAGAAACTTTCTCAGGATGACGGACCCCGTGTTTCACCGTTTGTTGGCTTCGCTGACCCCCTATATCAGCAGGCAGGATACCTGCATGAGGCAAGCCATCACTCCGGAGCAGAGGCTGGTCGCTACCTTGTGGTATTTGGCCACAGGGAGAAGTCTGCAGGACTTGAAGTTCTCGACAGGCATCTCCCCCCAGGCTCTGGGTATCATCATCCCAGAGACCTGTTCTGCCATCATCCAGGTCCTACAGAAGGAGTATATGAAGGTAAGATTTTTATCCTTTTATATCACATTTTATTGTATTGAATGTTTGATAATATATTGTATTTCTTTCCTCATTCCCTAATTACCATGATTGGAATATGCTATGAATGTCCCCTTTGTTCTCATGCATGCTGGATTTTTATGTAATTATTATTTTATGTCCTTCATACATATTGGCCCTTCACTAACCTCCCCAGCATGGTGTCTCCTGCCCTATATTCACCTCATGTAGTCACTTAACAATGTATTTTATCAGCTCCATAGTAATGCTTTACCCCAAACACCCCCTAAAATGTTTGGAAATGTAATTTTTGATTTAAATTCAGACAGAGTGCCAGAGGCTTTTTTTTGTGGTGTCCCCAAATAATTTATAGTAACCCTCCCTCCCCCCAACTGCTAAGTCAGCTGATTCCAATTCTCTATCCTCAATCATCTATCTGCTGACTTTGTCAAACCCATACACACTATACCCACCTCTTTACTGGTCAGATTTATGGATGAATTACCCAAAGCATGTAGTGCAGGGGCCTGCCTGTATACTTTACAATGGTACTGTTTAAAGTTTTTGTATCCTATTATTATCTTGATAGGTAATAGCAGAATGTCCAAATGTCCTCAAATGTGTACAGTGTGTATTTTTATCTTTGTATTATGACACTTCTTACCTGTCCAGTGGTCTGCCAATAGTGTAACTAAGGAGGGGCTGTTCCAAGTAATATGCTGTATTTAGGCATTCATCTCTCAATGAAGTGAAGAGGGTTACCTGTCCAAGATTTACACACACCCCCTATAATGTTAGAAATGGCCCATGAGAGGGGGGGAGGGGGAATATGATAGGTGTACCTTATACTTTGGCCTTGTTAAATTCCCCTTACTAAATGCTATCTGGAGGTTGCCCCATAATGTTTGTGTATAATCTGCTTGCCGTGTTTCTGTGAAAAAATAGTAATGTTTATTGTTTTTTCCTCAACAGTTTCCTTCCACGCCACAGGAATGGCAGACTGTGGCCTCCCACTTTGCCCAGCGGTGGGACTTTCCTAACTGCGGAGGGGCAATTGATGGGAAACACGTCCACATCGTCCCACCACCCAACTCGGGGTCATACTATTATAATTACAAGGGGTTTAATAGTATAGTGATGTTGGCAGTGGTGTCGGCTAATTATGACTTCTTGTATGTGGACGTGGGGAAGAATGGGCGGATGTCCGATGGTGGAGTCATTGCCCAGACGGAGTTCTACAGGCGTCTCCAGAATGGCAGCTTGGACTTGCCAGCTCCAGAGGACAATGTGGAAGGACTCCCATTCGTGTTCGTTGCTGATGAAGCGTTTGCGCTGGGGGACCACCTGATGCGGCCATTCCCGATGAGGACCCTCACCCCGGAACAGAGGGCTTTTAATTACCGGCTGGCCAGGGCCCGAAGAGTGGTGGAGAACACATTTGGAATCCTGGCCAGCTGGTTCCGACTATTTCTGACACCCATCCATATGGCGGAGTATAAACTGAACCATATTATACTGGCGTGCTGTGTTCTCCATAATTTTTTAAGGAAACATTCGGCGAACTATGCTGGCTCAGTTGGGCCTGAGGCCGGAATCCTACATCAAACCACACTGACGGCGCTTGAAAGTGGCCGTCCTGGCTTGCCCTCCCTGAGTGCCCGTGATGTCCGGTTACGCTACCTGGAGTTCTTTGCGGGTAGGGGGGCTATCTATATGCCAGACAATATGTGAAGCCTTTTTATAATAAAAAAAAAAAAAAATTCTTTGTGGACATTTACTGCTTGTGTTTGTTTTAGCTGACCCTGACATAAATGTTTTGAGTGCAGAAAATGGCGTGATTGTGTAACCTTATTATACAAAGCACTGTTGGCTGTTATTTCCTAAATGCAAAAACACATTTCACTACAAGTGCACTTGCAACTGCACTGAAACTGCACTTGTAGTGCAAAGAGGATTTGCCCTTAGGAAATAACCCCCATTTTTGCATAAAACAGCTATTACATCACCCCAAAAGTGTTGTATTGTAGTATTGAGACAATAATCCACACATTCTTGAGTAAGCAACTTTTTTATACCTGCACAATCACATGTGCATTTACCAAAGGTTTTTAAAACAAACCAACATGTTTGTTGTATAACAATTTTTGCAGTAGCATTATCAAAAATCGAAATGTCCATTTCAGATAAAACAGGCCTGTGTAAAACCAACAAGAAAGCCAAAAAACTTGAACTTACAAAGTTCACATTAGGTAAAACCTGAAGGCTATATCAGACATCAGTACTTAGGAATTGTGTTTGATATAGCGTTCAGATGGGGGGAAATCACCCCTGGAAAAGCCAAATTTGGAAGATGCACACCAATTTACGAATGTCAACATGTGCTATCTGCCATCAGGGGGGATCAAGGGACGTGTTTTGGGGGAGCAAGCCCTTCCTCAACGCTACTTTATAATTGAGGAAGGGGTTGCACCCCCAAAACGCGTCCATTGATCTCCCGTGATGGCAGATAGCACATGTTGGCACACTGTGTGCATCCTCCAAATTTGGCTTTTCAAAACATTGCAAAAAGATTTTAAAAATTGGACCACAATCCCAAAAATATATTTTGTGGGGTTTTAAATTCGCCCCAAAACATCAATGATGTTATTATTTTTTTTAATAACATCATTGATTTTTTGCTGTATGTTGTGCAATTCGAGATTACACCCCATGATCTCCCCGATCAGGATCTGGGCACTTTCTGAAGTAAAGCGTTCTGGATCCACAACCTCACGATCACCTAAAAAGAGAGAAACAAAACAAAAACAGGTATCAAAAATCTGCCACCATCCATCTCTTACCTGAGCCTGTGGTCACAGACACTCACCTGTTGTGGTGCCAATCTCCACCACATCTTCTTCTTCCTCCTGCTCTTCTTCGTTTGGGGGTATTTCACCTTCTTCCATAGGTGGGGGGTCTGTGGTCTCCATGGATGAGGGGTGTCCTCCGAGTCTTTTCTCCCCTATGTAAAACAAAAATGGTATAATTAGCACACATAGTTACATAGTTACATAGTTACATAGTAGGTGAGGTTGAAAAAAGACACAAGTCCATCAAGTCCAACCTATGTGTGTGATTATGTGTCAGTATTGCATTGTATATCCCTGTATGTTGTGGTCATTCAGGTGCTTATCTAATAGTTTCTTGAAGCTATCAATGCTCCCCGCTGAGACCACCGCCTGTGGAAGGGAATTCCACATCCTTGCCGCTCTTACAGTAAAGAACCCTCTACGTAGTTTAAGATTAAACCTCTTTTCTTCTAATTTTAATGAGTGGCCACGAGTCTTGGTAAACTCTCTTCTGCGAAAAAGTTTTATCCCTATTGAGGGGGTCACCAGTCCGGTATTTGTAAATTGAAATCATATGTGATGGCAGAACCCGAAATAGGAAACATTGCTTGGAAGTGGGGTACAATTGTCAATTTTAGAGTTCCAAGATGTCTTTTTTTTATTGCCCTTTGTCAAGCTGCAATACTTTACCTGTTTAGTACAAGCTTCACAGATGGAGACCCCCCTATAGTATACACTGGAGCACCTGTGTGGCCCCCTAATAAAAATGGTGTTCTTGTGTCCCACACTAGTGCTCCAGTGTCCAGATGTGAAAACAGCTGCTCAGTGTCCTCTCCTTACACAGAATCTAGTTTGCATTTCATTCTAGTAACAAACCGATCTACACAAACAAATATTTGGTATCCAAGTAGGCCCAAAAAAAATGTGGGAAAATGCATATGGCCTAAACAATGATGTTTTCGAGGGCCGAAAGAAAAATGTTTGATACGAACGAATAATGGGCCCATGAACATTAAAGTTGCCCTTTTAAACGTTACAATTAATAAAAGCACATGGAGCAGCACGAACGGAATAAAGACAGAAAGAATAGGAACACAGCACAACTACTTACTTTTTTGCAGCACTCTCCGGATCTTTCGGTACTGCTCTGGCTCTCTCAATTTCAGGTCCGACCACCGCTTCCTGAGCTGATCTTTCGATCTTCGGACCCCGAAATTCCTCAGAAGACTCCTGATCACTTTGGCCATGATCTTGGCCTTTCGTATATTGGGGTTGGGGTAAGGCCCATACTTCCCGTCATAGTCGGACTTCCTCATGATGTCGACCATCTCCAACATCTCCCCAAAGGACATATTTGTGGCCTTAAAACGTCTCCTTCTGGATCGGGACGTGTCCGGATCCGGGCTTTCCTCCTCCTCGTTCCTGCAATTAGCACGCACCTGCTGTGACTCCGCCATGTGCTCTTCCCCCACTGCGCCGAACGAAAAGGGGCGGGGAATAGAATAGAAAGAACGTCAGGGGCGGGCGGAGTTACACGCATGCGCAGTGTGTATAAAGCGTAACACGCGTGCGTATTACGTACGATCTGTGAGCAGAGGAAGGAGCATTGGATGCGCCGATCGTAAGAACTAAGGTAAGAGACAAACTTGTGCCTATACTGCTTCTAGATTGAGGCCTATATTGTAACAAGATTAGGAGAGTTTTGTCTGACATTAGGCTTTGTCTTGTGTTGTGTCTTGCAGTGGACATGGATATGCTACTCAAAGATAATGACTTCATGTCAGTATTCGTAGAGATGCTAAGGGAGCTGCCCTGTCTGTGGGAGATTAAACACCCCCATTTCAAGAACCAAGCAAAGAGGAAGGCAGCACTGGAGCAATTGTGTGAAATTGTGAAGCAGGTGATCCCCACGGCAGACATCACCTATTTAAAGATATTAATTGGTTGCCTGAGGAGTACATATCTAAGGGAGCGCAAGAAAGTCCTGGATTCACAGAGATCCGGAGCAGCAGATGACATCTATGTCCCCAGGATGTTGTACTACGACAGGCTGCATTTTCTGGCAGGCCAGACTGAACCCAGGCCATCCCTCTCCAGTCTTCCTTCCACGCTTCCTTCCCCCCCGGCTGAGGCTTCTGACGCCCAACCTGGGCCTTCCAGGCCACATGTGGAGGAGCCCAGATTGAGCCAGGTATAGCATTCCTCTAAATATTTCTGCTTGTACAATCAATGATGTTAACTAGATGTTAGTTGGGAGTACTAATTTATGATTGTGATTGATGAAGCAAAAACTAAAACCATGTCCCTTTTTTATACACAGGGAAGTCTCAGCCAGGAGGTGGCCGGGCCGAGCCGGCTGGCTGATCTGCAGGTCCCTCCACCCCCCCTGAAAAGAGAAAGTGGCAGTAGGAGGAGTGCCCTAGAGGAGGCTGCCAGAGGATTCTTTTGGAGGGCTACAGAGGTCCTGGGAGCACGACAGACCGTGGAGGAGGACATTGCTGCCGTCATTGCATATAAAATGCAGAGGATGGAGGAGGGCCAACAAGCCATGTGTGAGGCCCTCATATTGGAGGCTCTTGAGAAAGGTATGAGGGGCCAAATGACACCTCAGACACACCTTTGTGATGGTCCTCCTCCTCCTCCTGCAGGTCCTCCTCCTCCTCCTCCCTCTCCTCCAGGTCCCCCCAGTCCTCCTCCAGGTCCTCCCAGTCCTCCTCCTCCTCCAGGTCCTACTCCTCCTCCTGCCACATCTCCAACTGCACAGCCACAGCCCGGAAGGAAGCGTGGAAGGAAGACCAGACAGTGATTGGCCTGGGTTCAGTCTGGTCGGCCAAAAAATGCAGCCTCTTGTGGTACCACAGCCTGGGGACACAGATGTCATCTGCTGCTATCCGGATCTCTGCGAATTCTGGACCAGACTGCCCTCACTTACATATGGACTCCTCAGGCCACCAATTTTGATGTTGAAGAATTGATGTCTGCCCTGGGGGTCCCAGGCTTCGCTAATTTCTGCTGTTGATCCAGTGTTGCCTTCCTCTTTGTTTGGTTCTGATCCCTTAATAAAGGATTTTTGTTTGGAATTATACTCTCCTATGTGTTTTACTTCAAAAAGGACAGTTTGTTTGTGAGGATTCAGGTACATTTTAAATATACAATGTGAAATGAACAAGGGACACCAACAACAAACAATCTCCTGGAGATTAAATAATAAAAGATATCAATGGTGTTGGGGTAACTTGACACACAAAACACACACAAAACACAGACAAAAATATTCTGGAGTAAAAATAAAAATAACATTGAACAAAGATCAGCCTTTGAAAAAATCCAAACATTAAAGAAAAAAAAAAGGCTTAAAATCCAAAAAAAAAAAAAAAAAATTAATATAAAACTCTCAGATGTGACAACTAATAACAATATATTCAGGGAATCCCAATAAAAAAACACAAATAAAAGTTTGTGAGAAGTGTGTGTGAATATGAGCAGCAAAACTACTTAATTCTTGTCACATTATAAAGAAGAAGAGAGTGCGCTGTATTAAACCATTTTGAACATTTCAGCGTGACGAAAGTGCTATATCCATTGCGAACGCTAAGTTTACCAGAATGAGCTGTCCCGTCTCGGAATTTCTTCTGAGCATGCGTGGCACTTTGTGCGTCGGAACAGGCCACACACGGTCGGAATTGACGCGATCGGATTTTGTTGTCGGAAAATTTTATCTCCTGCTGTCCAACTTTGTGTGTCGGAAAATCCGATGGAAAATGTCCGATGGAGCCCACACACGGTCGGAATTTCCGACAACACGCTCCGATTGGACATTTTCCATCGGAAAATCCGACCGTGTGTACGGGGCATTACTGTCCAAATGTAGCTTTGCTTGTTTCACCATGTACACTGCATGCTTAATTTTTCAGTTTCATCACTAACATTCCCATATGACTGCAGCATCATCCTTGTCTCTACCTCTGAAGGACAGACCGATTGTCTTGCCACTCTGAGGTTTTTAAGTCATGCGACACCTTTAAAAGATTCCAACTCTTTATTCAAGCATTCTTTTTGGTGCTTCCTAAGTTGTGAAAGAACTTTACTCAGACTGCTCTTCTAAACATGTAGGGGGCATTCTTCTACTGCATCGTTTACCTCTGCTGTGTCTGTTATACTGTTATCCATCTCATCACATTTTTCAGGGATAGCAGCAACCATTTCAACTTGACCCTTAGGTCTACCATAATTCTCATTGTCACCCATGGTAACAAAATTAACATTTACTAGTGCAATTTCATACTCTTTAATATGCATCACATTATCAGCCTTAGTCAACTCAATAGCAGTATTGTTATACTCCTTAGTAAGTTTCACATGATCACATTCAATTTTAACACGTGTCTCCCCACTGGACAGGGCACTGCAATGAGGCAAGTCCTTTTCTGCCCAGACAATGGATTTCCCAGTTGGGGTCACTTCCACTCCAGTGTGAGCAGTCACACAGACAGTCTTTTCCATTACGTTACTAGCAACAGTCTTATCCATCAGTGTAACAGGTGTTGTCATGTTCACTTGAGTATGTTGACTTTCTGCTGCACTTTTACTGGCCAATTTCCTCAGGTGGCCACAGAATGAAGTTAAAGCAGGCATCTCCTTCACTTTAGCACCCACTGCATGTACAACAGGAATTTCCTCACTGTTGCCAGGAGTGAGAGCAAACACTTTTAAACTAGACATTGGGCTTGTGGATAAGGACTCTTTCCAGTAGCACTATCTCCAGTGGTATTCTGGGGCAGGTAAAGACACAGCTCCACCTGACCACATTCCAGGCATGTGTCAGAGAACTCACACAGCAAGCACCCATCTCCGTGCAGCAGCTGCCAACCCTCGTTCAGCTAATGCCAATATGCATGCACGGAACCATAGCCAGAGACAAATGAGATCCAGAGTGGGCATGCACAATGGCACCTCAATGCGAACGCGTGCATGCGATAACACGCACCAGCGAGTGCCAACGCACATGCGCCAACGCTAAGGCACTAATGTTTATGCGCGCATGCGTGCGCCCACGCACGTACGCTGCCATGAATCCTGGCACACAGCACCCTATATAAACAGAGAGTCTGCCTAGCATCAGTGCTGGATCGTCTTCAGCTTGTCCCTGTGTTCCTGTTGTTACTCTGCCTGATTGACCTTGTTCCTGAAAACTCGGCTATCTCCTGACCATTCTCTTGGATCTTCCCTGCCTGCTGAACCTGCCTCTACCTGCAATACTGACCTTGGCTTGGACTTATGATTACGGCTCTGCCTTCTGATTCTGTACCCCGCTGTCCATCTGTTGCCAACCTCTGCCTGTTCCTGACTACGGTTTTGCCTTCTGATTCGTTACCCCGCTGCCGGCCTGTTGCTGACTCCTGCCTGTTCCTGATTCTGCAGTTGATCCTGATCTGGCTCCTACTGAACAAGTCTGGTGATCAGTTTTCACATCTCCTCAACAGAGGTTCTTGTATCTCCAAGTTCCAGCCTCCTGCCTGCAGGCACCTGCACCCTTTCGTTGCCCTTGCACTCCCTGTACCCACGACCAGGGGTGCTTGGACCGGAACCGTGCAAGAGGCCACCCTCATCATTTCAGGCTCCGCTGTAAGGTACGTGACAGTACGATCCAGCCACGTGGAGCCCGAAAGGGGGGCCTCACCCATGGAAGCACTGTGCCAACAGAACGCAGCCCTTACCCAGGCAGTCCAGGGCCTACAAGATGGCTATCGTCAACTTGAACAAAGAGTAGAATCTCTATCTCCAGGCACCTCAGCACATCTGACAGCCACGGCACCTTCGCCCTCTATTCCTGCAGCATCAGTATCGGTCCCCACAGTAGTGGTGCCACCTCCAGAACCTCGGGTCCCTACTCCTGAGAGATTCTCGGGGGATCGCAGCAAGTTTCGTGCTTTCAAGAATGCGTGCCAGTTATACTTCCTGCTACAACCACACACCTTCTCTTTGGAAAGCACTAAAGTGGAGTTCATCGTCTCACTGCTCCAGGGTGAACCCCAAACATGAGCTCACTGCTTGATGGAACAAGCCAGCCCTCTTTTGAATTCTATGGACTCTTTCCTGGATGAAATGGCTAAGTTGTATGATGACCCCCAGTGTACCACAACGGCGGAAGCCAGCTTTCACACCCTCCAGCAGGGTCACAGGCCGGTGGAGGACTATGTAACTGACTTTAAGCGGTGGAGCCAATGCAGATAGGCCTGCTTCGCTCACCATTGTCACCAGAGGAGAAGCAGCGTTGTCGTCAGAATAACCTCTGTCTGTATTGTGGGGGAGCCGGCCACTATGCAAGTATGTGCCCCAACAAGACCCGTAAGTCTGACTCCCCTCCTCACTATTCTTGTGTATTGACTTTAACCAGATCTGCTCACATTGCTGTTCCTGTCTCGCTACAGCTTCCAGAAGGGGCACTCCGGGTCCAGGCTATAATTGACTCAGGCGCCTGCAGCTGCTTCATCAACCATGCCTTCATCCAGCAGCACAACATTCCTCTGCAACCCAAATAACAGCGACTCTCCATACAGCTAGCTGATGGGTCAGGCATCAAATTGGGACCTATTACCCATGAAACTCAACCTTTGTCCTCGGACATTTTGCCAGATCACCAAGAACTGTTATGCCTTGATGTCATTTCCTCCCCATTATTCCCGCTTCACCACTACCTACCGCCACTACTGAAGCCCCGGAGCCAATGCAGATAGGCCTGCTTCGCTCACCATTGTCACCAGAGGAGAAGCAGCGTTGTCGTCAGAATAACCTCTGTCTGTATTGTGGGGGAGCCGGCCACTATGCAAGTATGTGCCCCAACAAGACCCGTAAGTCTGACTCCCCTCCTCACTATTCTTGTGTATTGACTTTAACCAGATCTGCTCACATTGCTGTTCCTGTCTCGCTACAGCTTCCAGAAGGGGCACTCCGGGTCCAGGCTATAATTGACTCAGGCGCCTGCAGCTGCTTCATCAACCATGCCTTCATCCAGCAGCACAACATTCCTCTGCAACCCAAATAACAGCGACTCTCCATACAGCTAGCTGATGGGTCAGGCATCAAATTGGGACCTATTACCCATGAAACTCAACCTTTGTCCTCGGACATTTTGCCAGATCACCAAGAACTGTTATGCCTTGATGTCATTTCCTCCCCATTATTCCCGCTTCACCACTACCTACCGCCACTACTGAAGCCCCGGAGCCAATGCAGATAGGCCTGCTTCGCTCACCATTGTCACCAGAGGAGAAGCAGCGTTGTCGTCAGAATAACCTCTGTCTGTATTGTGGGGGAGCCGGCCACTATGCAAGCATGTGCCCCAACAAGACCCGTAAGTCTGACTCCCCTCCTCACGATTCTTGTGTATTGACTTTAACCAGATCTGCTCACATTGCTGTTCCTGTCTCGCTACAGCTTCCAGAAGGGGCACTCCGGGTCCAGGCTATAATTGACTCAGGCGCCTGCAGCTGCTTCATCAACCATGCCTTCGTCCAGCAGCACAACATTCCTCTGCAACCCAAACAACAGCTATTATCCATACAGCTAGCTGATGGGTCAGGCATCAAATCGGGACCTATTACCCATGAAACTCAACCTTTGTCCATGGACATTTTGCCAGATCACCAAGAACTGTTATGCCTTGATGTCATCTCCTCCCCATTATTCCCGATCATTCTGGGAATGCCCTGGCTGCAAGCCCATAACCCCCAAATTAATTGGGTGACCGGCCAGGTGATCTTCCAGTCCTCCTACTGTCTCCAGAACTGTCTCAAGTCTTCCCACCATGTAGTTCCAGTCATCGGCTGCTTGAAATCCGTATCTGAAACCCGGAAACTCGTTCCATCTGTATACCATGACTTCCTGGACGTGTTCGACAAACAGAAGGCAGATACCCTTCCCCCTCACCGGGTTTATGATTACCCAATTGAACTGTTGCCTAGGGCAGAAATCCCTTTTGGAAGGATCTTCCCTCTTTCAGAGCCTGAGCTCCTGGTCCTTAAAGTGGATTTAAACCCAATGTCATCCTTTCTAAACTACTGCCATAGGGGTTATCTATAAGGATATACATGCCTCCTGCATGTATCTTTACCTGTAAAATGTCTCCCCTCTGTCTGTTATGAGATCCGAAAAACTGCAGATTCTGTGGGTGGGTCTGTTGTCTGGAGCTCGGTGGGTGGAGTCGTGATGTCAGTAGACTCCCCGCCCACCTCTACACTCCCCTTGTCAATATGCCTTTTTTCTTCGTGTATTTCTTACACTGAACTTCTGCTATCATCTCTAACATCCAGTGAAAAGACAGGAAAGTAACCACATGACTTCAGCATGCCAAATCATGCTGAGGTGTGGAACAGCCAATCCTTGCAGAGCAGGAACCTACAAGAAAGAGATGGGTTTTACTGGCAGGGAAATAAAATATTTGTACCACAGGACCTGCGCATTACCATCCTACAGGTCTGCCATGACTATCCTTTGGTGGGTCATTTTCAGGGGACACAAGACTATGGACTTAGTTCAAAGACATTTCTGGTGGCCCAATCTAGCAAAGGATTGCAGGGATTACGTCAGTTCTTGTTTTCACCTGCCTCAAGAATAAGAATAAGAACAGTAAAAACAAGGCTTGGGGGTTACTAAGACCGATGCCCATCCCTGAAAGACCATGGGATAAGATCGCAATGGATCTCATTGTTGAGCTTCCTTCTTCTGAAGGATTTTTCATCCATCTTTGTGGTGGTTGATCGTCTTTCTAAGATGGCAAATTTTATCCCCATGAAGGGGACTCCATCAGCAACAGGGACGGCCAGGGTGTTCATTAAAGAAATTGTTAGACTTTACGGAATTCCTGGTGACATTGTTTCTGATCATGGAGTACAGTTCACGTCAAAGTTTTGGAAAGCATTGTGTGAAGTCCTGGGTATCAAACTCAGTTTCTCCTCAGCCTACCACCCTCAGACCAACGGGGAGACTGAACGTACCAACCAAACGCTGGAGCAGTATCTACATTGTTTTTCCTCCTTCACCCAGGAAGATTGGGCCTCACTACTGCCCCTGGTGGAATTTGCATTCAATAATTCCACCCACTCTACCACAGACCAGTCACCCTTCTTCTCTAATTATGGGTTCCACCCCTCTTTTTTGCCAACACTAGTGCTCTCCTTTGCCAGCTGTCCAGGATAGACTAAACTTCCTTGTTACCAACAATCAAGTGTTGAGAGAAACCATCTTCAAGGCACAGGAAAATAGTAAAAGATTCTTTGATAAAAGAAGAAGGGGAGAACTGGACCTGAAGACTGGTGACTGTGTATGGCTTTCAACAGCAAACCTGAAACTGGCATGCCCTTCCAGGAAACTGGGACCCAGATACTTGGGACCCTTCCCAGTTAAGAGGAAGATTAATCCGGTAGCATTTGAACTCGAACTTCCCGACTCATTTAGGATCCACCCTGTGTTTCATGCTTCGCTACTGAAGCCTGACGTAGCGAATCCCTTTCCAGATCGTGAAGTGGGACCCCCAGAAGCTATAATGATGGATGGAGAAGTAGAGTTCGAGATTGAAGCCATCTTGGATTGTAGGAAATGACAGGGGCAGAACCAATACCTGATCAATTGGAGAGGTTTCGGCCTGGAGGAAAATTCTTGGGAACCTGAGACCAATTTCCATGCTCAGAGACTGATACAGGCCTTTCATCGTTCCCATCCAGAGAAGATGGCTCTAATGGGCATCCGGAGGCTGCCCCTAAGGAGGGGGCAATGTCAGAGAACTCACACAGCAAGCACCTGTCTCCGTGCAGCAGCTGCCAACCCTCGTTCAGCTAATGCCAATGTGCATGCACGGAACCGTAGCCAGAGTGGGCATGCACAATGGCACCTCCATGTAAACGCGCGCATGCGCTAACACGCACCAGCGAGTGCCAACGCGATAACGCGCATGCGCCAACGTGCTAAGATGCTAATACGCATGCACGTGTGCGCGCACGCACATACGCTGCCGCAAATCCTGCTACACAGCACCCTATATAAACGGGGAGTCTGCCTAGCATCAGTGCTGGATCATCTTCAGCTTGTCCCTGTGTACCTGTTGTTACTCTGCCTGATTGACCATGTTCCTGAAAACCCAGCTATCTCCTGACCATTCTCTTGGATCTTCCCTGCCTGCTGAACCTGCCTCTACCTGCAATACTGACCTTGGCTTGGACTTATGATTACGGCTCTGCCTTCTGATTCTGTACCCCGCTGTCCATCTGTTGCCAACCTCTGCCTGTTCCTGACTACGGTTTTGCCTTCTGATTCGGTACACCGCTGCCAGCCTGTTGCTGACTCCTGCCTGTTCCTGATTCTGCAGTTGATCCTGATCTGGCTCCCACTGAACAAGTCTGGTGATCAGTTTTCACATCTCCTCAACAGAGGTTCTTGTATCTCCAAGTTCCAGCCTCCTGCCTGCAGGCACCTGCACCCTTTTGTTGCCCTCACACTCCCTGTACCCACCACCAGGGGTGCTTGGACCAGAAACCGTGCAAGAGGCCACCCTCATCATTTCGCGCTCCGCTGTAAGGTGCGTGACAGCATGATACGTTTCCACACATATCTTTAGTGGGATGCTGAGCCACGTCTCCACTGTAGCTCCTCCTTTCAGATGGCACTCTATCTCCCATTGCTAAGGGAGATGGCACTCTCCCAGCTGCACTTTGCTGGCTCTCCCAAACATGATGACTTCTCTCTCCTTTAAGCATTGTTGTTTTCCACTTGCCACAATCCTGTGTAGGCAATATCTTTGTCTTGTGGTCCACAGACCTGACATCATAGGCGTTGCTACAGGCAACTGCACTCCTAAACTTTTGGGCAGCTTGTTGCTCACTCCTGGCACTCAGAGCAGGCTTCCCAATTGCACACGCAGATCTTTGTCTTGCTGTGTCACCTTTTACTGGAAGCTGGGATAAAGTGCACCTGGAGACAGCGTACTGCACCGCAAACAGCGCTCTTCCCTCAGTATCTTGACAGGGCTTTCAACACTGCATCCTATTTCAAGCTTAGGACAAAGAAAGCTGGTCTTCCTTCACCAGCATTGCCAGGGGCAACAGCATTCACTTCCCCTTCAACTGGGGTCGCTACTGCCAACAGGTGCTGACATCACTCCACAGCTGACTCAAAAACTGGTGGATCCTCATGCCTTAGAGTAATGTACTTTCTCTTTGCATGCCTCATACTTGCAGTCACTCCAGAGCAATATTGCACAGCTCAGAAACAAAATGGAGCACTGCCTCTTTAAGGCTAGTTTATTTCCTCTTTCAGGTTCTCCTCTCCTGCACCCATAGATTGTGCAGTCTCATGCACCAAAACACAGTTAATATAACAGATGAACTTACTTTGCAGGGATCTCCAGTGCTGCCCGCATCCTCCACCATATGTGAGAACTCGCATCAAATGTAGAGGTTTAAGGACTTTTTAAGGGCTTTTCTTGCCCACTTTTAAAAAGTAAGTTCCAGAAAACACAAAACATGGGTTTTCCCTCACAGGGGTTTTCAGCATTTATCTTCCACCAAAACAAACGCACAGAGGGTAGGGTCGGGAGTGCATAATGCAAAATCAAGAGTGTGTAATGTACAGAGTGCAAGGGTTAGGAGTGCATAACACAAATAGTGCAGTAGTCATGCATGCATAACACAGTGCAGTGGTCAGGATGAGTGAATAAATGAATGCAGTAAAAGAATAAACCCTATCATCATTGTTCTTATATTACACAACTGAATACATGCTCAAGAACAGACTTCCTCAGCTCTAAGCACAGTATGAAGGTACCATTATACACCAATCTCTACAGCCTGCTCCATAACACTGTCTGGCTGTTGACCTTATTCTCGCTGTTGACCTTTAAGGGGTCTTTCCCCCTTCCGCCATACAAAAAACATCCCTGAAAATGATCAGGGATCCCCATTTGTGAAAAACTCAGATAAATAGAGCTTTTATAGCCAATCAGATCACAGTGGAAAAATCTAACTGCTATGGTCAACAGCTCCACTTCTGTACTAGATTTCACAAATCAGCCGTTGAACAACGTGTCAGGAACCATGAATCAGACTGAGACAGAAGTACAGTTAAATCACACTTGTTTAATAATAATAAAAAAGGTAAACAGAGTAAACTTAGTCAAAATATAGCCAGAGTTCAGGAACCGGAACGGATAGTCAGACAAGCCAAAACATCAGGGAGCCAGAGATGAGTGTAGTAGAACAGCAAGCAGAATCTGGAGCCAGAAGAAATGTCAGCCAAGCAAGTCTTTAACAGGAGCACAGGAGAGCATCATACCTGGTGCCATGGATGTGAAGGTTGAAGGTAAATTGCACAATCATAAGACCGGTGTGGAGGCAAACTACCGGCTTGACCATTGTCAAAGACATTGCTAAAATTGCGGTGCTCCTCTGGCAGGGAGGAGAGAGAAGAAGTGCACAGGACCTTGGCTACCTTCTGGAAGCATGTCTTACTGCATTGTGGCGACCAGGAGAGAACCTCAGCACGGAGCCAATCAAAAGATGGGTTGTACCTCTGTAACCAAGGATAGCCAATAACCAGCAAAAACGTAGGTGAGGAAATAACTTGGAATTGGATTATCTCATGGTGAAGAGCCCCTACGGCCATGGACAATGGAACAGTCTCATGAGTCACATGGGCAGGCTGTAGAGGTCTCCCGTCAAGAGCTTCAATGGCAAGTGGAGTGTCACGCAGCTGCAGTGGAATCGAGTGCTTCGATACAATGGCAGCATCAATGAACAGGCCTGCAGCCCCAGAGTCAATTAGAGCCTGTATCTCGACGGACGACTCAGCCCAAGAAAGGGTAACCGTAACCGGGGGATTATCCTTCTGGATAACTGGGGACAAAATAATGCCACCTAAGGTCTGTCCATGACAGGACCTCAAGGTTCAGGTGTTCCCTGGGCAGGTAGGACAAGACTTCATAAAGTGACCTGCCTGGCCACAATAAAGGCACAATCTCTCCCTCCTCCTAAGGGTTCTCTCATCTGCAGAGAGACATGTGAAGCCCAAGCGCATGGGTTCATCTTCACTGACCGACTCAGTACCAGGAGGCATGGGAGGTGAGGGAGGCAAGGGTGGGACTGCAAAGCTCGGAGAGAAATATACAGGAGGCTTCTGCAAGCGCTCCTTAAAAAAGAGTCTTTCTCTGAGTCTGGAGTCAATGAGGATGGCAAATGTGATCAACTTCTCCAGCTCAGTTGGTATATTTCGGGCTGCTATCTCATCCTGGATGATATTTGAGGGACCATGAGAAAAAGCAGCCACAGGGGCCTCATTGTTCCAAACAACCTCTGCTGCCAGAGTATGGAATTCAATGGCGTAATCGGCAACAGTTCTCGTACTCTGTTTGATGGACATGAGGCACTTGGCAGCAGAAGCGGAGCATGCAGGAACATCAAATATCCTTTTAAAGGAAGCCACAAACTCAGGGTAATTCAAGACAACAGGTTTTTGCATCTCCCATAGGCTCCCAAGGCTCTCTCAGAAAGCAAAGATATCAAGAAACCTACTTTGCTTCTGTCTGTGGGAAATGCCTGGGGCAGCATCTCAAAGTATAACTCAGCCTGGTTGAGAAACCCTCTGCATTAGACTGGATTGACCCAAATTGATGGGGAAGCGGAGTGGAACCAGACATACCTCTTATAGAGGTAATACTCGAGGCGGGTGCCTCCATAGAGACTGGAGCAGCAACAGGGACGGCCTGCAACACAGGTTGTACTGGTGGGAGATTCCAGGTGAGCCGTGTGACTCAGGAGCGTTTGTAACGTCATGGCAAACTGATCCAAGCGGTGATCCTGCTCATCCAATCTGGAAAAAATATTACCAACAAGTGGATTGACTGCATCTTCTGAATTCATGGCCTTCGCTTACTGTCAGAAACCATAAATCAGACTGAGACAGAAGTACAGTTAAATTACACTTGTTTAATAATAATAAAAAAGGTGAACAGAGAAAACGTAGTCAAAACATAGCCAGAGTTCAGGAACCGGAACGGATATTCAGAGAAGCCAAAACTTCAGGGCGCCAGAGATGAGTGTAGTAGAGCAGCAAGCAGGATCTGGAGCCAGAAGGAATGTCAGCCAAGCAAGTCTTTAACAGGAACACAGGAGAGCGTCTCTAGAGATGTGACCAAGGCGAAGGCAGAGATCATCTGGGCTGGACAGCGTAAGTAGGCAGGACTGACAAGCAGGATATCATCAACAGGTGAGTCACTGTGGAGAGATAGGAGCTGGCAATTAGCTGACAACTAAGCGAGTATTTTTATCTATATCGTATTATTCATGGTAGTGCCTTTAAAATCCCGACACAGGGGAATCTTTTGGTTTCAGCTCAGAGAAGGAAGGTCTGAGCCCAGCCCTGACACAATGTTAGATCAAGTGCTGAAACAAGACTTTTAGGATGCTATAGCATACCCACATACCCCCAGCACTGTCACTGGTTGCAGACCTCTCTGGACTAAAGGACAATCATTCACAATATACTAGCAATACCAGGGGATTATGGGATAGAAAATGATGGTAGCAGACATAGTGGGGTTGATTTACTAAAATTGGAGAGTGCAAAATCTGGTGCGGCTATGCATGGTAGCTAATCAGCTTCTAACTTCAACTTGTTCAATTAAGCTTTGACAATAGACAACATGAGGACGAGGGAGTGCCCTCCCCCAAACCATACCAGGCCACATGCCCTCAACATGGGGGGTGTCTTGGGGCAGGGGGGCTCTGCCCCCCCATGTTGATGGGGACAAAGGCCTCTTCCCCACAACCCTGTCTAGTGGTTGTGGGGGGCTTATCGGAATCTGTTAGCCCCTTTTAACAAGGACCCCAGATCCCCCCCATGTAAATGAGTATGGGGTACATACCCCTACTCATTCACCAAAAAAACTGTAGTGTAAAAAAAGTAGGCAGTTTTTGACAAGTCCTTTATTTAAAAAACAAGCAAAATAAAAAAAGTCCCCCGGTGTAGATCCATTGTCAATCATGATGCCTGCCGCCACTGCCAACCCAAAGAGAAAGAAAAAAAAGTTCAGCTCCTGACGAAGGCTCTCATTATCTGCCAGCCCTGTCTTCTGACAGTTCTTAAATAACTAATGGGTGATGCCACCCAGTGACCTAGCGTGATGTCATCAACCCAGCATGCCCCCGGTACTATGTACCCCATACTTATTCACGTGGGGAGCCAGGATCTGGGTTCCCCCTTGTTAAAGGGGTTTCCAAATTCCGATAAGCCCCCGCTCGCAGACGCCCACAACCACCGGCCAAGGTTGTGGGGAAAAGGCCATTGTCCCCATCAACATTGGCACAAGGTTCTTTGGGGCCCCAAACCACCCACCCATGTTGAAGGCATGTGGCCTTGTTTGGTTCAGGAGGGGAGGTGTCCTAGCTCGTCCCTTCCCTTTACTGACCTGCTGGGCTGCATGCTTGCATAAGGGTCTGGTATGGATTTTGGGGGATCCCATGCCAAAATGTAAAAAAATGGTGTTGGGGTCTCCCCAAAACCCATACCCAAAGGGCCTGCTATGGATTGGGAGGAAGGGACCCCACGCCATTTTTTTTAATTGCCAGCAATTCTTTCTTTTACATTGTTTTTTACATTGTTTGCTGTCTGAGGCCGCCTGCTCCTTAACAACTAGTACACATTCCATAAATTTTGCATGCCTCGATCCCTACTTAATTACCACATGCATTTATCATTTATTTCCTTCTGTGAATCGAGTTTAAAGGATATGTAAAGGTTTGTTTTAAAAAAAAAAACATATTAAACTTACCTCCTCTGTGCAGTTGGTTTTCCACAGAGTGGCCCCGATCCTCCTTTTCTTGGGTCCCTCAGCAGCGCTCCTGGCTCCTCCTCTTCTCGAGTGCCCTGTTGGAGAGCTGCTCTCCCTCAGGGGACTCGTGCGGGTGGGCTGCTGCGTCCAATGGGCTGCTGCTGCGTCCATTGAGTGACAGCAGGACTCGGCCCCGCCCCCTGCTCCCGCATCATTGGATTTGATTGACAGCAGCAGGAGCCAATGGCTGCGCTGATTTCAATTTATCCACTCACGACCTGAGACGCCAGCTGGAGCTGGTGTGCTCGTCCCCGTCACTGGAAAGACCGGGTTCAGGTAAGTAAAAGGGGGGCTCTGGGGGGCTCTGCTCCATCACAGGAGGTTTTTCACCTTAATGCATAGAATGCAATAAGGTGAAAAATGTTGAGGGTTTACAATCCCTTTAATGCCTGTTCATGCTGTATTTACTGAGCGGTTTCACCATTTTTGCGGTGAATACTGGAGAGCGTTATAATGGATTGACAGTTTTAGGATAGCATAGTATTTACTGAAAATGTGTTTGGACACCTACATACCACATGCAAGATGCTTTTGTGAATGGAGCCCATTATTTCCACTGACCACCAAAGTAAGAAGCATTGTTTTCACTGATCACCAATGCGATGAATATTATTCCCACCAGCTACCAATGTGAGGAATAATATTCCCATCAATCATCAATGTAAGGAACATTATTCCCACTACCGACCACCAATGTAAGAAGCATTATTCCTACTGATCACCAATGAAAGAAACATTATTTCCACTGACCACCAATATGAGGAACATTTTTCCCACTGGCCACCAATGTAAGAAACATTATTTCCACTGACCACCAATATGAGGAACATTATTCCCACCGACCAACAACAAAAAGAACATCATTTCCACTGACCACCAATATGAGGAACATTATTCCCACTGACCACCAATATTAGGAACATTATTCCCACTGACCACCAATATGAGGAACGTTTTCCCACTGACCACCAGCGTAAGAAGTATTATGCCCACTGACCACCAATGTAAGAAGCATTATGCCTACTGGCCACCAATGTGAAAAAAATTATTTCTAGTGACCACCAATGTAAGAAACATATTCTCAATTTTTCTTTATTAAAAGTCTTGCACTCAATAAGCATAAAATCACTATATATAATATACATAAATATATACATATTTTACTTAAATGAAAATAAATATAGCAAATCTGCTCTCAAACAAAAAATTACTTTACAGCAAAAACAAAACTCATCATGAACATGTCATTATTGGGGATAATCTCACTACCACTCACACCACTACACCAGACATCAAACCTGTGAGGTCAAGAAACAAACCCGCACCCATTATGCATACAGCCCTTCTTCAAAAAGAAGATACTAACCAACAAAAGCTAAGGGAGTGAAAGAAACAGAAAAAGAAAAGAGCTCCTCACCCAGAGTTGGGCAGTTCACCAAAGGCAGGTCTGATATTCCTTCACGCCCTTTTCCAGACCGCCCAAAGCTCCCTGCCCTTCTCAAGGCCCCCGAATTTTCCCAACCTCACCCAGAATATCGTGCACCACCACCTCAACAGTGAGGACTTTCTTCCGCAGGGTAATCTGGCACCGTGCATTCCATGTGAAGTAACGGACAACTATACTAACTAAAAACAGTGTATCCAAATCAAAATCCCAGCGAGTTGGGAATGCCCCGTACACCCACTCCGCATAACTCATGCGATAGAAAAAGGTGATGCCTAGAGCTCTCCCCACCCTTTTATACATCTCTATGTTAAAGGGGCACTGCAGAAAAAAGTGGTCCATAGACTCCACTTTACCAACACACTCCGCTCTAGGACAATCCCGATCATCCACAGGGCAATGCTTCAAGTTCCCTCTCACATAGAGCCTTCCATGGAAAGCAAGCCAGGTTTGATCCCTAAACTTCAAGAGGATTCTTTCTAAATTGATTAAACGCAACCCCTTCCTCATTACAGAGCCTGGGCAATCCCTTAAGGCCCGTGACACACTGAAAGCAGTGCACAAAATCCTCTTCTCCAGAAGCTTACTGGGGAGGGACCTGATATCCTCCACTGTCACCTGCCACTGCCGAAGTATTTTCAGACACGGGGCAACATAAGCCGGCAGCTTGCCATGTCGGACTCTCAGACTTTTCACTGGCCTGCCATCTTCCAAGCATCGCAGAAAAGGCCTAAAACAAGATTGAAAAATGCCCACCCATCCCGGCGGGTTCTCTGCTAGCATGTTACCAAGATTGTACTTTAAAAAGAGCAGAGAAAAGAAAACTATTGGGTTGACCATTCCCAGGCCACCCTCCTGCCTAGACAGGCAAGTTACATTGCATTTGATCAGGTTCAGCCTATTTCCCCATAACAGTTGGAAAAAACAGCTGTATACCCTTACATAGAGAGATGCTGGCAAGATACAGACAAAGCTGACATATAAAAAGATTGGGACCAGGTACGTTTTGATCAAGTCAACCCTCTCCTTCAAGGAAAGCTTCCATTTCTTCCAGCTTGCTACTTTGGCATTGGCACATACCAACCTGCTTTCCCAATTTCGATGGCCATAGTCACCAGGACCAAATTTGATGGCCAACACTTTAATTTCCTGCTGGGGCTTTGGGAAGGCATCCGGAAGTTCGAAGCTTTCACCCTTCTCACCCATCCAGAAAACTTCATTCTTTTCATGGTTGACTTTAGAACCAGAAGCCTCCGTGTACTGCTCTATCATAGAGACCACCTCCTGCGCCTCCTCCGTCCCAGAGACAATAACAGACACATCATCGGCATAGGCCACCACCTTCAAAGGCGGCACACCAGTAATGCCCAAAGGCACCCCGCACAAAGATCCACTCTCTAGCCTTCTTATGAAGGGGTCGATTGCGAATACATGTAACAGGGGGCTCCTCTATATAATGTCTTCAGCCAATCTATAAACCTCCCCTGCAGGCCGTATCTACCAAGTAGCAAATACAGGTACTCATGATTGAAAAGCCTTCGCCAGATCCAATGCCAGCAAGTACTTTCTCCATCCAGCAGCCCTGCAATGTTCCAAAGCCTCCTGGACAGCTAAAACCGCTGAAAAGGTACTTCTACCTTGGACCGAGCAGTGCTGATGACTGGACAACAGTGCCTGCCACTGACGACAAGCGCCAAAAAGACTTCGCCAGGATCTTTCTATCAACATTGAGAAGACTGATGGGATGCCAGTTCTCAATCATTGAGGGGTCTTTACCTTTTGACAGAAGAATCACAGCGGATTGCCTCATGGAGGGAGGGAGCGAACCCTCTTCTAGTGATAAACCTCTGCTAAAAAGGGAGCCAGAATGGACTTAAAACACTTGTAGAGTTCAGCTGTCAACCCATCTGGCCCAGGCAATTTTTTGGTAGCCAGCTTCTCTATAGCAAGCATAACTACCTCATCCACTGAAATTGGTTCTGTTAAATCCATCAAAGGCAACGTACCATTTCCCAATCCTGGAGTAGAATCCAGAAAGCTTTCCATCCTGTCCCGACAAAGGTCCTTTCTTCCCAGAAGGTCTGCGTAATATGATCTGAAGATCTCCAGGATCCCTGATCTGGACTTCACCAGGGAACCCGTACTATCCCTCAGGCCTATGACCGTCTTAACTGCTATGCCTTGCTTACAGTTCTGGTAAGGATCAGGCGAGTGATATTTTCCATAATCCCTCTCCAGAACCAAGGAGGCATGCCTGTCGTATTGACACTTCCTAAGAAGAAACTTCACCTCAGAGATCTCCCCTGGATCACCTCTATATGAGACAAGACGATCAAGCTTCCTCCACAAATGCTGGTAGGCAATGTACATACCAAGCTGCTTCTTCTTTACTTATAGCATTGAAAAGTCCAATTGCCCTTTGTTTCACAAGTTCCCACCACTCTGACTTACTGCTGCAAAAGTCCAGAATAGAAACCTGTGCCTGAAAAAAAATCCTCAAAGGATTGTCTTACCTCTACATCTTCCAGGAGAGCCGAATTCAGTTTCCAAGTACCCCTTCCCCTGGGTGGAGTGTCCAAGGCATTCAGAGTCACAGACAGCATACAGTGGTCAGGGAACTCCACCGCCCTCAACTCAGGAGCCAAGAAAGCAGAGTTCTCCTTTAAAAAAAAAACTATCTATCCTACTCTGACTATTCCATCTCTGAAATGTGAATTCTGTGCTGCCAGATCAGTGCTTAATATGCACATCTACCAGACCTGCTTGTCTCACCATATCTCTAAGAAAAATACTATCGTAATCCAGCCTGTTTATGGAGCCTCTCCTGTCTTCAGGCCTAATTATGGTGTTAAAATCACCTCCAAAGACAACCTGCTGGGACGTAAAAAGGAAGGGCTTGATCTCTGTGAGGAGGCATTTCCTGCCCCATTTTGACTGCGGTCCATAGATATTGATCAGGCGCAGGTCCTGCCCCCTACCAGAGAAGTCCAAGACCATGCATCTCCCTATTTCTACCTCAATTACCCGCCAGCATGTTACCATATCGATTTTAAAAAGGACCGCAACTCCGCTGCAGGGCTCAGCCGCAAGAGACCAAAAGGAGGGACCGCATCTCCACTCCCTTTTTGCTAGATCATCGCCCAAAGTATTGAGCCAGGTCTCTTGCAAAAATAAAATCTCGGTATCAAACTTGCTGAGCAGAACTAAGGCAATATCACAAACTCATGCAGATTTAATGCTGGTGACATTAATGGTCGCCACCTTTATCGGAGTGGGAACTGCCATCAGGATGATTGGGGTAGTCGTTTCTTAACCTTTGCCCCACTCTCATCACCAGAAACAGCTCTCTTCAGACTATGTGACTCCCCCTCATCCATGGATGATAAAGAGAAAGATAGATCAGACATCTCATCACCCGACAAAACTGAAAAAGTATTACCAAGAGGAACACCTCCTGGGTCCGACTCTGAGGAAGAAATTACCACTTTACTTGTCTTCCTCTTCTTCTTCTTTTTTTTCCTCCTAAACTTCTCCCACCCCTCATCATCCGAATCCCCCTCAACAGAGGGTGAGACATGGGATATGGACACCCCTCCATCAGCCCCACCCCCATCCAGCACCCCCACATTCCCCTGACCACATTTGCGCTGCTGAGGAACAGGGACTGGAGGCTGAGAGAGAAGATCCGCCAAACCTGCCAACCCAGCAGCTTCTGCTAGTCTGGAGGATCTGCGTACAGTAGGATTAGGGACCACCACAGGAGGGACAGACTCTGGGACCACATTACTAGGGGAAACAGAATCCGAAACAGATGTAACAGACACAGGAGTGACAGACTCAGGGACCACATTACTAGGGGAAACAGAATCTGAAGCAACAGATGTAACAGACACAGGAGGGACAGACTTGGGGACCACATCACTAGGGGAAACAGAATCTGAAGCAACAGGAGGGGCAGCAACAGTTTTAGCAGCCTCGTCTTCCTTATCAAGCCTCTGCAACTCAGCCTCCAATCCTGGTAAGTTATGTAATGCCTCCGGGCACTGACTATAAGGATGACAGAGCTTTTGGCACAAATTACACTGAATTTCGGTACAATCCTTAGCCAAATGGCCCCAAATCCTGGCATAGTGAGCATTTCTTACGGGTACAGGTAGATGCAAAATGGACTTTGTCACCACATTTATTACAAACTTTAGGCTGACCCTGGTAAAAAATAGTCAGTCTATCCCTCCTCAGAAAAGCTGAACAGGGAAGGTGTTGAACTACATTGTCCAGCACCCCCAATTTTAGTGACACTGTCCAGGCCCCTGTCCAAATTCCATGCTGATCAAGGACCTTCCGCAGTGGAGCGAGGACCTCACCATATCGGCGTAGCCATACTATCAAATCAGCCTCTGGTATGGATTCGTTACGCACCAGGATCGTCACCGATTTGATTTGAGGCTGCCTCGAAATCACCTTTGGCACCAAACCACTCCACTGCTTAACCTTAACTTGCACCTACTATACCTCTCCCAAAATAAATTCAAACCCTCAGACTTTACAAAGGACAAATCAAATTCATAACTCCCCACTGGGCAAATCAAAGCAAATATATCCAAGGCTTTAAACCCCATTTCTAAAACCAACTCAGCCACCCTCCCCCTTACTGGTGGGGTCCCCTCCCCCTCCCACTTCAACTGAACCACATTCCTCCTCCTGCACCCACCAACCATCCCACCACCAAACCTCCCCAAATTGTGACTAGTATTTACAAAATTCCCTCCACCCTCCTTAGTGCGACTCCCCAGAACAGACGCATAACTGCTCACATTTCTCCCAGCAGAAAAAACATTTGTGTGTTTTGAACCATCTGACACATTTCTAGAAGATATCAATTGTACAGATTTGGTCTGAACAATCGATGAGTCTTTCCTCTGCTGAGCAGGGAGAGCAATGTCATTTTTATTTTGCCCAGCAATATTAACCTCTCCACCCACCACATCCATTGCTTTATCAATATTATTGCTGTCATTATTTTCTGTCACATTCATAGTTCCTGCCGTGTCCTCACTCACTGCTGTCCCCATACACACTTTACCTCCAGGCAGACTCTTCTCCTCCATCAGGACAGGACTTTCAGCTGAGCAGAGTGAAGGTTGTTCTAATACAGCAACAGGTGAATCATTGCAGGAGACTTCCATGGCTGTCTCCACTTCACATGCTGCACTGTGCTGATCCCCTCCCCCACCTGCATCAATCAGCCCAGGTGCAAGTGAAACAGGCACTTTGGAGCTGGCAGCCATCTTGCTTGTAGAACTACAGGTCTCAGCAGTAGCAGCAAAATTCACATCGGGGGTGTTTGATGCAGATCCTTCCGCATTGCTCTAGTGAGCTGATGACACCTCTGCCAGGGGTTTTCCCTCCATGTCTGCAGATTTCTCTGTAGCAGAAACTCCAACAGGCAGCTGTTTGCAGAGCTCCTTCTCTCTCTGTTCCTCAGCCGGGACACCATTCACCACAGCCGGGACACCATTCACCACAGCCGGGACACCATTCACCACAGCCGGGACACCATCCACTACAGCCAGTGGGGCAGACATGTTGGAAGGAGGCAGCACAGCGCACTGGGATTTTTCCACCAGTGCTGGCTTTACCGGTCTGTAACCCCTCTGCTCATACTCAAGGACTTCCGATGGTTCACCAACAGACCTGTCTGCCCTTAGGGGTGACTCCATCTGTTGGATGAACTTTACAGTGCCATGTTCACTCTCAACCCCTTGGCTGGCTTCCGCTGGTGATTCTCCAGCCTGACATGGGGAGAGGTGCAGAGGCAGATGAAGCCGGGTTGTCTGTTACCTGCAGCTGCTGATCCACAGAACTCACCGATGTCTGGCTGACAAATCTTCTCTAATTTTTAAACTTTTCTGCAAAAGATCCACATTTATCTTTCAATTTCTCCAAAAATAAACATTGTTTCTTTACCTTCTCTTCCATCTGCTGTAACTCTGGCTTCATGGCCAAATGATTCTTACTCCAGGCCTGGAAATACTTGGCCCTGAAGTTTTTATGTTCAGCTTTTAAACATTTAAGTTTCTTCTCAGCCCTTCCAATTACCCAAAAACGGTCAATGATCTTCTGTCTGTAGATATCCACATTCTCACTAGGGCCTGGACCCACAGTCAGATCCTCCACCTCCTCCTCACTAGGCCCCGTATCATCAGGGGAATCCCTCCCAGGGCCTCCCCCAGGATCAGGCATTATTCCTGGGCCAAGCTAGCAGGCAAGGCCCAGGCTTGAAAAAAGGCTGGTTCTCACAGAGAGCTCTTTGGGTGTGTCCTCCTCCTTCCCACTGACCACCAATGTAAGAGGCATTATTTCCATTGATCACCAATGTAAGAAACATTATTTATGGTGACCAACAATATATGGAACATTTTTCCCACTGGCCACCAATGTGAGGAACATTATTCCCACTTACCACCAATGTAAGAAGCATTATTCCCACTCACCACCAATGTGAGAAGCATTATGCCCACTGACCACCAATGTGAGGAACATTATTCCCACTGACCACCAATTTAAGAAACATATTCCCACTGACCAACAATGTAAGAAGCATTATGCCCACTGACCAACAATGTAAGAATCATTATTTCCACTGACCACCAATGTAAGAAGCATTATGCCCACTCGAATGGGGCGTGACCGGATGGGCGGGTGTGGGTTGAGCTGCAGCATGGAGTGAGTGCGAGTGAGGACGCTGAGTGCTCTATCTCACCCCCGCTCCCCTACGAATACACGGACGGTTGGCCGGGAGGAACGGGCTTGTTGCGGGCTGGATGATGCAGCGATAGAGCGTGGGAAGAGTACCTGGTGATCCCGTGCCTTGCCTAGCCGCCCCCCTCGCTGGATTTCTTCATTCTATGGTGGGCTGTGAACACAGAGGAAACTCCCGGGCGTGACGTCACCCTTTACACTCTGCTATGCTCCGGTGTGAGACAAACGGCAAATAGTTCTTATTCTTATGGTGCCAGAGAACTGAAGACCTCTAGAGCAGTACAGTATGTATGTACAGTTATCGACATTAATATGTAAGTCAGAGACTGCTTAAAGAAATATAGAACTATTGATATTTTTTCGGATCGGCTCAACACCTGGTAATGTGACATTTCTGCAATAACAACATACAAACAACACAAGATACCTAGGTGTTTCAGTGCCCTGTCCGTCTGGCTGGTTGGTGCAATACTTGGGAGTTAAAAGACATAATTCTGAGAGTAAATATCGCTCATTTCTTGTGCTGAGTTCAGGTTGGGTTTGGGAGTAGCAGGATAGAGTATTAACCCCCTCATCCTCCCTTCCCCAGGTGGGGTTACCTTCTATTTATCACCCGCGAACTAGTAAAAAAGCAATAAGCTCTGGACATTCTCAGCAACTGTAAGGGCGATAGGCTTGGTGGTGAGGTGGGTTATGCCGTAAGTGTACCCCAGCCGTTGTATACTGCTGGGGTCTACTTGAGCCACCTTGGACAGTCTTTGCGTTCTATGGTGGAGACAGGTGGGGGAGCAATACTGACTGTTAAGGCGGCTGGGGTGCATAAGGGTGGAGAGGGCCGCCTTACTCCGGACACTTTAGTTGTTAAAGCATTGTGGTGCACTCGCCGCACAGTGTGCGGGTAGGTGTATAGGTTTTTTTTTTTTTCCTTCTTCCCCTTAGTCCCTCTTGGGCTTTTTGGATACCAACGGAAATTAATCTGTGGCTATAAGAGTAAACGATGCAGAACCTACGCTCCTCTAAGGAGAAAAACTCGCAGCATGCCGCAGCAGCATCGGCAGCAAAATTGGAGCAATATGCTCATGCCTCTGCTCTGACCCCTCCAAAAAAGGGGGCACAGCTGAAGTCACAACAGGGTGGGGCATCGGATAGGAAAAGCCAGGGTCAGCCTTATCCACAGCCCTCCGGGGTTGTGTCGGCTACCCACCCCTCTAAAACACATAGTAATAAAGGTCCGGGGCCAAGTGAACAAAATATAAATGTGAATATGGAGCCAATAAGTGACCCGAACTTGCCCCTGGATAAAGAGCCAACCTTAACGGATGTATTCATGGCTGTAGGGGCGTGTAACGGCTCGCTTAAAGAACTCTGTGATCAGATGAAAGGAGTTAAGGCAGACCTGCTACTGGTCAGACAAGATTTACAGAAAACGGCAGAAAGAACAACAGCCCTGGAAGAAAGAGTCAGTGGGCTTGAAGATAATGTGTCCCCAATAATTAAAGAAATAAAATGGTTGAAGGAACAGATATCCAAGCAAGCCTCTAAACTGGACGAGATGGAGAACAGGAGTAGAAGAGATAACGTGAGGCTGGTAGTACTACCTGAAAGAAGCGAGGGCGCCAACCCAATTGAGTTCCTAGAAAAATGGCTGGGGGAGCTATTTGGGAAAGAATCATTCTCGGCCTCGTTTGCTATTGTAAGAGCTCATAGGATCCCCTTCAGGGCACCACTGGAGGGGGGCCACCCCAGACCCCTCCTCTTGAGATTTCTCAATTACAAGGATAAAGTGTCTCTGTTACGGAAGACCAGGGAGGCAGGGGAGGTTCTCTTTAAAGGCGCAAAAATATCGTTTTGCTCTGACTTTTCACCGGATTTGCAGAGGCGTAGAGCGGAGTTTACCCAGGCAAAACGCAATCTACAAAAATTTAAGCTGCCATACGCTCTTCTTTACCCGGCAAGGCTGCGGGTTATGGCCCTGGGGGAAACTCTGTTTTTCAACTCTCCTGCTGGGGTCGAGAAGTGGCTTAAAGACAATAGAAAAAAAATTACGAATCTCACGTAGAGGGATAGGGAGGATGCAATAGGCCAGGGTGACAATAGGGTGATACAATAGGGTATTGGGTGGTATAGGGGTTTTATTTTAACTTTTTCTTTTTTTCTTCTTTGTGGTTTGTGTTCCTTAATATTTCACCCATACCTGCCATCTGCTAATGGTCTTTGTTTATTGGGGGACGGGGGGAGATGGGTGCACACAGATGTTTGCATGAGGGGAGGTGAGTGGGAAGACTTGGTGTAAAAGGGTGGTGTTAGTGGAAGAGTTAACGGTCATGGTAAACCCCCGGGGGGTTCACCTAGATAGGTGGGTGCGGGTGGGGAAGAGGGGGGGGTAGGGGTGGGAGACTGGGGGGGGAAGGGAAGTGGCGGGAGGACGGGAGGGAGGGGGGTTAGGGGGCGCAAATTACTATTCACGAGTATATACACCACTAGAAATTATCCTGGAGTTATCCAGACCTTCACTTATAGATTTTTGGCTTTTAATACATGCACATGCAAGCACTTTTTGTGGCAAATTCTTATCTAAAGTAGGGTTGACATGGCTAAGATGAGCACGTGGTTTGGAGTTTACAACATGTACGCATATAGAACTGGCGTAACTTACACGAGGGGGAAAAAATTAATTTTGAGTGAAGAGGTGCATAAATGTTACTTTATAAAGAAACTTGATACATATGGTAGCACTTGTTGGGGCAATGTATGTTTTTCAGTATTCCGATGTTAGTTAAGACCCTGAAAATAGGATCCTGGAACGTCAGGGGCCTGGGAACACCACTTAAAAGGTTGGCAGTGCTCTCTATGATGGAGAGATGTGGGTAGATCTGGTCTGTCTGCAGGAAACCCACCTAACCAAGGACACCATCCAGCAGCTACAGATGAAAAAATTTCAACACCAATTTCATGCATTTCACTCCTCTTTTAGTAGGGGGGTGAGCATCTTGGTGAAAGCTGGGGTGAAATTTTCCTGCAGACAGGTCAGTATAGATGAGCTGGGTAGATATATTTTTCTACTCTGCTCCATTGATTGTGTCATGTATGTGGTGGTAAATATATACATCCCTCCGCCCTTCAATCTGGATGTCCTGCTTAAATTGAACGAGTTTCTGCTAGATAAAAAAGAGATCCCGATTGTAATTGTAGGGGACTTTAATGAGGTCTTAGATAAAAGGCTGGATAGATTCCCGCTACGAAAACGCTCAGAGGATTCAGCGAGGAGCCGGTTAAGCCTATTTCTGGAGGAAGTGGGGCTAGTAGATTTATGAAGGGTGCGGAACCCAGGCGTGTTGCAATATACCTGCTG
This sequence comes from Aquarana catesbeiana, assembly GCF_042186555.1. Taxonomy (NCBI): domain Eukaryota; kingdom Metazoa; phylum Chordata; class Amphibia; order Anura; family Ranidae; genus Aquarana; species Aquarana catesbeiana. The sequence continues at coordinate 259,088,281 of NC_133327.1, read as the reverse complement.
CTCTGCATCATACTCCACGCTCTCAAGGATAGATCTAGTCCTGGGAAATGACAGGGCACTCCAGATGTTAGAAAAAATAATGTATTGGCCATGAGGCATCTCAGATCATTACCCTATGGTAGCTATACTAAATCTAGGAGAGCCTAGACCCTGGAAGGGCTGGAGTATAAGCCTGTACTGGTTCGAAGTAATTAAAAAATCGGATAGGATTCTCCCCACCCTAAGGGAGTTTTTTTAGATCAATCAGGGAACGGTGTCCCCCCCTGTGTTATGGGACGCCCTCAAGGCTTTTCTTAGAGGGGTCCTAATTCAGCAGATGGCTAAATTCAATAAAGAGGCTGGGAGTGAGGAAGAGAGTTCTCTGAGGGACGCTCTTGAGGCCGAAAACATTTTTATTAGAAACCCAACCCCGGAGACGGAAAGTACTTGGCAAGAGAAACAACAAGCGTATAAACTAGTGGTCATACAGAAAGCAGAGACTAGGCGCCTTCTTCAGAGACAGGATTCTATGGTGGAGGGCGAGAGAATGGGAAGGACACTGGCTATGCTAGTTAAATCAAATGCAGCTCCATCCATGGTCCTCGCCATTAGATCGCAGAGTGGAGAGATAGTATCAAGCACCCCAAAAATAGTACAAGTCTTCAGGGATTATTATAAAAAACTGTATTCCTCTCAGAAAAAGGGAAAGGAGGCCAAGATGGAGTACTTCCTAGGGGGGCTGTCGATCCCTTCCATATCACAAGAAGAAAGGGACACATTAGACACCCCAATAACTATAGCAAAATTACACCAAGCAGTAGCGGGCATGGCAAGCCTTAAATCACCCGGGCCTGATGGTCTTCCAATTGAGACCTATAAATACTATGGCGAAGTGTTGATCCCTGAACTGCTAAAAGCTTTGGGGGGGGTGCTTGAGGGGGGCCAGCTGCCCGCTTCAATGCTAGAAGCAACAATCATCGTACTACAGAAAGAAGGGAAAGACCCCTTCGATGTGGCCGCTTATAGACCAATTTCTCTCCTATGCACTGACGTAAAAATTCTGGCCAAAGTTTTGGCAGCAAGATTGAATGGAGTAATTCATAAACTGATTCAAGAGGACCAAGCAGGTTTTATAGCCAACAGATCTACAAGCTTGAACATTAGAAGAGCGTTTTTGAACTTACAGTCTCCAACGGAGAACGAGGGCTCAAGAGCGTTAATGACCCTCGATGTATCCAAGGCTTTTGATAGCGTGGAGTGGGGCTATATGTGGCGTGTGCTGGAGAAATTTGGATTTGGCCCTTCCTTCATAGGGTGGATCAGAATGCTATATACCTGCCCTAAGGCAAGATTAAAAACGAATTTTCGGATTGGTTTGAGTTGGAGAGGGGGACGAGGCAGGGGTGCCCACTCTCTCCTCTGCTGTTTGTGTTAGCGATGGAACCCCTGGCCATCTCCATAAGGGAAAGCCGCGCGATAACTGGTTTCCAGAGAAAATCGGGCGAGGAACGAATCGCGCTGTATGCGGATGACATCCTGTTATTCCTGGGGGATTCGAGAAAGTCACTACCGGGAGCGATGAGGATAGTGGAGGACTTTGGTAGTTTCTCTGGCCTAGAGATAAACTGGGAGAAATCCGAGTTTTTGCCGATAGACCCCATAAATGAGCCAATAACATGTGGTAAGCCCCAGTTGGTAATGGTGGAAGCCCTGAAATACCTGGGAATTGTTCTAACGAAGGACCCCACCCTATACATTAGCAAAAACCTTGCTCCTCTATTAACAAAATTTAAACAAAAAATAGGAATTTGGAGACGCTTGCCTTTGTCAGCTGCAGGAAGATGTAGTTTAATAAAAATGGTATGGATGCCACAACTGCTATATGTCCTGCACAACTCTCCTGTTTGGATTGGCAAGAGGTGGTTTAAAAGAATTGATAGCCTCTTCAGGGAGTTGATATGGAAGGGGAAGCAAGCTAGGATTCGACTTCGAGTGCTTCAGCTTCCCACTCAGGAGGGGGTCTTTGCCCTCCCACATCCTGAGCGCTATTTTCTTTCAACTCAGTTGCAGCAGTTATTGGGATGTGGGATACCGAATGGAGGCACCCCTAATGGAAAGCTGCTATTGTTAAGTGCCCCACATAACACAATAATTAAAGCCCTAGAGGCGGACATGTTCCATGACGAATTCCCAACAATTAAACTAATAATTAAACTCTGGAAAACAGTCAAGAAAATGATGAGGTATGAAGACCCAACAGTTTACTCTCCTATTTGGAACAATCGCAACTTGCAGGAAGTCCTTAAAATAGGCACATTCAGAGAGTGGGAGAATCTTGGTATCAGAAGGCTAAGTCAACTTTATAATGGCACCAAGTTAAAGAAATTCCCAGAACTAGTCATGGGAATTTAAGCTGCCACAGGGTTCTCTCTTTCTGTACTTCCAGCTAGAACATGCCCTTAAAGCTCAATTTAAAGCCCAGACTCCGAGATGGGAAGAGATGCCTCTATTTCAGAGTATAATCCAGGTAACCCCCACTAGAGGGGTAATATCAAGAATTTATGATCAATTAAGTAAATCAGACAACAGTGGGGGGATACTCCACGGTGTAAAAGTTAAATGGGAAAAGGATATAGGAGGAATGACCCAGGAACAATGGGTGAGAACCTTGGAGCTGGGAGTTCAGGTTTCTGTGTCCCCTTCACAGAGGCTCTCACATTTGTTGTTAAATAGAGCCTACTATACACCTAAAAGACTTTTTAAGTTTGGGAGAAGGCCCAATGACAATTGCCCCAGATGTCGGGGGACGGGAGATCTCATCCACATGTTGTGGGGGTGCCCCAAGCTGTTCAGATACTGGGAGGAGGTGACTGGGAGTTTGGGAAATATTTTTGGCACTACAGTGGCAAAGGAGGCCATAGGTTGTATTCTGGGGCATAGAAGAGTGATGGGAGAGAGGCTGAGCACTACACTAGCTATTACGCGGGCCCTGTTTCAAGCCAGGAAGATGATAACACTAAGATGGCAATCAAAGGATCCCCCCACTGTGAAAGACTGGATCTCTACAATTAACGAAACCCTGGGCAGGGAAAGATTGGAGTACATAAAGAGGAGCAACCTTCAGGATTTCGAAAGTATGTGGAAGCTGTGGATAGAGAAGGTGGGGCGCCCCTAATAGTGGGCACAGCGCGGAGCAGACCAAGCGTTGAGCTTAATATAGGTATACGGGTAATTGGAACCCTTGATGGCAATGAGTGCTATAGTGAGGTGGTTTTGATATGTAATGTAACAAGCCCCTTGCTCGCTCGGTTCCACTCTCCCGACACTCCTCTGCAGCTATAGAATCAGATTGCAACGTCTGATGGTTCGGTCATCCAATGGTCCGGGGCTAGAACCACAGCTCTGTGCCGTTCTAGTCCAGTTGTGATAGCTCAGAACAAACACCAGGCAGGCTGTATGTAAGTTCAACCAGGAATCTATCTTTATTGACAAAATACAGGCTTTTATACACTCAAAGTGTAGGTGCAGACCTCCTGCTCATATTACTCTAACAATACAGCTGTAACCTAATTAACATGAGCTAATTAACTAATCCCTTTAGACAGACTAGATGACTCAGACATGACCATTAGGCCAGACTGGCCGTCTTGTAGTTCAGAAAATCCAATCAACATTATCACAATCAACATAGACTCTTCTTCACACAATAGCAGAGTTAATTAACACAAATAACAATGGGGATCTAATGACTCTTAGATCCCATAGTAGACTTATTTACAATACACATTTTAACAGACAATAGACAGACAGGTGTTGGAATTTACATCAGCATCTCCTAACAGTATCTGTCCCAGCATTATGAATCAGCCACTATTCCAATATGGCAAATCCAGGGTCCCCAGACATACAGCTCACAAAGAGCACTGTTCCCCCAAATGCAAGGGCCCCCGATCGATCGGCAAGAGGCTAGCATACAGTCCCCTCCAAAAGTCTCTTTCCCGGCTAGGTCTGTCACATTTCTCCCCTTTCAGCAGGAGACTAACACAGGAGGAGACCCCAGACGGGTTTACTCCGAAGTTAGTCAGTAGTTCCAGTCCTCTAATGCCTGTACCCACACAGTACCACAAACAAATTGTTCCAAACAAAGTATTACTCACCCAGCCAACCTCTTTCTGAATTCTTCATCCATGGTGGCTGGTATTTCTCCTCTCTTGCTATCCTGCTACCTTGGATCCAGGTGATGGTTTGGATGTGTTCACGGCAAGGAAGCACGATCCCACCATTCCCTCCACGGCTCTCAAGTAAGTCTTTCAGTGTGGCTCTCCTGCAGGCTGGTTTGGAGTGTCCCAGTAACTGGAGAGCAAATCCCACGGCTGCCAACCAATGTAACGAGCCCCTTGCTCGCTCGGTTCCACTCTCCCGACACTCCTCTGCAGCTATAGAATCAGATTGCAACGTCTGATGGTTCGGTCATCCAATGGTCCGGGGCTAGAACCACAGCTCTGTGCCGTTCTAGTCCAGTTGTGATAGCTCAGAACAAACACCAGGCAGGCTGTATGTAAGTTCAACCAGGAATCTATCTTTATTGACAAAATACAGGCTTTTATACACTCAAAGTGTAGGTGCAGACCTCCTGCTCATATTACTCTAACAATACAGCTGTAACCTAATTAACCTAATTAACATGAGCTAATTAACTAATCCCTTTAGACAGACTAGATGACTCAGACATGACCGTTAGGCCAGACTGGCCGTCTTGTAGTTCAGAAAATCCAATCAACATTATCACAATCAACATAGACTCTTTTAAATTTTTTTTTTTTTTTTTTAATATACATATCCTTTGTGCCTTGCTGTGGCTGGATAAGCCGCTTATGTGATATTTTCAGTAATCCTCATATGCATTAATGATCTCCAGATTGACATTTTCACCCTAGCGCAGCGTATCTTTTGTATACATTGTATTGCACGGCATATGAAACGTGTTCTGCGCGGGCAGCTAGGTGATTTCCACATTTGAAGCAATATACCATTGTGGCTCGCAAAATTCCCTTTTATCTACCTTGCTCAAATTCGTTTTGATCCCTCCACCACCATAACTTTCTTTTTACTGGTGATAGGATCCTTATCTGTTTCTCCAAAGACTCTCTGTGGGCCCAGTTCTGTAGAATCGCCTGTTGGAGGTCTCTCGCATGGAGGCGGGCCCACTGAACAGCGGCGATAGAGGCTGTAAGAAGCCCCAGTGTGGACATGGCCGCTCGAACTGTAACAGCCAGATTTGTCTGCACTTGCCTTATTGCTGTATGTACCCTTACTATCTTTTCCTCCTGGAGGAAAATCTTTTCCTGTACCGAGTCGATAACATAGCCCAGGAAAATGATCACCTGAGAGGAAATTAAGCTTGATTTTTCTTTGTTCAAAATCCAACCCAGTCTCTCTAAATGGCTCTGTGCCCTTTTCATATCCCTGTGTAATAGATTCTCTGAGCTGGCGAACAAAAGAGGGTCGTCCAGATATGGTACTGCAGATACCCCTTCGAACCTGTGTGGTGCCAATGCTTCTACCATGATCTTCGTGAAGATCCTTGGAGAAGCAGAGAGACCGAACGGGAGAGCCCTGAACTGAAAGTGTGACACCACTCCCCCTGCTCTGATTGCCAGATGCAGTTATCTCTGTGAAATGCAGGTATGCATCCCTAGATCTATGGAGGATAGAAAGCACCCCGCGGGAAGGAGTTTCCTCATGGAATAAATTGTGTCCATATGAAACTTTTTGTATCGGATGGACCTCTTTAAGATCTTTAAATTCAGTATTAACCTGAATTTTCTTTACGGCTTCTTTACGAGAAAAACATGAGAATAACACCCTAGTTTTTCCTCCCCCTGGGGTACTGGGATGAATACCTTCTGTTGAAGGAATTCCTGCAACAGTGATGTCATCGCCACTGACTTCTCCTGATCTCTGGGGAGCTGTGTCACATAAAACCGAGACGTGGGCTTTCCAAGAACTCCAGTGCGTAACCCTCCGAAATTACCTTGAGAACAAACGTACTGGATGTCGCCCCTCCCAAAGGACTGAAGCCTTCCCCCCACAGCCAGGAGACCGTCACTGGGTTTTTGCAGGTTGGCTGGGGGGACGAAACAACACCCCAGACTTCCCTCGACCCCTTTGTGAGCTCCAAGGTCTATTTTGTCCTGTTTCCTTTGAGTCCCGGGTCTGGTAAAAAGCACGAAAATTATTCTTAGGTTGCAGTGTCACCTTCTTTTTGTCCAGAAATGCTTTTTTCTTTCTTTCTATCTAGAACAGCGTCAAGATCTGGGCTGAATACCAGATCCCCCTCGAAGGGTAGGCCGCACAACTTCATTTTGGAGACTGAATCCCCCGACCAGGTCTTGACCCACAAAGCTCTTCTAGCTGAGTTAATTAAAGCTGAAGATTTTGCGGACATCTTCACCGACTCAGCTGAAGCATCCACTATGTAACCTACTGCCTTTTGTAGGACTGGCAAAGTATCCAACAAATCTTTCCGAGAGGTAACTGCCTCAATATGGCCCTTTAGTTGTTCCAAAAAATAACAGGAGTTTGCCTGGATCAACCAAAATTAATAAAAAATGTAAACCACAATAGCAAGTGAGTATAAATCATTCATCCAAATGAACACAGTTGGATGCAGTTCTGATTGCCCTAAATGCATACAGGAAAAAACAAGAGAATATAGTTTTCTTAAGAGGGTCAACACAGAACACTAGAATAAATACAAACTGGCTTATAAAGTGCACTGGCACAATAAGTACACTTTATAAGTACACTTTATAAGTACACTTTATAAGTATGTTCTTTCCTTGCTGAATGTTCTGCTTGAGAGTTGTTTCGGATGACATCTAGTGGTTATTGATAACAACTGCACCTTCCATAGCCTATTTATGCCTAGTTTCCTGATTCCTCCCTGCTCTGAAGAAACCAGCATCCATTGGCTGGTGAAACGCGTCAGCAGCGTGACGTCAGCACGTCACTGGGAACCGCGCGCTCTACGATCTGAGTGTTTGTCAGCACGGAACAAACAGCTGACGGCTGTTTTCCTTTCCTACAACGAACGACACGGAGGCAGCGACCATACAGCGAGGGACTCCTCTCCAGACAGGGTAAAGTAATGCTATTTGATAGATGATGGACTCCATGTGATTGGTGAGAGTTTCTATGCCCCACTCAGCACTTGTATTATGCGTCCTTACTGACTTTAGCATTCCCTCTGAAGTTATCTGCATGAATATATATCCGCTACCTCTGTACCTGCTTTTCTTTCTTGCTGACAAATGAACTTTCTAGCCATGCCGTTTGCTTCATATGCTGCATGATTTGATCACCTATATATGCTCAGGGTCTGTGTTCCTATGACCCCGCTATACTGCTAATTTGCTATACCAGATCAGCACTCAGATCGTCCACCCACTAAACCAGTATACCACACTGTTGGTTTATGTTTGTTGAATTTCACCTTTGGGAGCCTCCTTATAGGTATACTCTATTCATCAAGAACTTCCTACTCCTGTTTTGGACTCACAAACAGTTAATCAGTCTACCTATAGTTTGTGATAGTGGTGAATATTTGGTGTGTATGTGTGGGATGTGTAGCCACGGCTCCCTTTGTTTTTAACCCTTTGACAGCGTTGTTTCAGTTTTAATAGGTCTGTGCCAGCCCTCTATCCAATGCCCCCCCCCCCCTTTTTTTTTTGTTTAATTTGTAGTGGTTACTTTTTTGTACTAATAAAGCCAGTTTGTATTTATCCTAGTGTTCTGTGTTGACCTTCTTAAGAGAACTATATTCTCTTGGTTTTTCCTTTAGTTGTTCCAGCCAGTGTTCTACATTCCTGGCCACCACTGTAGATGCCATATCTGGTTTGAGATTAGCTAGTGTAGAATCCCAAGCCTTTTTTAACAAAGAGTCAGCTTTTTTTGTCCATAGTGTCCTTTAAGACCCCCATGTCTTTAAAAGCTAAATCTGTGTTTTGAGATACCTGCGAGAAAGCTGTATCAAGTTTAGGTCTCTTGTTCCAAACGTATGCGCTATCGTCATCAAAGTTTAATCTCCTTTTAAGGGACCTGGAAAAGAAAGGGGCCCTCTCTGGATCCTTCCATTCCCTCTTTATAGAACCTGTCAGCACTTTATGCACCGGGAACATGCGATGCTTGACTTCGTTCCTACCCTGATACATCTTGTCATATAGGGAAAATTGGGTCTTATCCTCCTTAATATTCAGGGTCGTGTGTATGGCTTTTAGAAGTTCCTCTACCTCTTCCAAAGATAACCTATAACGAGAGGGAGAAACCTCTTTTTCCTCACTTTCCTCGTCTGATTCTGAAGACTCATCTTTCTCCTCCTCCTCAGACTCACTAACCACTCTCCTGGCTGTAGAGGAGGTGTGAGCGCTGGGTGGAGAACTCTCTGCTGACTGTGCTTCCGGACGTTTGTCCAGATAGGAACGGAAGGATTGAAACGTATCTTCCAGTTCTTTCCGGAAAGAAGTGAGCATCTCACTAGGCTGGACAGAGGGCTCTTTAGTGGAAGTTTCCTCTCTGACCAGATCTGGTATGCAAGTTTTGCACATCGGTTTAGTTCACGCCTCCCTAAGGGCAGCTTTACATGAAGCACACCGTTTTTTAGGGGGAGGGAAACATGCTTAGATTTTTCTTTAGATTTTGTCTGAAAAACACCAAAACCACAAACACTTTGTAAATAAGCTGTGCATAAGATCTTCTCGCTAGCCGATCTATAAACAAACAGACAGTGGCACAAAGACATACCCCAAAAAACACCACCATTGTAAAACAGACACACACTGCCCAGAGAAATTACCTGTGCAGTGTGAGGAAGGCTCCCTCACCCCCCCACCCCCACAGAGGAGGAAGGGAGGGAAAAAAAACATAACATAACATAGCCCAGACCCCTGCCTCTCCTACCTGGGTCTGGCTGGTGCATGTGGCTCCTGTTCCTGCCACTGCTGCTGGTTGCTCTGGCTCCATCCTCCAGTATCCAGCAGCTGTCCGGTAGCTGTTTCTAGAGAGCACTGCCTCTTTTATTTTTGAATTTTCCTGGTCCTTCGCCGCTGCGAGGACCGGAAATTGCACCGCCGAGCCCGCCTCCCACCTCCGCGTTCCAGTGGCCGGAACCAGAAGCCGCTGGAAGTCCCACCCTGTCCAGCAGTGACGTCGCCCGCCACTCGGACCGGCCGAGTGCAGACCTTGAGGCTCCACAGTGCAGACAGCCCGCACCCACCGGTCTATTGGAGTGGGACCCCCAGGAGCGTCTGCTATAGCCAGGCTCGAAAAGCGGGAGACACCGCAATACCCCCACCCGTCGGGGGGGTATTGGGCTGGGCCTTTGAAAAGAAAAAAAATTACATCAAACAAGGTATGCCCTTAACTCACCTCCACCTGGAGAGAGCGCAGCACACCCCTGGGCCCCTGCAGCGCTTCCACCATGGCTGGAAGAAACACTACAACTGAGGTCATGGTAGAAGTGTCCAGGCTTTAAAGGGTTAACTGCAGTGTTTCCTGGGAAGTGGGTAAAGCTGCGCTCTCTCCAGGTGTTGTCCTGAAAGATGAGGTGAGAAAATTGGGGTCTATTAGACCCTAGATCTCTCCTCTGCCCTCAGAGCATCTGACCACACCAAGATCGGTGTGATAAAATGCTTTCCCAATTTCCCAATGGCGCTGTTTATATCCAGCGAAACCTAAGTCATGAAATGCTCGTAGCTTCCGGTTTCTTAGGCCATAGAGATGATTGGAGCCATTCTGGTCTCTGATCAGCTCTATGGTCAGCTGGCGGAACCACCGGCTGCATTCTCGGGTTCCCTGTTGGGACAGGAGAGCCCGAGAAAACCATGGAAGACGGTAGGGGGAGGATGTTCCTTCCCACTGCTTGTAAAAGCAGTCTAGAGGCTAATAAGCCACTAGGATTGCTTTTACATGAAAGCCGACCGCTGGCTGAAAAGAATGATACCAAGATGATACCTAAACCTGCAGGCATCATTCTGGTATAACCACTCAAAGTCCAGCAACATACCAGTACGTCGCTGGTCCTTGTTGGGCATACATTGTAATGTTCTTTTTTTTCATGCAGCCTGTGGTCTGAACGAAAAAAAGAGATTGATTGTTGGGTATGCCCACCATTAGAATACCGCCCTTCATCCACCCACTTCTAATGATGGGCATACATGCACCATTTTTTTTTAAACTGTGGTGGTGAAATCACCTCCTACAGCGCTGGAGTGGCTGATTTACATATCGTGGGAGCAAACGCTGTTGCTGTCAAGAAAAATAAATCAGTGCTGCAGCTGAATGGCGTACCCGCTAAGCAAATGATGGTTAACAATAAAACAAAATAACATTACAGTATAACAGTAAGACATACCAAATACAATAAAACGTAGTAAAAATAAAACAGAGAGAGAACAATAGATATAGAACAATAGTGAGCGAACAATAGAGCGGACAGTAGAGAGCGAACATAAAAGAGAACTATAGAGAGAGAGAGAAGAAAAATAAAACCACAACTATTTTTGGCTTTTTTATTTTATATTTTTTTGTGTTTTTGTTTTGTGTATTTCTTTTTCTTTTCATAAAAACTGTAAACTGAACGTTGCAGATTAGGGTCTCTTAAAATGTGATGCCCATCTCATCTTTTGAGACCCTATGTTAGTGTGCCCTAGGACTGTGTAGTGCTGTACTCTACGCTAATACTCCACTAGTGTGTGGTAGCATTTGAAACAGTCACCGATGCAAAGACCAGGTTGGCCAGGACAGGAGGGACAATAAAAGCAGGTGTCATGCCTAAATCCACATTTTCTGCAGACACAAAATTTTCTTTGGGGTGTTCTTTGGGTTGGGGTACCAGGGAGGACATACGGAAAATGCCTCTCATGCAGCTGGTTCACTGCATTTGCATTGGGAAGGTGGGCCATAGCACCGTCTGGAAACAGAAGGGCTGTGACGATCTCTTCCTGGAATTTTAGGAAGGATCCAGTTCGTTCTGAAGCTTTGTATAGCTTTATATAGCACAAAAGCGTTCAGCAGAGCCAATTGAAATAAGTATACAGACACTTTTTTGTACCAGCGTCTGGCCTTACGGGCAATTAGGTACAGTGCCAACAACTGGTCATTGAGGTCCACCCCCCCATGTTAAGGTTGTATTCATGGACACAGAGGGGTTTCTCCACAACACCAGTCACCATAATTTGGACTGTCATATCTGTGTGAAGGGAGGACAGAACGAAAACATTCCGTGAATCCCTCAACTTCACTGCTAACAAATTATTACACTTCCAACAGGCTCTCTCCCCCTCGTCTAAGTGGGGATTCTACAAGCCGTTGGGGGAAGCCCCAGCGATTAGATTGCACGGTGCCACATGAGCCAATTCCATAATCAAAAAGGTGACTGAAAAGTGGCACGCTAGTGTAATAATTGTCCACGTACAAGTGGTACCCCTTCCAGAATAAGGGTGACACCAAGTCTCACACAATCTTACCAGTGCTCCCTATGTAGTCTGGGCAGTTCTCCGGCTTTACATGACTATCTTTTCCCTCGTAAACCATAAAACTATATGTATAGCCTATGGCCCGGTCACAGAACTTATACATCTTGACCCCATATCTGGCACGCTTGCTGGGAAGATACTGTTTAAAAGACAAGCGGCCAGAAAACTTAATCAGGGACTCATCAATGCAGACAACTTGATTGGGAGTAAACAAGGCTGCAAACTGTTGGTTGAAGTGGTTTACCAGGGGCAGAATTTTGTAGAGCTGATCAAATCCAGGACGACAGAGTTCGTTACCATTGAAGTGCATGAACCGCAAGATCTGCTCATATCATGTGCTGGTCATGGAGGCAGAGAACACGGGCATATGGTGAATTGGACCAATATGACTGCAACTCACTCTTTTTAGTTATGCCCATGAGGAGGGATAGGCCCAGGAAGGTCTTAAATTCAGAGACTGTAATAGGTCTCCAATCTCTGGCAAGGGTCAACTGGGGATTAGCGGTGATGAATTGACCAGCATACAAATTGATTTGATCCACAATAGATCTATAGAGATCTTCCGTGAAAAACAGTAAATAAAAATCAAGTGTCCTAAAATCAACTGTTTCCACCTGAATTCCGAGTTGGCCAGTGAATGGGGGAAATACAGGTGCTGCAGAAGTGGTGGGCTCCCAATTAGGATTGGCAAATTCAGCAGGAAGGGCACTATGGGCTAGACGGGCCTGTGTTTGTCTTCTTCTTGGTGGCTGTGGGACACTACTCGTGCTAGCCGTCTCACCAGTTTGAACTGCACTTATGGGACTCACCACGTCACCAAGTGTTACTGCAGTGCTGGATGTACGACCAGGATGTACTAGGCCGCTGGTGCTTGCCAGTTCACCAGAAGGATTAGCAGCACTAGTACTGCCTCTCTGCTCCATACGAGAGCCCTACGGTTCTTGCACCTCAACGACAAAAGAAGAACGTGGTCAGGTATGCCTGACCTTGTCAGGGACCATTAATCCGTTGTCAGAGCTCAGAAACGCTGCTGCTGCTGCCTTCAGGTACGTATTCTGAGCCTGAATCTGACAGATGAGTGACTTCCTCTTCACTATCTGTCATGCTCAGAAACATGTAGGCCTCTTCACTATTGTACTTTCGATTTGACATTTTGGTCTCTAAATTTACTGGTACAGTAGTGAGACTCACAGGAAAAAGTGTGACTGTCAGCGACTGCTTCAAATGCTACAAAAAAAAACCTGTTAGCGTTTGCAGGGATCAGGCCTGACTCTGCGAAAGCTGCAGTTATGTGTTTAGTGTTTTTGTAAGTGACAGTGATCAATTGATACTGCACTTGGGTGGGGTGGGCTGGGCTGGGTGGAGGGGCTAAACACAGGTGCTAGCAGGTATCTGGGCTGATCCCGCTAACACTGTGTTTTTGGAACCCTAAACTGCTGGGGATGCTAGTATAGATATGATCAGATATCGATCCGGTCAGACACTAGACTACTAAGGGAGGTGTATGGTGCATGCGTGGGTGTTAGCGCTACTGGCACTAATCTGACGCTGCCTGGGGTGACGCAGACCCTATCTGACACTAAAACCTAACTGATATCACCCGCCGGGTGATCAGGGGGTTAAACCCTTATTTAGGTAATATACGGCGGGTGCCCTGATGTTATATAGAAAAAAAAAAAAACTAGCTAACCAGCGTCACTCGTGACACTAATACAGTGATCACTGGTGACAGGGGGTGATCAAGGGGTTAAACCTTTATTAGGGGGATTAGAGGGGGCCCCTAGACCTATCTGGGCTTACCACTAAGTACCCTAATGCCCTGTACACACGATTTTCCGACAACAAATGTTGGATGTGACCTTGTTGTCGGAAAGTCCGACCGTGTGTATGCTCCATAGAACATTTGTTGTAGGAATTTCCGCCAACAAATGTTTGAGAGCAGGTTCTCAAATTTTCTGACAACAAAACTTGTGAGCGTGTGTACATAAGTCAGACGCACAAAAGTCCACGCATACTCGGAATCAAGCAGAAGAGCCGCACTGGCTATTGGACTTAATTTTTCTCGGCTCGTCGTACGTGTTGTACATCACCGTGTTCTTGACGTTCGGAATTTCCGACAATATTTGCGTGACCGTGTGTATGCAAGACAAGTTTGAGAGTTTGAGCCAACATCCTTCGGAAAAAATCCACGGTTTTGTTGTCGGAAAATCCTATCATATGTACCGGTCATAACACTAATTTTTGTCACTAATGACACCAGTACAGTGATCAAAAAATAATATGAACACTGCACTGGGGGTTAATCGGGGGGTGACACGTGTACCTACGTGAACTGGTGTCAGTGTAGTGTTGGTGCACTTACTGTGAGATGTCTCCTCTCTCTGGAACGGAAAAGAGTTCCACTAATAGATATGACATCACTTCCCCTGCTGTGTTTACACTTACACATGCAGGGGAAGGATTTCATTCACCAGGACCGATCACCAGGGCCTGGGCCTGGGGATTGAACGGTTCTGAAGCGCATCCGCTCGTCCGATCGTCACGGCCGCCCTCAGGCGGCCGCGCCTGCGACATATAGCTACGACGCTTTGAGCAGCCGGGCCGACCTGGCTCAGTATAACTGGTCCGGAACCGGTAATAGAGAAGACCACCAACTGAGTTCATACTGCATTATTTTGTGTATCATGTTATAGTCTGGTTATTAGTAAAAAATATGACAGTTAAACTTTCCCTCGTCTAAAGCCACACAAATTATAAGAGGCACAAAAATGACAGATAAATATAAACCACGCAGAGTTAATTAACAGCTTGCCGACCAGCCACCGCAGTTGTACTGCGGCAACATGGCTCGGCTGTGCGAAACGCCGTTATGTTACGTCGCTCTCTCTTGTGGCCACTAGGGGCAAGGGGAACCCCCATGCCCAAAATCCATACCAGACCCTTATCCGAGCACACAGCCTGGCAGGTCAGGAAAGGGGGTGGGGACGAGCGAGTCCCCCCCCTCCTGAACCGTACCAGGCCACATGCCCTCAACATGGGGGGGGCCCTGCGCCTCCACCCCAATGCACCTTGTCCCCATGTTGATGGGGACAAGGGCCTTTTCCCGACAACCCTGGCCATTGGTTGTCGGGGTCTGCGAGCGGGGGGCCTTATTGGAATCTGGAAGCCCTCTTTAACAAGGGTGCCCCCAGATCCCGGCGCCCCACTATGTGAATGACTATGATGTACATTATACCCCTACCCATTCACCTAAAAAAAGTGTCAAAAATAAAACGCAGTACACAGGTTTTTAAAGTAATTTATTACAAGACACATTTCTCTTTTTACGCCATCTAAATCTTTTTTTACATTTTTTCTCCATCTTAATTAGCCCTCAATTATCATACTCTTTGCCTTTTTTATTATTTGATGTGGCCCAATCACGTGTGCCCGACACAGCAGACGCTCCCTTTTGAGCGCTCTTTAGGAGTGACGTGTTTTCCATCTACATTGGCCACTTCTTTCTGTTTCCAGGGCAATTGTTTAGAGTCTGCCTGAAGACACATCCGTGCCGGTGGGACACGCACATGTTGCGTCATTCCGCAGTGCGTGCGCATGATGTTATGTTGCGCACCCACAGTGGGGAGGCCCGGCACGAGCACGACTCGGGGAACTGTTATGGAATCCTGTATGATTTCCAGCCGCACGCAGCTGTCCCTCCTTGGTGGGTGGTGAGCCTGATCTTAATATATGTATAAATACTCAGGCGCGCAGACATGGTCAACAGGCGGACGCATCCAGAGATGCTAACGGGAGATTGAACACATTCACAGTGAGTTAGATCTTTTTGATCTCCTTTCTATTGCGATTGCAGTTTAAATATTCCATCTTTAGGGGCGGCTATTGACTCTCATTATACTTTTGTTTTTTTGCTTCTTATTTCTAATTTGGGACCTTGAACAGCCCTTCAATGCAACAGTGATTGAATCACTTTCCAGCATCTCCTGATCTTTCTGTCCTTCAAAGCCTGGCTGCCAGTGTTTGATGTGACCTCACATTCTAGGTACGTTTGACCATAGGATAATCTTTTTGGGACTATGGATGCATATTTACATTCCTCTTCTTTTTCTTTTATTTATACATTTTTTACAGGATTCCTGTTCTGTAGGCCCCAGTACACGTGGCCTCACCACAATTAGGGACAAGCCCCTCTTTATTGATTTGGGTCATAGTCCCTATATATATTTTTTCATTACATGCCCTGAGCTGGAGATACCTACTTCTCAGAGATTTACTTCAAGCAGTTATAATGTGGGTAGGATGGTCAGATAACTCCATGTGTCTCTCTCTTACAATGAATATGGACGATGTGCAATTGCATAAAATGTAAGTCCCCAGACTTTAAGACTTTTTTGGCTATGCATTATGGGATGAATATACTAACTTACTGTTGATTATTTGTATTTGAATTCTATAGGTTATATATTTCCTGTGCTGCCCTTATGAAGGAGACAACATTCATCTCCGTAATGCGTTGGGTATAGGATCTTTGTATCATCAATTTGTATATCTTGATTTTTCAATGTTCATGACTTGTTTAATATTCAATGTATTTTTCTAAAAAAATATTAAAATTATTATTCTTAATTTTCATTGTTGATAATGCCTAAAAAATCCCACCCCTAGGGGTTCTCTTTCTCTCCATTTTTCATGGGATGTGGCACACTTTTTGAAATCTTGTATATCAGAATTTCTTTTTCAAAGTAATTTAAGGCAGCTCCGGCGTCTCTTCCGATTTCTTCTCCGCTCTCCAGCTCTTCTGCCTCTGCTGGTTCTTCTCCCCTCTCCAGTTCTCCTCCTATGATTTCTTCCAGCCCTCTCCGGTTCTTCGCCCTCTCCGGTTCTTCTCCCTCTGTCTGCTGTCTTCTGCCTCTGCTGGGTCTCCTCTCTGCGCTGTCTTCTCCCTTTGTTATTCTTCTGATGTTGCCACGATCTGCTGGGGGATCTATTGTTGCTAGAGAGGATATATTTTTGCAAGGGGGGGTTATGGTTGCTGGGGAGGTCTTTTCCCGCTGTTGAGGGATCTATTGTCTCTGGAAGGGATCTATTTTTGCAGGGGGAGGTCTATTGTTGCTGGTGGCAATATATTGTTGTTGGGGTTGGTCTTATGTTGCCTGGGGGGGGGGGGGTCTACTGTTGAGGGCTGGCTGCTGCAGGTCTATTGATGCTGTCTGTGGGGAGATCTGTTGTTGCTGCTGGGGGGAATTTTGTTGCAGTGTTGCTGGGGAGGGGGGTCTATTGTTGTTGGCTGCAGGAGATCTAGAGATCTATTTCACAGTTTTTCTTGTTATTATTGACAAGTTCCATACAAATGACTTAGTTCCACAAATGTTACTTGGTTCTGTGTTCCCACTTTTTCGCACCCACCCCCACTCTACTGCCACATTTGGGGGGAGGAGAGGGGAGCGGGTACTTGGTTTTGATAGGTACCACTATCACTTCCGGTAGGATTGCCGCAGTGATCTTCGAGTATATCCGGTCCCTCCTCCTTCCCCCTGCTGCCTTCTGGGACACACACAGGTCCCAGAAGATGGTGGGACCATTCAAAAGCACGGCTTGACTCGTGCATGCACAGTAGGGAACCGGCTGTGAAGCCTAAAGGCGTTACAGCTGGTTTCCCTTACTGAAGATGCCAGTGCCTACACCTGAAGCCAATTGAAGAATCAGCTCGGGGTGCCGACATCGCTGGATTCCTGGACAGGTAAGTGTCCTTATATCAAAAGTCAGTAGCTACAGTATTTGCAGCTGGGTGACTTCACATTTTTTTGGGGGAGAGACTGGAGCTCCTCTTTAGCCACTCAATGCATGGCACTTATACATCCTTCCTGCCCAGACCATTTTCAGCTTTCATCGCTCTCACACTTTGAATGACAGTTACTCAGTCATGCTACACTGTACCCAAACAACATTTTATAATTTCTTTCTCACAAATAGAGCTTTCTTTGGTGGTATTTAATCACCACAGTTTTTTTTTTTGGCAATATAAGGGAAAAAAATGAAAATTTTGAAAAAAAAAAAACACCTTTTTTTAGTTTCTATTGTATAATTTAGCAAATTAGTAATTTTTCTTCATAAATTTGGGCCAAAATGTTTACTGCTACATATCTTTGGTAAAAATAACCCAAATTAGTGTATATTATTTGGTCTGTGTGAAAGTTAAGAGTCTACAAACTATGGTGCAAATAATTAAAAATTGATCACACCTGATATACTGACGGCCTCATTTCTTGAGATACTAACAAGCCAGGACAGTACAAATACCCCCAAATTACCCCTTTTCGGAAAGTAGATAATCTAAGGTATTTAGTAAGAGGCATGGTGAGTTTTTTGAAGTTGTAATTTTTTTCCCACAATTCTTGGGGGAAAAGAATTTTTTTTTTTTTTACACAAAATTGTCTTGTTAACAAGTTATTTCTCTCACACAGCACATGCATACTTGCAATTACACCCCAAAATACATTCTGCTACGCCCAACATCCAAGTAGCACCTCCAGGCATTCCAGGAGCATAAATTACACATCTAATTTGAAGACGACATCACACTTTTGAAAGCCCTGGAGCACCAGGACAATGGAAACACCCACAAAATGACCCCATTTTGGAAAGCAAACACCCCAACATATAATCTATGAGGCATAATGAGTCTTTTGAACTGTTCATTTCTTTCAAAAATTGTTGGAAAATGTGGAAGAAAAAATTAAAACATTTTTTTTTTACATAAAAATTGTCCATTTATAAGATATTTCCAACACAAAGGCAGAGATATGGTCAGTGCAGCCAAAGTATTGGTCCAGGCAACAGGACATGGTCCATGAAAAGTCCTGGGTCAGTGCAAGCAGAGTTATTGTCAGCACAGCCAAAGTATTGGTCCAGGCAGCAGGTAGGACCATCAAGTTTAGGGCCTCGGTCAGGAAGGAATGGGGACAGGGGTAGAGGCTTCTCCCACCCAATTCGCTTTGGAAGCCTCCGGACTCCAGACCCTGTTCTGGAAATTACAAAACGAAGAGAAAACCAAAAAACTGTTTTTCTCAACTCAGAACACTATTCTGGAGCCCTCACATATGTGAGACGCCTGTGTAGCAGGGTGAAAGATCAGTCCAAGGGGCCAGGCAAAAACATGGTCAACAGGCCGAGGTCAGTGCAGGTAAAAGGGCAGAAATAGATGGTAGGCAGAGGCATAGTCGATAATCCAGTCAGTTCATGTGAAAGGCATAAACATGGCGGATAAAACAATGCAGACAGCAGGCAGAGGCATAAACAGGCCAGGGTCAGTTCACATGGAAGGCAGTCCATATGGTTGGTTAAGGCACCAGGGAAATAATCAGCACAGAAATTGAAAATGGGTGAAATGGCAGTCTATTAGAAATTTGGGCTAATAGTTTACGAGAGTGTGATAGCGTTTGAAGCATTCTCCAATGCATAGGCAGGTTGGGAGGGACATTGGGACAATGGAAACTGGTGTCTATCCTAACTCCTCTTTTGCTGCACACCTGACATTTTTTTTGGCGTCTTTTCCGGGTTGCTGATGATGGAATATTGTCAGAAAAATGGCGCTCATGCAGTCTGCTGACACAATCAGAGTGAATGCTTTCTGGGGGGGGGGGGGGGGGGGTGATCCTTGTTGAAAGATCAGACAGTGACAATATCTTTGATAAATTTGATGAAGGGGGGTGGGGTATTTCCATTGATTTTTTGATAGGTGACGTATGCATTATAAATGGCCAAATGAAAGAAGTATATTGAGACTTTTTTTATACCAGAAGAGGGACTTTCGTGTTGATAGATAGGGCTGCAGCATTTGATTGTTTAAATCCACCCCCCCCATTAACTTATTTCGTGGATATAGCAAGGGCCACGTCTTCTATGAAGTTCCTCTGAGATGTCGTCGTAGATGGTGGACATGATGTAAACATCTTTCCTATTCCTCCACTTCACAGACAACCCTTCCTCATTCCTCAGGCTTGCCGATCCCCCCCCCCCCCTTTTATAGCCTTGTGGTGACTAGACGCTATGAGAAGCCTTTCCTTTTCCTTCACACACACGAAAGGCATGCACATATCTGGAGGATCTTTCACAGAGCTTGTTGAGCTTCAATCCGTACCTCGCCCTCTTACTGGGGATATACTGCTTGAATCCCACCCGGCCTGTGAAATGGACCAGGGACTTGTCCACAGAGATTGTTCTGGTCAGGGATGTAAAGTTCGGCAAACCTCTTATTAAAAAAAATCAATTAGGGGGCAAATTTTATACAATTTACCAAAGTCCGGATGATTTCGGAAGGGGGGGGGGGGGGGTAAGGCCTAAAAATAATCTAAGCTGCTCCACTGTTAGGGGTTTCCATTCAAAAGGGTGGGCATAGCATGAGTTGGGGTTGTTTTCTATGTACTGACGGGCAAAAAGATTTGTTTGGTCCACGATGCTTTGAAGTAACTTATCAGGGAAAATACATTTAAAAAATCAATTTTAGAAAAGCCTTTGGTGTTGGCCTGCACACCTGGCTGTGCTGTGAAAGGGGGGATTGTGGCTGACCCTGTGCTAGAAGGTAGCCACAATGGGATTGCCAAGGCATCTGGAAGATGGGTTTGGGCCCTACTTTTTCTACGTGAAATTCCAGTGCTTGTACTGGGCCTTTCCTCCGGGGTCTAGCAGCGCTTGTACTGGGCCTCTCCTCCTGGGGTCTAGCAACACATGTACTGGGCCTTTATTCCTGGGTCTAGCAGTGCTTGTACTGGGCCTCACCTCCTGGGGTCTAGCGCTGTTGGCATTTACCAATTGGCCATTGGGGTATCTGGTGCTGCTGGTAGCTGCCTGGTGTTCAGACCGTCTTCTTTTAGGATGGACTACTTCCTCCTCCGATGTACTACTTTCGGTGGGCTCGTATTGCGAACCAGAATTGGAATCAGAACTGTACTGGGGTGGTGAGAGCTCCCTGCTGCTCTCATCGGTCAGGCTTACCATTTGTTATGCCTCTTCTGGAGTGTATACTTTTCTGGACATGGTGGCTGTATGACAGGTGACACTGATGAGCTGCGTGACAGGGACTAATGGGATGCATGTCAGGTAGAAATTGGCTGCTTGATAGCCACTGCTGGGCTCATGGGACAGGTACTCAGATGGAATGACAGGTACTCTGATGAGATGACCGGTACTCAGACGGTGTGACAGGTACTCTGACAAGGTGACAGGTACTCTGACGGGGTAGCAGGTACTCTGATGGGGTGACATTGGCTCTTTACCCTGATCAAGGAGGGGCTGTGTCCCGAGGGACACTCCTGATCTCTGATCGCCATGCTGCGAGAAGCGCAGGCCATAATATGACGTCCCCCGGAGGGAGAGAGTGTTCCTGACACTTGCCCCTAAGGCCTTTTACCCCTTTCCTGCCCAGGCCAATATTCAGCTTTCAGCGCTGTTGCACTTTGAATGACAATTGTGCGGTCATGCAACGCTGTAACCAAACAAAATTTTTTTATAATTTTTTTCACACAAATAGCGCTTTCTTTTGGTGTTTTTAATCACCACCAGGTTTTTATTTTTTGCTAAATAAATGAACAAAGACTAAAACTTTTGAAAAAAAAAAAAAGTTTTCATAGTTTAGTATAAAATTTTGCAAACAGGTAATTTTTCCCCTTCACTGATGTGTGCTGATGAGGCTGCACTGATGAGGCGGCACTGATGAGGCGGCACTAATAGGCGACACCGATGAGGAGGCACTGATGGACAGCACTGGTGGGCACTGATTGGCAGCGCTGGTGGGCACAGTTGGGACTGTACTGATAATCAGGACAGTGATAATCAGTTCCCCGATTATCAGTGCCAATGTCCCTTTTGCAGAAGCCAATTATCAGCCCTCTTCTCCTCATCCTATCAGCATGAGGAAAGGAGTGCCGATAACCGGCTTCTGTTTACATCCGTGATCAGCTGTGATTGAACACAGCTGATCACGTGGTAAAGAGCTGCTGATTGGCTCTTTACCTCAAAATGTGATCAGCAGTGTCCTCTGGACACTGTGATCACAAAGCACGCTGCCCAGCATCCCAGAACTAGCCGGCTGCACTGTAGCCATCATTCAGCTATAGCGTGGTTGGCAAGTGGTTAATATGCAGTAACTTTAAAGTGGAACTTTAGTCAGAAAATTAAGTCCTGCTAGATCACTTCAGGCTGGCCCCTTTTGTAGGTACAGCCATGTAAAACTTCACAAATAAGTGCCTATACTGTTTAAAATCCAGTAATGCACTGTCTCACCCTGCTCTGTACATGCTCTGTTGCTCTCCATTTTTAGGCACTGCCCTGTTTGTAGAGCACGATCTGCTGACAGCCTTAAAGTGATTGTAAAGTCTCGTTTTTTAAAAAAACAAGTTATACTTACCTGCTCTGTTGCAGTGGATTTGCACAGAGCAGCCCAGATCCTCCTCTTCTCGTGTCTCTCTTTGGCTTGCCTGCCCCCTCCCTCCTGTTGAGTGCCCCCACAGCAAGAGGCTTGCTATGGTGGCACAGAGCCGAGTCACTGTGGCCATTCAGAAATGGAGCTGTGGCCTGTCCCCTCTATCTCCTGATTGGCTTACTGACTTTGATTGACAGCAGCGGGAGACGATGGCACCACTGCTGTGTCTCAGCCAATCAGGAGGGAGGGTCTTGGCCAGCCGAGACACTCGTGGACATCGCTGAAGCTCAGGTAAGTATTAGGGGGTGCTGGGGAGGCTGCTGCACACAGAAGGCTTTATATCTTAAAGTGGAGGTCCGCCCTGAGAAAAAAAAATGCACCAAAAAATACCTAAAAACATGGAGGAAAAAAAAAAAAAAATTTGTTACTTACGTGAAATGGCTGCTGCTAGGCAGTCTTCCTAATCTGCCTCTTCCTACACCGCGGTGATCTTCAGTCTTCTGCTCCTCGTGTTGTCTTCTGGGGAATGGGGCGCAGTGTGTTATGGGAACTGTGTGTGTCCCACAACACATCGTGTCCCATTCACAAAGCGCCCAGCCGCATGCGCAGTAGGAAACTGGCAGTGAAGCCGCAAGGCCCAGATCCTCCTCTTCTCGTGTCTCGGGAAAACTGCCTGTTTCCCTTACCTAGGATGGCAGTGCCGGGACCCGAGTCTGCTGACATTGCGGGCACCCAGGACAGGTAAGTACTTATTTAAAGTCAGTAGCTACAGAGTTTGTAGCTGCTGACTTTTATTTTTTTTAAGACGGAATCCAGCTTTAATGCATAGAACGCAATAAGATAAAAAAACCTTCTGCCTTTACAACTCCATTAAAGCACAGATAAACCCTCCTATCCGTTACAGCCAAGGCAGCTTTCTTCTGTTTGTTCTGCAACTGTCATGGTGCTACACAAGTGATCAGTTATGAAACCAGCTATTTCGTTCCATAGTTTGGTTGAGGACACGAACAAATGTGACAATAATCGATGAGTTTAGTTCAGCTTTATGATTTAGTGCTGCTTAGGGGCTCTGGGCATCATTAAAATGGCACCCTCCAGCAAGAAAAAAACAGGAGCAATGCTGGAAGCAATTTACAGCACACACTAATGTTGGTAGCATAATTATTAATATTCCTAAACAACATTCTTTTTCACCAAGTTGTTACGGGTAAAGTTCCACATTAACCTCCTGTAAAAAAGGTTTCACTTGCAGCAAGTTAAACTCTACTACTAAACAACAAACATCTGCTGTGCCGTCCAGCTCTTTCCATGGCACACTTCTTCCTCATTCCATGTCTTTCCCAGCACGCTGTGCGCTCACATTACTACAGCCACCAGTTGCAGTAAGGGTGGGACGGGGCTCCGCCAGGTCATGTGACCAGTGGGAGGGTCTGTTTCCGGTGTTCAGACGCAGAAGGCATCCTCACCTCCCTTCAGCTGTGCATGCTTCACCCCTCTCACTGCTGACTGACAGCACGTACAGTATATGCCAACTTCCAGCAATGAGCCTGTTGCCAGAACATGACCAATATATAACCAGCTTGTTGCTGGTCACATCGCACTGTAATAAACTACTGTAGTCACAAAAACATACTTGATATAATGAGCCATGTGCGGACATACATTGAAGTCATACACACCACCTAATATTGTGCTAAACATACAAAAGCAGTCCTTTACCAGAATCCTTCTCTAACCATCTCATGTAATACACCTCACTGAGCCTAGCTGCGATCTCCGATCTAATAGAATCCAGCTGTTGTAGTGAGCTGACATCCAGGCGCCTGAAGCGTGCAGCTGCAGCAAATGAGAGAAGCGCAGGCCCGCCTACAGGGGTGCCGGGGATGCCTAGTCTGACTGAACACAGAAAATCCAAGATGGTGACTAGTATGAAGTTTTTCTGCTAACCGGTCAACTTGGAAGTGACACCCGGAGTGGAGATTCCTTTCTGCCGACACCTTGTACAGACACCGGAGTGAGGTGAGCAGGAGGAAGGGCGGCCTTCTGCTGGGCTAGGCTCTCACTACCTACTCCTGAGGGCCTGGGAGCAGGAATGGTATAGAGGGCCTGGGAGGGGGCAGAGGGGCCTATGTGTGGGGATAGTTATGGAGGGCCTAGTGTACAGCCGGACTAGGAATGCGGGGACTTCCCTATGTGGAAAAATACACTTCAGCGGGTGCTGTGTGTGTTGAGGAATGTATTTTAGTGGGTGCTGTGTGTGTATATGAATGTATTGCAGTGGATGCTGTGTGTGGGGGAATGTATTGCAATGGGTGCTGTGTGTGGGGGAATGTATTGCAATGGGTGCTGTGTGTGGAGGAATGTATTGCAATGGGTGCTGTGTGTGGAGGAATGTATTGCAGTGGGTGGTGTGTGTGTGTGGAGGAATGTATTGCAGTGGGTGGTGTGTGTGTGTGTGTGTGTGTGTGTGTAGGAATGTATTGCTGTGTGTGTGTGTGTGTGTGTGTGTATTGCAGTGGGTGGTGTGTGTGTGTGTGTGTGTGTGTGTGTGTGTGTGTAGGAATGTATTGCAGTGTGTGTGTGTGTGTGTAGGAATGTATTGCAGTGTGTGTGTGTGTGTGTGTGTGTGTGTGTGTGTGTGTGTAGGAATGTATTGCAGTGTGTGTGTGTGTGTGTAGGAATGTATTGCAGTGTGTGTGTGTGTGTATAGGAATGTATTGCAGTGTGTGTGTAGGAATGTATTGCAGTGTGTGTGTAGGAATGTATTGCAGTGTGTGTGTGTGTGTGTGTAGGAATGTATTGCAGTGTGTGTGTGTGTGTGTGTGTAGGAATGTATTGCAGTGTGTGTGTGTGTGTGTGTGTGTGTGTAGGAATGTATTGCAGTGTGTGTGTGTGTGTGTGTAGGAATGTATTGCAGTGTGTGTGTGTGTGTAGGAATGTATTGCAGTGTGTGTGTGTGTGTGTAGGAATGTATTGCAGTGTGTGTGTGCAGGAATGTATTGCAGTGTGTGTGTGTGTAGGAATGTATTGCAGTGTGTGTGTGTGTGTGTGTGTGTGTGTGTGTGTGTGTGTGTGTGTGTAGGAATGTATTGCAGTGTGTGTGTGTGTAGGAATGTATTGCAGTGTGTGTGTGTGTGTGTGTGTGTGTGTGCAGGAATGTATTGCAGTGTGTGTGTGTGTGTAGGAATGTATTGCAGTGTGTGTGTGTGGGAATGTATTGCAGTGGGTGCTGTGTGTGTGTGTGTGTGTGGGAATGTATTGCAGTGGGTGCTGTGTGTGTGTGTGTGTGGGAATGTATTGCAGTGGGTGCTGTGTGTGTGTGTGTGGGAATGTATTGCAGTGGGTGCTGTGTGTGTGTGTGTGTGTGTGGGAATGTATTGCAGTGGGTGCTGTGTGTGGGAATGTATTGCAGTGGGTGCTGTGTGTGGGAATGTATTGCAGTGGGTGCTGTGTGTGGGAATGTATTGCAGTGGGTGCTGTGTGTGTGTGTGTGTGTGTGTGTAGGAGGAATGTATTGCAGCGGGTGGTGTGTGTGTGGAGGAGGAATGTATTGCAGCGGGTGGTGTGTGTGTGGAGGAGGAATGTATTGCAGCGGGTGGTGTGTGTGTGGAGGAGGAATGTATTGCAGCGGGTGGTGTGTGTGTGGAGGAGGAATGTATTGCAGCGGGTGGTGTGTGTGTGTGGAGGAGGAATGTATTGCAGCGGGTGGTGTGTGTGTGTGGAGGAGGAATGTATTGCAGCGGGTGGTGTGTGTGAGGAGGAGGAATGTATTGCAGCGGGTGGTGTGTGTGTGGAGGAGGAATGTATTGCAGTGGGTGGTGTGTGTGTGGAGGAGGAGGAATGTATTGCAGCGGGTGGTGTGTGTGGAGGAGGAATGTATTGCAGTGTGTGTGTATGTGGAGGAATGTATTGCAGTGGGTGGTGTGTGTGTAGGAATGTATTGCAGTGTGTGGAGGAGGAATGCATTGCAGTGGGTGGTGTGTGTGTGTAGGAATGTATTGCAGTGGGTGGTGTGTGTGTGTGTAGGAATGTATTGCAGTGGGTGATGTGTGTGGAGGAATGTATTGCAGTGGGTGGTGTGTGTGTGGAGGAGGAATGTATTGCAGTGGGTGGTGTGTGTGGAGGAATGTATTGCAGCAGGTGGTGTGTGTGGAGGAGGAATGTATTGCAGTGTGTGTGTATGTGGAGGAATGTATTGCAGTGGGTGGTGTGTGTGGAGGAGGAATGTATTGCAGTGGGTGGTGTGTGTGTGTGTGTGTGTGTGTAGGAATGTATTGCAGTGGGTGGTGTGTGTGTGTGTAGGAATGTATTGCAGTGGGTGGTGTGTGTGTGTGTAGGAATGTATTGCAGTGGGTGGTGTGTGTGTGTGTGTGTGTGTAGGAATGTATTGCAGTGGGTGGTGTGTGTGTGTGTGTGTGTGTGTGTGTGTGTAGGAATGTATTGCAGTGTGTGTGTGTGTGTGGGTGTGGGAATGTATTGCAGTGGGTGCTGTGTGTGTGTGTGGGAATGTATTGCAGTGGATGGTGTGTGTGGGAATGTATTGCAGTGGGTGGTGTGTGTGTGTGTGTGTGTGTGTGTGTGTGTGTGTGTGTGTGGAGGAGGAGGAGGAGGAGGAGGAATGTATTGCAGCAGGTGGTGTGTGTGGAGGAGGAATGTATTGCAGTGTGTGTGTGTATGTGGAGGAATGTATTGTAGTGGGTGGTGTGTGTGTAGGAATGTATTGCAGTGTGTGGAGGAGGAATGTATTGCAGTGGGTGGTGTGTGTGTGTGTGTGTGTGTGTGTGTAGGAATGTTTTGCAGTGGGTGGTGTGTGTGTAGGAATGTATTGCAGTGTGTGGTGTGTGTGTAGGAATGTATTGCAGTGGGTGGTGTGTGTGTAGGAATGTATTGCAGTGGGTGGTGTGTGTGTGTGTGTGTGTGTGTGTGTGTGGGAATGTATTGCAGTGGGTGGTGTGTGTAGGAATGTATTGCAGTGGGTGGTGTGTGTGTGTGTGTAGGAATGTATTGCAGTGGGTGGTGTGTGTGTGTGTGTGTGTGTGTGTGTGTGTGTGTAGGAATGTATTGCAGTGGGTGGTGTGTGTGTGTGTGTGTGTGTGTGTGTGTGTGTAGGAGGAATGTATTGCAGTGGGTGGTGTGTGTGTGTGTGGAGGAGGAGGAATGTATTGCAGCGGGTGGTGTGTGTGGAGGAGGAGGAATGTATTGCAGCGGGTGGTGTGTGTGGAGGAGGAATGTATTGCAGTGTGTGTGTATGTGGAGGAATGTATTGCAGTGGGTGGTGTGTGTGTGTGTGTGTGTGTAGGAATGTATTGCAGTGGGTGGTGTGTGTGTGTGTGTATGTGGAGGAATGTATTGCAGTGGGTGGTGTGTGTGTGTGTGTGTGTGTGTGTGTAGGAATGTATTGCAGTGGGTGGTGTGTGTGTGTGTGTGTGTGTGTGTGTGTGTGTGTGTGAATGTATTGCAGTGGGTGGTGTGTGTGTGTGTGTGTAGGAATGTATTGCAGTGTGTGTGTGTGTGGGTGTGGGAATGTATTGCAGTGTGTGTGTGTGGGAATGTATTGCAGTGGGTGCTGTGTGTGTGTGTGTGTGTGTGTGTGTGGGAATGTATTGCAGTGGATGGTGTGTGTGGGAATGTATTGCAGTGGGTGGTGTGTGTGTGTGTGGAGGAGGAGGAATGTATTGCAGCGGGTGGTGTGTGTGGAGGAGGAGGAATGTATTGCAGCGGGTGGTGTGTGTGGAGGAGGAATGTATTGCAGTGTGTGTGTATGTGGAGGAATGTATTGCAGTGGGTGGTGTGTGTGTGTGTGTGTGTGTAGGAATGTATTGCAGTGGGTGGTGTGTGTGTGTGTGTGTGTGTGTGTATGTGGAGGAATGTATTGCAGTGGGTGGTGTGTGTGTGTGTGTGTGTGTGTGTGTAGGAATGTATTGCAGTGGGTGGTGTGTGTGTGTGTGTGTGTGTGTGTGTGTGTGTGAATGTATTGCAGTGGGTGGTGTGTGTGTGCGTGTAGGAATGTATTGCAGTGTGTGTGTGTGTGGGTGTGGGAATGTATTGCAGTGTGTGTGTGTGGGAATGTATTGCAGTGGGTGCTGTGTGTGTGTGTGTGTGTGTGTGTGTGGGAATGTATTGCAGTGGATGGTGTGTGTGGGAATGTATTGCAGTGGGTGGTGTGTGTGTGTGTGTGTGTGTGTGTGTGTGGAGGAGGAGGAGGAGGAGGAGGAGGAATGTATTGCAGCAGGTGGTGTGTGTGGAGGAGGAATGTATTGCAGTGTGTGTGTGTATGTGGAGGAATGTATTGTAGTGGGTGGTGTGTGTGTAGGAATGTATTGCAGTGTGTGGAGGAGGAATGTATTGCAGTGGGTGGTGTGTGTGTGTGTGTGTGTGTGTGTGTGTGTGTAGGAATGTTTTGCAGTGGGTGGTGTGTGTGTAGGAATGTATTGCAGTGTGTGGTGTGTGTGTGTGTAGGAATGTATTGCAGTGGGTGGTGTGTGTGTGTGTAGGAATGTATTGCAGTGGGTGGTGTGTGTGTGTGTGTGTGTGTAGGAATGTATTGCAGTGGGTGGTGTGTGTGTGTGTAGGAATGTATTGCAGTGGGTGGTGTGTGTGTGTGTGTGTGTGTAGGAATGTATTGCAGTGGGTGGTGTGTGTGTGTGTGTGTGTGTGTGGGAATGTATTGCAGTGTGTGTGTGTGTGTGTGTGGGTGTGGGAATGTATTGCAGTGTGTGTGTGTGGGAATGTATTGCAGTGGGTGCTGTGTGTGTGTGTGGGAATGTATTGCAGTGGATGGTGTGTGTGGGAATGTATTGCAGTGGGTGGTGTGTGTGTGTGTGTGTGTGTGTGTGTGTGGAGGAGGAGGAGGAGGAATGTATTGCAGCAGGTGGTGTGTGTGGAGGAGGAATGTATTGCAGTGTGTGTGTGTATGTGGAGGAATGTATTGTAGTGGGTGGTGTGTGTGTAGGAATGTATTGCAGTGTGTGGAGGAGGAATGTATTGCAGTGGGTGGTGTGTGTGTGTAGGAATGTTTTGCAGTGGGTGGTGTGTGTGTAGGAATGTATTGCAGTGTGTGGTGTGTGTGTAGGAATGTATTGCAGTGGGTGGTGTGTGTGTAGGAATGTATTGCAGTGGGTGGTGTGTGTGTGTGTGTGTGTGTGTGTGGGAATGTATTGCAGTGGGTGGTGTGTGTAGGAATGTATTGCAGTGGGTGGTGTGTGTGTGTGTGTGTGTAGGAATGTATTGCAGTGGGTGGTGTGTGTGTGTGTGTGTGTGTGTGTGTGTGTGTGTAGGAATGTATTGCAGTGGGTGGTGTGTGTGTGTGTGTGTGTGTGTGTAGGAGGAATGTATTGCAGTGGGTGGTGTGTGTGTGGAGGAGGAGGAATGTATTGCAGCGGGTGGTGTGTGTGGAGGAGGAGGAATGTATTGCAGCGGGTGGTGTGTGTGGAGGAGGAATGTATTGCAGTGTGTGTGTATGTGGAGGAATGTATTGCAGTGGGTGGTGTGTGTGTGTGTGTGTGTGTGTGTGTGTGTGTAGGAATGTATTGCAGTGGGTGGTGTGTGTGTGTGTGTGTGTGTATGTGGAGGAATGTATTGCAGTGGGTGGTGTGTGTGTGTGTGTGTGTGTGTGTAGGAATGTATTGCAGTGGGTGGTGTGTGTGTGTGTGTGTGTGAATGTATTGCAGTGGGTGGTGTGTGTGTGTGTGTGTGTGTGTGTGTGTGTAGGAATGTATTGCAGTGTGTGTGTGTGTGGGTGTGGGAATGTATTGCAGTGTGTGTGTGTGGGAATGTATTGCAGTGGGTGCTGTGTGTGTGTGTGTGTGTGTGGGAATGTATTGCAGTGGATGGTGTGTGTGGGAATGTATTGCAGTGGGTGGTGTGTGTGTGTGTGTGTGGAGGAGGAGGAGGAGGAGGAGGAATGTATTGCAGCAGGTGGTGTGTGTGGAGGAGGAATGTATTGCAGTGTGTGTGTGTATGTGGAGGAATGTATTGTAGTGGGTGGTGTGTGTGTAGGAATGTATTGCAGTGTGTGGAGGAGGAATGTATTGCAGTGGGTGGTGTGTGTGTGTGTGTGTGTGTGTGTGTGTGTGTGTGTGTAGGAATGTTTTGCAGTGGGTGGTGTGTGTGTAGGAATGTATTGCAGTGTGTGGTGTGTGTGTGTGTGTGTGTAGGAATGTATTGCAGTGGGTGGTGTGTGTGTGTGTAGGAATGTATTGCAGTGGGTGGTGTGTGTGTGTGTGTGTGTAGGAATGTATTGCAGTGGGTGGTGTGTGTGTGTGTGTGTGTAGGAATGTATTGCAGTGGGTGGTGTGTGTGTGTGTGTGTGTAGGAATGTATTGCAGTGGGTGGTGTGTGTGTGTGTGTGTGTGTAGGAATGTATTGCAGTGGGTGGTGTGTGTGTGTGTAGGAATGTATTGCAGTGGGTGGTGTGTGTGTGTGTGTGTGTGTGTGTGTAGGAATGTATTGCAGTGTGTGTGTGTGTGTGTGGGAATGTATTGCAGTGGGTGCTGTGTGTGTGTGTGTGTGTGTGTGTGGGAATGTATTGCAGTGGATGGTGTGTGTGGGAATGTATTGCAGTGGGTGGTGTGTGTGTGTGTGTGTGTGTGTGTGTGTGTGTGTGTGTGGAGGAGGAGGAGGAGGAATGTATTGCAGCAGGTGGTGTGTGTGGAGGAGGAATGTATTGCAGTGTGTGTGTGTATGTGGAGGAATGTATTGTAGTGGGTGGTGTGTGTGTAGGAATGTATTGCAGTGTGTGGAGGAGGAATGTATTGCAGTGGGTGGTGTGTGTGTGTGTGTGTGTGTGTGTAGGAATGTTTTGCAGTGGGTGGTGTGTGTGTAGGAATGTATTGTGGTGTGTGTGTAGGAATGTATTGCAGTGGGTGGTGTGTGTGTAGGAATGTATTGCAGTGGGTGGTGTGTGTGTGTGTGTGTGTGTGTGTGGGAATGTATTGCAGTGGGTGGTGTGTGTAGGAATGTATTGCAGTGGGTGGTGTGTGTGTGTGTGTAGGAATGTATTGCAGTGGGTGGTGTGTGTGTGGAGGAGGAGGAATGTATTGCAGTGGGTGGTGTGTGTGTGTGTAGGAGGAATGTATTGCAGTGGGTGGTGTGTGTGTGGAGGAGGAGGAATGTATTGCAGCGGGTGGTGTGTATGGAGGAGGAGGAATGTATTGCAGCGGGTGGTGTGTGTGGAGGAGGAATGTATTGCAGTGTGTGTGTATGTGGAGGAATGTATTGCAGTGGGTGGTGTGTGTGTGTGTGGGTGTGGGAATGTATTGCAGTGTGTGTGTGTGTGTGTGGGAATGTATTGCAGTGGGTGCTGTGTGTGTGTGTGTGTGTGGGAATGTATTGCAGTGGATGGTGTGTGTGGGAATGTATTGCAGTGGGTGGTGTGTGTGTGTGTGTGTGTGGAGGAGGAGGAGGAGGAGGAGGAGGAATGTATTGCAGCAGGTGGTGTGTGTGGAGGAGGAATGTATTGCAGTGTGTGTGTGTATGTGGAGGAATGTATTGTAGTGGGTGGTGTGTGTGTAGGAATGTATTGCAGTGTGTGGAGGAGGAATGTATTGCAGTGGGTGGTGTGTGTGTGTGTGTGTGTGTGTGTGTGTGTGTAGGAATGTTTTGCAGTGGGTGGTGTGTGTGTAGGAATGTATTGCAGTGTGTGGTGTGTGTGTAGGAATGTATTGCAGTGGGTGGTGTGTGTGTAGGAATGTATTGCAGTGGGTGGTGTGTGTGTGTGTGTGTGTGTGTGTGTGTGTGGGAATGTATTGCAGTGGGTGGTGTGTGTAGGAATGTATTGCAGTGGGTGGTGTGTGTGTGTGTGTGTAGGAATGTATTGCAGTGGGTGGTGTGTGTGTGTGTGTAGGAGGAATGTATTGCAGTGGGTGGTGTGTGTGTGGAGGAGGAGGAATGTATTGCAGCGGGTGGTGTGTGTGGAGGAGGAGGAATGTATTGCAGCGGGTGGTGTGTGTGGAGGAGGAATGTATTGCAGTGTGTGTGTATGTGGAGGAATGTATTGCAGTGGGTGGTGTGTGTGTGTGTGTGTGTGTGTGTGTGTGTGTGTGTGTGTGAATGTATTGCAGTGGGTGGTGTGTGTGTGTGTGTGTGTGTGTGTGTGTGTGAATGTATTGCAGTGGGTGGTGTGTGTAGGAATGTATTGCAGTGGGTGCTGTGTGTGAGGAGGAATGTATTGCAGTGGGTAGTGTGTGTGTGTGTGTGTGTGTGTGTGTGTGTGTGGATGCAGTGGGTGCTGTGTGTGGAGGAATGCATTGATTGCAGTGTGTGTGTGTGTGTGTGTGGGAATGTATTGCAGTGGGTAGTGTATGTGGGTGGGTGCTGTGTGTGGAGGAATGCATTGATTGCAGTGGATGCTGTGTGTGTGGGAATGTATTGCAGTGGGTAGTGTGTGTGTGTGGGTGCTGTGTGTGGAGGAATGCATTGATTGCAGTGGGTACTGTGTGTGGGAATGTATTGTAGTGTGTGTGTGCTGTGTATGGATGCAGTGGGTGTTGTGTGTGGAGGAGTGCATTGATTGCAATGGGTGCTGTGTGTGGAGGAGTGCATTGATTGCAATGGGTGCTGTGTGTGGAGGAGTGCATTGATTGCAGTGTGTGTGGAGGAGTGCATTGATTGCCAAGGGTGCTGTGTGTGGAGGAGTGCATTGATTGCAATGGGTGGTGTGTGTGTGTGTGTGTGTGTGTGTGTGTATGTGTGTGTGTGGAGGAGTGCATTGATTGCCAAGGGTGCTGTGTGTGGAGGAGTGCATTGATTGCAATGGGTGCTGTGTCCCCTGTGGAGGAATGTATTAAAGCGAGTGTTGTCTCCTGCATGGAGGAATTCACGGGTGTGGGTGTGGTGCTGTGTGTGAAGGAATACATTGGAATGGGTGCGGTGCTGTGCCCACTAGAGCAGTGACTTGTTCCTTGGTGAGAATGGTGACGTGTTCACAGTAAGGAGGAGGACACTTTTTTCCCGTGTGCCCTAAGGCTAGTCCTAGCTGGAACCAGGCGTGTGAAGGAATGTGCCTGCCACTGATAAAACTATTCCTGGAATCCATAAAGAATGTGGTAGATACTATGTAGAATTCTGTTTGCGACAAATGGCGGAACTTGCACCAGATTCATGTACATTACAATATATCAACCCCTAACACACACTTCATGTAGACCCACTTGTAGGGGTGGGCGCACAGCTAAGTAGTGTCATTGTACAGGAGAAAACCAGCACACCAGCTTGAAGTGAAAGGCAGTACTTTACTGAAGTCCCATATTCATTTTCTATTGCAATTTACTCAGCACTCCCAGCTGTTCCTGCCATAAAGGAGCTTACAATCTAAGTTCCATATCTCCAATACAAATAATAGGGCCCATTAGGCAGGAGCCAATTTACCTTACCAGCATGTCTTTAGAATTTTGAAGCAGTGGCGGTGGCTGGTGCTACGTCGCTCGCGGGCAGCTTCGGCGGCTTCCCCTTGCGTCTCCTGCTCTGCTACCAATACAGTCGCTTCCCCTCTTGACCAATTGGGTCCTGATTGCCCGGGAAGAGAAGCAGGAAGACAATAGCGAATGTTAATTCGCTAATGTCATACAACTGGGTGGGCTCAGGCGCAGTATTCTGTGCTCCAAGCCCACTTTTTTTTTTTTTTTTTAGCCAATTAGAGCCTCAGGCTCTAATCATGTGCTCCCCCCCCCCCCCCAAAAAAAAAAAAACCCAAAAAACAAAACTGCACCCTGCATGTAGATTAGGTGCCAGGCGCCTGGATTTGGGGGGGGGGCAGAGCGGCCGCCACTGGTGGGACGAAACCCATGCAAGCACAGGGAGAACATGCAGACTCCATGCAGGCAGTGTTCTGGCCAGGATTCAAAAAAAGGGGAAGCGCTAACCACTAAGCGGCTGTGCTGCCCAGTAAGAGTACAGAAACCACTATGGTTTTGAGTGTGCACAGATCCTCTTTTTCAAAGTCTC
This sequence comes from Aquarana catesbeiana, assembly GCF_042186555.1. NCBI lineage: Eukaryota > Metazoa > Chordata > Amphibia > Anura > Ranidae > Aquarana > Aquarana catesbeiana. Next base: position 259,054,405 of record NC_133327.1, on the reverse strand, counting down.
TGCTGACCCTTGATAAGTAGCTTCTACATACCCTCAAAATGTTGGTGTTTTTATACTCATGGGATTTCAGTGATGGTGCTGCTTTTCACTTCAAGTTGCTATGCTGACTTTCTCTGGTTCCTAGATTCATATACGAGTAGGTAAGGTGTATACAGTATGAATCTGTTGGAATGCTGATAGAATTTCGGAAAGTGGTGGAGTTTTACAGGCCAACAAGCCATCTGGAGAAATTGGGCAAGTGATGCAAACATATGAAACGTCTTCTCCAATGTAATTGATGGTTTAAAAAAAAAAAAATAATCTGTTCAAGTGTTCAATTCTTAACTCCAAAGGGTACATTCTGTTGCTCTAATCCTCCTCCAATTTTCTAAATTCCTTTTTTTTTTTTTTTCTGTTGTGACCTGACTTTCTGTAAGAAGGTGGCTTCATTTATTCTCCATGGTCCCTTTTTTCTATGTAGAAACATAGCCATCCTCTCTTGATTGCTCTCGACATGGACTATCGGATTTGTAGTGTGCATAGAGCAACACACATAACCAGAACTAACATGCACGGCTCATTCCAAACAAAAAGAAACAAGGGGAAAAAAGGAGAGGTTAGGGGGCTCACAGAGGACATTGCAAGGAGGCAGAAAAACAAGGATTTTTTTCATGAAAATAGATTATAGGGTTATTAAGTAGTGAATGTGATGAATTATTATTTTTGGAGAATAAGACTATTGTTTAGTGTCACTTTGGTCACTTCCCTACTGTATTATAGCTGATATACTTTTAAAGCGTGCTCTCCAGTTCTGGGTGGGCATCACTGGATGTCCTCAAGAGAACATGCATCAGGAAGTGTCTGTGATTGGGTGCCTTTGACCAAGCTGATCACAGATCGGGGTAAAGGGCCAATCACAGCGGCCCTTTACCATGTGATCAGCTGTGACAAATCACGACTCGCACAGATGTAAACAGACTTGCTGGTTATCGGCACTTCTTTCCTCACACAGAGATTGCATTTAAGGAAAGGAGAGCCGATCTGACAGGGCACAGTGAGTACAATATTTACACTGATAATTAGTGCAGCCTCATCAGCGCACATCAGTGAAGAAGAAAAATTACTTATTTGCACAATTTTATAACAAATTAAGAAACTTTTTGAAGGGAAACATATACGGTATATTTTTTATTTTTTTCGGTTTTCTTTTGTTTAGCAAAAAATTAAAAGACCCAGTGGTGATCAAATACCACCAAAAAAAGCTCTCTGTCTCAAAATAACAATTTCATTTGGGTACAGTATTGCATGGTCGCACAATTGTCATTCAAAGTGTGACCGTGCTAGAAGGTGAAAATTGGTCTGGGCAGGAAGGGTGTGAAAGTGCCCAGTATTGAAGTGGTTAAAGACCAGTTTTGTCACAGAATTGTCTCAAATATGTGACAACATAATTACTCGTGTGACACAACAATTTTAGTGCGTTATAGAAGAGGTCTAATTTACCTCCACTTTTTGTATCACAAATATGGTGGTATTTCTTCAAGAAATTATTGCTTCAATAGTGCCATAGAGTAAAAGTGTCACAGCATGGATTGAATTTGCTGCACACATCGGTACTAACAAGGAAACTGTCACAGGGTTTTCATGAATTTGACGTAGCTACATCCCTAGCATCATCAATGTGTCACAAATGCCGTACTAAATCGCCCCCATGTGTGTTCTCTCTGTCTAATGGTAATAACAACATGGACAGGCCAGGTCACTATTCAGCAGAGAAGCTCACAGCCACGTTGCTGGCAGTTTGTGAATGAGGACTTAAAGTGGTATTAAACCCAACAGCAAACATTTATTATATTGCAGCTTACCATTTCTTAGATGTGATGACTGCAGTCATTTTTTTTTCCTCTGTTTTGTGTTTTTCAAAAGAACAAACTCCAGGCATGTTAAAAATCTATTAAGAACACAATAAAATGTTTGAAAAAGCAGGTTCTAGACACATATCCTAACCCAAATGTTAGTTCACGCCTTTTGTGGGTATTCTGCTTTTTCAGGACCGCAAGCTTGTTTAGGACTTGGGCATAACAGAGAAAACAATTAATCTACAAAAAGGTCAAAAGTATTGGGTTACAAATTAACAAAAACATAAACAAAAATATCCAATATAGTTGGCAGTCAGCAAAAACAAAATGTATTGCAACATGTAACATCTCTCAAAAATATAGCTTTTCGTCAAAAGACGAAAGATGAGGAAAAAAAGTGATAATATATACACATAACGGAGAAAGGACCCTCTGATTCCTCCTGTATAGAATTGTATTGTAACTGTTCTGTCTGCCCTCATATTGTAAAGAGCTGCGTAAACTGTTGGCGCTATATAAATTCTGTATAATGATAAAAATTGCACAGACATACATTACCAAACATCCAAATCGTGCATGGGTGAACCATCTACTGTAGTGCCTCCCGGACTGTGTGGAAGTGTCAGGGGACCAGGAGGAGAAAAACTAAATTCCCCTATAAATGATCCAAACAAAGAGTCCCTATATCTAACTATATACGTAAAATAAAGGAGTAACAAGAGTGCCACAAATACTAATCATTACTCATTTTAATAATACATTTAAAAAGCTAGTCTAACCCCCAAGGGATGTGTATACTATAATACCTCAAAACAGTCTCCAGCACACAAGGGTCTACTCCAGTGTGTCCTCACCACTTCTTCCTTTATAGTTACAACAGCAAAGCATAGGACAGAGATGTCAAAAAATAATTAAGGAGAATAATAGTCAAGGAACACAAATAAAAAAACAAGACCCCCCCCCCACAAGGACTCTCGCCAGACATTAAGGCTGAGTTCATGCTGTGTGCGGGGCACAGCAGGGGATGCGTCGCCGTTTCAGGTCCAAATTTATGGCTGAATTCAGACCTGAAACAGAGCCAAAAACGCACAGGACTCTTCTGCTATGCAGTCCACGGCCACCCTGGAGATGTGTGAACCGGCTCCATTGAGAGACGGTCACACTCTCCTGTCATGCGAAGAAACCGTATCCAATTCGCAATAGTGTGAACTCAGCCTAAAGGATAACTTCACCAAAAAAGGGGAAAAAAAACATCTTTTGCAGGTAAAAAAAAACCTTTTACTTGGAGCCTGGAAAGCATTGCACCCATGATCAGCAGATCATGGTGCAATGCAGGGCTCCTGCAGACTTGTCAGTGTATCTGTTTGCTCGTACCTCGTAAGGGCAGGTAAATACACACTGACAGAAAGAGACAATGAACTACCAGAGCGCTCAACAGTGCCATGATAGTTAATTACGAGCTACAAGCCAACAGCCACAAAGGATGTCGATGCTTTTTTCCAGTTGTTCTCCATTCAGACTCCTGTGAATGAATGACGCGACCGTTTGGGGTTATTTTCAAACAGTGACCGCGGGCGCCTGGATAAGATGTCCACTCACTGTCATTGGAGGAGGAGGGTGCAGCTACAGGAACATGTTACACCCTAAATACAAGTGTAACGTTCCAAAAGGTGAGCTTATCCTTTTTAATGTGTTGCGATACAGTATCTCCCAACACCTTTGTATGCAGGCCACCAGATGAGACTGAGGGACAAAATTGCACTCTTATGCCCTGTACACACGGTCGGATTTTCCAGCGGAAAAAGTGCGATCGGATTGTGTTGTCAGAAATTCCGATCGTGTGTGGGCTCCATCGGACTTTTCCCGTCGGAATTTCCGACACACAAAGTTTGAGCGCAGGCTATAAAATTTTCCGACAACTAAATCCGATCGGTTAAATTCCGATCGTGTGTACACAAATTCCGACGCACAAAGTGCCACGCATGCTCAGAATAAATTAAGAGATGAAAGCTATTGGCTACTGCCCCGTTTACAGTCCCGATGTACGTGTTTTACATCACTGCGTTCAGGGCGATCGGATTTTCCGACAACTTTGTGCGACCGTGTGTATGCAAGACAAGTTTGAGCCAACATCCATTGGAAAAAATCCATGGATTTTGTTGTCGGAATGTCCGATCAATGTCCGATCATGTGTACAGGGCATTAATAGTCCCCGGGCTTTCCAAAGTTCACCCCCCCCCCCCCCCCCCCCCCCCAAAAGGACCACAGAGGGAGAGCCCTGCCAAAATTGATGTCTCCAGTGTAGCGAGGGAAGTCTCCCTCACCCACTAGAAAAGGCTGGCATGCTTATCGATCCACGTGGTCCCAAGCGTCTCCCATATACGGGAGATGCCAAGACTCAAACTGCCACACAGCCAAGATCACGCACCGGAAGTGATACAATCTCCTGACCAGAAGTGTAAAACGCATCATACCTCTGCCATCTGCACTCCAACCTGCAGCATAAATAGACAGGCAGTTCCAGGAGCCACACAAAGGGGTAGTGTCTCCCTTGGGTTCACCACATCAATGGTGAACAATCCAAGACGGCACAAGCGGAATCCAGCGCACACAAATCATACAACCACAAAGACGACAGTAGGAGCAGCAAAAAACAAAAATGCAAGACGACAACAACGGAAACCAATATAAACAAACACAACAACAGACCCACAAAAACAACAAAACACCAACAAACACCCCCAACCAGACAGCCAGGCAATCCAAACCAAATGAATAAACTCACAAGTAAACCACTTAAACTGCCAAAACGCACTTGCAAACAATTAACAAACTGTACATAACCAGAACCGACCCAGAAATACACAACATCAAATATCCAAACAATATCCAAACAATAATGTTCACACAAACCCTAAAATATGGAAAAAAAAAAAGCAAACTTGTATACAAAGCAAAGTTGGGTCCTGAAGAAGTGGAATATTGTACCTGTGAAAGGCGTAGACTAGCGTTTGGGTTGGGATATGTCTGTCTAGAACCTGTGTTTTTCAATAATTTTATTGTGTTCAGAATGGATTTTTAACATGACTGTAATAAATTACCATTAAAGTGTAAGTTCACCTTTACAGAAAGGTAACCAAAAAAAAGTTCACCCCCCCCGGCCCGCTGACCCAACAATCTCCCATTCTATGCCTCGTTATATCCGCGTCAGGAGTCCTGGGCTTAGAAATCCCCTCAGCATCCACGCATCTTCTCCATAGCTGAGAGGCTATGCGGCTGCTGATTGGTCGGTGATGGCGCTGTTCAATTTAAATGCTCCAAAACGTCCCTCCTGACAAGGATTGTTTTGGACCTTCAGCTCAGGGGATTTCTAAGCCCCGAACTTCTGATGTGGATATACCAGGGTTTATAACCGGAGATTGCTGCGGTCCAGGTCAGACCGTGTAACGGAAAGGTGAACTTGCCCTTTAAATTAAAAAAAAAAAAAAAAAAAAAATATATATATATATATATATATATATATATATATATATATATATATATATATATATATATATATATATATATATATATATATATATATATATATATATATATATATATATATATATATTTATTTATTTACATTTTTTTTTTTTTTTTTCTGTTTTTCAATGGCTGCAGTGCTGATCTCTGTTTATTGTTACAGCAAGGGAATGGGAATCTCCTCACTGTCAGAATACAATAGTGAAGCGGGGAGGATTCCCCCATCCATCCTAAATGTGTGATGGAGGAACCGGTTCAGTTTTATTTCATTCAGCCCACTGGCTGAATGAAAAAAGCTAAGCCATGTATGGCCAGCCTAAATGGAGAAGTAACAGAAGTTTGCAAACTGAGTACAACTTTAATCCCACGCATTTCAGCAATGTCAGCCATCACACATTCAGTCCTCTAATCAATCTTTTGCTGTGAAAATGGAAATCACACAAACTCAAGATTCTAACTTGTATCCAGTGTGAGAATATGCATTTATTACACAGTATACATTCATTACCTCACTTCTCCTGTACAGTGTATTTTGCCTGTTGCCTGTGACAACGCAGACGAATAGAACGTTTCTAAGTAGGTTGCCAGGAATGCAGGTGCCTGACAACCATATCTCACTGGATTTCTTTCCTTGTCTGTAGGGTGTGGGGAGCAAAATTCTGAATCACAAACTGTAATGCTGCTCATACAAGTAAGGTCCATTCAGGCTATGCCCGTGTGTTAACAGTTGCTGTGTTAAGGCAGCAGTTACAGTTTTTAACAAAAGAACAGTAAGTTATATTTATTCATAGTAACAATGCACCTTAGACAATAATAAACCCTTTAATTAGAATCGCATTGTTGCTTTCACATTTCAGCGTTGCATAACATTTTCAACAGCTTATCCACCCCATCACTACTCTAAAGCCTGGTACACACGATCCGATTGTTGGCAGGGGTTTGTGTGATGACAGACTGTTGGCCTAAAATCCGACCGTAAGTACGCTCCTTCACACAACTGTTGTTCAACTTTCAGCCAACAAATGTTGGATGGCAGGCTAATAAATTTTCGGCGGACAACGGTCTGTTGTCAGATTTTCGTATCGTCTGTACACAAGTCCGTCGCACAAAAGTACAAACACACATGCTCGGAATCAATGCTCACCAAACACAACATTAGCAGAAAGTGCCCAAAGGGTGGCGCTCAGGTGCTGAAACTCCATGTAGTACGTCACTACGTTCGTGTTTGTATAGATATATACATACATACATACATACATACATACATATACACACACACTTTTTTTTTTTCGAGAGAGACCCTAGGGAATAAAATGGCGATTGTTGCAATATTTTATGTCACACTGTATTTGTGCAGTGATCTTTCAAATGCAACTAAAGAGCAAAGTTAGCTCAAATTTTTTGTATAACTGAAAGATGTGTGTGTTGGGGTGTGTATATATGTGTATGTGTATGTATATAGATAGATAGATAGATAGATAGATAGATAGATAGATAGATAGATAGATATATATAGATATATATATATATATATATATATATATATATCTATATATATATATATATATATATATATATATATATATATATATATATGTTGGTTTGGTTCCAAGTCATTTTCTAGCAAAATATAATGATCGTGATTTTTTTTTTTTTTTTAACGATTAAACGTGCAGCTCTACCGTCTGCCATTTTTAGGTGGCACAGCTTCTCTCTTGAAAGATGTGGATTTGTAAATGGCAGGCCCGGACTGGCCATAGGGCAGGGGCCGCCCGATCTGTGGCACGTTGATGATCAGGCTGCACGGCGGGGGGTAAGCGGCCAGGGTGAACACAGGCCACGGCCGCCGCTCACCTACTGCTATGCGGCCATGCCTGTGTCTCCTCCGGCGGAACTAGCGGCTGCATGGGCTGAGCTGTGTGGCTCTTTCACACACAGTTCATCCTCCGAGCCGACGGTGACAGTTCCGCTCTCCACTCCTACGGACCGCTAATCCTCCAGCCATGGGCGTTCGCACGGTAGGGCAAGGGGTGGGGACAAGAGCTGTGGCCGCTGTCAGGATGTTTCCCCGCTCGCCCCCCTTTCTCATGTCAGCAGCACGGGAGAAGAGAGCTTCCTGCCTGTTCTTCTTCCTTCCCCATTGGCCACAGCGGAGGGCCAATCAGAAGAAACTAGAGGGGCATCATGGGAAATGTAGGCCCAGAGATTGGTGGCCCAATTGTTCTCAGCAGGGAGTCGGCTACAGTCCCCAGCATGCACTGTGCTGGGGGGGAAAAGAGAAAACTGGAAACAAGCTGAGGAGTGCTACACTGTAGCAACTACTACAGGAGACATGGAAAAATAAAGGGAGGACTGCTGGGGGAACTAATAGCCCAGGACCACCAGAGAGAGCCACGCTGTACCCGTGCCACCAGAGAGCGAGCCACGCTGTCCAGTGTCACTGGTTTCATCACAGGTTTCAAGTAGGCAACATTCTCATTTTTTGGGGGGACCTCACTGTCATGGAAGTTTGTCCAGCTGGGATTACAGCAGGTAATTGCTAGCTGTGTGGAATAGTTGCGGCAACCTGTCATTATAGTGATTGGGGCTGGTGGCCACACCCAGCCGCTCACAGCTGCAGCTGATGTAAATGTGGCTGATATGACCCATTTTACACTGGGGCCGCGTTCACGGTAAAGCGACGCTCGTTTTAGCTGCGCTTTATCGCTGTTTAAGTGGCACTTTTTGGGCGATAGCGGGGCGCTTTTATCACCAAAGAATGGGATAAAAACTGTGTTGCAGCGCTTCGGAAGCACTGCCCATTCATTTAAATGGGCAGGGCGTCTTGGGAGCACTAAATACAGCGCCCCCAACCCACCCCAAAGATACTGCTTGCAGGACTCTTCGGAATGTCCCTCAAGCGCTCCGCCCCAGTGTGAAAAGTCACACTTGAATGAATAGGAGGCAGTTTTCAGGTGTTTAGCAGAGGCCATTTCCAGTGCTAAAGTGCCTGAAAACCGTCCCAGTGTGAAAGGGGGTCTATATGTTGTGGTGCAAATATGAAAATGAGCATGCAAAAAGACCAATCGTTGACTTGGTTACGTAGTCTCCTAGAGGCTCTTTTTTTTTTTTCCTAAACTCACTGGCCTCCTAGTTGGGCAACAGGGCCTTCTAACATTAATATAGAAATGCAGATTGAAGTTCAGTAATCTGAAGGACACTTTGGATTTAAGCCAGCCATACATGCAAACATTTTCTCTTATGCAACTTGTGTGCTGAAGGATAGAACTCTAATGCCGCGTACACACGATCGGAAATTCCGCCAGCAAAAATCCGATGAGAGCTTCTTGTTGGAAAATGCGACCGTGTGTATGCTCCATCTGTCTTTTGCTGGCGGAATTCCAACCAGCAAAAGATTGCAAGCATGTTCTCTATTTTTCGGTCGGAAAAAGTTCCTATCCGAAAATGCGTTTGTATGCAATTCGGACGCACAAAAAAAATCACGCATGCTTGGAAACAATTTGACGCTTGCTCGGAAGCATTGAACTTAATTTTCTTGCCTCATCGTAGTGTTGTACATCACCGCGTTCTTGACGGTTGAAAGTTCAGAGAACTTTTGTGTGACCGTGTGTATGCAAGCCAAGCTTGAGCGGAATTCCGTCGGGAAAAACCATCCTAAGATTTTTCTGACGGAAAATCCGATCGTGTGTATGCGGCATAATAGATTCCTTGAGCAAGGATGGAAGAATCTGCACTGCCCGCTATAGTGTTGAGGCAGCCGCAGTACCCTCTGAATACCTAAACAGAGACTGCATCTGATTGGATGCAGTCACAGTTCGTCTAACAATGTTCTACCCTCTCCTTCGGTGTTTCAGTAGTTTGTCAAGCCGGGTAGTACCAATAGGCCTTGAATTTCAGCCATTTCAGTTTCTACCCCATGTTAATGCAAATAAATGACAGCTCATGGTAGATTTTCTACTTCATACACGTAGGTTCATCAGGCCTTACTATGGAACTTTGACTTTCCAGGTTTATAAACGTTCAGTTCCCACAATTCTAGAACGCAAAAGTATTTTGTAGGAAACTTCCACATCATGGATGGGTGACAGATATTTGCTAGAAAGTTAGTAGCACAGAAATTCCAGCACTGTATTTGAGAGGCTGTTATCCATTATGTGTTTGCGTTCTATGTTGGAGACATTTGTTTCCACACCCCCTTCTGTTTGGCAGTAATCTCTTCGCATCTTGCTGCCATTAATATATACTGTAGTCGGCCAGACTCTGTTCAGCATACGGTAGGCATGCTTATGTTAATATTCACAGCTGTTCCTCACAAAGTACAGTGAATTCTTGTTGGTTCAAAAAAAAAGAAAGGGGGGAAAAAAAGTAGAAATGTTTTGTGCCTTAAACCATAACAGAGGAAGTGTTTGACAGATCACATATACTTACAGAGGTTACCAGCATAGAGCAGACATAATATTTCTGGAAATACTTTTATGCAGTGATGTCTGTATATTAGCAATTGCATTGGCTAGTGGTATGTGGCAAAGTTATTTGCCTTTTTTACAGAGCATTTTTTTTTTTTTTTGCTAAGAATGGGCACATGTACAGTCATTTATATGTAATGGGACTACTTTTAAGATGACCATATAGGGTCAATTGAGTATCTCACATGCTTGTTGGGCAATGGGAATGCTGTTTACATTATATTGCTTCACAGCATACTTGCCAATTTCACAGACTGTAAGCAAAATACTCTTCTGGGTATCTAAATTAAGTGGATTACATGATCTCTTTGTCTTCGTTAGTGTCACTGTAGTGTTTTTGTTCCTCATCATAATAATAATAATAATAATAATATTACAGCCTTTTAAATCTTACTTAAATTAGAACCCAAGCTAGGTATTTTTTATGCCATTATCCCTTTCCATAACCAATTGACAGTAAGTGATAAGTGTCTCCAAATGGAACCGCAGTAGAAAAAAAAAATCTTTTGCAGGTTCAGACTATTACCCCCTGGACACAAAAAAGGATTCTAAATCATACCTCAGGTTGGGCTGGGCTCCACTTTAAGTGAATCCCCCCCCCCCCCCCCCTCCTGCTCTGTATCCTAAAAATACTTTCCAAAAGCAACGGTGTTCCTCTGGGTAGGAGTGCCATTCACTGATTGGCTGCTAGATGCATGGTACTGACTGTGCACAGATCCTATCCTTCCTAAAGCTGTGTCACCAGATGGCACCACCCCTTACCTATTTAAAAACTGTCAAACGGCTGATCAGGCATTCGGTGGTCAGCCTTCAGCCTTTTTACTGGTCTGGTAGGCATCATAATTGACTATGGATCTACATTGGAGGACATTTTTTTTTTTTTTTAATAAAAGAGCAGAGCCCAGCCCCCCCCCCCCCCCCCCCCCCCCCATGTTTAGGGCATGTGGCCTGGTATGGTTTAGGATTGAAAGGCTCGCTCGTACCCTGCCACCCAAAGGTCTGTATTGCTGGCAATTTAACTGTCTTTTTTTTTTTTCTTTATAAATGTCAGTTCTGCTGCAGTAGGTTCTATATGTGGTACAGATGTGCCACTTTACAGGCAGACTAAGGGGACCCTCAGGCACTTTTCTAAATTTTTTTTTTTTTTTTTTGTATTGGCACATGTCCTTCAGGGCAGTACCCAGGCTCCCATACCCTTTTTAAGGCCAATAACTTTCATATAAGCCTTCAAAATGGGGACTTTTGATTATTCAATTTTGGGTCTGAACTTTTGCGATGTTCCAGAGTTCTGGTGCAAACCGAACCGGAGGGTGTTCGGCCCAACTCTAGTCTTCACACTGGTCCTTTGTGCTTCTCTTGCAGTGTAACACACCTCTTCTTTGAAATGCATTAAAAACAGAGCAAAAACGCCTCCAGGTTGTGCATTTTTAGGTGGCCATTATCGGCACCTTTCTTTCTAAAGGCAAAATGCCAATAACCCTTTTTTCGGATGACAATTTTCGGTAGCTGATATACTGGTGCCATCCTTAGCTGTGGAGTAAAATGATTTGCAGGAAGAAACTTAAAGTGTAAGTTAACCTTTTACAGAAAAATCTGAACTTACACAGGTCCCCCTTCTCGCGCTCCCCCCCCCCCCTCCCCCGGGTCCCGCTGGCTTGGACTGCCGCTATCTCCAGTTCTAAGCCCCGGTATATCCGCATCAGGAGTCCCGGGCTTAGAAATCCTCTCTCCTTCCTCGAGTCTTCTCCATAGCTGACAGGATGGCTATGCGACTGCTGATTTGGTTGGTGCCGCCCAGGTGACGGCGCTGACCAATTAGAATGCTCCAAACATCCCTCCTGACGTTTTAGACATTCAGCAGAGAGGATTTCTAACCCCCCGGGCTCCTGGCGCGGATATATTTGAAAATGCAATTTTTGTTTCTGCTTTCGTAGTCCTTAACCACTTCCGCTTAGGGGGGTGTGCACTCGAGTATAAATTTTATTTGGGTACATTGTCGCATGACCACGCAATTGCCAGTTAAATTAATGCAGTGCCGTATTGCAAGAAAATGGCTTGGTCATGAAGGGAGGCAAATCCTCCGAAGGTCAAGTGGTTAAAACAAATGCAGACATATGCAAAGTGAAATGACCTTAAAGGAGAAGTCCAGCTTGAGCTTTTTAGGCTGGGCTTCTCCTATGGGTCATAGGAGTGCAACTTGTTTTGCACTCCTGTGACCCGTTTTCAGTGGAGAGCGGTTTGTGTCCGCTCGCTGAAGTCACTGCCATCAGTCAAGGCAGCGCGTCATCTCGACTTCCAAGTCTGGATCCGCCAGCTGCCTTGATTGATGGCAATCTCAGCAAGCCGCTGAGATGGCCTCTCCCTGCCACTCCACAGCTCATCGCTCAGTGAGCATGGAGGAGCAGAGAGGAGAGACACTGACCGACAGTGAGAGAACCGAGAACCACGCTGTGAGAACTGAGCCATCGGTGATGTTCGGTGGCTCTGTTCTCAGTGCAGAGATGGCGTGGGACAGCTGCAGCATCATCGGTCTGATGCTCCATCCACCGAGGTAAGTATGAATCAAAAAAACAAAAACAAAAACCACACTGTACTTCTCTTTTAAACAGAAGATGTTAGAATAATTATACATTCATTTTTGTTTAATCTGCAGTTAATCAATGTATGTTAAATTTTCAATACCCTTTTATGCCAGAAGGAAATTTGCATCTCAGAAGGTTAATGCTGGAACAATGACAGTTCCTTTCGTTTGTCTACTTTATCCTGAATCTTGTCTCATCTACCGTATTTCATTTCTGCCTGACGCTTCTACCTATCTCAGATTTTTCGTTTAATGTAAAGGTATGTCTTATCTAAATAAGCATGCTTATCCTCCTTTAGCTACAACTTCAACAACTCAGGTGGAGTGAGGGGGTATCTGATAAAACAAGTCCCAACACATTACAAGTATCACTGGATCTCAGTGTCATTCTGAGTCTAGAACATTAGGCCACCTCATTTTGTCTGCAAGGCAGTATCGCATCGTAATCTGACCAGGTAATGTTCTCTACTAATAAAATGTAGATCATGATCTACCTGTTCTTTTTTTATCCACTTACATTAAAAAAGAAAAGTTATATTTTGTTGTTCCAATATATATTATAGAAACTCCTGTTACCTAAAATGTTTTTTACTTTTGCAGTTAAAGCGGAGGTCCGCTGCAAAAAAAAAAAAAAATATTAAAAGCCAGCAGCTACAAATACTGCAGCTGCTGACTTTTAATATATGGGCACTTACCTGTCCAGGGAGCCCGCAATGTCAGCAGCCGAAGCCGATCCATCCTTCGGCTCTCGGCTGCTGCCGCCGCCATCCTCGGTAAGGGAATAAGGAAGTGAAGCCGTGCGGCTTCACTTCCTGTTTCCCTACTGCGCATGCGCGAGTCGTGCTGCGCGTCCTCTCAGGTCCCTGCTGTGTTCTGGGACCTGTGTGTCTCCCAGAATACAGCGGGGGAGGACGGGGTAGGCGCTGGAAGTGGCGTAGGTCACCGCAAGCTCCACGGTGATCTATTTCAGGAAGTGGGAGCAAAGACCCATATTAGACAGGTATCTGCTCCCTCCCCCCTGAAAGGTGCCAAATGTGACACCGGAGGGGGGGAGGAATCCAAAAAGTGGAAGTTCCATTTTTGGTTGGAACTCCACTTTTAAAGTGGTTGTTGTGTGTTCTTGTTTAAAAAACAAAAAAACAAAAAACTTTACAAACATGTTTATACTTGCCACCTATGTGCAGTTGGATTTGCACAGGCAGACTGGATCCTCCTCTTCTCTGGTCCCACTTCCTGCCCCCACAGCAAGCAGCTTGCTATGGGGGCACCCGAGCCATGGTGCAGCTCTGTGTGTCCATTCAGACACGGAGCTGTTGTTCCTTCCTGGAAGTTTCAGAAAAGTGCATCTAACGAAGCTAAGCTGCATTATTATTAATAATCTATCAATTTTTTTTTGTTACACTTTTATGTGAATTAGGAAATTTAAAAAATATAAAGTAGGTGTTCCAATATGGCTGCAAAAGTGAAAATTCATCCTTAAGAGAAAAGTGACATGGTGTGAATAAATGAACTCCTGTTTTTAAAGCGTTTTTGTTAACCCCCCCCCCCCCAAAAAAAAAAAAAAAAAATCCTCTCCCTGTTGACTCCGCTATATCAGGGCTGCTGAGCTCTGACAAAGGAATCAGTACGTGTCTCTGTCATATGCAGCCCTGCTTCATCCTCTGCTCCTGTCAGTGCCCTGCTGCTCTCATAGTAAATATTAAAAGCCCCCATTCCCTCTGTAGTATAACAATAAGTTCCCTTGGGTCTGTGTTTATTGCATAAATATGCGTATCTGTACTGAAAATACGACGTCTTCCTGTGATCATGTGACTCCTCAGCTCTGTCTCTCCCTTCCACGTTGGCTGCAGTGCTCGGCCCCAGCCACTTAAACTGTAAGCTAGGCCACTTTAAGCTGCAAGTTCCTGGGCTGTCATTCTTCTACTGTGGCTTCACTGCTTAACAGATAACTGTCATGAAATAAGTATGCAACCCAGATGCTGCAGATTCAGTGATAGCATTCTTAAGGTCTGTGACCTGCCTAATCCAGAGGATATGCATAGAAACCTGGAAACTTGTGGTTCCTGAATTCTAAGAAAGCAGTGACGGCTTTCATATTCTTATATTTATTTATTTTATTATTTTTTTTATGAGACATTTTGACCTATAGTCAAAAGGGCATTGTGTCCCTGATTAGCCCTTTTTGACAGTCATGTCTGTAAGTGCCATTTGGCTTCCTTAAAGAGGAGTTCCACCCAGGGGCTCCATTAAAAAAAAAAAAAATAAGTCAGCAGCTACAAATGCTGCAGCTGCTGACTTTTAATTGGACACTTACCTGTCCCTGGGTCCAGCGATGCGGGAGATCGAAGCCCCGCTCGTCCCCCCCCCGCCGGCATTTCAACTGTGGGCGTCGGGCTGTGGCTTCACAGCCTGGCACCCACTGCGCATGAGCGAGCGGCGCCGCGCGCAGTGATTGGCCGCTCAATCACCTGGGACCTGTAATGGGTCCCAGATGATTGACGGGAGGGAGCCAGAGCCGAGCCCCTCCTGTGCCTGGGGGGAAGTGATGTCAACCTAGCAACAGGCATTTAGAGGTAAGTAAAAAAAAAAAAAAAAAAATATTCAAATTTTTTTTGTTTTTTACAATTTTTCAGTTAGTTTTGTTTTTTTGGGTGGAACCCCACTTTAAGGCTGAACTTCAGCTTTTGTTACACTTTACATAGTTTGTTTGGGCCCAGCTGGCCCATACAAACTATGTCCCTTACTAACATGTGAGGCCGCTAGATATGCTGTATAAACTGTATGTAGCCTCAGCTATATACAGTATACTACACTATGTTCTGTTTTCAAGCCGAGAGCTTCTTGTCTCAAACCCGCAACACAATAGTCTATCTGAGCAGCGCTCAGCCATTCAGAGAAAGCGATGTGTTCCAGCATTGAATACAAAGCTTCCTCTAATTGGCTGAGTCAGAGAGGCAGGCTGATGATGTCACAACCTCTGACTGCCAATCAGAGAAAGCTTTGTATTCATTGCTAGAATACACCGCTTTCTATGAATGGCTGAGCGCCGCTCAGATCGACTCTATTGTGTTCCGGATATGAGAGAAGACTCAGCTCGAACCCTGAACACAGTGCGGTATGTAGCCTCAGCTACATACAGTTTATACACATCCAGAGGCCTCACATCTTAGTAAGGGACATAGTTTTGCCAGCTTGGCCCAAACAAACTATGTAAAGAGGTATTAAGTGCAGCGCTAGTGAGGAAACAATGTACCTATGGAGTGAACATGGTATTACTAAGGAAAGCCCTGGGCTGAAGGCAAAACACTTATTGGTATAAGTTTATGGAGGGTAAATGGGAAATGTATAGACTGCTTCGCAGCAAGAATACAAAAAAGAAAAGTGTCTAGTGTAAAAATAATGTCTCACACAAATGAGCAATGATACATTTCAAATATAGTGCATACACATGTATAAAGTGTCCAAAAAAACAGCAATAGGTGCAATGTGCAAAAAATAAAAGAGGAAAATAATATTGGTAAAGAAAAAGATCATGCAATAAATGAACATGAAAAAAAGTTCATATAGTGATCCAAGGAGGAAAAGTGAAATCCCAGTGCCGGCACAGATGATCACGTGTAGTAAGAGATATCCACCGCTGATAAGGTGGAGGCTTACAGGAACATGTGGGCTCAACAAGGCATATACCCAATGAGCCAATCGAGCTGAAGGTGTAACCACACCAATGAAGGGGAGCTTCCACGCCACTCTGTGTTGACCGCTGTGAAAAGTGATCCCTCAGATCTCTTAGCGGCTGGGTCCCAATGAGTTCAACAATGGTGAATGAAAAGCAAATGTTGCCTCTAGGCGTAACCAGGTGTCCAGGAGAAACAAAAAGGCTCCACATGGTGTAAATCCGAAAAGTATGACGTTTTAAAGGACTAGCGGACTAGCTATGGCCAAATGAGCTTTACTAAAACATGAAGCCCAACTTAAGGAATTGAAATAAAAAGGCTACATTTGCAGTGTCCTCCCTTCCTCCCCCCCTCATTCCTCCCTTTTTTTTTTTCCCCTCTTTAATTTGCAGAATTAAGGTTAGTAGGAGGGAATGTTCTGTTCTAGAGCGATGGCAGGCCATATATTATGCAATGTTCTTTCCTTAACCACGGGTTGATGGAAAGAAAATTGCTCAATTCCCCCTTTAAGACAGCCAGTGTTTATGGGGGAATCCCTCCCACTGAGATATTTTGTTCTCCTGACGGGGGGGGGGGGCAGGGAGCCGTCCCTGCTGGGAGAACACAGTAATTATTGCTAGTGGCTATAGCTGCTGGCAATCGCATGACAAAAATCTGACATGCTGGTTGTACCCAAGTCGACAGATGGATCAACTTTGGTACATTCTACCTGCCCACAGGTGGTTGGAATCGTGACTGGTCCCTGCTGAACCGGCCAAGATTTGAACCATCTATGGCTGGCTAAAGGGTGTGCCAGTACACCAGTGCCTTAATTGCAGCCTCTATACCAGTACCAGCATTACAGTGGTAATGAGTATGAACCTGTAGAAAGTAGCAGTTCATTAAGGGCTACCTCTGATTCAGAGGATGAGGAGTTCCCTGCAACAAAAATGTTACGTGTACCATGTCAACAAATTGAGAAACAGGGTTGTACCAGTCCAGGTGAGAACAATCCTTCCTCTAACGACCGGGTGCAGGTCTAGTCCGCAGTCTGGATGAATAGCCAAAAGAGAAAAAAAAAAATCACACTTCAAGGTGTAGAGGAAAAAATGTTTTATTTCAAATATAAACACATCACTGTAACACCAACACAGACAACAGCAGAGATTGACGCGTTTCAGGAATCAAGTTTGTGTAAGCATAATCTGAAGTGCACCACTGAATGTAACACTTAAATAGTATATACTGAGCTGAACATAGTGCTTTGATTATTTAGATTTAACCCTTTTCTAAGGTTCCTGCAGACAACCAGACAAATATTAAACCAAAGAAAACACCCCTCACATTTTTGTAAATATTTTATTATATCTTTTCATGTGACAACACTGAAGCAATGACACTTTGCTACAATGTAAAGTAGTGAGTGTACAGCTTGTATAACAGTGTAAATTTGCTGTCTCCTCAAAATAACTCAACACACAGCTATTAATGTCTAAACCGCTGGCAACAAAAGTGAGTACACCCTTAAGTGAAAATGTCCAAATTGGGCCCAAAGTGTCAATATTTTGTGTGGCCACCATTATTTTCCAGAGGTGCCTTAAACCTCTTGGGCATGGAGTTCACCAGAGCTTCACAGGTTGCCACTGGAGTCCTCTTCCACTCCTCCATGACAGCATAATTTGCGCTCCTCCACCTTCCGTTTTGAGGATGCCCCACAGATGCTCAATAGGGTTTAGGTCTGGAGACATGCTTGGCCAGTCCATCACCTTTTACCCTCAGCTTCTTTGCCAGTTTTAGTCTTAGGACTAAATGGCAATTTAGTTTTAGTCCCATTTTAGTCTTCTGCAATTGTTTTAGTCATGTTTAGTCGACTAAACTCATTTTTAGTTGTCTGAAATCGAATGAGTGTAATGAAATTGTAATGCATTAATTAACATTTCTCTTCAATTTCCAAACTCATTATATACTGCTGGAGTGAAAAATCTCATATGTTATTATTTAAGGTATTGTGGTATGAACATGCACTAAAGGCCAGTGTTTATTGTGAAGTAAAATTTAAATTTAGTTTTAGTCTAATGCCCCGTACACACGGTCGGATTTTCCGATGGAAAATGTGTGATAGGACCTTGTTGTCGGAAATCCCGACCGTGTGTAGGCTCCATCACGCATTTTCCATCGGATTTTCCCACCCACAAAGTTTGAGAGCAGGATATAAAATTTTCCAACAACAAAATCCATTGTCGGAAATTCCGATCGTGTGTACACAATTCCGACGGACAAAGTGCCACGCATGCTCAGAATAAATAAAGGGATGAAAGCTATTGGCCACTGCCCCGTTTATAGTCCCGATGTACGTGTTTTACGTCACCGCGTTTAGAATGATCGGATTTTCCGACAACTTTGTGTGTACGCAAAACAAGTTTGAGCCAACATCTGTCGGAAAAAATCCTAGGATTTTGTTGTCGGAATGTCCGAACAAAGTCCTACCGTGTGTACGGGGCATTAGTGTCTTCTGACTAAAATGCCATTTTTTAATTTTAGTCGTATTTTAGTCATCTCAATTGTTTTTTAGTTTTAGGCATATTTTAGCCGACTAAAATAGTATTCATTTAGTCGACTAAAATGTTTTAGTCATTTTAGTCGACAAAATTAACACTTTAGCAAGGCAGTGGTCTTGTTGGAGGTGTGTTTGGGGTCGTTATGTTGGAATACTGCCCTGCGGCCCAGAATCCGAAGGGAGGAGATCATGCTCTGCTTCAGTATGTCACAGTACGTGTTGGCATTCATGGTTCCCTCAATGAACTGTAGCTCCCCAGTGCCGGCAGCACTCATGCAGCCCCAGACCATGTCACTCCCACCACCATGCTTGACTGTAGGCAAGACACACTTGTCTTTGTACTCCTCACCTGGTTATCGCCCCAGACGCTTGACACCATCTGAACAAAATAAGTTTATCTTGGTCGCATCAGACCACAGGACATGGTTCCAGTAATTTATGTCCTTAGTCTGCTTGTCTTCAGCAAACTGCGGGCTTTCTTGTGCAACATCTTTAGAAGAGGCTTCCTTTTGGGACGACAGCCATGCAGACCAATTTGATACAGTGTGCGGAGTATGGTCTGAGCACTGACAGACTGACCCTCCACCCCTTCAGCCTCTGCAGAAATGCTTGCAGCACTCATACAGCTATTTACCAAAGACAACCTTTGGATATGACGCTGAGCACGTGCACTCAACTTCTTTGGTTGACCTTTGCAAGGCCTGTTCTGAATGGAACCTGTCCTGTTAAACTGCTGTATGGACTTGGCTACCGCTCAGTTACAGGGTCTTGGCAAACTTCTTATAGCCTAGTCCATCTTTATGTAGAGCAACAATTCTTTTTTTCAGATCCTCAGAGTTCTTTGCTATGAAGTGCCATGTTGAATTTCCAGTGACCAGTATGAGAGAGTGAGAGCGATAACACCATACTTAAAAAACCTAGTCCCCATTCACACATTGACACTAACGAGTCACATGAAACTGGGGAGGGAAAAAGGCTAATTGGGCCCAATTTGGACATTTTCACTTAGGGGTGTACTCATTTTTGTTGCCAGCGGTTTAGGCATTAATGGATGTGGGTTGAGATATTTTGAGAGGACAGCAAATTTACACTGTTATACAACTGTACACTCACTACTTTACATTGTAGCAAAGTGTCATTTCTTCAGTGTTGTCATATGAAAAGATATAATAAAATATTTACAAAAATGTGAGGAGTATACTCACTCTTGTGAGATACTGTATTTACACTACCTATAGGTAAATGTCAGCAGAGGAAGTTTCTTCCTCTTTAAAGTGGAAACTAAAAATCTTACACCTATTTTATTTTTTTTTTTTTTTTTGCACCAAAGAACTTTTTAATTGTGGAACAATGTTACCTTTAAGCCTGACAGTTTGTTGCCAATAATCCAGAGTCTTTTTGTGCCAGACTAATCTAGAAGTTTTATGCTGGTTCAGATTTTAAAACCTTTTTTAATCTGATTCTAAATCGCCAAAAAATTAACTGTAGTCATATTGGTCAACACGCCCAATCCTTCACATTCCTATAGACTCCTCGTCAGTCATGCCCAGGACCATATTTAACCATAATGTGATTTTTGCATTTCAGTGACAGTCCTTTATGCCCTCTCGGAGGTGACCTCTTCATATGATAGGCTCCTTTAAAAGGACACTAAAGGTTCCCCTTTTTTTCTGCACAAGGAGGCTGCAATGGACAGGGAGACTGCAATGTAAGCTCTAACGAGCAGGGCCCTCTGATTCCTCTTGTACCAAACTGTAATGTAACTGTAATGTCTGCCCTCATGTTGTAAAGCGCTGCGCAAACTGTTGGCGCTATATAAAACCTGTATAATACTAATAATGGACACAGTGTATGCAATAGATACAGTGATGTATGCAGCTGTGCATTGTTGATCCTCTTTTCCACTTACAGTAGCTGCTGCATTTCTCACCCTCGGCTTATTCACGAGTCAGTAAGTTTTCCAAGTTTTTGTGTGGCAAATTGGGTGCCTCGGCTTATACGTGTGTGTGTGTGTGTGTGTGTGTGTGTGTGTGTGTGTGTGTGTATATGTGTGTGTGTATTTTCTTTTTCCTTTTTTTTTTTTTTTTTTTAAAGATCTCTTATTATTCTTACCTGCTTTGTGCAATGTAATTGCACAGAGTGGCCCAAATCTCCTCCTTTTTCGGGCCCCCCACCAGCGCTCCTGGCCCCTCCTCTCCTGTACAGTGCCCACATGGGAAGCTGCTTTCCATGGGGACACTTGTACATGCTCGCACCCGAGCCAATGGCTCACGGTGTGCTGGCAAAGCCAGTGAGACACGGAAGTGAGGGGAGAGAAGAGCTGCAAACGTGCACAGCGCTGTATTGAATGAGAGCTCCGGTAAGTAAAGGGGGGTGGGGGGGGGTGAAGGGTAAAATGTTTAGGCTTTAGCACCATTTTAAATGCTGTATTTAATACTGCTGGTGACAGGAACTGGGTTTTTATCACTGTGTCTATCACTGGGTTGATTACTTAAAAAAAAAAAAAAAAATTAAAAAAAAAAGTAAAAAAAAAAAATAGCCATGGCATCCGACTTTTGAGCATTTTTTTTTTTTACATGTACCCGGGCTCCTTTAAAACTGCTTTCTGGCCCCTAATTTATACAAACTGGCTCTAGTGCTACATTATTTGTCCATCCCAAACTTAACA
Source organism: Aquarana catesbeiana (assembly GCF_042186555.1). NCBI lineage: Eukaryota > Metazoa > Chordata > Amphibia > Anura > Ranidae > Aquarana > Aquarana catesbeiana. The sequence continues at coordinate 259,033,120 of NC_133327.1, read as the reverse complement.
CACTATTATAATTGTGTTTGTCCATTTTTCCAAATAGAAAAGATGTGTCAAGTTCTGATATTTTAAAACTTGGCAGACAACAGGCAGCTTATGTCTAGGTTAAATAGTTCATTCATCTTTCTGTAAACTTTGTTTTTAGACAGAGAACATTTACAGTATGATCTCAGGTTTGCTTGTTCTTTACATGCTTAGTGATTCTGTTGAACAAAGTAGCCAGTTAGATTAAAGTTTGTGATTCGTGCTTGTGATCATTCTATGTCAAAATTGGTGATGCTTTCGTACAATTTATTGTTGTTTTTGTAGAACATTTAAATAAATGTGACCTGGAATGACTTGTAATCATAAAAGATTGCTGGTGCCAACAAGCTATGTAGCAGTTTGCATTAATTTAGATTTCTACAGTTTTTGTAAAATTTGCAGACCATTACAGAGGAAAATACGTTTTTGTTTCTGAAGTGAGAGATCCAGAATCTTCACATTACACTTGAAGGTACATGCATCTATTTTATCAAATTAAAGGCTAAGCTCACCCTTTTTTTTTTTTTTTGGATAAAATACTCTGTGCAGTCAAGGGGCCCCAGCACTTGTGCAGCGTGCTTGCAGCACAAAGAGAGAGGCACATATATGCGCCCCCATGGATAAAGACCCACTTACATGAGACCGCATTTATGCATCTAGTCGGTGAGAAGGGGTTCAAATCTTGGCCAAAATGAAATTGCATACTGCTAACACTATGTCCTGCACCCCTTAGGTAAGTAAATGAGCCCAAACTTTGTAAGAGTCCATAACGTATAAGGAAAAGTCCATGAAAAACCCATAAAAAAGGATATCCCATTAAGTATACATAATATATAAGGACTCTTGTAGCATATCAACCGCCATAGCTCTTTCAGAAATCCATGGAAATGAATTGTTGATATGCAAATGTATCCAAAATAATGGAAAACAGGCTGTCTTTATTTACAAGATATCCAAGCAATTATCAGACTGGGAAAACTTAATTGACCAGTGTACTGGCCAGAACACCACTGTGAACGTGGAGACTGGCTCTGCACTAGTGTAAACGGCTACTAATGTACATATTGTTTCTCATAGGAACCCAGTCTAATATGCAGAGGGATGATAGATAATAGGCACCTGAGTCCAGCTAGTTTGATGTACAGAACATCTCTGTCTTCAATATTAAGGCTCCCATATAAACATGCCTATAGCAAAATCACACAATAGTTATTGGGCAGTCAGTGTGAGCAGAAAGGAAGTTGGCCTGACTGGTTTCGCTGGCCCAAACCGGCTGCATCAGAAGCTCACAATTTACCTGTCAAACTTTGGTTTCATTTAAATGTGGTATAAGCGGGAAGGGGGGTGGGCGCATACCTTTTTTTTTTTATAATGGATTTGTCTGAACAGATTCATTAAAGCTTTCAGCTAAAGATGCCTAAAGTAGATCTGTGTATTGATGTATCTCCATGCATATAGGAGATTTTTGTGGCCATTTCTTTTTCCTAGTTATTTTTTTATTTTTTTTATTTTTTTGTTTTTATTGAACCTTTTTACTCCCCAAGCACCTAGACATTTTTGGCAGTGGTTTACTAAACATTGGCCAAAGAAAAGAGTTGTCAAATTATTTATTTATTTTATTTTTTTTTATCAGCATGTGTTGCTCACATAGCATGTGTTTTTGCTTTGGGGTTATGTCTTTTGAAAACATGATAATCTCAGGAGGCCGGTTTCTTCCAGTAAAACCCCATGATACTAATAATCTACTAAAAAGTATCTAGAGAAATGTTAATCACCGCTGCTGTCTCAGTGCTAGTGCAGCTTTTCATAGCACCTCAAAATGGACTATAAATAATAAGTCTCATTTGTTTAGTCATCCAATAAGAACTGACCTGAGCTAAAGTTGAGTTTGTAAAAATACTGCAGTCTTTGACCTTGTATAAACCCTCTCTAATATGCATTGCTCTCCACAATCAGGATCTAGAAGTGTGTGTGTGTTTGTATGTATAAGTATGATTTGATCTTTATTGCTCTGGTTTATTTTCTATTTTTCACAATGTACCCCAGCCTACTTTTTAAATGAGCCTTATGCCCTGTACACACGGTCGGATTTTCAGACGGAAAATGTGCGATCGGAGCTTGTTGTCGGAAATTCCGACCATCTGTGGGCTCCATCGGACTTTTTCCATCGGATTTTCCGACACACAGTTTGAGAGCAGGCTATAAAATTTTCCGACAACAAAATCCGATCGCGTCAATTCCGACTGTGTGTGGACAATTTCGACGCACAAAGTGCCACGCATGCTCAGAAGAAATTCCGGGACGGAACTGCTCGGTCTGGTAAAATTAGCGTTCGCAATGGATATAGCACTTTCGTCACGCTGCAATGTTTTAAATAGTTTAATGCAGCGCACTTTGTTGTTCTTTATAATGCGAGAAGAATGAAGTTGTTTTGCTGCTTAGCCCTCATGCACACAGGCTGTTAAAAAAACGTTATGAAAACGCCAGTATCTTTGCAGTGATTTTTTTTTAAACTTTTTTCAGCGTTTTTCAGCGTTTTTGCAATAGCGTTTTTTAGCGTTTTTGAGCGTTTTTCCGCGTTAGCGTTTTTGAGCGTTTTTTTTTCAAAAATTTTTTTTTTTTCAATGGATCATAAACGCTGAAAAACGTTGGTGAATGACGTTTTTGAGCGTTTTTGAGCGTTTTTACAGCTGAAAAACGTCTCTCAGAACCCACTGGTCCTGGGTTTTTTTTACAGCTTAAAAACGCCTATGCCACTTGCAGCTCAAAAACGCCTAGGTGGGCATGAAGCCATAGACTAACATAGACAGGCCTTTTTAAGCTGCAAAAAAAGCTCAAAAAAGCAGCTGTAAAAACGTCCGTGTGCATGAGGACTTATAGTCACTCAGAGTTCACAAACTTTCTTTATTATTTCTCGTGATTTCATCACTATATTTTGATTTTGTCACATCTGAGTAAAAAATTTGAAACTTTGTATTTTTTTTCAAGCCTGATCTTGTGTGGTTTTTTTTTTTTTTTTTTTTTTTTTACTACAGAATAGTTTTGGGTGTGTTTTTGTGTGTCAAGTTACCACAACACCATTTTTATCTTGTATTATTTAATCTCAAGGAGGTTGTTTGGTGTTGGTGTCTCTTGTTAATTTCACATTGTATATTTGAAATGTACCTGCCTCCTCACAAACAAAGTGTCCTTTTTGAAGGAAAACACACATAGGCGAGTATAATAAACCAAACCAAAAATGTATTAAGGGCACATAACCAAAGAAAGAGGGAGGCAACGCTAGAGAGACAGCAGAAATTGGTGAAGCCTTTGGCCCCCAGGGCACACATCAATTATTTTCCTGCAAAATTGGTGGCCTGAGGAGTCCATATATAAGGGAGTTCAATCTGGTCCAGAAGTCCAAGAGATCATGAACAGCAGCAGATGACATGTATGTCCGCAGGCTGTGGTCATACAAGAGCCTGCATCTTTTATCAGACCAGACTGAACCCAGGTCATCACTCTCTGGTCTTCCACGCTGTGTCTGTGGTGGTGGAGTTGTGGCAGGAGGAGGAACGTCCAACTCACACAGGTGGGTATTGGGTGTGATTTCGCCCCTCAACCCCTTAGCTAAGGTTTTATAAAGAATGTCCTCACACATAAGGCGTTGGCCCTCCTGCATGTCCTTCAGTTTTGTGGCAGCCATGCAGGCAAAGGCCTCTTCGCGAGTGGGGAAGGTTCTCGGCCTCAGCCTCCTGAATCAGCCTGAGTGCTGAACCCTGCACGTTACTCCCCTTCCTGGGTCTTTTGTTTGGTAGGCGGAGGGGAGGGACCTGCGATTCTGTCAGGCTCCTACTGGGCCCGGCCTTCTCCTGGCTGTCACTAATCCCCACCTCCTCCTGGCTGCCACATTCCACAGCCTCCTCCTGTGTGCCACATTCCACAGGCTCCTCCTGACTGAGGTCTTCCTGTGTATGAAAAAGGGACATAGTTTTTTAGTTTTTTCTTCATCAATCACACACAATTTTCACCTCATGACTGTTGCAAATTGAATGTTAACAAATCTAAAAGACTATCATTCTGAGCCCAGCATTTTTCATTCTTGTCCCAATTATTTTTGACCACTACTGTCTATTGATATGTAAAACACTTTATTAAATCAGCAATTAGTGATCAATAATAACATCTAGTAAACATCATTTATTGACCAGAAATCTGTAGAAGAATGCTATACCTGGCTCCAGCTGGGCTCTTCCACTTCTTCCTGGCTGAAAGTCCCAGGTTGGACATCCCTCAGCTGGGGTGGAAGATAGGTTGGAAGGAAGGGTTGAGAGGGATTCCCTGACTTCAGTCCGGTCTGACAGAAATCGCAGTCTCTCATAGTACCTTAGCCTGGGGACGTAAATGTCATCTGCTGCAGCTCCGAATCTCTGGGAATCCGTGACCTTCTTGCGCTCCCTAAGATAAGTGCTCCTCAGGACACCAATTTTTGCTTTTAAATAGGGGATGGTTGCTGTGGGGACCACCGACTTCACCAACTCCAGTTTCTCCAGTGCTGCCTGCCTCTTGTTTATTGTTGTATTGGGGATGATTGACCTGCCACAGACAGGGCAGCTCCCTGTATTTGTCTATGAACAGGGGGAGAAAGTTGTGGTCATTGAAGCCATCCATTTTATCTGCAAGACACAAGACAAGCCTTAATGTCAGGCTAAAGTCTCCTAATCTTGTCACAATATAGGCCTCAATCTAGAATCAGTATAGGCCCAAGTTTAAATGTTACCTTCGTTATCACGATCAGGTCTTACAAAACTCCTTCCTCCGCTCACAGATTGTACGTACGTACTATGGACGCGTGTTACGCTTTATATACACTGCGCATGTGTGAAACTCCACCCGCCCCTGACGTTCTTTCTAGTCTATTCCCCTCCCCTTTTCGTTCAGCGCAGTGGGGGAAGAGCACATGGCGGAGACACAGCAGGTGCGTGCTAATTACAGCAACGAGGAGGAGGAGGAGGAAAGCCCGGAGCCAGAAACGTCCCGATCCCGGAGGAGACGATTTAAGGCCTAAAATATGTCCTTTTGTGGAGATGGTCGACATACTGAAGAGGGCCGACCATGACGGGAAGTATGGACCTTACCCCAACCCCAATGTCAGAAAGGCCAAGATCATGGCGAAAGTTGTCAAGAGTCTGCAGAAGAATTTTGGGGTACGACGATTGAAAGATCAACTGAAGAAGCGGTGGTCAGACCTCAAATTAGGGAAGCACGAGCAGTATAGAAGGATCAGGAGAGTGCTGCAAAAAAGTAAGTACTTGTGATGTATTCCTATTCTTTATTTTTCTAACGTTCGTGCTGTTCCATGTGCTTTTCTTAACTGTTGTACAGTTTAAAATGGCAACTTTCATGTTCATGGGCACATTATTTGTTCGTAGGAAACATTGTTCTTTCGGCATAGAAAACACAATGTTTTGGACATATGCATTTGAATACATTTTTGCTAGCCTACTTCTGGTCAGATAATTTTGGTGTCTAGATGGGTTGGTAACTAGAATGAAATGCAAACTAGATTCTGCATAAGAACACTCAGCAGCTGTTTACACATCTGGACGCTGGAGCACTAGTGTGGGACACCAGAACACCCTTTTTATTAGGGGGCCCACACAGGTGCTCCAGTGTATACTATAGGGGTGTCTCCATCTGTGAAGCTTGTACAAAACAGGTAAGTATTCAAGCTTGACAAAGGAGAAAAATATTTCTTCATCTTGGAACTCTACCAAAACAGACAATTGTACCCCACTTCCAAGCAATGTTTCATATTCCTATTTCTGTCCTAAAATATCTGTGTGCTAAGTAATACCTATTTTTTTTACATAGGAGAGAAAAGACTCGGAGGACACCACTCATCCGAGGAGACAACGGACCCCCCAACTCATGAGGAAGTGGAAATCCCCCAAAGTCAACAGGAGGAGGAGGGAGACGTGGTGGAAATTGTCACCACAACAGGTGAGTGTCTGTGACCACAGGCTCAGGTAAGAGATGGATGGCATATTTATAATATATGGTGTTGTTTTTGTTTCTATATTTTTAGGTGATTGTGATGTTGTGGATGAAGGACATTTCACCAGTGAGAGTGCCCAGATCCTGATCGGGGAGATCATGGAGTGTAATAGGGACTTGGAAAACATCCAGAAAAACATCAATGATGTTAAAAACAAAATGAAGAACACCATTGATGCTTTAGGGAGAGTTTAAAACGATGCAAAATCCCTAATGTAGTTTGCATTTTTTCTCCCAAAAATTGTTGCACCTTTTTTTACATAGTTTCGAAAAGCCAAATTTTGAAGATGCACACAGTGTGTCAACATGTGTTATCTGCCATCATGGGAGATCCATGTATGCGTTTTGTGGGTGCAACCCCTTTCTCAATAATAAAGTAGCTGAGAGGAAGGGGTTGCACTCACAAAACACGTCCCTTGATCCCCCTTGATGGCAACTAGCACATGTTGACATTCGGCAATTTGTGTGCATCTTCAAAATTTGGCTTTTCCAGGGGTGACTTCACTCCATCTGAACGCAATATCAAACACAGTTTATAAATACTCATGTCTGATATTGCCTTCAATTTATAACAAAGTTGAACTTTTTGTAAGTTCCAGTTTTGTGTATTTCTTGTTGGTTTTAAACATGCCTGTTTTACCTTAAAAGGACATTTCTACTTTTATTAATGTGACACAAAAAATTGTTATACAACAAACATGTTGTTTTGTTTTAAAAACCTTTGATAAATGCACATGTGATTGTGCTTGTATTAAAAAAATTGTTAATCAAGAATGTGTGGATTCTTCTTTCAATGCTCCAAAAATTTTTTGGTGATAAAATTGTTGGTTTCTGTGACAGTGGGGGTTATTTCCTAAGGACAAATCCACTTTGCACTACAAGTGCAGTTTCAGTGCAGTCTCAAGTGCACTTATAGTGCAAAGTGTATTTGCCTTTAGTAAATAGCACCCAACAATGCTTTCTAATGTTACACAATCATGCCATTTTCAGGACTCCCCAAATTTATGTCAGGGTCAGCTAAAAGAAAAACAAGCAGTAAATGTCAGCAAATATTTTAGTAGTTCAAATGTGTTTTTTATTTAAAAAAACGTCTCAGACATTGTCTGGCATATTGATGGCCCCCCTACCCGCAAAGTATTCCATGTATCTTAGACGGACCTCGCGGGCACTCGGGGGGCAAGCCAGGACGGCCAGCTTCAAGCGCCATCAGGGTTGGTTCATTTACATGAATTCCGGATTCAGGCCCAACTGAGCCAGCATAGTTCACAGAATTTCTCCTTAAAAAGTTGTGGAGAACACAGCAAGCCAGGATGATATGATTCAGTTTATACTCTGCCATGTGTATGGGTGTAAGAAATAGTGTTCTCCACCACTTTTCTGGCTCTGGCCAGCCGGTAATTAAAAACCCTCTGGTCCGGGGTGAGGGTCCTCATAGGGAATGGCCGCATAAGATGGTCCCCCAGCGCAAATGCTTCATCCGCAACGAAGACGAATGGGAGTCCTTCCACATTGTCTTTTGGAGGTGGCAAGTCCAAGCTGCCATTCCGGAGACGCATGTAGAACTCCGTCTGGGCGATGACTCCACCATCCGGCCATTCTTCTCCACATACAGGAACTCGTAAGCAGCTGACACCACTGCCAACATCACAATACTATTGAACCCCTTGTAGTTGTAATAGTATGACCCCGAGTTGGGTGGTGGGACGATGTGGACGTATTTCCCCTCCGCAGTTAGGAAAGTTCCACCGCTAGGCAGTGGGAGGCCACAGTCTGCCTTTCCTATGGGTTGGAAGGAAACTGTGGAGTCAAACAAGAAAATAAAATTAATCATTTTGCACATAAACATGGAAAGCAGATTAGACACAAACATTCTTGGCCAACATCAGTATAACATTTATATTAAGGAGTATTTAAAGACAAAGGTATAAGGTCCACCTACCAGATTCCCCCCCCCCCATGGGCAATTTTGTGAATTTTACAAGGGGGTGGAAATGTTTTGGACAGGTAACTCTCTCCACTTCATTGAGAGCTGACTGCATAAATAATGTGTATTACTTTGGCCAGCCCCTCCGTACTTACACTATTGGCAGCCCACTGGACAGGTAAGAAGTGTCATAATACAAAGAGATAAATACACACTGTACACATTTTAGCACATATTTTTTTTTTTTTTATATTTTTAGAATTTTTGGTGGCATTTTTTTTCCAGGGTGGCCCTCCACTTTAAGTGACTACATGAGGTGAATATAGGCCCAGGAGAGCATGCTGGGGAGGTAAGTGAAGGCAAATATGCATGAAGGACAAAAAAAAAATTACATAAAAATCCAGCATGCATGAGGACAAAGGGGACATTCACAGCATATTACAGTCATGGTAATTGGGGAATGAGGAAAGAAATACAATACATTAGTAAACATTAAAGACAATAAAATGTTATGTTAAAGGATAAAAATCTTACCTTAATATGCTCCTTCTGCAGGACATGGATGATGGCAGAACAGGTCTCCGGGATAATGATCCCCAGAGCCCGGGGGGAGATGCCTGTTGAGAACTTAAGGTCCTGCAGGCTTCTCCCTGTTGCCAAGTACCGCAGGGTGGCGACTAGCCTCTGCTCTGCAGTGATAGCTTTACTCATGCAGTTATCCTGCCTTCTAATATAAGGGGTCAGCAAAGCCAACAAACGGTGAAATACGGGGGCCGTCATCCTGAGAAAGTTCCTGAAATCATCAGGATTATTCTCACGGAGCAAAGGCATGTGATAGAACTGGTCATGCTGGAGCAACCAATTTTTGGTCCATGAACTCCTCCCCACCCTGTTCATGGACTGGGCTTGTATCAAGGTAAGAACCCCAACACCAAGCCCCCACACAGCACGAACTCTACGAGGAGTACGTATACGCAACATGGCTAGAAAACGGTCGGCTGCTCAGAACGAAGTAACAGAACGCACTGAAGAACAGCAAGGCCTGTGAAGAGCGACCTGAAAATCAGTAATGAACGAACAAGAACACAATGACAAGTCAATTGTACTCGCTGCACGCACTGAAGACCAGATACAAACCCACAAGCACAAACTGAACAGCAGAAAACGATCTGAAAGCCACGAGTCTGAAAAAGCGAGAATCGTCTCTCACCAAACTTTTACTAACACGAGATTAGCAAAAGGAGCCCAAAGGGTGCTGCGCTTGGTTCTGAACTGCCTATTTATAGTCTCGTCGTGCGTGGTGTACGTGACCACGTTCTTGGCGATCTAAAATTCCGACAACTTAGTGCGACCGTGTGTATGCAAAACAAGTTTGAGCCAACATCATTTGGAAAAAAACCCATGGATTTTGTTGTCGGAATGTCCAATCAATGTCCGATAGTGTGTACGGGGCATTACTCTTTCAATCAGACCCCAGTTAATAATGCAATTTATACCTGTGTCTACTATTAATATGCACTGTTTTTTTCTCTACCCCAAACATCGAAGAGAAGAAAAAAAAAAATCTTGTCCCACAGATCTTTTTCGTTTACCCCCAAGTAACAATACTAAGACCTTTTATTCTGTATGCAAGGTAAAATCGGCTTTTTAAAAGTATATTGAGAGTATCTTTTGTAATGGATAGCATAAATGTATTAATGGCTTTTTTTTTTTTTAACCACTTCAGGAAGGTTTTACCCCCTTCCTGACCAGAGCACTTTTTACAATTTGGCACTGCGTCTCTTTAACTGCTAATTGCGTGGTCATGCAATGTTGTACCCAAACAAAATTTGCATCCTTTTTTTTTCCCCACAAATAGAGCTTTCTTTTGATGGTATCTGTTGACCCCTGTGGTTTTTATTTTTTTACGCTATAAACGGAAAAAGACCGAAAATTTTGAAAAAAAAAATATTTTCTACTGTTTTGTTATAAAAAAAATCCAATAAACTCAATTTTAATTATACATTTAGGCCAAAATGTATTCAGCCACATGTCTTTGGTAAAAAAAAAAAAAAAAAAAAAAATCAATAAGCCTATATTGATTTGCACAAAACTTATAGCGTCTACAAACTAGGGTACAATTGGAATTTACACAGCTTTTAGTTTGACTGCCTATCTCATTTCTTGAGGTGCTAAAATGGCAGGACAGTATAACCCCATTTTGGAAAGTAGATGCCCCAAGGAAATTGCTGAGAGGCATGTTGAGCCCATTGAATATTATTTTTTTTTGTCCCAAGTAATTGAAAAATGACAAAAAAAAAAATATTTTACAAAAAGTTGTCACTAAATGATATATTGCTCACACATGCCATGGTTATATGCAGAATTGCACCCCAAAATACATTTTGCTGCTTGTCCTGAGTACCGGGATACCACATGTGTGGGACTTTTTGGGAGCCTAGCCGTGTACGGGGCCCCTAAAACCAATCACCGCCTTCAGGATTTCTAAGGGCGTAAATTTGTTATTTCACTCCTCACTACCCCTCACAGTTCCGAAGGCCATAAAATACCAAGATGGCACAACCCCCCCCCAAATGACCCTATTTTGGAAAGTAGACACCCCAAGCTATTTTCTGAGAGGCATGGTGAGTATTTTGCAGCTCTCATTTGTTTTTGAAAATGAAGAAAGAAAAGAAAAATGTTTTTCTTTTTCTTTTTTCAATTTTCATAACTTTGTGACAAAAAGCAAGGTCTGCAAAATACTCACTATACCTCTCAGCAAATAGCTTGGGAGGTCTACTTTCCAAAATGGGGTCATTTGGGGGGGAGGGGTTTGTGCCACCTGGGCATTCCATGGCCTCTGAAACTGTGATAGGCAGTGAGGAGTGAATTCAAAAATTTACACCCTTAGAAACTCTGAAGGCGGTGCTTGGTTTTTGGGGTCCCGTACGTGGCTAGGCTCCCAAAAAGTCTCACACATGTGGTATTCCTGTACTCAGGAGAAGCAACAGAATGTATTTTGGGGTGTAATTTCACATATGCCCATAGCATGTTTGAGCAATATATCATTTAGTGACAACTTTGTGCAAAAAAAAAAAAAAAGTGTCTTTTTCCCGGAACTTGTGTCACAATATAAAATATTTCATGGACTCGACATGCCTCTCGGCAAAATAGCTTGGGGTGTCTGCTTTCCAAAATGCGGTCATTTGAGGGGGTTTTGAACTTTCCTGGCCCTTTCTGACACTTTTTTTTTTTTTTTTTGTTTACATGAAAAAAAAAAAAAATATATATTTTTTTTTGCAACACGACATGCTTTAAAATTGCGCACAAACGTGCAGTGGCGACAAACTACATACATTTTTAAAAGCCTTTACAGGTTATCACTTTAGATTTACAGAGGAGGTCTACTGCTAAAATTACTGCCCTCGATCTGACCTTCGCGGTGATACCTCACATGCATGGTGCAATTGCTGTTTACATTTGACGCCAGACCCACGCTTGCAATCGCCTTTGTGCGAGAACAGGGGGGGGACAGGGGTGCTCCTTCTTCTTCTTCTTCCTTTTTTTTTTTTTTTTTTTTTTTTTTTTTCTTATTATTTTATATCTTAATATAACTGTTCCTTTCTTCTTTTTTTTTTTTTTTTTAATAGGTAGTGACAGGTACACCCTAGATCTCTCCTCTGCCCTCAAAGCATCTGACCACACCAAGATCGGTGTGATAAAATGCTTTCCCAATTTCCCAATGGCGCTTTTTACACCCGCCAAAATCTAAGTCATGAAATGCTCATAGCTTCCAGTTTCCTAGGCCATTAAGACGATTAGAGCCATGAAAGCCGACCGCTGGCTGAAAAGAATGATACCAAGATGATACCTAAAACCTGCAGGCATCATTCTGGTATAACCACTCAAAGTCCAGCAACATACCAGTACGTTGCTGGTCCTTGTTGGGCATATGTTGTAATTTTTTATTTTTTTTTTCATGCAGCCTTTGGCCTGAACGAAAAAAAGATATTGATCGGTGGGTATGCCCACCATTAGAATACCTCCCTTCATCCACCCACTTCTAATGATGGGCATATATGCTGAAGCATGGGGGCATCCACCTGCAAAAGGTAGGAGCAAATCACTCCTCCGCCCCTGCTGCCACCATGCTTCGGCATATATGCTCTTTTTTATTTTTTTTTTTTAACTGTGGTGGTGAAATCACCTTTGACAGCGCTGGAGTCGCGGCTTTATGTATCGTGGGAGCAAACGCTGTTGTCAAGATATATAAATCCGCGCTACAGCTGAATGGCGTACCTGAAAACAAAAAAAATGGTTAACAATAAAACACAGTAAACTGTAAAGTATAAAAAAAATTACATACCTGAAAAGCAAACATGATAAAACATAATAACAATAAAACATTGCAGAATAGAATACTGTAAAAAAGAGCAGAACAATAGAGAGAGAATATAGAGAGAGAACAATAAAACAACTATTTTTGTTTTTTTTTTTATTTAAATTCTTTTTGTGTAATTTTTTTTTTTTTGTTTTAGTGTGCCTAGTCTGTGCAATGCTGTACCCTACGCTAAAACTCAAATTATGTATGGTAGTGCTCAAAACATTCACCAATGCAAAGACCAGGATTGTCAGGACAGGAGGGGCAATAATAGTGGGTGTCACGCCTATATCCGCGCTTTCTACAGACACAACATTTTTCTTTGGGGGGCTCGTTAAGTAGGGGTACTCGGGAGGACATAAGGAAAATGCCTCTCGTGCAGCCGGCTTACTGCATTTGGTTGGGGAAGGTGAGGTGGAGCACCGTCTGGAAACAGAAGGGCTCTGACGATCTCTTCCTGGAATTTAAGGAAGTTTCAGTCTGTCATGAAGCTCTGTATAGCACATGAGCGTTCAGCAAAGCCAATTGAAATAAGTATACAGACACTTCTTTTTTTTTTTTTCTTTTTTTATATACCAGCGTCTGGCCTTACGGGCATCTAGGTATGGTGCCAACAACTGGTCATTGAGGTTCACCCCTCCCATATTTTGGTTATATTCGTGGACACAGAGGGGTTTCTCCACACCAGTCGCCGTAGTAATTTGGACAGTCGTGTCTGCATGAAGGGAAGTAAGAACGAAAACATTCTTATTATCCCTCCACTTCATAGCGAGCAAGTTATTACACTTCAAGCAGGCTCTCTCCCCAGCTTAAGATGGGAATCTACAAGCCGCTGGGGAAAGCCCCGGCGATTAGATCGCACGGTGCCACATGCTCCAATCTGATGATCAAACAAGTGACTAAAAAGTGGCACGCTCGTGTAATAATTGTCCAAGTGGTACCTCTTTCCGAATAAGGGTGACCAGAAGTCCCACATAATCTTGCCAGCGCTTCCTATGTAGTCAGGGCAGTTTGTCGGCTCTACGTGACTATCTGTTCCCTCATAAACCATAAAATTACATGTATAGCCTGTGGCCCTGTCACAGAGCTTATACATCTTGACCCCGTATCTGGCACGCTTGCTGGGAAGGTACTGTTTGAATGATAAGCGGCTAGAAAACTTAATCAGGGACTCATCAATGCAGACAACTTGATGGGGAGTAAACAAGTCTGCAAAACGTTGGTTGAAGTGGTTTATGAGGGGACAAATTTTGTAGAGCCGATCGTATCCACGGTCTCCACGAGGACGACAGAGTTCATTGTTGTTGAAGTACATGAACCGGCAAAATCTGCTCGTATCAAGCCCTGGCCATGGAAGCAGAGAACACGGCATATGGTGAATTGGGTCAGTGGACCAATATGACCGCAACTCATTCTTTTTGGTTAGGCCCAGAAAGATCTTAAATTCGGAAACCGTAATTGGTTTCCAATCTCTGGCAAGGGAGGACTGGGGAATAGTGGCGATGTGTTGACCAGCATACAAATTGCTTTGGTCCACAATAGATCTATAGAGATCTTCGGTGAAAAACAGTGAATAAAAATCAAGTGGCATAAAGTCAACTGTTTCCACCTGAATTCCGGGTTGGCCAGTGAATGGGGGAAGTACGGGTGCTGCAGAAGTGGTGGGTTCCCAATTAGGATTGGCAAATGCAGCAGGAAGGGCACTATGGCCACGACGGGCCTGTGTTCGTCTTCTTGGTGGCAGCAGGACACTACTTGTGCTTGCCGCCTCACCAGCTTGAACTGCACTTATGGGACTCTCCACGTCACCAAGTGTTACTGCAGTGCTGAATGTACGACCAGGGTGTACTAGTCCGCTGGTGCTTGCCAGCTCACCAGAAGGATGAGCGGCACTAGTACTTCTCAGCTCCGTACGAGAGCCCTGCGGTTCTTGCACCTCAACAGCAGAAGAAGAAGATTGGGGTCTGGTACGCCTGACCTTGGCAGGGACCACAACTCCGTCATCAGAGCTATCTGTCATGGAGCCGCTGCTGTCTACAGGTTTGTATTCTGGGCCTGAATCTGACAGATGAGTGACTTCCTCTTCACTATCTGTCATGCTCAGAAACGTGCAGGCCTCTACACTGCTGTACTGTAACTTCGATTTGCCATTTTGGGCTCTAAATTTAGTGGTACAGTAGTGAGACTCACAAGTGAAAAAGCTCCTGACTGTTAGCGACTGTATCAAAACGCTACTAAAAAACTGTTGGCAATCGCAGGGATCAGGCCTGACTCTGCGAACGCTGCAGTTATGTGTTTAGTGTTTTGTAAGTGACAATGATCGATCGATCGATACTGCACTTAATGTGGTTGTAAAGGCTGACAGTTTCTTCAGTGAGCGACTCCCCTCTCGGGCCCCCCTAATACTTACCTAAGCCCAATATCGATCCAGCGTTGTGCACGAGACCCGAAGCTCTCCCTTCCGATTGGCTGAGATGCAGGAGCCATTGGCTCCCACTGCTGTCAATCACAGCTAGTGAGGCAGGAGTGAGGGGCGGGGCTGAGCCATGCTCTTTGTCTGATGGACGCAGAGAGCCGGCTCAGGAGCAAGCACGCACGTGGTTTGCTATAGGAGCACTTGGCAAGGGGGAGAGGAGTACCAGAGCATCGGCGAGGGTCCCGAGAAGAGGATCTGGGCTGCTGTGTGCAAAACCACTGCACAGAGCAGGTAAGTATGACATGTTTTTTTGTTTTATAATAACATTTTTTTATATAAAAAAAAAAAAAAATAGTAATTTACAATCACTTAAAGCCTGTTTTACATGGGCTTCAGCTTGTATAAAGCAGTGTGGACAGCAAGTGAAGGTTTTAACAAGCTTTTGCACAGCTTTTGGCAAGCTTCAAGCCGCTTTATCTAAGCCTTTTAGTTCCTGTCTGGAAATATTTTACACAGATCTTAATGGAAGTGCTTTGCCACTTTAAAAAAAGCTGCTAGCAGGCGTCAGCAGGCTTTCAACAAGCTTTAAGTATTGCTAAAAAAACATCAGGTAATAGTGCACAGTGTTCCCAGGCACTTTGTTGAATTCCATGGCAAGTCCTCTAATGTGTCATTGTCAGTTAGTGGCAATATTGGGGTCAGTGTGTTTTAGGTAAGCAAAAAAGTTTTGATATTTAGTGTCAGTGCAAATGTTAAGGGCCATACACACGGGCAATTATGGGGCGGTGTGGGTAGGTCACAAACGAGATACGCACTATTGTTTCCTGCCCCTACTAGGCGTACTAAGAACAACTCTCATACATGTGGTATTGCTGCAATTGTCAGGTGTATGAGAATTTATTTATTTATTTTTTTTGTGTGGTCGGTTAATAATGGCATAAAAATATACAGCTGATTTTTTAAAAATGATTTTTACTATTTTGGGCCAGTTCTCCTGTCATAATAAAATAAAAAATCAGGTAATCAGCTACAGAGAATGCATTAACCTCCCTGGCGGTATGATTATTTCGGATTTTAGGTGCTGAAAGCGGTACAATTATTTTGCATGGAAATTTGGCGTTTTATATTGTAGGTCTGTAAATCTTAACAATAACACACTTAAATCTGTCCAAACCAGAGTCTAGTAGATATCCCGGGTATGATAAAGTTTGAAACACAAAAACATAAATTATAATATAATAAATAAAAATAAATAATTAAAAAAATAAAAAAAAATAGTAATAAAATAAATTTCCCCACAATTCACTATCGCTCAATTCTGCAAGTGTTCTAATTTACTATCGCTGTTTTCTAGCTGATCTAAAGCCACTTTTGATGTAAAGGGACACTTTTTGGTTGCTATGGACAATCTCCAGTTTCCAGGCAGAAAGAACAGTGTATATCACATAAAACTGCATGCAGGGCATAGGACAAAGCACTGGGGACAAAAGGGATGTGAAATCATTTCATACAGTACTGTAATCTGTAAGATTACAGTACTGTATGTGTTATGATTTTTACTTTTTTTTTAATTTGCCGCCAGGCTCCGCCCCCGTGCGTCGCGCCGCTCGCAGGGAACGGAGCCTGGCACGGAGAGGCTTCGGAGGAGGACGGAGCCCTCGGACACTGCGGGTGACATTGCAGGATCCTGGGGACAAGGTAAGTAACGCCGCCCCAGGATCCTGCAATGCGATCCCGAGTGTGGCTCGGGGTTACCGCTAATGGTACTGAATTTTAACCCCGAGCCACACTCGGGAAAACCGCCAGGGAGGTTAAGGTAAAAAACCTTCAGCCTTTAGGCCCCATTCACACCTGAGCGTTTTGTAGCTTGAAGCCTGAAGCTTCAAAACGCTGGAGGGGAAAAAAAAAAATCAATTATTCTCTATGGCAATGGTTCACATCTCCACTCCAAAATGCCTGAAGCTAGAAGCTGCAATACGCCTGAAGCTCAAACAAGTTCTGAAGCTTCTTTTTAGGCAGATTACAGGCGTTTTTTCTTCTTTTTACCTTTGTGACTATTTGACCTGTACAAAATCGTATCAAAATCGCAGGACTTTCTGCCTGAAAACGAAACGCTCAGGTGTTAATGCAGACTTGGGGTACATTCTCATTTGATTGCGGGTTTGAAATCCTGTGAGTACAGCTGAACTCGCACAATTTCAAACCCACATTGTAGTGCGAGTTCGAGGGAAATTTGAAATCACCCCCAAAGTTGCCAAAAGTAGTGCAGAAACTACTTTTGGAAATCGGTGTGGCGTCGCACCGATTGGGACAGTGCCATTGCCAGCAATAGGCTGCGATTTGACATGTCAAATTGCGCAGATGTGAACGGGGGCTTAGAACCACTTTAATGTTGGCTTTTCCCTAGTCATGAAGGGGTTAATGACCTTGATTTAGGGCTAAATTGGCAAAATAGGAATTCCTAAGGCATAGGGTCCTTGTTCTGCTGGCCTTTGCAGTCCTATTATGAAGGAAAAAGCCATAATATTTTCAATTTTTATCTCCATTTTCCTAAACATTTTTTTTTTAATTTTTTTTTATTTGTACATCCCAATTCCAAAAATGTCGAGACATTGTATATTATTTTTATTAAGCAAGTTAAATTCCATTGTTCCATCCGCTCTCCCTAGCAGCCCTTTTCTGCATGCACAGGACAGATTCCATTCCCTGGTCTCTTACAGCTTTACTAGCAAAGCTGCCCATAGATGGAGTGATTTTCTTTTTTGCAACCATGGTTGCTGGAAAAAAAATCGCTCGACTTCCCCCATTAACGCAGTCAGTGTTGATGCGGAAATCCCTTGCTCAGCTGGAAGAACACACAGTGATTATTGCTAGCGGCTATAGCTGCTGGAAATAATTGCATGAAAAATCTGATGTGCTGGTTGGCTGATCTTTTAACTTTGGTACAATGCCTGGTTCGAATCTCGGCCAGTCCCAGCTGAACCGACTGAGATTCACACCATCTATGGCCAGCTTAAGATATGGCTACATGTATAGGCCTCTTACATGGTGGTGAGGCGTAGTGTTCCCTTGTCTCCTCCTGGTGTTTCATGTCACTGACTTGGTCCTCACACTGTTAGAGGAGCTCCCTGCTTCCAGGTTGCCTCTGGATCAGAGCTAGCTGCACATTATGGAATGGATTCCCTGCATCTGTGATCTTGTGGTTCCAGCAACAGACCACCAGATTGAGATACTGTGGACAAGTGCTTTTTCTTCTGATGCATGTGAGTTGCCAGTTGTCTTTTTTATTTAATAAATATATGTTTATGATACTTGCACCCTCTGCTGTCTGTTTGCTACTCAAGAAGTGCTGAAACCTGCTAGCAGCTTGTTTTAAAGTGACAATCAGCACTCCCATGAAAATCTGTGTTCAACCTTTACAAATTGGAGCTTAATGGTACTTTTTAAAAGCTTGAATAAAACTTTCTGAAAGCTCTGCAAATGCTATGTCAAAGCTTGCTGTTCACAAACTTGCTCTTTTACAAGCTGAAGCCTGTGTGAAACAGGCCTTACTTCCTTATAGAATGACCAGAACAGTCTTTACTAAATCCATGGCAGTTATCACTTATGATACCTTTTAACACAGACAAATATTTGTATAGTCCCTTACTGTTCCTTCAAATACCTTTTTATATACTATTGATGTTAGGCTGACTAATCTGTTTAATTTTATACACCTTGATTCTTTTTTGTAAATTGGTATCACATTTGCTCTGCACAAGTCAAATGATTCCATTCCAGTCAGTAAGGTGTCTTTTAACCACCTCCTGACCACCTAACGTAGATGTGCAGCAGCAAAGCTGCCTCCCTGCACTGGATCGTGTACCTAGTACATGACCCTCCTGCCTGCCGGCCAGGCCATGCTATGGTTTGTTACAGCCCAAGCCGATCAGCGGGTCTCGGCCGATAATTGACTGTCGGCACCAACTGATCGGCTCAGTGATTCGCCGAAAAGAGCTCTGTGATTGTGAAGACTACAGAACTCTGTTCACTGCCAGGGGATCTTGCTGTTTTTTTTTGTTTTTTTATTGCCTGCTAATCCATGAAAAAAAAAGATACTTGGTAAAAGCAGCACAAATCACACACATTACATTACTACGGTGTACGTTTATTAAACTGAAGTTTTTTCTCCGTTCAGTTCTTGGCAGTTCTCAGTGGAAAATTTTCTCCTCTGCAGCCTGCTCAGAGAGAGAACAGAGAAGTGTTTACTCTAAAAACGTCCAAGATCTGTATAGGAGGTGGGGCTGCCTGTAATCTCGTGAGATTACTGTGCCACAGAGTTTTTAAAAGTGAAACCAAAGAAAAATCTATTTACATACAGTTGTGCTCAAAAGTTTGTATACCCTGGCAGAAATTGTGGCATTAATATTGAAAATATGACTGATCATGCCAAAAAAACTTTTATTTAAGCATGGCAATCACATGAAGCCATTTATTACCACATTAGTTTTTTGGATCCTTTTTAAATCATAGTGATAACAGAAATAACCCAAATGTCCCTGATAAAAAATGTACATACCCTGGAATGTTTGGCCTTGGTACAGACACAGAAGGTGGCACACACAGGTTATACTGGCAATTAAAGGTTAATTTCCCACATTTGGGGCTTTTTAAATCACAAATAGTGTCTGTGTATAAATAGTCAATGAGTTTGTTAGCTCTCACATGGATGCACTAAGCAGGCTAGACACTGAGCCATGAGGAGGTAGAAAAGAACAGTCAAAAGACCTGCGTAACAAGGTAATTAAACTTTACAAAGATGGAAAAGGATATTAAAAGATATCAAAAGCCTTGAATATGCCAGTCAGTACTGTTCAATCACTTATTAAGAAGTGGAAAATTAGGGGCTCTTTCGATACCAAGCCAAGATCAGGTAGACTAAAAAAGATTGCAGCCACAACTGGTTGAAGAATTGCTCAGGATACAAAGAAAAAACCACAGGTTACCACAGGAGAAATACAGGCTGCTCTCCAAAAAGACGGTGTGGTTGTTTTTAAGGAGCTCAAAAGGAAGTCTTTACTGTGCCAATGCCACAAAAAAGCCAATGAGGCATGTCAAGGTGGTGTTGGACATATTGTAACCAGGCTTTTTTTGTGGAACTTGTACAGTAAAGGCTTCTTTCTGGCAACTTGTAAGTGCAGCTCTTTTTTGTTCAAGTACCATCGTATTGTGCTCCTTAAAAACAACCACACCATCTTTGTCCAAAGCAGACTGTATTTCTCCTGTGGTTACCTGTGGGGTTTTCTTTGTATCCTGAACAGTTCCCGTGGTATTTGTGGCTGAAATCTTTTCTTGATCTACCTGGCCTTGGCTTGGTATTAAGAGATCCCCAAATTTTCCACTTATTAATTGATTGAACAGTACTGCCTGGCATATTCAAGGCTTTGGATATCTTTTTCCATCTTTGTAAAGTTTCATTACCTTGTTAAGCAGGTCCTTTGACTGTTCTTTTCTACCTCCTCATGGCTCAGTGTCTAGCCTGCTTAGTGTATCCATGTGAGAGCTAACTCACTCATTGACTATTTATACATAGACACTAATTGTGATTTAAAAAGCCACACATGTGGCAAATTAACCTTTAAATTGCCATTTTAAGCTGTGTGTGCCACCTTCTGTGTCTGTACCAAGGCCAAACATTCCAATTTTCTATCAGGGCCACTTGGGCGGTTTTCTGTTATTATGATTTAAAAAGGATCCAAAAAAACTGATAATAAATGGCTTCATGTGATTGCTATCCTTAACAACTTGACATCTGCACTATGGCCGAATGACGGCCACAGCGCGGACCTGAATTCCCGGCAGGCTGTCATATGACGGCCTCCTTTGTGCATGCGGCCAGCTCGCTGTGACCCCTGAGTCACTGAGACTTGGGTGATCACTGATCCGAGTAAGGGGCTGGTCCCGGCCCCTTACCATGTGATCAGCTGTCAGCCAATGACAGCAGATCACATGGTGTAAACAAAAGATCGGTAACCGTTTTTGTTTTTTCTATGGACGCTGATAGCCGTTCACCGGCTCAGATGCGAGAGACATCGGTCCCGAAGTGGAAGAGGCACATCTGACTCATCTGTGCCACCTATCTGTGCCCACAAGTGCCAGCTATCAATGCCCACCAGTAGTGCCAATCAGTGCCACCTAGCAGTGCTGCCTATCAGTGTAATTGATCAGTGCCCATTATTGCCCCCCATCAGTGCCCATCACTGCCGCCTATCAGTGCCGCCTCATCAGCGTACATCAATGAAGGAGAAAAATGACCTGTTTTACATTTTTCTTTATAACAAAATATAAAAAAAATATATATATATATATATATATATATATATATATTTTTTTTAAAATTCAGTCTCTTTGCGGTTTTTATCTTTTGTTAAAAAAATGTAGAGGTGATCAAATACCACCAAAAGAAAGCTCTATTTGTGGGGGAAAAATGATAAAAATTTCATTTGGGTACAGTGTTGTATGACCGCGCAATTGTCATTCAAAGTGCGTGAGCGCTGAAAGCTGAGAATTGGTCTGGATAGGGGGGGGGGGGTGTTAAGTGCCCAGTAAGCAAGTGGTTAAATAAAAGACAGCTTTTTTGGCATGGTCAGTCATATTTTCAATATTCATGCCAAAATGTCACAATTTCCTCACGGGTATGCAAACTTTTGAGCACAACTGCATATGATATACAGTGTGTGTACACACACACACACACACACTTTTAACCCACTGTCTTCCTCTAATCGCACCAACTTCTCTCCCAGATTCTCCACCTATGAGCTGGAGAACCTGGGACAAGATATTTCAGTGTAACGGCCAGTGAGATCTTCAGATCTCAGTTTTAATAAACTGTCTGTGTGCTGTGATGAGAAGCAGAGAACATGTTCTCCTGAGGATCACGGCTTTTCTCGGTAGCATAAACGGACACTAAGGGCTCTTTCACACGGGACGGATCCATGATGATCCGCCCCGTGAACATCCGCTTGCTCAGCGGGGATCGCTCCGCCGATCCCCGCTGAGCAGGCAGATGACAGGTCCGTCGCTGCACATTGTGCAGCGACGGACCTGTCAGAGCGCCGCTCTCCCCTATGGGGGATCGGATGACGACGGACCGTACAGTCCGTCACCCAATCCGAAAACGGATGGAAAAGTAGGTTTTTCCTCCGTTACACTTTTTCGGATCGGAGCGGGTCGGGTGTCAGCGGACATGTCACCGCTGACATCCGACGCTCCATAGAGGTCTATGGAGGGTCCGTTCAGGTCCGCCTAAAAAACTGATAGGCGGACCTGAACGGATCATTCGTCTGAAAGAGGCCTTACAGTATATTACCAAAAGTATTTGGACACCTGCCTTAACAGGAACATGAACTTTAATTGGCATCCCAGTCTTTTATGGCCCCTACACACTGTCCAAAAATCGTACGACAGATCGTCCTTCTTTTTTTTTTTTTTTTAATGCATCCCAGTCACATATCGGAAATGGAGAGGTTACTAAAGTTACGAAAATTCTCGTACGACAGAATAAAAAATCAAAAGTGATGTCATGTGTGGTAGTGTACTTGTATTTTTGGACGACAACTGTACTGATTAAACGAAAATCGGACGATCCGGTATCGGACGAGAAATATTTTCGTGCTTATCTGATTGGATAATATTGGATGAACTGTCATGATCGCTTCGAAATCAGTATTTTCCATCCGATTTTTCAGATCGTGTGTACGGACCATTAGTCCATAGGGTTCAATGTTGAGTTGGCCCACCCTTTGCAGCTATAACAGCTTCAACTCTTCTGGGAAGGTTGTTCACATGGTTTAAGAGTGTGTCTATGGACATGTTTGACCATTGTTTTGACCATTCTTCCAAAAGCACATTTGTGAGGTCAGACACTGATGTGGACGAGAAGGCTTGGCTCGCACTCTCTGCTCTAATTCATCCCAAAGGTGTTCTATCAGGTTGAGGTCAGGACTCTGTACACGCCAGTCAAGCTCCTCCACCCCAAACTCGCTCATCTGTGTCTTTATGGACCTTACTTTGTGCACTGGTCCAAATCATTTGGTGGAGGTGGGATTATGGTGTGGGGTTGTTTTTCAGGGTTGGGCTTGGCCCCTTAGTTCCAGTGAAGGGAACTCTTAAGTCATCAGCATACCAAGACATTTTGGACAATTTCATGCTCTTAACTTTGTGGGAACAGTTTGGGTATGGCTCCTTCCTGTTCCAACATGACTGTGCCCCAGTGCACAAAGCAAGGTCCATAAAGACATGGATGAGCGCGTTTAGTTGCCCTAGATGTGAACCCCTTCCACTGTCATTAGTACGGTGACCATGCATATTATTAGCACTGATCACTTGTAATAATGTCACTGGTGATATCAGTGGCAGTTAGTCAGTTTTCCCCAGTAAGTTGGTGTCAGATTGCCCGCTGCACTATCGCAGTCCCTTTATAAGTTGCTCATCACCACTATAACTGTCAGTCAAATCAATATACTTGTATATATTATGAATTGGGAAAAATATAAAAACATTGTGATTTACTTCTATACATTCTGTGATCTTGGCATCATAGAACTGCTGTGGTTCTTTTTTTTTTTTTTTTTTTTAATTATCAAGGTCCATCCATTACTTGATTTTGTTGCACTCTGTCTTCCATCTTTTTGCAAATACATTGATGTTGTGCACTGGAAACTTTTTCAACTGTGATGCAGTTGGAAGGTAGCACATCCTACCAGTGTTTTTAGTATGCTGTCCCTGAACATGGGCTTAAATGGTCAAGGCTGGGTTCACATGTGAATTGGATGCGGAATTCACCTCATCCAATTCGCATGTCAGGAGCATGTGACCGGCTCTCTATGGAGCCTGTTCACATGGCTCCGGTGCAAATTTGCACGTATTTTCAGGTCCGAATTAAACCCAAAAAATGGTAAACGGGGACTCACAGGACCCCTGCTATGAGCCACATGCGGCAATACAGGCAGTCCCCGAGTTACGAATGGGCTAGGGACTGTAGGTTTGTTCTTAAGTCGAATATGTTCGTAAGTCGGAACAGCATGGGCAGAACGGCAGATATGTCATTTTCCGATTTTCCGTCGAAAAGGGGCCATCGAAAAGGTTCCATCAAATGTGCCCGCCGTCGAAAAGGTTCCGTTGAATGTGCCCGCCGTCACGTTCGTAAGTAGGAGTCGTTCGCAAGTCAGATGTTCGTAACTCTGGGACTTCCTGTAGTCTAAATCCAGCCTAAAGGTTAGAGATATGCCATGAATCTTTTGTATTATGTTTTCTTATTGTGTCTCTTTTCTGGCAGGAGGGGAACAAGGGAGTTCAACATATATTGTTTGACTATGATGTTTTTCCTTCTTATTTTTGGCATTGTTACTTAACTTGCACAATCTACATATTTGACCATGATGAGTCAATAAGCAACTTCCATTTAGCTCTTAAAGAGGGTCATCTGTATTATAAAGTTTGTTCTTGCAAAATGCAGACATTTCAAAATAAAACTGCTTTAGCCGATGTTCCTCTAAACATCTGGATACATCTGACCCACATGCCTTTCCTTCCCAATATGTTTGTTTGACTGGTTCCATTTGCTTTATTTGCAGCAGTTGTGGGCTAATTTTAGTTGTAAATGCTTCTTATGCAATTTTTGCTTTGTACTTTTTGATGGCCCTTGGCTAATTTCTGTGGTACTGTCATCCTCGCCCCCATCAAAAAAAGAGAGAACTTTCACCGTGCATAAGAGCTTCTTCTTTTTTTTTTTTTTTTTTTTTTGTATATCGGTTATTGTCACGACAAAATAGCTGACATTTTTACCTGTTGGAAATCTGCAAGACGAGCATGTGCTTTCCAGATGTTAAATGGCCAAATGTATATCCTTATTGCAGCTTTGCTTATGGAATATACACCAATTGGCCATAACAGTATGACCACCCAATTTAACACGTCAAGGCGTGGATCCCTAAAGGTATACAGTGATATCTGGCACCAAGCCGTCAGTAGCAGATCCTTTAAGTCCTGTAAGCGGCAAGGTGGGACCTCCATGCATCGGACTTGTTTTTCCAGCATATCCCACAGATGCTTGATTTGATTGAGATATGGAGAATTTTGAGGCCAAGTCAACACTTTGAACTCGTCGTAGTGTTCCTTAACCACTTGACGACCGCCTCACGCCGATTTACGTCGGCAAGGTGGCACGGACAGGCAAAATCACGTACATATACGTGATTTGCCTTCCGCGGGTGGGGGGTCCGATCGGACCCCCCCCCGGTGCCTGAGGCGGTCGTCTTTTGTCCAGCGGCGATCAGAGGTGAGGGGGAGGCCATCCGTTCGTGGCCCCCCCCCTCGCGATCGCCGCCGGCCAATCAGATCACTTCCTTTGCTGCTGTATGCTAAACAGCAGCAAAGGAAATGATGTCATCTCTCCTCGGCTCGGTATTCCGTTGCAGCGCCGAGGAGAGAAGACAGGTATGTGAGTGCACCAACACTACACAACACAATAGAACATGCCAGGCACACAAAACACCCCCCCCCCCCCCTCCCTGTCACAAACTGACACCAGCAGTTTTTTTTTTTTCTGATTACTGCATTGGTGTCAGTTTGGGACAGTTACAGTGTTGGGACAGTGAATATTAGCCCCCTGTAGGTCTAGGATACCCCCCTAACCCCCCCTAATAAAGTTTTAACCCTTTGATCACCCCCCGTCACCAGTGTCGCTAAGCGATCATTTTTCTGATCATTGTATTAGTGTCGCTGGTGACGCTAGTTAGGGACCTAAATATTTAGGTTCACCGTCAGCGTTTTATAGCGACAGGGACCCCCATATACTACCTAATAAATGTGTGACGCTGGTTAGTTTTGTTTATTTTTTTTTAGTGTCGGGGCACCCGCTGTTTATTACCGAATAAAGGTTTAGCCCCCTGATCGCCCGGCGGTGATATGCGTCGCCCCAGGCAGCGTCAGATTAGCGCCAGTACCGCTAACACCCACGCACGCACCGTACACCTCCCTTAGTGGTATAGTATCTGAACGGATCAATATCTGATCCGATCAGATCTATACTAGCGTCCCCAGCAGTTTAGGGTTCCCAAAAACACAGTGTTAGCGGGATCAGCCCAGATACCTGCTAGCACCTGCATTTTGCCCCTCCGCCCGGCCCAGCCCACCCAAGTGCAGTATCGATCGATCACTGTCACTTACAAAACACTAAACGCATAACTGCAGTGTTCGCAGAGTCAGGCCTGATCCCTGCGATCGCTAACAGTTTTTTTGGTAGCTTTGTATTGAACTGGCAAGCGCCAGCGGCCTAGTACACCCTGGTCGTAGTCAAACCAGCACTGCAGTAACACTTGGTGACGTGGCGAGTCCCATAAGTGCAGTTCAAGCTGGTGAGGTGGCAAGCACAAGTAGTGTCCCGCTGCCACCAAAAAGACAAACACAGGCCCGTCGTGCCCATAGTGCCCTTCCTGCTGCATTCGCCAATCCTAATTGGGGACCCACCACTTCTGCAGCGCCCGTACTTCCCCCATTCACATCCCCAACCAAATGCAGTCGGCTGCATGAGAGGCATTTTCTTTATGTCCTCCCGAGTACCCCTACCCAACGAACCCCCAAAAAAGATGTCGTGTCTGCAGCAAGCACGGATATAGGCGTGACACCCTCTATTATTGTCCCTCCTGTCCTGACAGTCCTGGTCTTTGCATTGGTGAATGTTTTGAACGCTACCATTCATTAGTTGAGTATTAGCGTAGGGTACAGCATTGCACAGACTAGGCACACTTTCACAGGGTCTCCCAAGATGCCATCGCATTTTGAGAGACCCGAACCTGGAACCGGTTACCGTTATAAAAGTTAGTTACAAAAAAAGTGTAAAAAAAAAAAAAATAAAAAAAATATATAAAATAAAAAAAAATAGTTGTCGTTTTATTGTTCTCTCTCTCTCTATTCTCTCTCTCTTGTTCTGCTCTTTTTTACTGTATTCTATTCTGCAATGTTTTATTGTTATTATGTTTTATCATGTTTGCTTTTCAGGTATGCAATTTTTTATACTTTACCGTTTACTGTGCTTTATTGTTAACCATTTTTTTGTCTTCAGGTACGCCATTCACGACTTTGAATGGTTATACCAGAATGATGCCTGCAAGTTTAGGTATCATCTCGGTATCATTCTTTTCAGCCAGCGGTCGGCTTTCATGTAAAAGCAATCCTAGCGGCTAATTAGCCTCTAGACTGCTTTTACAAGCCGTGGGAGGGAATGCCCCCCCCCCCACCGTCTTCCGTGTTTTTCTCTGGCTCTCCTGTCTCAACAGGGAACCTGAGAATGCAGCCGGTGATTCAGCCAGCTGACCATAGAGCTGATCAGAGACCAGAGTGGCTCTAAACCTCTCTATGGCCTAAGAAACCGGAAGCTACGAGCATTTTATGACTTAGATTTCGCCAGATGTAAATAGCGCCATTGGGAAATTGGGGAAGCATTTTATCACACCGATCTTGGTGTCATCAGATGCTTTGAGGGCAGAGGAGAGATCTAGGGTCTAATAGACCCCAATTTTTTCAAAAAAGAGTACCTGTCACTACCTGTCACTACCTATTGCTATCATAGGGGATATTTCCCCGAGATAACAATAAAAATGATTAAAAAAAAAAAAAAATGAAAGGAACAGTTTAAAAATAAGATAAAAAAGCAAAAAAATAATAAAGAAAAAAAAAAAAAAAAAAAGCACCCCTGTCGCCCCCCGCTCTCGCGCTAAGGCGAACGCAAGCGGTGGTCTGTCGTCAAACGTAAACAGCAATTGCACCATGCATGTGAGGTATCGCCGCGAAGGTCAGATCGAGGGCAGTAATTTTAGCAGTAGACCTCCTCTGTAAATCTAAAGTGGTAACCTGTAAAGGCTTTTAAAGGCTTTTAAAAATGTATTTATTTTGTTGCCACTGCACGTTTGTGCGCAATTTTAAAGCATGTCATGTTTGGTATCCATGTACTCGGCCTAAGATCATCTTTTTTATTTCATCAAACATTTGGGCAATATAGTGTGTTTTAGTGCATTACAATTTAAAAAAGTGTGTTTTTTCCCCAAAAAATGCGTTTGAAAAATCGCTGCGCAAATTCTGTGTGAAAAAAAAAAATGAAACACCCACCATTTTAATCTGTAGGGCATTTGCTTTAAAAAAAATATATAATGTTTGGGGGTTCAAAGTAATTTTTTTGCAAAAAAAAAAAACTTTTTCATGTAAACAATGAGTGTCAGAAAGGGCTTTGTCTTCAAGTGGTTAGAAGAGTTGGTGATGTGTGACATAAGCTTCTAAATGTTGTGCATAAAATGCCAGGACAGTTCAAAATGACCCCATTTTGGAAAGTAGACACCCCAAGCTATTTGCTGAGAGGCACGTCGAGTCCATGGAATATTTTTATATTGCGACACAAGTTGCGGGAAAGAGACAAATTTTTTTTTTTTTTTTTTTTGCACAAAGTTGTCACTAAATGATATATTGCTCAAACATGCCATGGGAATATGTGAAATTACACCCCAAAATACATTCTGCTGCTTCTCCTGAGTACGGGGATACCACATGTGTGAGACTTTTTGGGAGCCTAGCCGCGTATGGGACCCCGAAAACCAAGCACCGCCTTCAGGCTTTCTAAGGGCATAAATTTTTGATTTCACTCTTCACTGCCTGTCACAGTTTCGGAGGCCATGGAAAGCCCAGGTGGCACAAACCCCCCCCAAATGACCCCATTTTGGAAAGTAAACACCCCAAGCTATTTGCTGAGAGGTATAGTGAGTATTTTGCAGACCTCACTTTTTGTCACAAAGTTTTGAAAATTGAAAAAAGAAAAAAAAAAAAGTTTTTTCTTGTCTTTCTTCATTTTCAAAAACAAATAAGAGCTGCAAAATACTCACCATGCCTCTCAGCAAATAGCTTGGGGTGTCTACTTTCCAAAATGGGGTCATTTGGGGGGGTTTTGTGCCACCTGGGCATTCCATGGCCTCCGAAACTGCGATAGGCAGTGAAGAGTGAAATCAAAAATTTACACCCTTAGAAATCCTGAAGGCGGTGCTTGGTTTTCGGGGCCCCGTACGCGGATAAGCTCCCAAAAAGTCCCACACATGTGGTATCCCCATACTCAGGAGAAGCAGCTGAATGTATTTTGGGGTGCAATTCCACATAGGCCCATGGCCTGTGTGGGCAATATATCATTTAGTGACAACTTTTTGTAAATATTTTTTTTTTTTTTTTGTCATTATTCAATCACTTGGGACAAAAAAAATAAATATTCAATGGGTTCAACATGCCTCTCAGCAATTTCCTTGGGGTGTCTACTTTCCAAAATGGGGTCATTTGGGGGGGTTTTGTACAGCCCTGCCATTTTAGCACCTCAAGAAATGACATAGGCAGTCATAAACTAAAAGCTGTGTAAATTACAGAAAATGTACCCTAGTTTGTAGACGCTATAACTTTTGCGCAAACCAATAAATATATGCTTATTGACATTTTTTTTACCAAAGACATGTGGCCGAATACATTTTGGCCTAAATGTATGACTAAAATTTAGTTTATTGGTTTTTTTTTTAACAAAAAGTAGAAAATATCATTTTTTTTTCAAAATTTTCGGTCTTTTTCCGTTTATAGCGCAAAAAATAAAAACTGCAGAGGTGATCAAATACCATCAAAAGAAAGCTCTATTTGTGGGAAGAAAAGGACGCAAATTTCGTTTGGGTACAGCATTGCATGACCGCGCAATTAGCAGTTAAAGCGACGCAGTGCCAAATTGGAAAAAGACCTCTGGTCCTTAGGCAGCATAATGGTCCGGGGCTCAAGTGGTTAAACCATTCTTGAATTCATCAGACCAGGGCAACTTCTTCCATTGCTCCGTGCTCCAGTTTTGATGTTCATATGGTTCAGTGGAGATGGGTCAGCAATGGGCACTCTGACTGGTCTGCGGCTATGCAGCCCATACCCAGCAAACTGTGATGGAATGTGTGTGCTGACCTCTTTGTATCTGAAACAGCATTTGCTTTTTTAGGATTAAGCTACAGTAACTCTTCTATTGGATCTGATCACAGGGGCCAGCATTCACTCTCCACGAGTCAGTGAGAGCCGATTTTACAAAACACAGGCACACTTGTTATCATAATGGTACAGAGCGGATGGGAGTATTTAATAGTAGATATGAGAGGAGCAGGGGGGATAGGGCACAGAAGACAGATAGCAGGCTGCGGATGATTGAATCATGCAAACTAACCACGGTGTCAAGGCTCAGCAGCCATGATTATCATGGTCAGTTTGCATAGAGGAGGGTATAGCCAGGCAGGATCAGCCAGGTATTTCAGGTGATAGGGGGGTCCAAATGACACGGCACAAGCACTGTTCTGTATAACATGCTTTAAGGGAACAGGATCTTTATTTTTATTTTTTTGGGGTTAACAAAAGCTTTAATCATAGGCCTCAAAGATTGGGGATCTATTGATTGGAGCTGTTGGAGTTATTGGAGCCAGCTGGTGAAATATGCAGTGGCATTCAAGTGGCGCTTTCCCCCGATTTTGTTTTTTCCATAAGCCACTGTGCTGCAATTACAGATGTGTGTCTGGCTGGCCGCTGGCTTCATCCTGATACTAAAACTCAGTTGGGCAATGTACAGGTATGTCACCTGGTGGCAAGTGGTTAAAGAGGAAGTAAACCCTGATGGGTTTTACTTCCTATTTTTCCCCCTGCAAAGTAAAAGCACTACAGGCTAGTATGCATTGCATACTAGCCCATTATGTGCCACTTGCCTGCAAACAAAGCCAACAATGTCCCGGCTGGAGGCCGCATCCATCTTCACCCCTCTTCATTCTGGGGCCGTGGACTCCGGCTCTGTGACTGGCCGGAGCTGCGTGATGTCACAGCACAAGCTCCTTAGAAACGTCACAATTGTGCCCTTCAGTG
Organism: Aquarana catesbeiana; assembly: GCF_042186555.1. Lineage (NCBI taxonomy): Eukaryota > Metazoa > Chordata > Amphibia > Anura > Ranidae > Aquarana > Aquarana catesbeiana. The sequence continues at coordinate 259,002,427 of NC_133327.1, read as the reverse complement.
CGCATGCGCTGATGACGGCGGAGCATGCGTATATGGTAAATATCTCCTAAACTGTGCAGGTTTAGTAGATACAGAACAGCCACAGAACAGATAACTGATCGATGTTAGTTTAAAAAATGAATTTGATGCAGCATCTGCTCTATGTTCTAAATTTAGAAGAGTTGTGCAAGAATGTGCTTGCACAACTCTTTGTTAGGCTCCGTTAACATCAGCACAACCCACGTTCTGTGGATAGGGCAGGCCATTCATTTCAATGAGCTGCCCTAGCTGAAGAAAAACAGGTAAAGAAGTCCCAGTGCCTTTTTTAAAATCACGCTGCACAGAATCCATGCAGTTTCACATGTGTGAAAACGTGAGCATTGTGTCGCTGTGTGGGGGTGGCAATAAAGCTTAATGGCACCTAGCATAACTGTTGTGAGCCGGAAATGCGAACAGTTTTGCAAGCGTTCCTGACCCGCACAAGTGTGAACCTAGCTTTATTTAGTGTTTATAAACCCTGTTCAGATGCAAGATAGAGGGATATAAAGTAACATTTTTAGATCCCTTTCCCACTGATGCGCTTTTGCAGCACTGGAATGCACCTTTCTAGTGTGACAAAATCACATGAAAAATGATTTCCCTTTAAATCCTATGAGACTTTTTGCATTGCTGTGCTTTGAAAAGTCCTGGATGCTGCATCTTTGGTGCGCTTTTTAAAAATGCGCCAAAGATGCACCCTCCATTGAAGTTAATAAGAAACACACCAAAAAAACAGCAAAAACTCACCCAGAGTTTGTTTTTAGATGCGTTTTTGGGTTACTATGCTGGTTAAAGAGCAGGCATCCGCTGGCTATGCTGCTTAAAGAGCAGGCATCCGCTGGTGTCCTTAACATCCAGTGAATAGCTTGGTGGCCACAATAGCCCTAGAGTTCAGTTTTCAACCTGGTGGATGTCAGTCCAGCCTTCCCCGCCTCCTCTCCTCCGATTTCTGGGAGCCAATACTCCCTGCTGTCCCACCCTGTCCCACCCTGTCCCACCCTGTCCCACCCTGTCCCTCCCTGTCCCTCCCTGTCCCTCCCTGTCCCTCCCTGTCCCTCCCTGTCCCTCCCTGTCCCTCCCTGTCTCTCCCTGTCTCTCAGTCTCTTCCCCCTCTGGTGGCAGCATTGCTCCTGCGCAAGAGGAGCTGGAGCATGCAAACCACTGGGGGGGCATTGTCACTGATTGTTAAGGATGCCTGGGGTTCCGACTCCTTAACAACCACCCGCTGGCATCCTTAACAACCAATGAATAGCTGGTTTTTAAGGAGTCAGCACCTGACGTAATGCAACACATTTAAAACGTACTATGCATTTTTAAAAAATGCATAGTGCACTTTAGCAGTGCTGCAGTATAAAAGCAGCCTTACATATTAAATTTTTTTTTTTGTTTTTTTACTTTAACCACTTCCCGCCCACGGACATCATATGACGTCCTGGGCTTTGGGCGGGTGATACCTGTAGTTACAGATATCATTCAGATATTGCCGGTTTCAGCCGGCGAATCTCTACACCATAGGAACGATCATAGCGGCCGTTCCGCCGCTTGATCGTTCCTATGGGAGGCGAGAGGGGACGTCCCCCCCCCCCCCTCCCGCTGACCCTCCGGTGCTTGCTCAGACTCACCGTTACGATCGGTGAGGCGGAGAGCAGATCCGCCGGCGCCGGATGTAGATCATAGAGATTTCCTGCGGACCAGATGGTCGCCGGAGTCTCTATGATCATCGGAGGCCGGGCGCGATGTTATGACGTCACGCCCGGCCTTTCCATTCAAAAAAAACGGCGCCGCTTCGGCTGGGAAGCGGTGATCGTTTTATTTATTTATTTTTTTTTATTTCAGGCTTCCCAGCCTAGTGGTGAGATATGGGGTCTTATTGACCCCATATCTCACTATTAAGAGGACCTGTCATGTTATATTCCTATTACAAGGGATGTTTACATTCCTTGTAATAGGAATAAAAGTGATCAAAAATTTTTTTTTTTCAAAAAAAGTGTCAAAACAAAATATAATTATCAATAAAAAAAAAAAATAATTTAAAGCGCCGCTGTCCCCATGTGCTTGCACGCAGAAGCGAAAGCATACGTAAGTCCCGCCCACATATGAAAACGGTGTTCAAACCATACATGCGAGGTATCGCCGCGAACGTTGGAGCGAGAGCAATCATTTTGTCACTAGACCTCCTCTGTAACTCAAAACATGTAACCAGTAAAAAAATTTCAAGTGTCGCCTATGGGGATTTTTAAGTACCAAAGTTTGGCGCCATTCTACGCGCGTGTGCAATTTGGAAGCGTGACATGTTGGGTATCTATTTACTCGGAGTAACTTCATCTTTCACAATATGCAAAAACATTGGTCTAACTTTACCGTTTTTGTTTTTTTTTTAAACACAAAACTGTTTTTTTTCCCAAAAAATTCCTGCGCAAATACCGTGTGAGATAAAAAGTTGTAACAACCGCCATTGTATTCTCTAGGGTTTTTGCTAAAAAAACATATATAATATTTGGGGGTTCTAAGCAATTTTCTAGCAAAAAAATTATGATTTTTACAGGAGGAGAAAAATGTCAGAATTGGCCTGGTAAGGAAGTGGTTAACAGCACCAGATAGCAGTTTTGCCTCCTTCACACGGCCGAATGCAGCTAACTGGCCGTGTGAAAGAGGCCTAAAAACATCCAAAACTAGGAAAAAGGATTTGGCTGGACATGTACTTTAGGAATTTAACTTTTGTTATGTTTTTATTTCTTTTTGTTGCATTTAAAGTATAAAAGCACTTTTTTTTTTTTTTTTTTTTTTTTTTACATTTTAAGATAGAGTGAAGAGGGAATAGAATTCCTGTCTGGTTTTTATTTCTGTCTCTGCCCCGTTAAGGAGATTCATTTATTTGCCATGTTTATTATCACTGAAAGTAAAGAAAATCCCAAATTTTGGGTTTTCCCCTGAAAAGTAATAGAGGGGAAATCTTCCAATTGAGACACTAGCCTGGGTGCCCCATAGAATTCCCTTTTTAATTTGCAGGGATTTCCTCTTACTTCCTGTTGGCTATAGGATAGAGATAGCGAAAAAATCTGACGGGGTTATAACCTTCACTAACTATCCTGTCCAAAATGGGGGGGGGGGGGCGGGGGGGAGAGGGGTGCCCACAGTTTTACATTTAAATGTGCAAAATAGTGTGAATATCTTTTTTAATGCTTTATACCAGAATCACCGTTTTTGTTTTATTGTAAACAGGACAAATAGAATTTAATTTCTACAGTAACACCATTTTTTTTTTTCCACCCTACACTGGTCGCAATAGAATAAGAGCACTTTTTAAATTTTATTGTGTTTGGGTTGCATAGAAAATAAAAATAATTTTAGCAAGAGGGCCTAATTTGTCCTAAAATATATATATATATTACTTGTTATCCTCAAGCCTCATGCACTCCGGACATTATAAAAACGCCAATAGCGTTAGCTGTAGAAAGCTGCAGAGTGAGTTTCTTGGCATTTTTTGGCGTTATTTAGCTGTAGCGTTTTTTTAAGCAAAACTGTACTCCCATAAAAGCTTATGGCTCAAAAATGCTAAATAGCTGCGTTTTTCAGCGTTTTTAAGCTTTTATCAGAGTTGGAGCATTTTTACAACTGAAATACTCCTCTCAAACCCACTCGTTGTGTGGGTTTTTTCCAGCCAGATAACGCCCCTGCCAAAGAACAGCTGATAACAGCCTGTGTGTTCACGGACACATAGGACAACATGCCAGGGAGTTTACTGGCTGCAGAAAAAAAAAGCCTGACAGCAAAAACAGCAGCTGTAAAAATGTCCAGTGTGCATGAGGTCTAAAAACTGTTGCTGAATAAATAGGCCCATAACAAAAATTTAACAAATTGCTGCTAATTTGTTTGTACAAATGTGAGAGCTGAAGTGACTAAAAAATAAAGTTGGCTTAAAGTGATTGTAAAGTCTTGTTTGTTATTTTTATAGGAAAAAAAAATGTCATACTTACCTGCTCTGTTGCAGTGGATTTACACAGAGCAGCCCCGATCCTCCTCTTCTCGGGTCCCTCTTCTGTGCTCCTGGCCCTCCCTCCTTTTTGAGTCCCTCCACAGCAAGCAACCTGCTATGGGGGCACCCGAGCAGAGCAGTTTTGTGTGTCCATTCAGACACAGAGCCCTCTCTCCTGATTTGCTGGCTGACTGACCTTGATTGACAGCAGCGGGAGCCAATGGCACCTTTGCTGTGTCTCGGCCAATCAGGCAGGGATAGTCTCGGGATGGGCGAGGCACTCGTGGGCATTGCTGGATAGAGATGGGGCTCGGGTAAGTTTTGGGGGGGGGGGGGGGGTGAGAGGGGCTGCTGCACACTTTTTGTCTTAATGCATAGAATACATTAAGATAAAAACCTTCTGACTTTACAACCCCTTTAAAAAGGTTACCCACTTTTCTGTCTCTTTACTTTTAAGATGTAAATGTAGGTTCTTAAGCCCTGGCATATTGTGGATGGGACCTCAGACTGCTGGGGTTTTCTTATGCATGGTTGAGAAGTTATATATTTATCTACATTTTGAGTGTGTGTGAGTGTATTTAGTTTGTTTCAGAAGCAAGCTATTATATCAGATTTGTGGTGATAATGGCAGTCTTTATAATTTTTACAAAAGAAAAGCTCCAGCAGGTCATGCAGAAATCAACTTTTCAGTATTTATTAATATGCTTGCTAGCATGCTTTATTAAAAAGGTGCTAAGCAAACCCATAATTTGCTGACAAAGTTGCGCTGTTTTGATTGTTACTCTATGGAAATTCTGTTGTAAATTGCTTGTTTGGACAGTGATTGCTGGCTGGAGCGTGGGATTTCTTTTTGCATCCTGTGGAGACACTGTGCTTTTTTCCCTTTATAGATATAATTTCATGTAACTGACACACTGTTGCTTTCAGTTTTGTTGCCACTTCCCGTAGGTTTTCCAGTTTTGCCAAAGATTATTAAAAGATCACAAGATAATTGTATATACTGGAATGGTGCACATTCGTGAACCAATAAAAAAAAAAAAAAGGAAAATTTACCATTTAGCAATTATCACCTGTACAGTCGCACTGTGGAGAGAAAAGGTTAGAAAGAAAACAAAGCTTTTGAGTTATATGTACCATAGCATCAACTCACTAATGGCCCATTGCAGTAAGAGCTGCAAAGGTTATTGGTACTTGTAGTTCTCACATTTTCAGAACTCTGTGAATTAAAGTGGCAGTAAACCCTCCTATTGTTTTCAGCCAAGGAAGCTGCCATCTTGGCCTCTATTTAATCTTCAACTGCCATGGTGCTGTTCATGTGATCAGTTATGACACCAGCCTTTGGATGGTTGACAGTTGGTTGAGAGCACAACCAATGTGACAGTTACATTACCGGCACATGCCGGAAATGTAACTGTTTTTTGAAGCTGTTAAATAGATGGGTTTACTTCCGCTTGAATGATACGGCTGGGTGGTTGGAGCCCCCCACAGCCGCATTTAAAATTTTTTTTTAACCACTTGTGACCGCCCCACGTACACATACCATGAGGCGGCAGCTCTTCTGCGCGAAATCACGTATAGGTACGTGATTTTGCTCTTCTGGGTCTGCGGCGTGCACGGGCGTTGTCGGTGACCAGCTCCTGTTGTTTTGGACACAGCGGGAGCAAATCAGCGGCATCCGCTGATCGTTCCCGAGAGAGGCAGAATGACTGTATGCCTATGTAAACAAGGCAGATCGCCATTCTGTGACAAGGGAAGATAGATCTTGTTTCATCCCACATCTGTCATCCCACAGTTAAAGCACCTCCCCCCCCCGCACAGTTAGCACTCCCTAGGGACACATTTAACCCTTTGATCGCCCCTGATGTTAACCCTTTTTTTGCTAGTACAGTGACAGTGCATATTTTTTAGCACTGATCACTATATTCATGTAACTGGTCCCCCAAAAAAATGTCAAAAGTGTCACTTGGTGTCCGATTTTGTCCGCCACAATGTTGCAGTCCCGCTATAAGTCCCTCATCGCCGCCGTTGCTAGTAAAAAAATAAAAATAACAAAAATATCCAATAGTGTTTGGTCGCTATAATTTTTGCGCAAACCAATTAATATACGCTCATTGGGATTTTTTCTACTTGTGGGGAAAGGACATTCATTTTATTTGTGTACAGCGTCACACGACCGCGCAATTGTCAGTTAATTTAGTGCAGTGCCATATTGCAAAAAATGGCTTGGTCATGAAGAAGGGTAAACCTTGCAGGGAGAATATTCCTGGCCTGCTGTCACCACAGCAGATATGGGGGAGGGGGGGGGGGTGTTACAACAGTAACAGATTAAACCCTGCAAATTGGTGTAACCTGTTATGAAAAGTGAACTTATCCCTAAGCCCCCATTTACATTGGAGCGACTTGTCATATGATATGACAGGTCAAATTGCATAAGTTGCATCCTATTGCTAAAAATCGCACTGTTCAAATTGGTGCAACGCCAACTTTGCGGTGCCGCATCGATTTAAAAAAAGTAGTACATGCACTACTTTTTGGCAATCTTTGGGTGCAACTTGAATGAACATTTGTGCATGAAGCTCCACAGATGCACCTGAAATCGCACTGACATGACGCTTTGAAATTGTGACATTTCAGATGAAGTCGCACGATTTTAAAGCCGCATTCAGTGTAAACAAGGGCTTAAGGTCATTTTGCCTTGTGCTGTGCTATATGCAGTACTTTTTTTCAGCATTTGGGCATTTTTACCTTGTCATAGGGTGGAACAGCCACTCAGTGTATGTAAAAAGAGAGGGGTTGTTGGACTTTCTATGAAGAAAACTACTAAGTTGAATGAACCAATCAATGTAATCATTGTTTATTGTTACAAAGGGCATACATACACATGTAAAATAGTAGGAAAATAGAAAAAAACAGGTCTCGATAGATATCATTTAAACACACAATTATTCCAACATGATATACATAGTAATGGACCTTGGGTATGTAGACCAAAGTTGTAAAGGTAATATCTAGGCATGATAACGATGATGAAATTGATTCATTAAAATAAACTATAATAAAATACAGATGTTACATGTGGAAACTGATGTAGCATCATAGGAAATCTCTACGCATTCCATGGTTAAAATACCACTCATCAGGAGCAGATGCAAATTTGGGAGTATCTATAATAGAGTACAAATGGTAAAAAGGAGAGTATAAAACAAGGAAGAAAGAGGGGGAACATAAAAGATCCTGAACACTCACCTAACTGTAGTATATGGATAAAAATGTTTATCATATCGATAGTGGGAGGCACTATAGAAGATATCATCCCTGGGAGCTGAGGCGGTAACATCTCTGCGGCACGACGGCGGCTCCAGCAACCAATGAATAAACATTGAGATAGGATCTCCAGTTATCAGCTGGAAGCTGAAGCGGGCTCCCCCTTTGGTGTCCCCACTCACCAAAATTATTGGATTCTCAGCTTCGCAGTCTGGGATCAAAAAGGCATTGATCAAATGATCTGGGGATATGCTGGATGGTTCCTTAATAAGATCTTGTAGGGAGACGTTTTAAGACAGGAAAGATATACCACACTCCATAGATGGGGAAACCAAGAGAACACTCATAGTGAAATAACGTTTGGCATCAATTATCAAGCGCATTCGATGTGCAACTTACAAGATTTTTGGCAAAAACAGGCATCCGTAAAAAAAATGGTCCGAGTTTGCTGCTGAATGGCGTGCGTGTCAGGGCTGGGCTCAGCCCTTCCTTCTCTGAGCTGGCTGCTCAGCTGTCGGCTAATTGCCAGCTCCTATCTCTCCACAGTTACTCAGCTGTTGATGATATCCTGCTCGTCAGTCCTACCTACTTAAGCCGTTCAGCCCAGAGGATCTCTGCCTTTGCCCTAGTCAACATCACAGAGACGCTCTCCTGCATTCCTGTTAAAAGACTTGCTTGGCTGCCTTCCCTTCTGGCTCTAGATCATGCTTGCTGTTTTACTACGCTCGTCTCCGGCTCCCTGATGTTTGGCTTGTCTGACTATCCGTTCCAGTTCCTGAACTCTGGCTATGTTTTGAATAAGTTTGTTCTATTTACTTTTATTATTAAACAAGTGTGATTCTGTCTCGAACTGATTTCATGATTTCTGACAGTAGACGAATGCCATGAATTCAGAAGATGTAGTCAATCCACTTGTTGGTAATATTTTTTCCAGATTGGATGAGCACGATCACAGCATGGATCAGTTTTCAATGGCGTTACAAATGCTCCTGAGTCGCACGGCTTACCTGGAATATCCCACTGTGGCTGCTCCGGTACAACCTGTGTTGCAGGCCGTCGCTGCTGCTGCGCCTGTCTGTGCAGGCACCCGCCTCGAGTATTACCTCTGAGAGGTATGTCTGGTTCCGCTCCACTTACCCAGCGATTTGGGGGTGATCCAGTCCAATGCAGAGGGTTTCTCAACCAGGTTGAGATATACTTTGAGATGCTGCCCCAGGCGTTTCCCACGGACAGAAGCAAAGTAGGTTTTGTGATATCTTTGCTTTCTGAGAGAGCCTTGGCCTGGGCAAACCCTTTATGGGAGACGCAAAAACCTACTATCTTGAGTTACCCTGAGTTTGTGGCCTCCTTTAAAAGGGTATTTGACGTTCCCGCACACTCCGCTTCTGCTGCCAAGTGCCTCAGGTCCATCAAACCGAGTACGAGAACTGTTGCTGACTACACCATTAAATTCCGTACTCTGTTTCAAGCAACCTCTGCTGCCAATGAGGCCCTCGTGGCTGTTTTTTCCTCATGGTCTCTCGGATTCCATCAAGGATGAGATAGCAGCCCGAGATATACCCACTGAGCTGGAGAAGTTGATCACGTTTGCCATCCTCATTGACTCAGACTCTTCTAAGGAGCGCTTGCGGAAGCCTCCTGTATGTTTGCCTCCGAGCTTTGCAGTCCCACCTGTGCCTCCCTCACATCCCATGCCTCCTGGTACCAAGTCGGTCAGTGACGATGAACCCATGCACTTGGGCTTCACGCGTCTCTCTGCGGATGAGAGAACCTTTAGGAGGAGGGAGAGGTTGTGCCTTTATTGTGGCCAGGCAGGTCACTTTTTGAAGTCTTGTTCTACTTGTCCAGGGAATGCCCTAACCTTGAGGTCCTTTCACAGACAGATCTTAGGTGGCGTTGTTTCGTCCCCAGTTATCCAGAAGGATAAGCCCCTGGTTTCAGGCACCCTTTCTTTGGTTGAGTTGTCGGTCGTGATACAGGCTCTAAAAGACTCTGGGGCTGCAGGCCTGTTCATTGATGCTGCCTTTGTATCAAAGCACTCAGTTCCGCTGTAGTTGCGCGACACTCCACTTGCCATTGAAGCTCTTGACGGGAGACCCCTACAGCCTGCCCATGTGACTCATTAGACAGTTCCGTTGTCCATAGCATGTAGGGGCTCTTCACCATGAGATAATCCAATTCCAAGTTATTTCCTCACCTAAGTTTTCTGCTGGTTATTGGGTATCCTTGGTTACAGAGGTACAACCCCTCTTTTGATTGGCTCTGTGCTGAGGTTCTCTCCTGGTCACCACAATGCAGTAAGACATGCTTCCAGAAGGTAGCCAAGGTCCTGTGCACCTTTTCACTCTCTTCCCTGCCGGAGGAGTACTGCGATTTTAGCGATGTCTTTTGACAAAGGTCAAGCCGGTAGTTTGCCTCCCCACCAGCCGTATGATTGCTCAATTGACCTTCAACCTGGTGCCATACCCCTCGTAGCCAGGTTTACCCTTTGTGGGTCTTGGAGGATAAGGCCATGGAGGAGTATGTTGCAGACGCACTTTCTTGAGGTTTCATTGGCAATTCCTCATCTCCTGCTGGTGTTGGTTTCTTCTTCGTGAAGAAGAGGAGTGGTGAACTGAGACCTTGTATTGATTATAGGGATCTCAATCGTTTCACGATTAAGAATCCCTATCCGATTCCATTGATTACGGAGTTATTTAACCGCCTCAAGGGAGCAACGGTTTTCACAAAGCTTGATTTGAGAGGGGCATACAATCTCATGAGGATTAAGGAGGGCGACGGGTGGAAAACTGCATTTATTACCAGAACAGGCCATTATGAGTACCTTGTAATGCCTTTTGGCCTTTAACGCCCCGGCAGTTTTCCAGGAATTTATTAACGATGTCCCCCGAGATTTGTTGCAGTTATGTGTGGTGGTTTATCTCGATAATACCCTCGTATTTTTCAAGTCCCTGGAGAGCCACCACTCAGATGTCAGTCGTGTGCTTCAGAAACAAAGAGAGAACAATCTCTATTGTAAATTGGAGAAGTGCAAGTTCCATCGTGAACAGGTTAAATTCCTGGGTTATTTTATTTCCACTGATGGTTTTTCGATGGACCCAGAGATACTTTCAGTCCTACAGTGGCCCCGACCCGTGGGTTTACATCCTCTGCAGAGTTTCCTGGGCTTTGCCATCTATTATCGGAAGTTTATTTGTAACTTCACATCTCTGGTCAAGCCCCTGACTGATATGACCAGAAAGGACGGTAACCCACAGAGTTGTTCTCAGTTAAGGCCTTTGAGAGTCTCAAGGCTGCCTTTGTTTCTGCTCCTGTGTTGGCACACCCTGATCCTATGTTACCTTTTATTCTTGAGGTTGATGCTTCTGAGACTAGTGTTGGTGCCGTTCTGTCTCAACGTCCTACCTCTGAGAACACTATGCATTCATGTGGCTACTTTTCCAAGAAATTATCACTCGCGGAGTGCAATTACGAGATTGGTGACAGAAAGCTGTTGGCGATCATTTTAGCCCTGAAAGAATGGAGACATCTCCTCGAAGGTACCACTGTGCCGGTTCTCATTCTTACTGACCATAAGTATCTCACATTCTTGTCTGAGGCTAAACTCCTCTCTCCCTGAAGGGCGCAATGGGCTTTTTTCTTGTCAAGTTTCAATTACATTGTCTCATTCTTACCCGGTACTAAGAATGTAGGGGGCTGACGTCTTGTCACTACAATTTTCCTCCACTTCCAAGTTGGAGTCTGTTCCGGTTCCTGTGATTTCCTCCTGATCATTTTCAGGCTACAGTTCGCACCAGTCTCAATTCTCCTTTGGGTGACACAATTTTTGCTGCTCAGGTCCATGCTCCTCCTGAGAAACCTTGTGACCGCTGCTTTGTCCCAGAGAGTCTCCGTACTGCCGTGCTCCAGACTTACCATTCTCCCAAGGCTGATGGCCACCCTGGGAAGAATCAACTCTTTTGGGCCATTTTCCAACAATTCTGGTGGCCTAGTCTACGTGCTGATGTAACCGTGTTAGTAGCTGCCTGTTCAGTGTGTGCTCAGAGTAAGACTCCGCGACACCTTCCTGTGGGCCTCCTACAACCCATTCCAAATGGCCCTGGACCCACCTGGCTATGGATTTCATTGTGGAGTTGCCCAACTCCCAGGGCAACACAGTAATCCTTATGGTGGTTGACTGGTTTTCAAAGATTTGTCATTGTATTCCACTAAAGAAGTTGCCCACTTCTAAGGAACTGGCTTCCATTTTTGCTCAGGAGATCTTTCGCTTACATGGGCTACCCAAGGTGACTGTCTTGGACAGGGGTAGTCGGTTTGTGTCCTGGTTCTGGCGAGCCTTTTGTGCACAGTTGGGAGTTCAGCTTGCTTTCGCCTCTGCATATCACCCGCAGTCTAATGGGGCCGCAGAACGAGGCAATCAGTGCTTGGAGCAATTCCTACGTTGCTATATTTCTGACCATCTTAACAACTGGTCAGACCTATTACCGTGGGCAGAGTTTGCTCACAACAGTGCCTTGAATTCTGCTTCCCGATTGTCCCCATTTATGGTGAATTATGGTTTCCAACCTTTCATGTTGCCTGACTCGTTTGTTCCACAGAGTATTCCCGCGTTAGAGGAGCATCTCCGTGGTCTTCGTTCCACTTTGGGCACAAGTCCAGGAGGCTTTGCGACTTCCTAATGATGGGTACAATCTCCATGCCAACCGCAGACGCCTGCCTGCATCTTCCTACCAGGTGGGGACATTGTCTGGCTGTCATCTCGCAAACTCCGACTTCGCGTTTCCTCACTCAAATTCGCACCTCTGTTTATTTGGCCTTTCCGTATTCTTCGCAGGATTAACCCAATGGTTTACGCATTAGACCTTCCTTCTAATATGCGTATTTCAAATGTATTTCATGTCTCCTTATTAAAACCTTTGGTCTGCAACCGCTTTACCACCTCGGTGCCACGTTCTCACCCTATACAGGTTGAGAACCATGAGGAGTATGAAGTACAGTCCATTGTTTACTCCTGTAGGTTCCTTGGGCGCATACAGTACCTGGTGCATTGGAAAAGGGTACGGTCCGGAGGAACGCTCTTGGGTCTCATCCTCGGATGTACATGCCCCTGTCCTCCTCCGTGATTTCCATAGACTTTTTTCCCCTCAAGCCTGGTGGTCCTCCTAGGGGGAGGGGTCGTTGAGGAGGGGATACTGTCACGGCTGGGCTCAGCCCTTCCTTCTCTGAGCTGGCTGCTCAGCCGTCGGCTAATTGCCAGCTCCTATCTCTCCACAGTTACTGTGCCTTTATTGTTAGCAGCAGTTGATGATATTCTGCTCGTCAGTCCTGCCTACTTAAGCCGTCCAGCCGAGAGGATCTCTGCCTTCACCTTAGACAACATCACAGAGACGCTCTCCTGTATTTCTGTTAAAAGACTTGCTTGGCTGACATCCCTTCTGGCTCCAGATCCTGCTTGCCGAACTATGCTCATCTCCGGCTTCCAGAAGTTTGGCTTGTCTGACTATCCGTTCCGGTTCCTGAACTTTGACTACGTTTGTTCTATTTACTTTTATTATTAAACAAGTGTGATTTTAACTGTACTTCTGTCTCAGTCTGATTTCATGGTTTCTGGCTGTGCGTTCCACGGAGACGGAAATTTGCGTCAATGGTTAACACGAACTGGAAGTACCTCGACGCGTTTCACTCCTCCTCCAGGGAGTCATCAAGGACATCACTTCCGGTTCCATTACAATTTAATTTATTCCTTTAGGTAATATAGAACCTGTGTATGGAAGACACACTCACTTCCTCCTTTTACATAATTTCCTGTTTGCCATGTATAAAACTTTAATAACACTTTAAAAGAACAATTTATATGTTTAACTATATGAAAGCAACTAACGTGATAGACCCATGCAAAAGATTTCCAATATATAAAGAACAATGAATAAACCTTAATTGAAAAAGAGAGAAAATTAAACAATAAAAACAAATAGAAATAAATACGATAAAATAAAAAATATAATGAAATAAAAATGAAAATAAGTAAAATAAAAAATAAAAATAATAACAATAAAATAAAGATGGAAATGGGGAAAAAAAGGGCTCTGGACTTTGCGTCCCCATTTCTTTAACATTGAATTAGATCTCAATTGTTTTTTGTCTAATTGGTAATATGATTTGATAGATTTTATTTTTAATTTAAAAGTATTATTTATATTTTTTTATTTGTATTTTTTCATTTCCATCTTTATTTTATTTTCATATTTTCAATTTCTTTTCAAAAATAAAATAAAGATGGAAATGATAAAAATAAAAAAGTGTATGTGTGTATGTATATATATATATGTGTGTGTGTATGTATGTATATGTGTATATATATATATATATATATATATATATATATATATATATATATAAATTTTTTTTTTTTTTTTTTCAAATCATATTACCAATTAGATAAAAAAACAATTGAGATCTAATTCAATGTTAACGCTGTGGGGACGTAAAGTCCGGAGCCTTTTTTCCTTTTTTCCCCATTTCCATCTTTATTTTATTTTTATAAATTTTTTTATTTCTATTTGATTTTATTATTTAATTTTCTTTCTTTTTCAGTTAGGGGTTATTCATTGTTCTTTATATATTGGAAATCTTTTGCATATGTCTATCACATTAGTTGCTTTCATTGTTTTCATTTAGTTAAACAGATAAGTTGTTCTTTTAAAGTGTTATTAAAGTTTTATACTTGGTAACAGGAAATGATGTAAAAGGAGGAAGTGAGTGCCTGTCTTCCATACGCAGATCGTAATTTGGTCATTTTTTTACTGCATAGAGATTCTGTCTTCCCTAGGGTTTAAATAGATTGTAATGGAACCGGAAGTGATGTCCTAGATGACGCCCTAGAGGAGGGGCGAAATGCGTTGACATCCCATTCGTGTCAACCATTGACAGAAATTTACGTCTCTGTGGAATGCACGCCATTCATTCAGTGGCGAACTCAAATTTTTTTTTTTTTTTTTTTTTAACTGATGCCTGTTTTTGCCAAAAATCCTGTAAGTTGCGCATTAAATGCACTTGATAATTGATGCCAAACGTTATTTTACTATGAGTTTTCTCTGTTTCCCCATCTATGGAGTGTGGTATATCTTTCCTGTCTTAAAACGTCTCCCTTGAAGATTTTACTTAGGAACCATCCAGCATATCCCCAGATCATTTGATCAATGCCTTTTTGATCCCAGACTGCGAAGCTGAGGATTCAATAATTTTGGTGAGTTGGGACACCAAAGGGAGAGCCTGCTTCACCGATTCAAAAGTTTTGAAGCACTGTTGCACTTTTCACTGAAGCACCTGAGCACTTTTAGATTTTATGTTTTTGTTTTCTCTTAACATTGATACATTAGGCACTGTTTATTAGGATGTATATTGCTTGATATAGGCTGCTAGTGCTGTTTTATATATATTTTTTTCATTGCTTTAAGGTTGTAGCACCTTTTGTGTAGCAGCTGCAGTCTTCCTATTAATTTTTATTCATATTTCACTATTTGCGTTAACTCTCCAGCGCGAGTTTTCGAATTAGATATATTATCGTCTCATATAAAGTCCCAATCTCTCAGCCGCTCAATGTAGTCTCACGCATCCGGTGTTAATAAACCCTTGAACCTGGTTATATGTGTTAGTCTCTTCACTCTCTATTAGTTTTAGGGCCAGTTCACACCATAGAAACGCAGTCCGGATGCGTTCCAGGTGCTTTTCTGCAGGCGCGTTTTTGGTGCAGTCCAGTGCTTTTTTTTTTTTTTTTTTTTCTTAACCCTTAATGAGGATAAGTGTGTTGCAGTGTGTTTTTGGTGCATTTCGGTGCATTTTTGATGCGTTTTACACGTTCCAGTACAGTCCAATGCATGCAACATGTTTTACTTTTTTTTTCTGGAACTGTAAGCACTGGTGTGAACTATGTCATTGAAAACCATATAACCTACTTTCCATGCGTTTTTGATGCAGAAAAAAAAGCCACTGGACTGCATGTGGTGTGAACTGGCCCTTAACCTGCCGCTTCTGTTCAATTTGTAACCAGTCATGTAAGCCATAGCATTGCAAAGTTCTGGGTATAGAAGACTGTACAATCAGACTGCAACTGTGTATGATAGCTTTAGGGGCCTCCTTGCTTAAAGGACCAATAGAACTGCAAAATTGGGATTTGATAGATATATGGGGTAAATCCGCGCAGTGGTTGGGTGGTGTTAGGGTATGGGGCTGCTGCCTCTACAGATACAATACCACCTAAGTGGAGTGTATTAGAATTTGGTAAAAAGCAGGAGTAGTTATGGCGCTGCCCTTGTGGTGTTAGAAAGATTTTTCTATCAGTGGACAATTCCTCTATATATTACCTGGTGTACATAACTCCTATAAATCTAGAATATTAATCTTAAAAAGTTATATTTATGAGCGAAACAAAAAACACAAAACCAAAACCAAAAAAACCTATATGTACCAAAATAACGTGAATATTTTAGATCTGGAATCTGTGACTCGGTTACCAATAATCACATTGTAATAAAGGTGAAATTTCAACATAAAGTGTTTCGATTATTTCCACAAAGTGCATTTGTGCTAAACCAGTGCTATAAGTATCATAAAGTGACTGATGCTACATCATACAAACAAAATGTCCAGTGCTATGAATTCCATAAAGTGACTGGTGCTAGATCATACAAAATCATACTAAATATCCAATATAAAAAGTGACTAATGTGTTTTAACCAGTAATCTTGGATAGGAAAAGTTCCATTTATGAAAAAAAGTTGTTTTTGGAGTATTTTAGGATGTTCAATCTCTGAGAAACAGATTTCTGTGGGAAAGCTTCTTATCCAGGTGCTGGCTTTTTAACCAGTTGCTGACCGCCGCACGACGATGTACGTCGGCAGAATGGCACGGGCAGGCAAAAGGACTTACAGGTACGTCCTTGCCTGCCCCCCCCCCCCCCCCCCCGGTGCCTGCGGCGGTCGGCATATCTTCCCCGGCAATCGGAGGTGAGGGGGAGGCCATCCATTCGTGGCCCCCCCCCCTCGCGATCGCTCCCAGCCAATGGGATCCCTGCCTCTGTATTGTGCACAGAGGCAGAGGAAATGATGTCATCTCTCCTCGGCTCGGCATTTTCCGTTCCGGCGCCGAGGAGAGGAGACTGTAATGTGAGTGCACAACACACATACATACAGTAGAACATGCCAGGCATACATTACACCCCCAATCACCCCCCCCCCGTCACACTGACACCAAGCAGTTTTTTTTTTTTTTCTGATTACTGCATGGTTTCAGTTTGTGACAGTGTGGTGGGGCAGTTAGTGTTAGCCCCCTTTAGGTCTAGGATACCCCCCTAACCCCCCCCAATAAAGTTTTAACCCCTTGATCACCCCCCCTGTCGCCAGTGTTGCTAAGCGATCATTTTTCTGAACGCTGTATTAGTGTCGCTGGTGACGCTAGTTAGGGAGGTAAATATTTAGGTTCGCCGTCAGCGTTTTATAGCGTCAGGGACCCCCATATACTACCTAATAAATGTTTTAACCCCTTGATTGCCCCCCTAGTTAACCCTTTCACCACTGATCACCGTATAAGTGTTACGGGTGACGCTGGTTAGTTCGTTTATTTTTTATAGTCAGGTCACCCGCCGTTTATTACTGAATAAATGTTTAGCCCCCTGATCGCCCGGAGGTGATATGCGTCACACCAGGCAGCGTCAGATTAGCGCCAGTACCGCTAACACCCACGCACGCACCGTACACCTTTAGTGGTATAGTATCTGAACGGATCAATATCTGATCTGATCAGATCTATACTAGCGTCCCAGGCAGTTTAGGGTTCCCAAAAACGCAGTGTTAGCGGGATCAGCCCAGATACCTGCTAGCACCTGCGTTTTGCCCCTCCGCCCAGCCCAGCCCACCCAAGTGCAGTATCGATCGATCACCGTCACTTACAAAACACTAAACGCATAACTGCAGCGTTCGCAGAGTCAGGCCTGATCCCTGCGATCGCTAACAGTTTTTTTGGTAGCGTTTTGGTAAACTGGCAAGCACCAGTGGCCTAGTACACCCCGGTCGTAGTCAAACCAGCACTGCAGTAACACTTGGTGATGTGGCAAGTCCCATAAGTGCAGTTCAAGCTGGTGAGGTGGCAAGCACAAGTAGTGTCCCGCTGCCACCAAGAAGACAAACACAGGCTCGTCGTGCCCATAGAGCCCTTCCTGCTGCATTCGCCAATCCTAATTGGGAACCCACCACTTCTGCAGCGCCCGTACTTCCCCCATTCACATCCCCAACCAAATGCAGTCGGCTGAATGAGAGGCATTTTCTTTATGTCCTCCCGAGTACCCCTACCCAACAAACCCCCCCCAAAAAAGATGGTGTCTGCAGCAAGCGCGGATATAGGCGTGACACCCGCTATTGTCCCTCCTGTCCTGACAATCCTGGTCTTTGCATTGGTGAATGTGTTGAACGCTACCATACACTAGTTGAGTATTAGCGTAGGGTACAGTATTGCACAGACTAGGCACACTTTCACAGGGTCTCCCAAGATGCCATCACATTTTGAGAGACCCGAACCTGGAACCGTTACAGTTATAAAAGTTAGTTACAAAAAAAGTGTAAAAAAAAAAAAAAAAAAAAAAAAAAAAAAAGTTGTCGTTTTATTGTTCTCTTTCTCTCTATTCTCTCTCTATTGTTCTGCTCTTTTTTACTGTTTTCTATTCTGCAATGTTTTATTGTTATGTTTTATCACGTTTGCTTTTCAGGTATGCAATTTTTTATACTTTACCGTTTACTGTGTTTTATTGTTAACCATTTTTTTCTCTTCAGGTACGCCATTCACGACTTTGAGTGGTTATACCAGAATGATGCCTGCAGGTTTAGGTATCATCTTGGTATCATTCTTTTCAGCCAGCGGTCGGCTTTCATGTAAAAGCAATCCTAGCGGCTAATTAGCCTTTAGACTGCTTTTACAAGCAGTGGGAGGGAATGCCCCCCCCTACCGTCTTCCATGTTTTTCTCTGGCTCTCCTGTCTCAACAGGGAACCTGAGAATGCAGCCGGTGATTCAGCCAGCTGACCATAGAGCTGATCAGAGACCAGAGTGGCTCCAAACATCTCTATGGCCTAAGAAACCGGAAGCTACGAGCATTTCATGACTTAGATTTCGCCGGATGTAAACAGCACCATTGGGGAAGCATTTTATCACACCGATCTTGGTGTGGTCAGATGCTTTGAGGGCCGAGGAGAGATCTAAGGTCTAATAGACCCCAATTTTTTCAAAAAAGAGTACCTGTCACTACCTATTGCTATCATAGGGGATATTTACATTCCCTGAGATAACAATAAAAATGATTAAAAAAAAAAAATGAAAAGAACAGTTTAAAAATAAGATAAAAAAGAAAAGAAAAAAAAGCACCCCTGTCCCCCCCTGCTCTCGCGCTAAGGCGAATGCAAGCGTTGGTTTGGTGTCAAATGTAAACAGCAATTGCACCATGCATATGAGGTATCACCGCGAAGGTCAGATCGAGGGCAGTAATTTTAGCAGTAGACCTACTCTGTAAATCTAAAGTGGTAACCTGTAAAGGCTTTTAAAAATGTATTTATTTTGTTGCCACTGCATGTTTGTGCTCAATTTTAAAGCATGTCATGTTTGGTATCCATGTACTCGGCCTAAGATCATCTTTTTTTATATCATCAAACATTTGGGCAATATAGTGTGTTTTAGTGCATTAAAATTTAAAAAAGTGTGTTTTTTCCCCAAATGCGTTTGAAAAATCGCTGCGCAAATACTGTGTGAAAAAAAAAAAAAAAAATGAAACACCCACCATTTTAATCTGTAGGGCATTTGCTTTAAAAAAAATATATAATTCATGTAAACAAAAAGTGTCAGAAAGGGCTTTGTCTTCAAGTGGTTAGAAGAGTGGGTGATGTGTGACATAAGCTTCTAAATGTTGTGCATAAAATGCCAGGACAGTTCAAACCCCCCCCCCAAATGACCCCATTTTGAAAAGTAGACACCCCAAGCTATTTGCTGAGAGGCATGTCGAGTCCATGGAATATTTTATATTGTGACACAAGTTGCGGGAAAGAGACAAATTTTTTTTTTTGCACAAAGTTGTCACTAAATGATATATTGCTCAAACATGCCATGGGAATATGTGAAATTACACCCCAAAATAGTCTGTTGCTTCTCCTGAGTACGAGGATGCCACATGTGTGAGACTTTTTGGGAGCCTAGCCGCGTACGGGACCCCGAAAACCAAGCACCACCTTCAGGCTTTCTAAGGGCGTAAATTTTTGATTTCACTCTTCACTGCCTATCACAGTTTCGGAGGCAATGGAATGCCCAGGTGGCACAAAACCCCCACTAATGACCCTATTTTGGAAAGTAGACACCCCAAGCTATTTGCTGAGAGGTATAGTGAGTATTTTGCAAACCTCACTTTTTGTCACAAAGTTTTGGAAATTGAAAAAAGAAAAAAAAAAAGTTTTTTCTTTTCTTCATTTTCAAAAACAAATGAGAGCTACAAAATACTCACTATACCTCTCAGCAAATAGCTTGGGGTGTCTAAGACTTCTACTGGGGCGTTGAAGTCTGAGGACGAAATGCGCGTAGGGTGGGCTTATGGACGTCTTGCAGCACCTCTAGCAAAGCGATTTTGATATCTTTCTCATGCTCGTTTTTATCATTGAAAATGTGAGTACAACAGTGTTATTAAACTTTAATAAAAGTTCCTATACGGATTTACGCTCCCTCCTTTCTTTCATATGTAATACATCAAAACAACACGTAAAGTAAAGTTTGGAGACCTCTATGATTGCTACACAGTGGCAGATACTGTGACTGCCTGCACCCCTGCATGGGAAAGAAAATCCGGTGAGTGCAAGCAGTATCAGAGCATGCAGATAAGGCACTAATTAAAGAGCCAGCACCTGGATAAGAAGCTTTCCTACAGAAATCTGTTTCTCAGAGATTGAACATCCTAAAATACTCCAAAAAGAACTTTTTTTCATAAATGGAACTTTTCCTATCCAAGATTACTGGTTAAAACACATCAGTCACTTTTTATATTGGATATTTAGTATGATTTTGTATGATCTAGCACCAGTCACTTTATGGAATTCATAGCACTGGACATTTTGTATGATGTAGCATCAATCACTTTATGATACTTATAGCACTGGTTTAGCACAAATGCACTTTGTGGAAATAATCGAAACACTTTATGTTGAAATTTCACCTTTATTACAATGTGATTATTGGTAACCGAGTCAGATTCCAGATCTAAAATATTCACGTTATTTTGGTACATATAGGTTTTTTTGGTTTTGTGTTTTTTGTTTCGCTCATAAATATAACTTTTTAAGATTAATACTCTAGATTTATAGGAGTTATGTACACCAGGTAATCTATAGAGAAATTGTCCACTGATAGAAAAATCTTTCTAACCCCACAAGGGCAGCGCCATAACTACTCCTGCTTTTTACCAAAAATTGGGATTTGAATAGAATTTCTTCTGCCTACAGTATATCTCTGGATCTACCAATTTGTGTTGACAAGCACATCTTCTGTCCCTATTCTGTTTTATATATCAAATGCTAAGTATAAATTGCCTGGTGTACTTTTGTCTGTGCACTAGCATGGCTGAAGAAATGGACACGCAGTACAATGCAGAATTTTAGTAGAAGTAAAGGCAATTTCAAATTTCCATCATGACTAAGGCCCTGTTCACACTGGTGCAGTTTTGTCGCGCTAAAAGGCACCTTTTCAGTGTGACAAAAGTGCAGTTCCCTTTAATTTCTATCTTTTCACATCTCTGCACCGCATTTTAAAAAGGGTCCTGTTCGCTGCAATTTTTAGGTCCCTATTTAGAAAATGCACCTTCAATTATAGTCAATGAAAATGCGGTGCATTTGAGTCACATGTCTATTTTTTTTTTTCTCAAGTGACCAGGGAAGAAAATGCATTAAAGTTTCACACAGTGCGTTTAAAAATGTGATATGCGTTTTCCAAAAATGCACTCTGTGTTTTCAAGCGCACCAGTGTAAAAATACATTTTTGATCCTGAATAGTAATCCATTTTATCCCTACAATGTCAAGTTGTGTTACAATTGCACTAAAGGAATGCCACAAGCATACTCCTTATATTGATATCTTTGTTTTTGAGATGATTGAAGTTTTAATTGTGATGCTGTACTTGATGCAGATTTATAATTCTGATTCCCTGAGACTCAGTTGACCGTCTTTTCTCGCTTGCCTTGGATCCTATGGTGCCATGCCTTTATAGCATAGTAATCATCTGCTATTTCAAATGTCTTAAAATTTCCCTCATCCTCTTCGTTGCTGTTGATACTTTTCCTCGAATATATTTGGCAGACATGGGAAATTGTTCAGCTATATTACATGAGGGACTGATTCTTTTTTCCAGCCTAGACTTTGCACATTTTCGCTTTGTATTTTAGACTGTATGCCTAGAATTCCCAATATTGAGTGCAGAGATCTGTCAATTGCTTGTTACATGGTTGCTTGCCACAGTCCCTAAATTTCCTTCTCTTTCTCCTGAGTATTGAGGAGTGGAGAGTGTTCTTCTTGATTAACAAAATATAAAGGCTACATCTAAAACCCACATGCACATGTCATCCGACTCCTTAACTTATTATTTTGACTTTTATCCATTTGCACTGTGGACTTCAGTTACCTATGAAAAGTCAGTGCAATATGGCTTGCTCAAATGGTTAAAAATGAGAAATCCGCCAAGGGGATCTGGCATCCGGCACCCTGTGACCGTTATGCTTTTACTTTTAAGATTTTGCTAGAGTTTTCTCTGATAACATGTTAACTTTCTGATTATGTCCACCTGTCAGCTTTTCAAGTGGACCCGATTGGAAGCTCTATGCAGGTCTGTGGGCGGTGGCATGTAAACAGGCTTGTGTCTGTTTACATTTGCCTATCTTCGAGTCTGTCTGTTTCGAGTTGAGTCTGTTTTTCAGAACGAGACAGATCAGAGGTAGCTTGATAAGTCCATTGAGATCCTGCAGCCCATTGAGCCATTACAGATCTGCTACAGTCCACTGTCAAAATGCGGACCAAAAACTGACTGGCACATATGTCATGAAACTGATATTCATCTCATTCAGCCAGAGATCTGCTCATGGATCATCCGCTGAATGGAGTGGAGCTGTCCCGTGTAAAAGGACCCTAACCCCTTAATGAAGAAGGTTAACCTTAATTTCCAAGCACCGTTTTGCAGCCATGGCATTGTGTTATAACAAACGTACAAATCTTTGTACGCGTGAAAGACAAAACCAGAGGAAATTCCCAGCTCAACTCACCAACCAGTCTGCTTACCAACTGAATGATCCTGTCCAACAGTATGTATTAACAGGGGTTTAGTTGGCACACATTTGCAAACGCATGTGTAAGCTGTAAGGCCTCTTCACGGCACCCTGTATTACTTGTAGTCCTAACACTTCTACATTTATGAGAGTCTCCACAGTGGGAGCACATGCATTCTAATGGGTAGATAAAGGACAGGTGGGCCTGAAGGTAGTCCAATCCTCCTTAAAGGTACAGGGGCACATTGGACACCCAGTACATAGCACAATGGCAGCAAAGGTGCCCAGTGTGTACCCTTACCGAATTTACACAAGTAACAAAGAGATGGCCCCTGCCCTCATCTATAACTAGCCATCACAGTAAGGAGCACATGGAAGGGCAAACGCATGAAAGACAAAACCAGAGAAAATTCTCAACTCACCAACCAATCTGCTTACAATATCTTTGTACTCCTCTTTCATACCTTTTTTGTATGTAGGTGAATTAGACTTTGTTTTTGCCGGGCTAATTGGACTTTTATTTAGTGGCAAATGTTAATCTTTTAACAGTCAGTGACTGCTCAGGTCTCCATGCCGGGGGTACTCCGTCAACCTCACTTTCAGCACAAAATGTGCAGGCCCACCTCTGTGAGGCCGCATGTTTGCATACGCTCAGCAGGAATGGATTAAAGCAGAGTTAAGGGACAATTCACAGTTTGACATTCTTGTGCGTTGTGTTTAGCTCATATTGTATCACTCAATGTGCGTTGTGTTAAGCCAGCCCATTCATATTCAGTAGCCTGCTAACTCATTAGAACATACAAAAAAATTTTAAAAAATGTGCATGCAGTATTTTTCTGACATAGCACACCAGTAGTGCGTTGTGGTGCACTGCAAGGTATGTGCATTTTAAGCTGTGTTGCTTTACTGCATTGGGTGGTGTTCCAAATTAATGACACCACAATGTACTCAACTCCCTTCTGTTGCAGTAATGCATGCATTAAGTGGAATTCCAGGCTCTAACTAAGGCTACTTTCACACTGCAGCGCCTGGCCGTTAGCACTAAATCACTGCTCGTTTTTTCGACCTCTAGCGGGGAGCTTTTAACCCCAAAGAAGGGGTTAAAAACACCCATTTTGCGGCGTTTCTGAATCGCTTTTCAGGTGCTTTGGAATTCATTTCAATGGGCAGGGCATTTTGGGAGCGCTGTGTACAGCGCTCTCAAACCACCCCAAAGATGTTGCTTGCAGGACTTTTCCTAACATCCTGCAAGCGCACTGACCCAGTGTGAAAAGTGACACTGAAATAAATGGGAGGCGGTTTTTAGGCGTTATTTAGAGGCTATTTCTAGAGCTAAAACGCCTGAAAACTGCCCCAGTGTGAAAGAGGTCTAAAACTACTCCCTCCTCCCTTCTAACAATTATACTGACTACCCTGTATAAAGAAGATGCTTATACTTGCCTATTCTCAGGGAGCTCAGGTCCAGGTAATGTGATCTCCCCAGCTTCAGCGGAGAGAGCGCAGACAACGAATAGAACACCTGGGCGGGAGCATGCGTTGTTGGCTGTCCCCCCTCTCCCCTGAAGCTGCTGCTGGAAGCTGATCATGTGGCCGGACCCAAGTGCCTTGGGAATAGGCAAGTATAAGACTCTTCCTTTTACAGAGTAGTTAGAATAGGAGTTAAAAGTGGGGAGGGAACAGCTTTAAGCTTGGTTAAAGCCTGGAATTCCACTGTAATGTGCACAAGAATGGAGAAATGTAGATAGACCTTCAAAGCCCAACTCCAGTTTAAGTAAAGCTTGCCATACATGGATAGAAAATCGTTTGAAAAAACGTTAGTTTTTGATAAAGATCTGTCGAACACCGTCATTGTATTGAATTGTAGGGGTGTACTAACTGGAAATTTTGGTATCGAAAATGACAGTTTAAAAAATATTATATATATATAAATTTATTTTTTATATATAGTATCTCACAAAAGTGAGTATACTCCTCACATTTTTGTAAATATTTTATTATATCTTTTCATGTGACAACACTGAAGAAATGACACTTTGCTACAATGTAAAGTAGTGAGTGTACAGCTTGTATAACAGTGTAAATTTGCTGTCCTCTCAAAATAACTCAACACACAGCCATTAATGTCTAAACCACTGGCAACAAAAGTGAGTACACCTCTAAGTTAAAGTGTCCAAATTGGGCCCAATTAGCCATTTTTCCTCCCCTGTGTCATGTGACTCGTTAGTGTTACAAGGTCTCAGGTGTGAATGTGTTAAATTTGGTGTTATTGCTCTCTCTCTCGTACTGGTTACTGGAAGTTCAACGTGGCATAAATAAAATATTTACAAAAATGTGAGGGGTGTACTTTTGTGAGATACTGTATAATTTGTATTATATTTGACTTTTTAATTAATATCATCAATTTAAATTAATATGAATTTATTGTTGGCCGTTATTGGCACCATTTAGTGCAAGAAAAGCTCAAGAAAAATGCAGTCTGCAGTCTCCAACCATCTCTTCTATCATGTCTGCAATCTCTTGCTTAACCACTTACTGACCAGCCACCGCACTTTTACTGCAGCAAGTCGGCTCTCCTGCACAAACCGACGTACCCATACGTCGGTCCGTGCATGTCAGTTTTCGGGAACAGAGATCTCTCATGTCCCAGGCAGCCCATCCCCCTTACAGTTAGAACACGCTGAGGGAACACATTTGACCCCTTGATCGCCCCCTAGTGTTAACTCCTTCCCTGCTAGTGTCATTTATACATTGATCAGTGCATTTTTATAGCACTGATCAATGTCACTAGTCCCCAAAAAGTGTAATTTAGGGTCAGATTTGTCAACCACAGTCTCGCTAAAAATCACAGATCGCCGCCATTACCAGTAAAACCAATCAGAAATTAAAAGTCCCTAGATCTATCCCCTAGTTTTTAGATGCAATAACTTTAGCGCAAACCAATCAATTGGGTTGCGCAATGCCTACTGCGATTTTTTTTTTTTTTTTTTTTTCAAAAAATATGTAGAAGAATACGTATTGGTCTAAACTGATGAATAAACTTTTTTTATATATATATATTTATATTTATTTTGGATATGTATAATAGCAGAAAGTAAAAATAAAATGGTTTTTTTTTTTTTTTTTTTTTTTTTTTTTTAAATTGTCACTTTTTTGTTTATAGCGCAAAAAATAAAAACCGCAGAGGTGATCAAATACCACCAAAAGAAAGCTCTATTGTGGGGGAAAAAAAGGATCAATGCCCATCAGATGCAGCTATGCCAGTGCCCCGGTAAGAGCAGGGATCTCCTGCTGTGTCATGTTGCTGGGTTTGAATTTCCCAGGAGCAGTAACAGTGTCCTGCCTCCTGTGATACGTCACACTGATTAACTGTACCAGCATTGGATCAGTGTGCCGTCTATCACAGGAGGTGGGACATTGTTACTACAGCCGCCCAGACAATTCAGCTCCGTGACACAGGGAGATCGCCGCTCTGCTAGGAGAGGAGGAGGGAGGGGAGGACAGATGACACCCCTGCAATGTGCGGCACCTGAGGGTGACCCCGCCCCCTTTTTGGTGCTATTATAGGCACCTTTTCTTCACACCATTTTCGGCGGCCGAAATTTCAGTGCACTACTATCCAATTGTTGCAGGGTGGTACAAATGCTCAGCCGAGCCATATTTTATCGACCCACCAGCTGCTTCCCCTTGAGCTGCAGAGGCAGAAAATGGGGGTATACATATGCCGCAGCTGTGATGCGGCAGAATTTATCCCCACATTAACTGAATGGGTTTCCCTGAACATGCTTTTGGCACACTGGTGTGGGGTTTAAGGAGTTAAATCATGTAGTGGGGAGACAATATAACGACTTCTCACCCTCTGCCAGATGCCCTCTGAAGAGCGATCTGCATTGGATCACTTTACAGAGGGCTCTGCATGTGTAAAAGAGTCCTAAACGTCATGTCTTGCATTGGGGTTGCCACCTACACAGCAAGGGCTAGCTGCACATTTTATGTCTAGGGGACCATAAAAGCAATTTTACTTACCCATTACTTCCTTCTCCTGGCATATGGTGCCCTACATTCCAGTCAGGAGGTGTAACTTGGTACCCCTTGCATTACTGGTCAGTGTGAGCAAAAATACTCCCACCATTGGTAGTCAGTGGGAGTTAAAAAAAAAAAAAAAAAAAAAAATTAGATTTATATGTACATTTATTTGTATGTGTGTGAAATAGATATATATATATATATATATATATATATATATATATATATATATATATATATATATATATATGTGTGTGTGTGTGTATATATATGTATAATAATTAGCACAAGTGATATTGTTTCAATATTCCACAGAGCTTGTTCCATGACTGTTCAAAGCGTTCTCTGCAAATCTGACATTGCAGTGCTATGTGAGGAATTTAAGCATAGGGGCAGCAGGCAGGGCCCAATCTCCTGGGGTTAATGATATACACACACTGGAATTCTGTCTCTAGATATTGCTTTTTTTCTTTACTTTTTCCCAAGTACCAAAACGGGGAAAACCAGAGAAGGGATGATATTTGACAAGCTTCTTTGTCATGTTTTCCATATTTGGAAATGTTTACCCAAAGCACTGATCTATTGAAAGAGGAGGGGAGGTGAGTCAGGGTTTGGAAGCAGGATATGAGTGCTACAGTAGATGTGACATCCCCCTCCCTATGTTTTGAGCCTTGCTTTGTGGTCTCTTTCAGGTTAATACCCCCGATTCACAGGAGCTTCTTTAAATTAAGTGTGCAGTGCCTGGAGAAAGACTGCAAGAGGTGAGTGTAACCATTTGAATCGGTTTGGATGGTGTGTAATGTAGTGTTGATTAAGTGAGAGAGATCTTTGGTAAAATCAGTTAATAGATACTGCATTGTGTGTAGGTGTGTGTGTGTGTGTATGTATGTATGTGTATATATATATTATCTTTAGCCTTTTTATGATACTTTTCTAACTTTACTGCTAATAGAATGTTAATTTCTGGAGCAGATCAATTTGGATTGTGTCAGGTAATAAAACTGATTTTTGTGGAAATATGAATAGATTATAATAGTGTAACACAATGAAAATTCAAGATCTGGGTCATTTTTTTTTTTCAGTGATTTTTTTTTTTTTTCAAGGATTTTGAGCTGAATTGTGCAACCGTTATAGTTCTTATGATGTTTAGGCCTACCAGTCTTGTTACTAATTCCACATAATAGTCTACATGACCAAATTGTTATCCTTAGTTATCGTATAAAAATGCACAGCTACATAAGTGTAAAAGATGTATCTACTATTCCTGTCAGTTATAGGTTTTAGATATGATGGATATATTCCTATACCATTTATTCATAAATCTGGTAAAAGCTTAAAAGGAGAAGTAGAACCAAACCTCTTTTAGCCCTATTCTCCTGTGGGTAACAGGAGTACACCTTATTCTGCACTCCTGTGACCCAGATTCAGCTGACAGCAGGTTAAAGTCCACTGTCGGTGGACGTTACTCAGCTGGTCCAGACTCTAGAGGGGTCTGGAGTGGAACTTTAGTCAGAAAATGAAGTCCTGCTAGATCACGTCAGGCTGGGCCCTTTTGCAGGTATAGCTATGTAAAACATTAAGAATAAGTGTCCATACTGTTTAAAATTCAGTAATACACTGTCTCACCCTGCTCTGCACATGCCATTTGATGGTTTAACAGTTTAGTTGCGGAAACAAGCAACTTTGACCGTTAGCAGTCCCGGCATTCCAGGAATGTAACTGTTTTGAAACTGTTAAATCGATGGGTTTAGTTGCGCTTTATGATTTACTGCTGTTCAGGGGCTCTGGGCTCCAGTAAAATGGCAGCCTCCAGCAAGAAGAAGCAGGAGCAATGCTGGAGGCAATTTACAGCACACACTAATTTTGGTAGCATAATTAACGTGGAATGTTTGCTCCTTGCTAAAGAACTTTAATTTTTAAAATTTTTTTTTATCAAATTATGGGTAAAGTTCCGCTTTAATGTTGGGATCCATCCAGATGCTTGAGCGGTAGTTGGTTCAGTCTCTGAGTGCGCTGCTGAGAGTCTTAGCTGGCTGCCCCCCACACGGCCCAGCACTCCAGTGAGTGCTGGAGGGGAAGAGCAGAGAGCCGGTGAGATAGTCACAGGCTGTCTGCTCAGTAAAGACTGAGAACTGAGCGATAGGCAGTCTTATTGCTCGGTTCTCAGTCCTAGAGACAGTGGGGGACAGATGCCGCAATGGACCAATGCTGCATCCACCTAGGTGAGTATGTACATTTTGTTTTATTTTTAATCCTACGCTTCTCTTTAACACATGATCTACGGCCCTTCAGTTACTTTGCCTCAAGCTTAAAGGGGACCTCCAGCCTACTAAGACTTCTCCCATGCCCTGTGTAGTCAGCCTGGCCAAAATGCTGGGGGGGGGGATTAAGAATGGATTCCCTCACTCACCCATGTGAGATGGATGGAGGAATCCTCCCTGCTGTGCCATTGTGAGACCTCTGCTGTCAGAATACATTCATTAGCGGCTGCAGCTAGCTGATCGAGAAAAGCCTTTCAACGGTCCTGTTCAGCATTAACTTCTGTTGAACTGGAACAGCCGTAGATGGTTTAGTTTGGCTGGTCCCTGCTGAACATCTGAATTTTGGTCCATCTATGGGCAGTTTAGCACAAAGCAGTCTCCTTCTGACAGCCATCTTTGTCCTCCACTGACCATAATGCTAAGTAGACTAAAGCCTGCCCTTTTACAAATAGTGACTTTGCAGAAATATTCATTAAAGTTCTTCAGATGCAGTCTGGTCATAGGGTATGTGTTGGGATTGCATCATTTTATATGATGATCTCCTTGATGACTGATTTTTACAGTCGGGGGTCTTCAAAACCTTTAGATATGGTTTAAATAAATAATTGAAGATCTGTATTTAGTATTGTAGTGTGCATTGAGTACTTCCTGTAGGGGATATCCTATGTCATTTCAAGGACTTCCTTTCTTCCCTGTCTTGGAGGAATTTGTTGAAATCCAGTGATGATAACCTGAATTAGGCTTCTCGTTGCTTTCATTACAGCAGCATCATATTCCGTGTGGGATTCCTGCCAAAATAGATACCTTTCAAAAAAAAAAAAAAATTCCTCAGTTTAAATTTGAAAAAAATCTATAAAAAAGTAAATTCTACTTCTGTCTGTTCATACAGCAAAATCATCCATATATTTTGATGAGTGAGGTACATGTATTTACTTACCGAAGGATCTTGCAGATTTCAGTTTGCAGTAAGTACAAAAACCTATCTCAAGCCAAAGCCCCAAAAGGGTTTACATTGGTTTTATATACCGCTGGTTACCTGTGAATTACTGTATACTTTTGTTCTGCCAATCCTTCATTTATAGCTACCCATCACTTTTTCCTTAGAAGTCTCAGTTCTTCCCACTGAACTATACTGGCCTTTCTGTGAACCCAATGCTGTCTTAGCACACCCACCTATTCACACTACTTGAAATTATTATAGCGGGTCTCCCGCTTTTCCCGCGGCTTTGTCAAGCCAATGAGAGATACTGTAACAATCCGCAGGAGCAGCTACAAAGGATCCTGGGATGTGTAGTCTTCATCTAAAAGGGCCCCATAGCCTTGTATGGGGGCAGGAGCTACAAAACCCAGCATGCTCTGGAAGGAAAGAAGAAATTACTCCATCTTGTTTGCCTGAGGGAATTCAGTTAGCACAAGGCAGGAGAAGACTGGACTCAGGGGAGAGATGTTGCCTCCCAGGTTAGTCCACAGCTCAGTTTGCAAGTTCCACAGCCGGTCGGTCGGGGACATCCAGCCTGTGAGAGGGGGATCCCAGGTGCATATCCAGGCTCCCCTGCATCAACGGTGTGAAGCGTTCCAGTGTGAGGTGACTAGTCGGGTCGCCAGAGGAGCCTGCCTGTTCCTGGACGTTCATTTGGGCCTGACCACAGGATTTGGTGAGAGGGCACATGCCCATCTGCAGGAAACAAGGACACTGCACATAGACAGAGTTACCTGACCTTTGTCTACACTTACCAGAACCTGGGTCTTGTTAGTGGCCTGTTAAGCAGTCAGTGTCCGCCCTTATTATTCGAATACTGTCAGCATATTACAGATACATGTTGCCAAGCAGGAGTTTAAGTGCACCAACTAAAGTGGCTAGCTGAAGATCCAAGTCCTCATATTTCTTTCAAGGGACTGAAATTACTGTAGCTTTATGCACACACACATACTTCAGGCACCATAAATGTGGTGGGTGTGCGGGATGGTTTATCTGGGAAATTAAGCCATTAAATGTTGATTTGGGTACAGTGTGCTTGGACCTGTGCTGTCAGGAGACAGAGGAGAGATCACTGACATAAGAGAGGGTCATTCCTCCGCTCTTCTCCTGCCTGGACTCCTAGCGCCAATTTATATAGAGGTAATCAAACCAATCGGATATATAATTGCCATTGCTATGTGTTTGCCATTGCTGTTGGGGTTATTCTGAGGTTTGGAATCCCCTGAAAGCAGCATGAATACAGTATTGAGCTATATTGCTCTGGATCTTAGTTATTACTGCTCAGCTGATTTACTTGACATATGTGCACTTAGAAAAAATCATATATGTATGTGAAATAAGAGCCAGCATATCAAAAAGTGACTAAAGATGATAGCCCATCAAACAATGATACAATGAATAAATAATGAAAAATATGTTGAAAAAAATATTAATAGAGTAATGGTGAAAAACAGTCTCACAAAAAAAAGACTAAGGCAGATAGCTCAAAAAAATGTAAAATCATAAAAAACAGTGCTCAAATATAAATAAAATAAAAGGGAGAGTGGAATCCCAAAAAATGTGCAAATAAAGTTCCAGTGGCAAATAGTGCACGGATTTCCAAGCTAAACAATCCATATACAATGTGAGTAAAATTCCAAAGGAAAAGTGGAGACAGGCAGGTCCAACATCCAAGGTAGTTCACACCCAAGTGAGAGTTGAGGCTCCTTACCAGCTAAAGATGACCGCCATAACAGTGGTCTCACCAGGCATTTGGGAAATTTCAGGTCTCCCACTAACCTATGCCGGCATCCACAGTTGAAATCGTGATACTCAGAAAACAAGAACAAAAAATGCCCCCATAGTGTAATAGTTCAAACAACGTTATTTATTAAGCTGATTGAATTGTACTTACAAAAATCTCCCTCCTTTAAAAGCATAATCATATGTCAAGGTAAAGATTGCGGCGTCTCCACGAACTTCCTCCCTGTTTCGTCATGATAGGACGTCGTCTGGGGATTGGCCAAGTCACTTGGCCAATCCCCAGATGATGTCCTATCGTGACGAAACGCATAGGGTGGAGCCTGTGATGCTGACGTCATTACGTTTTTCCTTGGTGACTGATGGGACGCACACAGTAAGCGGGAGGAAGTTCGTGGAGACGCTGCGATCTTTACCTTGACATGATTATGCTTTTAAAGAATGGAGATTTTTGTAAGTACAATTCAATCAGCTTCATAAATAAAGTTGTTTGAACTATTACACTATGGGAGGATTTTTTGTTTGTTTTCTGAGTATCACGATTTCAACTGTGGATGCCGGCATAGGTTAGTGGGAGACCTGAAATTTCCCAAATGCCTGGTGAGACCACTGTTATTGCGGTCATCTAAGGAGCCTCAACTCTCACTTGGGTGTGAACTACCTTGCATGTTGGACCTGCCTGTCTCCACTTTTCCTTTGGAATTTTACTCACATTGTATATGGATGGTTTAGCTTGGAAATCCGTGCACTATTTGCCACTGGGACTTTATTTGCACATTTTTTTTGGGATTCCACTCTCCCTTTTATTTTATTTATATTTGAGCATTTTTTTTTTTTATGATTTTACATTTTTTTTTAGATATCTGCCTTAGTCTTTTATGTGAGACTGTTTTTCACCATTACTCTATTAATATAATATTTTTTTAACATATTTTTCATTATTTATTAATTGTGTCAATGTTTGATGGGCTATCATCTTTAGTCACTTTTTGATATGCTGGCTCTTATTTCACATACATATATGATTTTTTTTTTTTCCTGAGAGTTTTTATATAACATTACCTTTCTTTCACATTATTTTAGCGCTGCACTTTTATTTTATCTGACATATTGGAGTTTAGTATTGAACTTTTTTTGTGCTGGCAGCTTCTTCACATTTTTTACCATCCATTCAAATTCTTCTTTTAGCGCAGCGTTAACCCTTTGGTTGTTTATGATATGTACACTGTTACTGTGCATTACTTATCCACAGAGATATTGCAGTAAAGCCAATTTCTTTCTTTTATCATAACGTATGTGTTACTCATTGGTCCTTGCACCTATACTATTGCCAGGTGTGCCAGAGGGGGGGGTTGAGACTGTTGTGGTTGAGAGGCAGAGTACGCAACAAACATACTCAAGCGGCTCCTGCGGGGGGGAAGGACTACATTGTTATATAGGATTTATATAGTGCAAATAGTTTGCGCAGGGCTTTACGACATGAGAGCTGACAGTACAGTTACAGTACAATTCAATACAGGAGGGATCAGAGGGCCCTGCTCAAAATGTGTTTTACATTTTAGTAGCTGCTTCTCTGCCCTTTCACTCTCATTTCAGTATCCAGAGTTATGAAGATACATTAATATAAAGAGGAATTACAGTTAATCACATACAGCATAGTCAGACTTGTGCAGTAGAGCAGTACCATGAGTTCTACGATTGCGCATGCACAGTGACCACCACATGTCTTGCAGCATTGCTCCATGTCTTTACCTGGCATGGCCTGGTTTAATATATTGGCACTGAACATGCAGGGTAGAAAGAAACAAATGTAATTTGAGATCTGCAGTGTTTGCCTTGAGGGCAGGTCATGCTACAGGTGAGCTCAACAGCCTGTAGACTTCATCTTTTGTATACACAATCATGTAAACTCTCATGTCCTAAATGCCTGCCCATATTGCGTGTATTTAAAGGATAAGTTCACCTTTTTAAAAAATAAATAAGTGCACTTTTTTTTTTTTTTTTTTTAGGAGCCTGTAAAGCATTGCACCTGTGATCTGCTGATTGCGGGTCCAATGCTTTACAGGTTCTTAAAAAACAAAACAAAACCTCATGCTCCTGCAGACAGTCTGTGTAGCTGTCTGCCCCTACCTTGTACAAGCAGGCAGTTACTAAATGACAGGAAGAATCAATTAACTACCTAGAGCGTTCACCAGCTCCCTGGTAGTTCATTGAAAACAACAAGCAGTCAGCCGCAAAGCCAAACTCTGTGAATGATGCAGCCATGTGGGCGGAGCCCCGCACACCCATAATCTTCTCAAATTGTGACAGTGGGTGTGGGGAGGAGATCCTCGGCCCACTGTCGCAATTACAAGAGGAATCAGAGATTGGATGCAGGAGTGGGAACATGTTACATGTTCCACCCTGAAAATGGTGCACATATCCTTTAAAAAACCTGTGAACTATATTTAAACATTTTAAAGTGAACAGACTGCCTAACAAAAGGCATCATTAATTGCCTCCTATTACTTTTATTGGCCAGAAACCCCTTTATCTGTCGCACTGTTACTAGGATCTGTGGCACTCACTACTGGGCTAGGTCTCACTAACTCTTGAACGGCAAGATTGCTTTGTTTTGCCAATTAAATGCTCTCATTCAGAGAGTAGAATATAGTTGGGTGGGACTTAGGCTGGACATTGTTGTTTTTTTTTTGTTTTTTTTTGTTCAGACAGTGGCCTAAATGAGAAAAAAATAAAAATCATCGCCTTTACATGGATCAAATCCCACCTAGCCCCTGCTGAACTGGCCAAAATTCAATCCATCTACGGCCAACCTAAATCTTGAAATCACTGAGGGTATGCTCTTATTAACAATGTGAAACTAAATGGGGGAAGCACACAAAGGATGATCTTCTGGCTGATAGAACAGATACCAGAAGGTATCTGATATCATCTCTGAATAAGATCACTTAGTTTTAAAGTGAACCTGTGCTTCTTGTACTGGTACTTTTTTTGCCTATGTGGCTAGCAAAGACAGTGTCTATGGACATGAGAGTAATAGTTGGTGGAACTTACCCATCAAGTAAAGTCGGGTACACACTAGTAGTTTTATTTCGTTCAACCCTGCAGGTTGAACAAAAATATACTGTCTACTCCGGTCGGAGCTGACAGTTGGTTAGTTAAGCGATCTCCCCCGCTGAGCTGTTGAACTGTCCGCTTAATGGAAACAGGAGCAAAGTGAAACTACCCAGAATGTGTGCAAAAAAGGCATTTGACTTCTAAAAGGAATAGTATGCACCCTGTGATGTCAGCTCTTTGGCACAATGTTTATTTTTAAATGCTTAAAATTGCTTATGGTTTGCTTTTAAGCATTTCAAATGTCTGACAAGTTTGCTTAAAGCTTAAATAAGGTCGGCTGGGAGAAAGTGGGCCCTTGCCATAATGGGCACATATGTTTGCACATTATGGCACCCCCTTACCTTCCAGTGTGTCCTCCCTTCAGTGATGACTTCAGCTCACACCGCTTCTCTTCAGCCATTGGACAGCCACTGATTTATATTTATGTAACTTCGCACACACAGGAGATGTAACATCTTAGGCACCTGGCTCCATTCTCAGTATCTTGCAGGGAGTGTGCTCTGCAGGGTGCATTGGGAATTTTTTTTTTTATGGCTCGAGAGGGAAATGAATGTCTTTTCCGTCAAAAAAAAAAATAAATATTGCAGGACCTTATTTTCAGTTTAAATCTTATGTAGCCTTCATCACAGCAACTACTAATTTCTTTTACCTTTTTTAATGTTTGTTTTACCTGTACTTCTAGTTCTTTAAAAACAAATGAAACATGAACATAATGAATGGACATAATAAAAACAATATTGTAGGTTAGGGCTTTTTTTTAACATTCTCTGGAATGTAATGGAACATTCTAGAGAAGCAGAATTACCTGTATTTTTAAGAGATTTTCTTTCTGTGAATCTTTTCTTACTTTTACTGGATGTTTTCTTTGACTATACCCAGTTCTAGCTATAAACATGTATAGTAAATATAATCCAAATGCATAGCTGCAAGTTCATAAAGCACACATCAAGATTTAATCTGCTGTCCTATAGCTAGTACATGTACATGTACATATAGGAGCCTTTGTACCTTGGGTTTGTGTTTGATGTTCAACGGTGTGAAACACATAAAACAGTAACCCAAAATATGTATTTAAACAATACAAAACTACCAAAATTACCATTTGGTAAAGGTTTTAAAGACACACTTCAATTGAAATAAAAAAACACTGAGATGCACATAGGGAGCATACTTAAGCCTCATGCACACTGGATATTTTTTTACAGCTGCTGTTTTTGGCTTCAGACTTTTTTTTTTTTGCTGCAGTCTGTAAACACTCCATGTTATCCTATGTGTCCATGCACACATAGGCTGTTATCAGCTGTTTTTTGGCAGGGGCGCTTTGTGGCTGGAAAAAAACCCAGAACTAGTGGGTTTTAAAAGCAGTTTTTCAGCTGTAAAAGTGCTCTAACTCTGATAAAAGATTAAAAACGTGCCTATTCGGCATAGATCAGCATTTTGGAGCCATAAGATTTTGTGGGAGTATAGTTTTGCTAAAAGACGCCACAGCTGAAAAACGCTACTCATTCTACAGCGAATGCTATTGGCGTTTTTATAACATCCAGTGTACACAAGGCCTTAAGAGGAGTTTTTCAGCTGTAAAAACGCTCTAACTCTGATAAAAGCTTAACAATGCTAAAAAAAACACAGCTATTCAGCGTTTTTGAGCCGTAAGCTTTTGTGGGAGATTAGTTTTGCTAAAGAAATGCTGCAAAACTCATTCTACAGCTTTCTACTGCTAATGCTACTGACGTTTTTATACAGTCTAGTGTGCATGAGGCCTAAGGAGTTTTTCAGCTGTAAAAAACACTCTAACTGATAAAAGCTTAAAAATGCTAAAAAACGTGGCTATTCTGCATTTGTCAGCGATTTTGAGCCATTCGCTATTGTGGGAGTACAGTTTTGCTAAAATCTGCTATAGCTAAAAAAAAAAAAAAAAAAAAAAAAAAAAAAAAAGCTACTGCAAAAAAACGCTGCAAGACTCATTCTACAGCTACAGCTTTTTACAGCTAACGATACTGACATTTTTATAGCATCCACTAATGCATAAGGCCTTCGTTCACACTGAACACTGCTTTGAAATCGTGCGAGTTCATCCGAACTCGCACAATTTCAAAGCTACATTTCAGTCCGACTTTGGGGGCAACTTGAAAGACATCTGTGCCAGTTCATGCACAGATGTCTATTGAAATTGCCCCTGAAGTAAAGTAGTGCAGGAACTACTTTTGAAAATCTGTTCGGCGCCGCAAAGTCGGTACACACTGATTGGGACGCTCCCATTGCTGACAATGGGCTCCGATATGACCTGTCAAATCACGCTGATGTGAACGGGGGCTTAAGCTCCTCTGCTAAGAAATTCAGTTGTTTACCAGACATTGCTATACTGCTCCAGTCAACTCCTTTCCCATTTGTCTGTAATTTTGAGATCCTGCAACACACCTTCTGATTACTATTGCCCTTTCTTTTTGTTCAGTAAGACAACTTTGCCTTTTTTATTGGGTTTTCATTTAATACTTGGTATTATGAGATCCTTAAATCTCAACAAGCACGAGTTATACCCAAAACTAATATCTATTTTTTGTTAAAAGGTGTTGTTCACATTTTCAGAAAAAAAATGTAACCCTAAATGCTCCCCACCCCAGTTGCTGTTGTACTTGTCTCCATGGGTCATGAGCTATCAGTGCCTACTCAGCTGGTGTAGCTAGGGATTTGAAAATCCTGCTCTTTCTCCCCCTTCTTATTTATTTATTTTAGGTACTTATATAGCGCTGTCAATTTATGCAGTGCTTTACATATACATTGTACATTCACATCAGTCCCTACCTTCAAGGAGCTTACAAACTAAGGTCCCTAACGCACATTCATACATACTAGGGACAATTTATACAGGATCCGCTTTACCTCCCAGCATGTCTTTAGAGTGGGAGGAAACAGGAGTACCCGGAGGAAACCCACGCAGGCACAGGGAGAACATGCAAACTCCAGGCAGATGGTGTCGTGGTTGGGATTTGAACCTTTCTCCCCCTTCTTTCTCTCCCCCTTCTTTCTCTCCCCCTTCTTTCTCTCCCCCTTCTTTCTCTCCCCCTTCTTTCTCCCCCCCTTCTTTCTCTCCCCCTTCTTTCTCTCCACCTTCTTTCTCCCCCCCTTCTTTCCCTCCCCCTTCTGTCCCCCCCCCCTTCTGTCTCCCCCCCCTTCTTTCTCCCCCCCTTCTTTCTCTCCCCCTTCTTTCTCCTCCTTCTTTCCGAAATGCACCACTACGATGCTCTGTGCTGGCGCTTGCCAGTTAGAACTGCTCTTTGTTCTGGCACCCCTGCAGAAAGGAGGTGGAGAAAAGTAAGGATTTCAATTCCCAGACCGGTGCATCGGCTGCATGGACATAGCTTATCACCCATTTTTTTTTTCTTGCGCAGTTTCCAGGCTCAGGTTCCTGCCACCACCATTACAACATCAAATATAATGGCTTATACAAAGTGGATTTCTTGCAGCCATTTGACATATGATTCAAGCTGGCAAACTACATCCAAACCTGGAATATCTGTATTTTATTATGCACAAGTAACCCAGTTGTAAAGAAGAGGGGAAATGAGTAGCTTTACCTTCTCTTTGCCTTGTCTTGTGAAGTCTGCAAGTGTAGAAGCAGCCCCTTTTGAGGGGTTTTCTAAGATAAGCTGCAGTTACCGTACTCATTTGAGAACATTTTCCTCAAAATACAGTTTTTGTGAAAAAATATTTCCCCCCTTCCTGATTTTTTTTGCATATTTGTCACACTTAAACGATTCAGATCATCAAACATATTTTAATATGAATGTTAACATATCACACAAAGATAATCCGAGTAAAAAAATGCAGTTTTTAAATGATGATTTCATTTATTAAGGCAAAAAAGCTGTCCAAACCTGCCTGGCCCTAAGTTAAAAAGTAATTGTCACCCCCCCCCCCCCTTTACTGAATCATGAATGAACTGTGATTTAGCCCAGGTGCACACTGACAGCAGGATTGAAATTGTGTGAGTTCAGCTGAACTCGCACAATTTCATTCCCGCATGTCAGTCCGACTTCGGGGGCGTTTTTTCAGAGACATCTGTCTGTCTATACAAATCGCACCCGAAGTCTCCAAAAGTAGTACAGAAAGTACTTTTGGGAATCGGTGCTGCGCCACTAAAGCGTTACCATCCGAATCAGAGCAACGCTGCATTTGCGGCGCAGCACCACTTCCCAAAAGTAGTTTCTGGTTGTAGTATCCATTGCCGGCAATAGCCGCCGATATGGCATGAGTTGACATGTCAAATTGCATCAATGTGAACCTAGGCTAAACCACATTTTATGGAAAGATGAGTTTAAATTTCAGTTGCAACACACAGGCCTGATTACTGCCAGACCTGTTGAACCAAGAAATCCCTTAAATAGAGGCTAACCAAATGAAGCATGCTAAAAGATTTAAAAAAGCAACACATCATGCCGCGATCTAAAGAAATTCAAGAACGGATTAGAAACAAAATAATTTGTAATATATCAATCTAGAAAGAGTTATAAAGCCATTTCTAAGGCTTTGGGGCTCCAGCGAAGCATGGTGAGAGGCATTATCCACATATGGAGAAAACTTGGAACAGTGGTGAACCTTCTCAGGAGTGGCCGGCTTACCAAAATCACTCCAAGAGCATAGGGACGACTCATCCAGAAGGTCATAAAAAAGAAATCGGAACAACATCTAAAGAACTGCAGACCTCACTTGCCTCAGTTAAAGTTATATTAAAGTCTATTTTTTTTTTTGTTTAAAATTAACAAACATGTTATACTTGCTCTGTGCAGTGGTTTTGCACAGAACAGCCCAGAATCCTCCTCTTCTCGGTTCCCATGCCGCCACTCCTGGCCCCTCCCTTCTGCCGAATGCCCACAGCAAGCCGCTTGCTATGGGGCACCAGAGCTGAGCTGCTGCTCCGTGTGTCCATTAAGACACACAGGAGCTAATGGCACCCTCTGCTGTCTCAGCCAATGAGGGAGAGTCCCCAGACAGCTGAGGCCTTTGTGCAACATTGCTGGATCAAGATAGGGCTATGGTAAGTATAGGGGGGCTGAGGGGGGCTGCTGCACAGAGAAGGTTTTTTATCTTAATGCATAGAATGCAATAAGATGAAAAAAAGCTTCTGCCTTTAGTACCACTTTAAGGTCAGTGTTCATGAACAAGAAAGAGACTGGGCAAAAAATGGCATCCATGGGAGAGTTCCAAGGCGAAAGCCACTGCTGACCAAAAAAGAACACAAAGGTTCGTTTCTCATTTGCCAAAAAAAAATAAATCTTGATTATCCCAAAGACTTTTGGGCAAATATTCTGTGGACTGATGAAACAAAAGTCCAACTTTTTGGAAGGTGTGCGTCCCGTTACATCTGGTATAAAACTTACCTGACATTTTATAAGTAGTACCATCCGTCAAACGTGGTGGTAATGTGATGGTCTGGGGTTGCTTTGGAGCTTCAGGAATTGGACGACTTGCCATACTTAATGGAACCATGAATTCCTGAAAAGTCCTGAAGGTGAATGTTCTGCCATCAGTTTGTGACCATAAGCTCAAGCGCACTTGGATTATGCAGCAGGACAATGATCACAAACCCAACAGCAAGTCCTCCTCTGAATGGCTAAAAAAATAAAGAATTTTAAGGTTTTGGAGTGGCCTAGTGAAAATCCAGACTTAAATCAGATTGAGATGCTGTGGCATGATCTTAAACAGGCCATTCATACTCTCAAACCTTCCAGTGGGGCTGAATTAAAACAATTCTGCAATGAAGAGTGGGCCAAAATTCCTCAACATCGATATGAAAGACTAATTGCCAGTTATCAAACACTTGATTGCTGTTGTTGCCACCATGAGTGACACAACCAGTTTATTAGGTTTAGGGGGCAATTACTTTTTCACATAGGGCCAGGCAGGTTTTGGACAAAAAATAAATAAAAATATGGGGAAGGGGGCAAATACTTTTTCACAATACACATTCCCTTTTTTTCAAAAATCCATTATGTGCCAGGAACAGTTCCTTACAGTAGACTTCCTGCTATTTGGGGGGGTTCTGCCTGAAATGGTGGTTGACAGCAGAACATCTGATGACAGACTGCAATATAAATGTGATGTAAATGTTTAAAGCTAAAAGTATATTTACATTTTAAAATGAATAGGTAATGGTTAAAACCCCTGTTACTTTATTTCTCAGTGTCACATTGGGAAGATTCCATTAACTTTGTCTCAGGCTACTTTCACACTAAGGCGTTTTACGGGCATTTTTGCTCTAAAGATAGCACCTGAAAAGCTCCTGTAAACTGCCATTGGGGAGGTGCACTTGCAGGAAGGGAAAAAAGTCCTGCAAGCAGCATCTTTGCTCCTGCACCGCCCCTGCCATTGAAATCCATGCCTGCAAATCGCTCCGGCGGCAATTTTTGGGCGCTTTTAACCCTTTCCTTGGCCACTAGCGTGGGTTAAAACCGCCCACTAGTGGCCGAAAAGTGCCGCTACAACAGCGGTAAAGCTACCGCTAACGCCCCCCCCGCACCAGTGTGAAAGTAGCCTTAGAGATACAACAGGAAGTGAGAAGAAACTTCTCCAAAGTAAGAAAAATCCACTCTAAAGCCTAGTACACACTGCTAGTTTTTTTTTTTTTTTTTCATTCAACCCAGCAGGCTGAACGAAAAAAAAAACCTGACAGGTCAGAGCCGCTGTACTAACAATCTGATGTTAGTACAGTGATCTCACCTGCTGTACTATTGTGTTCTGACAGGGGGACGCCCCCCCCCCCGCCTGAACAATCTGGTCAGCGCTCTCAGCCATTTTCGGTCATGCCTCCTTCAACAGAAGCCGGCCCAACTGCAGTACACACGGGCTGATTCCGCCCGTGTATATGGGGCTTTAGACAGTAGTTAGTGACTACTGTAAAATGTTAAATTTCCCATAACCTGGTCATTGTGACAATGGTTAGCATGACATACAAGCTGGCAATTTTCCCCATTTGGGCACAGCAATGGAAATGTGACAAGAGTTCTACAGCTTGCTAAAAAAAAAAAAAAATTGGCTTTGGATGAACTTTTTTTTATTTTTTTGTTAAAGTAATTCAGCGAAATGATTCCAAACCAGTGCAGTTTATTGTTTATTTTGAAGTTCTATTTTGTCATTGTTCTGTGAGAAATCGATGCCCCAGATTTAGGCCAAACTTCTTTTTGTGATAATGCAAAATGTAAAGTAAAAGTAAGAAAACAAAATAAGGATCTGTTTGATGTCGACATGATCTCACACGTCTGCTGGTGCTGCCATGGCTTCAGTCTGTATATTTAAATACATTCAAGCCTATCTGCTACTATCTTAATTCAGTTTGTAAACCTTTGAACTGTAGCCTAAACATCTGATAGAAGTGTCAATGTCAGACAGATGATATCTAATTCAATTACTCATTAAAGCTCAACTGCCTCCAATTGGGCTTTTTATGGCTAGATTTGAGAAAATTAGATCTATAACTTTTTTTTTTTTTTTTTTCTATCTTTGAATTGGTCGGGGAGATTTCAGTTGTGCATGATTGTGTGATGCTCATGCCATGCCTGTTTAGAGCAAATTTATTTAGGTATGAAGTACTTGCCTCAGTACAATTGTTTACTGGGACAGCCAGTGCTCAATGGTCCTGACTGTCTCCTCCATAGGCATAAACATCTGGTGCAAACCTGAATGTTTGTTGAAAGATATTTTATTAGAAGGATTATATGGCAGCTGGGTTGTGTATATGTGGCTGGCCACCATCTAATGCCTGTAGGAAGCTTCAAAGTACAAATTTTTCAGCTACTCCTTGTCTGGAATTTATTTGTGCAGTGTTTTAGTGGAAAACCCATGGGTCTCCATTGTTAGTGTTAGGAGTCCTCTCTCACATTTTATTTTCTCCATATATTTATGAGAGACTGAGGGAATTAGAGTGGTAAGATCAAATTCTTGTTCTAAATTATAATAAAACCTAGAATGCTCTTTTTAATTTTAGTAGAAGCATTTTCAGTGTAGAGTCAAATGTAGATCACCTTTCCACTTCACTTAGTCTGGTTTTGGGGGGGAATTTTCTTTACCTGCACACCAAGCACTGACCACGGCATATGCACTATGTTTCTGCATTCTTTGTGCATGGCCTTTGGTGATGATTAAACCAGCATGGTTGTATTGTATCAAATTTAGAACCACTTCCTCTTCATTTGTACTCCAGGTTGGGGCTCATGCACATGGACACATTTGCCATATAGCATATTTTAGTGCCTAGGAGTTGTACATGATGTGCACAGGCCACTACCAGCACACAGTGACAGTCTAAAAAAAAATAGTGTCTATACACACATCAAGAGCAGAACTAGCAAACAGGGCCATGTGCATACCTAACGTGGACTTTCTGTATTTGGGACATACAGTCCTGAATGCGAGTATTGATCAGATGTGCATATATCCATTTCTGTTATTGATTTTGACAGGCTGCTAGTAGGGGGCTGTGCAAACCACCTGTAACACAGGTTCCTAAATATGCCAGTTTTTTTTTTTACACTGTATGGGCAAATGCATCTGTGTCCATGAGATCTTATAGTAAGAGCTTCTATCATAATAATTTCAATCAATCCTCTCTTTGTAGCAGTTCTGATTAATGCTAGAAATGTGGTAGCCATAACATAGAAACAGAGGCCAAAAATACACGAGTGGACTTGTATAATTCCTTCTAATCTATTATCAAAAAAGTACAAATAAAGGTAAAGCCTTTTTCTGTATAGAGTGATAAGGGGTTAGAACCAGTGTTGGGTTTTTTTTGCACTCTGTGTCCCCATTGGGGGAATCCACTCTTTTTCTAATTGTCCTGGTTACCAACGATGACCAGTGTCACTGTGAATGAGACTAAAGGTAAATCTAACATTTTGGCCCCTTTCACACGGGCGGAACGTATGTCTGTCTGTTTTTCATCCATCCGTTTTCAGATGAAAAACGGACATACATGTATCCCTATGGAATAGCGGATGAACATCCGATGACATCAGTCTCCGCTATGCTCCGAAACTGATGGCGGAGGAAAACCCTATTTTTCCATTCGTGTTCGGATGAAAATGGACAGACGGTCTGTTTTCATCCAATCCCCCCATAGAGGAAAGTGAAGATCTGACCGGTCCGCTTCTGCACAGTGTGCAGAGACAGACTAGTCAGCGGGGATCAACGGAGCCATCCCTGCTGAGCAAGTGGATGTCCAAAAACGGATCCTCCAGCGATCCGCATGTGTGAAAGGGGTTTGAGTTGCCTCCAGAAAAGGAATAGTGGGAAATCTCCCAATAGGGGCACTTGTTTCAGTGAGAACTTTCTAAGGTTGGCCATACACCATACAATTTTCTTAACCATACAACCATACACCATACAATTTTTCGGAACCCCCCCCCCCTCCGGTGTCACATTTGGCACCTTTCAGGGGGGAGGGGGGTGCAGATACCTGTCTAAGACAGGTATTTGCACCCACTTCCGGCATAGACTCCCATGGGAGTCTACGCCTCTTCCCGTCCCCACCGCGCTGTCTCCTGGGAATACACAGCTCCCAGGAGAGAGCGGGGACCACTTGGGACGCACAGTGCGACTCGCGCATACGCAGTAGGGAACCGGGAAGTGAAGCCGCAACGCTTCACTTCCTGATTCCCTCACCTAGGATGGCGGCGGCAGCTGCCGAGAACCGAGCGGGTTCTCGGTGTCGCCTGCTG
Source organism: Aquarana catesbeiana (assembly GCF_042186555.1). NCBI lineage: Eukaryota > Metazoa > Chordata > Amphibia > Anura > Ranidae > Aquarana > Aquarana catesbeiana. The sequence continues at coordinate 258,958,008 of NC_133327.1, read as the reverse complement.
CCATCGCTGGACCCTGGAACAGGTAAGTGGCCATGTATTAAAAGTCAGCAGCTGCAGTATTTGTAGCTGCTGGCTTTTAATATTTTTTTTTTTTTTGGCGGTGTGGGTGGACCCCCGCTTTAAATTTCCTTTAGATTTATCTTCAACTATGTAGTGCCTGCCTGATTGCATACAAATTGAAAGGGTTTAGGTTTCGCCTCCATATTATATGGTTTTGGTAAATCTAAAGGAAAGTTGAACAAAAAATTGTTTAATGTTTGGCCAGCCTAAGAAGGATTATCCTCTCAAATCCTGTTGAGCCGACAGGACAGGAAGGGAAATCTCCCTAATGAGACACAGATGACAACATTTTTTAAGTCTTTCCTATTCTATCTAAAATGAAAAATGATAAATTGCCTTAAACTGAAATCTTATGCTTTTTTCAAGTCAAACATTTGATTTCATCTATAGTCCCTGTCCCTATCAAGGGGGAAACCCTGTGACACCCTTTGAAAATCATTGTAACGATCCACACTCTCTGGGCTTGATCTTCCCATTTCTGAATGCAGAAATGGGAATCGGATTTCAGTATTCTAGGGCCAGAATAATGGCAACAAATTTGGAAAACCACAAAGTAATGCTCCTAGAATGTTCTGCCACTCTAAACAAGCTACAAATTATATCACTGGTACCAAGTTCCAGTTCAAGTTGCGAGCTATACCCTGGGACATGCTGGGCGCTGTTTCCATGGCTGTTCAGAGCCAGGCACTTATATGCACATATAGGTTTTCTCAATGGCTCTGTACTTACTGCTATTAATACAATAAAAATCATTGAACAGAAAAAATAGTTGACTAATGTTTCATACAGCAGTAGCTCTTTCTTAAGGCTGCATTCACACTTGAGCGTTTTCAGCTCATAAAACGCCCAAAAATGCCTGAAAAACGCCCAACAAGCAACATCCCATTCATTTCAGTGGCACCTGTTCACATCTGAACGTTTTTGTCACCTGAAGCAAAAACGCCTGAAAAACGCCCTAATCTCGAAAAAGAACATGAGCTTCTTTGGGGCAGATTACAGGCGTTTTTCCGCCTTTTTACATTGCCTTTTACATTGGTGACCTGAACAAAATCATTGCGTAAACGCGGCAAAATCGAGGTAAGAACGCGCGACTGAAACACTCAGGTGTGAATGCACCCTAAATTAGACTTTTACAAATTTTTAACCTAGAGCGCACAACCTAGAACCAGGATCCCTAAAGTTTGAGCTATAGCAGCTCTGGGAAGTGAAGGAGAAAGATTAGGTAGAGAGCAAGGAGAGCTACAAAGGGGTAAAATGCTTTTACGTTCTGAAACTCACTCCTGTGTTGTCTACCAAAGTGGATTAGTGTAGCGTCCATTAGCATTATTAATACTTTAGGAAATGATGGACCAAATATTTTAGCACTCAAGTATTTTTTCTGCATTAGGCCGTATGCACTCTGCTGCTCCTAAACTAACTTTAGGAGCGTTTTTTTTTTTTTTTTTGCCAAGTCCCTGAACTCCACTCAGTAAAAGTCTGTGTTCATGCTCACATACTCTTTTTTTTTACCAGAGTTTTTAGGCGCAATCAAAGCTCCTCTCCTGAACGCAGATGGATTGCATTCTGGAAGGGAGCTTTTGAGCATAAACGCATCTAAACATGCCAAAACAAGCCTAAACGTTAGGCACAATTAGCACATTAGAGTTTTATCATTTCAGTGGCCATAATAAATTAAAATAAATGAAATACTGTATGTAAATTCCCAAACACCAAATGTTGCTAAGCTCACCCAAATTTGTTTGAAAAAAACAATAAACCAGTGTGCATGATGACATAAAAAGAGCTCTGGGATAATTTATTTATTTATTTATTTTTTTAAACAAAAACTGGCCTCCTACACATTGCAGCTTGAAGCTGCTCCTACAAGAGTTTAAGCTGGGGGTCAGCAACCTGCAGATCGCGATCTGGGCTTGCTGATCAGCCATCCCAGAGCATCAGACGGAGTGCAATTCAGAGGGACTATCTGTAAATTTTGAGCTATAGTAGGGAGCATGAGCCGCATAAGCTGATGCCTCCTCTGTAGTGCTGGCTACTATCCCATGCAGAGTGATACCAACTGTACTCCACCTCTTATCCCGGTTAGCAGTCTCCAGAGTGGTGCCAGCAGCAGGAAAGAAGAGATCTGCTTTCACATTTATATGCTGCTGTTTACCCACACCACGGATGCAGTGCAGTGTACCTGCAGCTTGCCTGTGGGTTTGCTGCTCTTAGCCATAGACTTCTATTACTACATCCTGCGGGTTTGGTGCACTTTTTGAAAACAGTTTTGGAGCGCTTTCAGAAAGTGCAACAAACCTGCAGGATATGATGGAAATCTATGGCTAAGAACAGCTAACCAAGAAAAGTCAGATGCGCTGCACTCGCAGGTAAATTGCAACACATCAGTGTGAAAGCAGCCTTATAAGGGGCCTAGAACAGTAAAGGTTCATTTACATTTGAATTTTGAGGGTGGAAAAACCCCATAGTTAAGATGTGTTTTTACCACCCCTGCCCCCAACCGCACCCCCTTTAGCTGCAGTGGCCAGGGTGTACACATGCCGCAGCAGGAGTTATATGCCCTCTCATGGTTGGTGGGTATAGCACCTGCCAAGCATGGCTGATTCAAGTGAATGAGGCTGCTCTGCAACTTTGTGCTGTACAGCAAACAAGGGATTAAAGCAGGCAGCATTGTATTGCTTTCCCACCACCTGCTTAAACCCCTTGTGCCCCGCAAGGGCATGCTTCTGCGGGCACTTGCAGAGCGCCCCCATTTACTTGAATGGGTCCCAATTGGCAGCTGGTAGCACCCACCAAAAGCAACAGGGGTTTTAATTCCTGCTGCGGCACGTGTACACATTTGGCTGCTGTCTCAGCACCTAAAGAATGTAGTGATTAGGGGTGGTAAAACCGCAATTCAACTGCAGGGGTTTACCAGCCCCCCAACATTGTGTGAACAAGCCCTAAGGGTGCCGCTAGCGAATGCAACTAAGGGCTCATTCCCATGTGGCACAGGCACTGCTGCTCCTCTGAAAAGCGATCTGAGTGCATTTGACGAGGTTGTAAGGGAGCGATATTTTGCCTCCTCACCACTTAATGTAAACCCATGATTGCCGTGCAATGCACATGATTGTGACACAATAGCGTGGCAATTAGAATTTTAAATCAGGTGTAAAGAGGCACACTGTGCACGGTGATCTTTGACGTCTCCCATGTTGTTCAAGTAGATCTCCATCTCTTTAAATTTGCCTACCCTTGGTTTAAGCTATGTTGAACTGTTATTTTTCTCTGCCTGTTAACTCCCCTCCATGTTAGCCTATGTGTCCAAGCACACTATAGGTGTTTTCAGGAGTTTAGTGGCAGGGGATTTTACGGGCAGAAAGAAAAACCCATCCCTTGCATGCATTCAGGAGAGCAACTTTTGAGCATAAATAAAGCTCAAAAGTGAAAAAAGCTCATAACACCATACGTGGGATTGCACATGCAAAAACTTGGCTTTTTAATGTGTTTTTGATGCTGAAAATGCCTGTAGAGGGAAAAGAACTTTTTGAGCTTCATAGTGTGCATGAGGCCTAAAAATCAGTAGATTGAAAAAGTAGGTAAAAAGTGTTAATGGCTTCTCAGTGGACAGCTAATGAGCACACAGCTTGCACCTTTGTACTTGATATAATGCGCTTAAAGAGGAGCTCCAGGTTCCTTCAGAAAAAAATTAAGTCAGCAGCTACAAATATTGTAGCTGCTGATTTTTAATACTAGGACACTTACTGTCCAGGAATCCAGCGGTGTCCTCATCCGAGCTGTTTTTTTTCAATCGGGTACTGCCGCTGCCATCTACAATAAGTGAAACCACTGCTGGTTTCCTACTGCGCAGGTGCACTGCGTTCTGTGAATGAACCGACATTGGGGGGGGGGGGGGGGGGGGGGGGCAGAACTTCTGGCTGAGTTTGCTTTGGTGAACTCAGTCAGAAGTGGGAGCAGGTACCTGTCAAAACCAGGTGCCCGCCCCCCTCATGAAAGGTGCCAAATGACAGCAGACAAGCGGAGCTTCCCCTTTTTGGGTGGAGCTCGGCTTTATATTCTGTATGGGCATAGTAAAAAGAAACAACCATTTTTGTTTTTTTTTTGGTCAAAAGCATTTGTGTTGTTTATGGGTTTTCTAAAGAGACCACGTAGTGCAAGATACTCTGTCTCTGAAACCTCAGACAGAGCCCTGCGAAGGAAGGGGGGAAATTGTAATTGCTATGACTGTGTGTACATTTTTGTTTAAGCTACTAAGTTTTGTAGGCAACGGCTTTTTAAAACCGGAAGTAATGAGAAACTGGAAAATTTTAAAAAGAAGTTATAAGCTTCACCTGCGGGTTGCATGCAAGAATACAGCACATTCATGTTATATTTGAATAGTTATTATTTAACTGCTTCAGCCCCGGAAGATTTTGCCCCCTTCCTGACCAGAGCACTTTTTGCGATTCGGCACTGCAACGCTTTAACAGACACTTGCGCAGTCATGCAACGTTGTACCCAAACAAAATTTACATCCTTTTTTTCCCACAAATATAGCTTTCTTTTGGTGGTATTTGATCATCTATGCGGTTTTTATTTTTTGCGCTATAAACAAAAAAACGCTAATTGTGGCTGCAATGTCTCACTGCCTGTGATTAGCGCAGAGCAGTGCCGACTTCCTGGCGGGCTCTGCACATGGGCTGTGCGAACCCGCCAGACCTCATCCTTACTCTGTGTGAACAGACGATCCGTCACTCCTCCCCTCAGAGACACACAGAAATCCCAGTTATTGCTGTGTTACGAGCGATCGCGGTAGCCCAGTGGGCGTCGGCTCTGGGGGGCAAGCTGCAGGTGCGCGCCCCTAGCAGCCGACTTGAGGAGCAATGTAATATGACGGCGATTCGCCTGCCCGTGCCATTCTGCCACAGTATAACTCTGCGGTGGCTGGTCGGCAAGCAGTTAATTACTGCAGATACTTGTATATCATCAATTTATGCAACGCCTTACATATATATTGTACATTCACATCACTCCCTGCCCTCAAGGAGCTTACAATCTAAGGTCCCTAATCCGCATTCATACACATACTAGGGCCAATTTGAAAGGGCCGATTACCCTACCAGCATGTCTTTGGTGCGTGGGAGGAAACCAGAGTCCCCTAAGGAAACCTACGCAGCCACAAGAAGAACACGCAAACTGTTAAATAAGAAACATGTTATACTTGCTCTGTGCAATGGTTTTGGACCAAGCAGCCCCAATCCTCCTCTTCTCGGGTCCCCTGCCTACGGTCTTGGCTCCACCCTCTCGCCAAGTGCCCCCATGGCATACCGTTTGCTATGGGGGCACTCTTATGTGCTCACTCCTTCCTCTGATTGACAAGAGTGGGAGCCAGTGGCTCCTGCTGCTGTATCTAGGTCAGTGAAAAGCGAGAGGGCCTCGGCTCTTGTGCATATCGCTGGATTGGGCTCAGGTATGTATTTTAGTGTGGGGGGGAGCTGCATGCAGAAGGTGTTTTTTACCTTTTAGAAAAAAACCTTTTGCCTTTTACAACCACTTTAAGCTGGCCATACATGGATCCAATTTCAGCTGGTTCAGCACGGACCAGCTGAGATTCGATCCATGTTTGGGCAGGCTGATTGTACCCAAGTCGATCCATCTATCGATTGATTTGGGTATGACCAGTCTGTCGGATTTTTTTACATGCTACTACTGCCGAGTAATGATTGTATTGTGCTGGCTAGGAGAATTCCCCGCTCCAACCCCTTACTGCCAGCACAATAGCACTGCTAACCACGTGGCCCACTGTGTTCATATTTACCCGACAAAAAAAAATATAGAAAAAATATAACATTTTTTTTGGTCCTGAATACTATGAAGGAAATATATACAAAACCACTATAATTCCCTTTAAATTAAACCGTGCAAAAAGAATATGTGCAATGCAGTAAACCCTTTCAGTACCCCTTCATCTAATCTTCATATTTTTTTTTTTTGGTCATGAATTGAAGGTTGTTGGTGTTGAGCACAAGTTTTGTACATCTGATTGTTTGGTATGTCGTCAGTTACCCTAGTATAGTAATCTTTAAAAACAGACTATTAAGGATTTCCTGTTTACATAAGAAGCTGATAGACCGTATGTTGCAAAAGCCAACAGCCACTACTTTCCCTTATGTATGAAGAAATTTACACTATGTTAGAAATGTTTGAACTTTTTTTTTTTTTGTGAGAAAATAACATTACATTATTAGTATATGTGAAAACTGACACTGAAATCTCAGGTGTGAAATTTCTTTTTGTTGGCCAAAAATGCTATGTTTTAGCACTAAAAACAAGAATGCCCATTGGTTGCCTTGCAGGTCAGAAGGACTGCTGCTTGGCAAGTGTGTCAGTTATCAGGATTGCAGCCCTAGAGTATACAAAAAAAAAATCGGCTATTGAAGCTTCCATATTTCTAGTGGGAAAGGGTCCTAAAAAAGGAGAAAAACTTAAAGGGAAAAAAAGTGTGTCTGGGCCTGATACATAGACTTTATGGTCTAAAAGCTAAAATAACCTGCCAGTAAATAACTTTTGAGGCCAGAACCAAGGAGATTTTCTACAGCTGTTTATAAGGGACAATGTTTCTCATTTCTCTTCCAAATAAAGTGATCCAGGCTGTCATCCCAGTTCCGTTTCAAAATGGCCTGTGACAACCAATATCCTGCACAAAGCTTAGGGGCTTAATCGGCTACTGGACTTCCGATGCTTTTACTGATTGCTCAGAAGTAAAAGGCTTTTATTTTTTTTATTTATTACTATTCTCAAGATTAATTTTAATAAAAAAAAATAAAATAAAAATATAGTATATGTATTCAAAATTGCTATCAAATTAAAGCCCTAAAAAAATTAAAATGCCTTAGGATAGACTATAAAAGGTATAACACGTGGAACCGAGATATTGCCAAAAATGAAAAACTGCTCCGGGATTCCAGGGGGCTTAGGCACCTTTCACACTGGGGCGTCGGCGGTACAACAGCGCTATTTTTAGCGCTGCTGTACCGTCGTTCTTGCAGCTGTATTCAGCCGCTAGCGGTGCGGTTTTAACCCCCGCTGGTGGACGAAAAAGGTTTAAAATCCCTCGTACAGCGCGGCTATAGCCGCGGTATTGCCGCGGTATAGCCGCGCTGTCCCATTGATTTCAATGGGCAGGAGCGGTGAATACACCGCTCCTTCACCGCTCCAAAGAAGCGGTTTGCAGGACTTTTTTCACCGTCCTGCCAGCGCACTGCTTCAGTGTGAAAGCCCTCGGGCTTTCACACTGAACAAACAGCGGAGGCTGTTTAGGGGCGGTTTGCAGGTGGTATTTTTAGCACAATACCGCCTGCAAACCGCCCCAGTGTGAAAGGGATCTTAGGAAGATATAGGCCTGGGGACTCGGGTGCTTACATGCAACTGTTTCTAAATGTTATTCTTGGGTATTCAGTAGATACACTTTAAAGTGATTGTAATACATTTCCCACAATGATATGTACAGTTTTGCTAACACATGTCAAAGTTGCAAAATTGGGCTTGAAGTGATTGTAAACCCTTATTTATTTTAGTTTTTTCTTGGTAACAAACATTTTATACTTACTTGCAGCCCCGATCGTCCTCTTCTCCTAACTGCTTGCTATAGAGCTACTCGTACAGACTCTCTCCTGAGCTGGCTTTGTCTGTCCATAGGCAAACAGAGCATGGCTCGCCCCCCCCCCTGCACAGAGAATGCATTAAGGTAAAAAAAAATCTTCTGCCTTTAGAACCACTTTAATGCTTTATGTCACAGGTGTCAAACTTGTGGCCCTCCAGCTATTGCGTAACTACAAATCCCATGAGCCATTGCAAGGCTGACAGTTACAAGCATGACTCCCACAGGCAGAGGCTTGTAGTGGGACTTGTAGTTCCACAACAGCTGGAGGGCCGCCAGTTTAACACCCCTGCTTTACGTGTTCTGCCAGCGAGGCTACGGAAACTTTACATTACAAAGAATGTAGCTGGGCTTTAAAGATGCATTGTAATATTTAGATATTTGTTCCCCAGAAAACATTACTCTAAGTGAGATATTTGTGTAAAAAGCAAAGGGTTTTTTTTTTTGTTAAATATTTTTTTTCTTCTTTGTCTAACAATTTCCTAATACTGTATCTACATTTAGTATTTGTAAGTGAAAAAGCAAAAAAAGGTATGATGCCTGGCGTCCCGCCACAGCACTAACTGCTCTGCTCATTATTTGTCAAAGACAGTAATTGATTGTAAGATCACAAGCAGCAGCCCTTTCATTTCTTACTCCTGCAGGCTGTTTATTCTCCCTCTCTGAATGTTCATGACCTTAGGAAAGAAATCCTGACTCTTATTCAAAATTTTTAGAACGCTTTTCCCCATTTAGATATTACACTACATTTGGATTATTTCCTTCTAATGGTTTGCCTAGACAATCCCCCCCCCCCCCCCAATTTTAGTACAGCAAAGCATCAATTTTGCACTCTACACAAGACAGGATTACGTTTGAACTGTCTAAATGTTTACACTTTTCCAAGCAGTTCCTGTGTTTTTGCCATGCTGCATGTGTACATTCTGTGAATGCTAAATGGGAATTGTTGTGCAATTAAGTTTTGGGAGTCATTAAACTGGCTCCCAATTTTACTGAAAGGGCCATACTTGACTTTTTTCGTACCCACTGCTGTGAAGGCATCTGCTGTGAGCCTCAAGTGTCCATGTGTTGTCCACTGAAAGCAAGCCAATTTTCTAAATGGATCTAGGTCAGCAGATGAAAGTTCACTAACAACTTGCTCTTTTCTCTTGTGATGCTAAAGCATTTCTTCAGATAACTAGAACGTTTTCAGACAAAACTTGGATAGCAGTAACATACAGGAGGCACATGTACAGAAGTGTAGGAACATATGACCATGTAGGAAATCTTTGAGCACAAATAACCACTGGGATACTGGTTCTACCTGGAAAGTTCTTTCTAACCTAGAGACTGTAGACACTTTTTTTTTTCTCTCCTCATTTTTCGCAAATTTTGTTTAGGTAAAAATAAAAAAAACGCAAACTTGTTAAGAGGAGTAATTACCTAAAAACTATTTAAAAACTTTATAATTCTCACCTCTCTGCTTGGCACAGCATATTTAGAACAGAAGACAGGGAGAGCAACGGTAAGTCTTATTTACACATTTGTTTCCCATCAGCATTAACATCCCTTGTATACCTAAACCAGTGGTATCCAAACTGAGGCCTTTTGCTTGCATTTATCCAGCCCTTAAAGCATTATTCCTGCCACTGACAACAACTATTTCTCCACCTAATACCAAAGATCAGGCATTGTATATTCCCACTGGGCACAGTCTACCCCCCTAAAGTCTGAAGGACAGTAAAATGGTCCTTTTCTTCAGAAAGTTTGGTGACCCTTGCCCTAAACTGTTTTCTAAAGTAAAAAACAGCAGATTGATTCTAAGCTAACTCACAGAGTCCAGACTTTGGCTTTCTTGACAGCACTTGCAGATGTAGAGTTTTTAAAATTATTTACTACTGATTAAGAATATATAAACATGTTATTGTCCATAATGTGAGTATAGGTGCATGGTAAACTTACTACAAGCATATCAGCATGGCATAATTAGACAGACCATCTATTCACTAATTTGCAAAAGTTGGGCCTTGCTCACATGAGGCATATATGATGTATGCTTCATTGGAGGGCCATGTTTACCCGCATGGGAATGCACAGGTGTACTGTACATCACTGTGCAGGCAGTTCCATTACCTTCAGTTGGGATGCAGCAGCCACTGCGTGCAATGTGTCATCCGTGTAGGTGCGGGTGCATGGCCCCGAATGCATTCTGGTTATGTAACGCCCCGTGTGAACGAGGTTTTAAAATGCATTACTAAGATTTTAAAGATGTATTGTTTATTAATACCTAAGAAAACATGTGGGCTTGCTCTCTAAGGTTACACCAACACGGCCACATAGGGACGGCTGCTGGTGGGAAATGCACACACGCACTGTGCGAACATCTCATCTGAGCAGTTACATGCGAATAGAGCCTCTATCCCACCCTGGACGCAAAGAGTGTATGTCCAAGGTCATCATTTCTGTGTAGTTTAGGCTGCTGCTAATTGGCTAGTTTTGTATGCCGCCATAGCAGTGTTGCTAAGTTCAGAGGTGACGTTTAGCCATCTCTTAATGCAGCAAACAATGCATCCTTTAGGTTGCATTCACACCTCAGTGTTTTGAATCACGGGCAGATGCTACAATTCTGCTTGCATTTTCAAAGCGCCGAGGTGTGAATGACAAATCACAGAACGCACATTTGAGATGCCATCCATTTGAATGGCACTTAAAATCGCGGTGCAGCTCTGCTGCGATTGGCATGCGATAAATCATATGAAGCATGTCTCTCAAAAACAGCTCCTGAACTTTTTTGGGGACAAGCTTCACGCGGGTTGCCACAATTGCAGCATGATATATCGCGCGACACTCGCAGCAGAACCACACCTTGATTCTAGGTGCCATTTAAATGAATGACTTCTCAAATGTGCGCTCTGCAATTTGTCATTCACACCTCAGCACTTTGAAATCGCGGGCAGAATCATGGCAAATCTACCTGCGATTCAAAACGCTGAGGTGTAAATGCAGCCTTACTGCTCATGAGAATGTAGCCTAAAGCCCACCCCAGTTTAAAATTTGCAGATACTTCCAGGGATCTACTTTCTTTCTTGGATTATCTTTGGAGCAATCTGGGATCTTTAATAACTTGGGTTAATTATTACGCCTCCTGAACATGTTCATTCATATTTGGTGACCAATAGAAACTCCTGATGGGAGTTCGAACATGTGGTTGATATTTGCATACGCAAATATCAAGCACACCTTGATATCAACCATGAGATACTGAAGATAATCTGAGTGTGTAAGCTCTATGAACCTAAAGCGTCTAACCAGTTGACATCAAACTATAGAGGGCAACACAAATGAGAACTACACATTGTTTAGGAAACTAAAACATTCAAGCCCGCATCAGGTTAACATACAATAAAGGCTGGTACACACAGGCCGAATATCAGCTGGTTCAACAGAAACCTGCCGACATTTGGCCCGTGTACAGCAGCCTGTCCGACAAAAGTCGGTCTAAGAACTTTGGTTAACCATATAATGGAGAATAAAAATCATTTGTTTTCTGGGAACATTTATTTTTTTCACAATAACACTAACGACATTTAAATGCTGAAATGTTTTTACATTGAATAACTTTACTTCAGTCAAAGTTTTGATAGTAAACTATCAAAGTTTTAGCCTCTAATCGTGGGGGAACTCCTTTTCTACATCGGCTATAGAATTATATCCTACAGAAAGAGTAGATTTCCTATTATAGTTCAAGATTATCCCAGAATACAGTTCTAGCTTGTTTTGGTTCCAACTTTTTATTATTGGATTATCAATCAAAGCAACCACAAGGATTGGGTATTTATAGGATGCATTAACCTTCTAGAATGACCCTCATTAATTTATAGGGGCTAATATACTTTAAGGCATTCTCGAATTTTTGACCTTTTCAGAGTAATACAGAGGTATGGCTTTTTCTCACCAAATTTATGTAATTGTTCTGCATTTAGTCCATAAGAGGATGTTCTTGCTGTTATAAATACTGGTTTGTTAGGGCAGTTTATGCCAAACATAAATGCTTTCTGCCTGAACATGCAAAAAAAGCTATCTACATGGAAGCTCTAGTACTGACAGCAGTTGTAGATATGTGGTGATTATTGGAATTGCTCCTTATTTATTTCATAGTGCTTCTATGGAAGGTTTTGTAGTTTTTAATGTAAGTTGGGGTTTATGCTGGTTGCAATAGCTTCTGTACAGTAGAGGCAGCAGAATCAGGATTAAATAATTCAGCATGGCTTGAATATACTGAATGCCTCTGCTGTGGTGCACATTGTTTATACAGCTCACCCTCTCCCGATTAACAGTAAGGGAGGGGCTTTTGTTTTTCACCTTCCTTTTGTGACAGTAAATAATGCAGACACAGCAAATGAGAGCTGGAATTTCAGGAGAACACTTTGACCTACAAATATTGTCAGCTCTGCTCTAGTTACAGAGAAGTCTTGTCTGTGTAGACCTGGTGTGCCTGGGAGGACATGCAGTATCGAAGTCCTTGCTGTGTCCTAACACTTATGTCTACACTGTACGTATTTCTCTTACTGCTTTTTTTTTTTCCCTGTGATTAAAACCTTGTGTTCTAAAAGAGAAGATGCAAGCCTCAAATGTAATTAATAAATAGATAATGAAAATCAGATTCTTGGATGCACATTGCAGAACAAAAAGTAACGTCACATGATATTTTGGCCTTTTAGCAGGGAATGGAGCCTGTCTAGAAATGATGCTGCTCGTGTGGACTGGCCTTTACACATAATGCTGTGTGAGTTACCAGTGAATATTTTTCCTCATCCACAAATAGTTTTTATAAGGAACAGCCACACACCTGTAAGGCATACCTCCCAACTTTTTGAGATAGGAATGAGGGACACCTATTAGCAAAAGGTACTTAGGTATAGGACACACCCCCTGCCACACCCCCTTAAAGGAGAATTGTACAAAAAATGATTAGGTAAACCCACAAGTGCTTTTTTTTAACCACTACTATTATTTTATATTGGCTTTTGAAACTTACAAATGCAGCAATTTAGAAATTGGATGAAAGGTTTAGCACTCGGAAACACTATTTGAAAGCTAAAAAGTGCACTTATATATAACTATATAGATCAGACCGAAATGAGGGACAAATGAGGAGGAATGAGGGACAGAGGGACATTGTTCCAAATCAGGGACAGTCCCTCTAAATCAGGGACAGTTGGGAGCTATGCTGTTAGGAACCAGATCAAGTGCTGCTGCAGATTACTTAAAGAAAATTAAACGGCAAAAAAGCAGAAAGTGCACATTTTCACGTTCTCTGTATATGGATTATAGTTCTACTTTAACTTTTAACACCTATGAATAATGTAGAACTTTGTAGAGTAGCTCATTATTGACGTACCATATGAATAATGCTACTGAACGCTTAAATATAGAAATGTGTCCGAGAGGGAATGTTGCCCATAGTGAGCAATCAGATTCCTGCTGTAATTTTTCTAGTGCAGCTTTGAACATAAAAGTTATAAAGCAGTTGCTATAGCAACATAGATGCTTTCCTTTTTATATGGACTTTTTTTATTGAGGAAGTATATAATCAGCCATTATTAAATGTAATCTTTCAGCAATCTTTGGGCCGGCAGACCTGAGAAGTCTGACCATGTAAGTATGGTGCCCTTTTATATTATGTCCTGAGACACAGACTAAATGCCAGACGGACATGAATTTCTGCACGAACAAACAAATTTGGTTTGACATTTTCAAGTTGCCCATTATGACCCAATATTTTTTTTTTTTTAATTCTGTTTATTATGTAACAAAGAAATGATGCAGTGGTTCTGACAAAGATTGATGGCATTTACCTAACCTTCATCTTTTTCCAAAACAATACAGAATATCTGGGGGGAAAGCGACTTTATATATTGTTAAATGAATGTGCTACCTTTTCCTGCTAGGTATTATTTATTGGTGGTACTTTTGACCTTGCATAGAATGGTCTTTTGTAATGACACCACCAAAAATCTGACATGTATATTAATATTTAATTTTTGTATGACTTGTTATGTTCCACCAGGGAAGCTTTGGTTACTACTGTTTGGAGGGTTGCCTTATGAAACAGAATTCAATTACCCAGTGACCTAAATAGAATTTTTGTCCTGATCTGATCTTGCCTCTTTAGGCATCTGTTTATAAAGCAAGATGCTTTTTTCCTATTGATTCATTTTCAGAGCATGCCTAATGGAATCTTGTTGGTACATTGATTTGTAAGATAGCCCTTTCAGTTGTGGCTCTGATAATCAATGCAAGGTATGGCAACTGCTTGACTCAACAACAATAAAATGTAAGCTTACAAGCAGAGAAGATGTGCAGTTTAACTTATATAGCACATGCCTTTACTTGATCTCCCTACCCTGTGAATGCATTGATTTCACTATAGGTTCCTACATAAAACTGTAAACCTCTTCTGATGCTTGGTGACCACTCACATCAGTCATGTAATTTAGGCTGTAACTCCAAAGTTCTACAGTTCTTTGCCAAGTCCCAAGGAGTGTATTTCCAATTTTGCAGCCAAATTGGGAGAACACCTATGTAATTATTATCACATGTCCCCATTCACATTGCGTAATTAAAAAATAAAATATTTAAAAATTGCAGCTTACATTTTTAGATGCTTTTTTCCAGAAGCTCCAGCAAGAAAAAACATCTACTTGGTCCTCTTTGAGGGAGATAAGGATGTACTGTGCTGGCATATCTCATCTTATCATTTGTAAACTAGATTTGAAAACCGTCTGTTCTAATGTAGGGGTTACATATTTACAAGCAGGCCTTCTGCATTATGTTAATGAAAACTGAACTCAGCCTGTCCCCAGCTTTTCTATTGGGATTGATCACAATAAACTCTTGGAAAAATGCTTGCAGTCAGCCATGACCCCTTCACCTAAGACACCTTAAAAAGTTAAGGTTTTTTGGGGTATACTGTGTGAATGGGAACATAAAACAAACATACAGTGTGGTATTCTCAAATTTGACTGCAAAAGTAAGTAGAAATACACTTTAATAAAAATCCAACATTAAAGAAATGAACAGTCCATGTATATTTTCGAAGTCAGCTGCACCAATGTCACAAATGGTAGTTTTACTTATTTTTTCTCCTACACCTTGCAGTACATAAAATGGGCATTGTAAATTGGTCAGTTAAATGAAGGAGAACTCCACATAAGCTTTGGGGTAAAGGGGGTAACGAGGAAACATGCAAAATTCACATCTTATCCTCTGCACACAAGTCATATCAGTGACGCGTGCCTTTTACAGCACAGCTTTGATTTACTGAAAGGAAGACAGGAGTACACTGGGGGTGGATGTAAAAAAGAATTGCTCATAAGAGTGAAGGGATAGCGGTCCCTGATAATTATGTTTCCACACATCTGTATATCCCAAGCACTTTAACATTTTTAAATCTGAAGTTGTATCAAAGATGATGCCCATCTTCCTGCTGACCCATCATTGTAGGGTGGTCCTACTGGCCCATAGAGAGCAATAGAGGGTGCATCCAGGCTCCCAAGCATACAAGCTGGTTGAAATTTGTATACTACAACTCCCCAGGATTTAGCATTCTCAGGTGACCGAGCAGGACCGTGAATATTACAATGGGCACCACACAGTGTAGTACACACAGGTGTGGTAGCGTTGTGTTAAAAATGGAGCAACTTGTTGCTTTCAGGAGGCATCGCTGTTTATCAGCTGTCTTCGTTATTTTAATTGTAGTGGGTCATAACTACACCTTACCTGTGCCTAAAGCATTTATGGCACATTAGTAAAGCTTTTATAAAGTGTTAGCTGGGTGCTGGGGGGAAGCCAGAATGCATTGGGAAGTAATAGAGAACTAGGACAGAGCAGTTCCAGCCATTTCCTGTATGTACAGACCATCCGTGTGGTAACACCGTTTGCTCCTTTCTGCTGGGGAATCTGTTGACTGTAACCTGAATAGGTACAGCGATTAGTGATTGATGTGAAGGCAGCATCTGATGTTAACTCAGCAGAGGGTGGAATCGGTACCTTGATACTGAGGCAAATATCAGCTGTGGAATCTGCTCACTGGCAGTCAAAAGGCACTGGGGCTTGATGGGGAAATAGTCTTCAGAAATGGCAATACAAATACTGTTTAGAAATGACCTACCACAGAGTTAAAAGTAAACATTTTTCTGGTGACACAGGACACCTCATATCAGTTTGGACTCACATCAGTCGGGGTCCAATCTCAACAAAGGCAATAAAGAGGAAGTAAACCCTGATGGGTTTTACTTCCTCTTTGTTTCCCTGCAAAGGTAAAGCATAATGGGTTACTATGCATCGCATAGTAGCCCATTATGTGTCACTTACCTGACACAGGAGCCTGCGATGTCCCCAATTTCCTCACTGGCAGCGAGCATCCAATCTTCACCCCTCTTCCTTCCGGGGGCCGCGAACTCCGGCTCTGTGACTGGCCAGAGTCGTGTGATGTCACTCCTGCGCATGCGCGCGGGAGCCACCAGTTACGGCATGAACCCAGCTTGAAACGGCACAGCGTGCCCTTTCAAGAGTGCACATGCGCCGAATACATCGGTGCATGGGCAGAAGAACTCATCGTACGGGGAAATAGTAAATATCTCCTAAACTGTGTAGGTTTAGGAGATATTTCAAGCACCTACAGGTAAGCCTTAATCTAGGCTTACCTGTAGGTGAAAGTGGTCTGTAAGGGTTTACAACCACTTTAAACATGGACTCCTTCATGTGAGTATAATCTAAGAACTTTTCATGGGTATACCCACAATTGGTGGTAAGGTGTATGGAAATGCCCCTTGGAAGTTCTCTGCAAAACCATGGGATTCACCCAATACCAGCGTAATGCCCGATGGGCCATTTTTACCATGATCATCTTCAGCAAGAGCCCAAAGTATATAAATCCATCTTGCTGAGAATTCCTGCCATCACACATCAACTTAATCATGTCTCAAAGCAGTACATTTCCTCTACATCAATTCCCCTTTAAGCACATCCCCATAGAAAAAACAACAGTTTCATCTGCATTTAACAAGTATTGTTGATGCCTTTTCAGCCCTTTCAAAACGCAGAACAAAAATGCGTTGCAACAAAAACATCATAAGCAGTATAGGCACTTTGATGAGCGTTGCTTTGTTCTTCATAATCACCCTAAGCCTATATTTACTAAAACTGGAGAGTGCAAAATCTGGTGAAGCTCTGCATAGAAACCAATTAGCTTCCAGGTATTTTTTGTCAAAACTTAATTGAACAAGCTGAAGTTAGAAACTGACTACTATGCAGAGCTCCTCCAAATTTTATACTCTCCAGTTTAAATAAATCAACCCCACTGTGTAGTGCAGCTGCATTTTTTTTTTTTTCTGAATAAAATTGACATTAGGCTACTTTCACACTGGGGTGTCGGTGGTAAAGCGTCGCTATTTTTAGCGGCGCTTTTACTGTTGTTTTGCGGAGGTTTTCGGCCGCTAGCGGGACACTTTTAACCCCCACTAGCGGGCATAAAAGGGTAATAACGACCCGCAAAGCCCCGCAGCAGCTGCTCTTTGCTGGTGGTTCGGCGGCGTTGTCCATTCATTTCAATGGGGAGGAGTGGTGTATAACACCGCTCCTTCACCGCTCCAAAGATGCTGCTTGCAGGAGTTTTTTCAATCTCTTGCCAACACATAGCCTCTGTGTGAAAACACTCGGGGCTTTCACACTGAGACTGCAGGGGAGACTTTTTTCAGGCGCTTTACAGGTGCTATTTTTTAGCCCAAAAGCGCCTGAAAAACACCTCAGTGTTAAAGGAGTCTTAGCTGATTGGTATTATTTGTTGCCTGGAGGTGCTCACCTATAAGAATGGTATCTCTAGTGTTAACAGCTGAGCAGTACTTTCAGGAATGACTGTGCTTAGCCAGCATCACCACTGTTCTCATCTGCAGAGCAATGATTCTGTGACCGGAAGATTTTAACTGCATTGTTACTGTCTTATTTCTCTCATCACTGCTTTTGCTCTTTATGTAAGCCAATCTGTAAATATGTTCCATGATCAAAATGCTTCCTGCTGCTTACAGAAAAAGGATTCTAAAATGCTGACACAGCTTTTCTACAATTGGTTTCAGCCTGGAAGGTCATCGATTTGGTTATCTTACTGTCCCATTTGCAGGTCCAGAAATAAAACTTGCAGAAGGTGTAGACATGCCAAACAAAAATATTCAGTTTGTGGTATTCTGTTTCACCTGTCTCTTGGCTTTCCTAGTTAATTCCAGTTTGTAGTAGACATGCCATCTGGCTTTTGAGCTTACAAATGCCAGTGGTACCTGATTTCCAGGGACACTGCTGGGTTGTAAAGATTGTGGCCCAGAAATGTTTGTCCTTAGAGAATTCCTGTCTACATTATATAGACAGTCTGTTGCAGAGGTATTTCGGGTCAGTTTTATTTGGGTTTGCCTTATCTATTACAAAGGTAAACATACACTCACCAGCCACTTTATTAGGTACACCTTGCTAGTACCAGGTTAGATCCCTTTTGGCTTCAGAACTGCCTTAATTCTTCGTGGCATAGATTTAACAAGGTGATGGGAACCTTCCTCTATGATTTTAGTCCATATTGACATGATAGTATCACTCAGTTGCTGCAGATTTGTCAGCTGCATGTCCATGATGCAAATCTCATCCACCACATTCCGAAGGTGCTCTATTGGATTAGGATCTAGTGATTGTGGAGGCCATTGGAGTACAGTGAACTCATTGTCATGTTCAAGACCCAGTTTGAGATGATTTGAGCTTTGTGACCTGGTGCATTATCTTGCTGGAAGTAGCCATCAGAAGATGGGTACACTGTAGTCATAAAGGGATGGACATGGTCAGCAACAATACTTAGCTAGGCCGTGGTGTTTAAATGGTGCTCAAATGTGCCAAGAAAACATCCCCCTCACAAATTACACCACCACTGGCCTGAACCATTAATACAAGGCAGGATGGATCCATGCTTTCATGTTTACGCCAAATTCTGACCCTACTATCTCAATGTCGCAGCTAAAATTGACATTCATCAGACAAGGCAAAGTTTTTCCAATCTTCTGTTGTCCAATTTTGATGAGCCTGTGCGAATTTTAGTCTGTTTCCTGTTGTTAGCTGACAGGAGTGGCACCCAGTGTGGTCTTCTGCTGCTGTAGCCCATGTGCTTTAAGGTTCAATACTTTTTTCTGAGATTGTATTCTGGTTGTAATGAGTGGTTATTGACCAGCTCGGTTTGAACTTCAGCAAGTCGTCTTCACCATGTCTAGATGCCTAAATGCATTGAGTTTCTGCCATGTGATTGGCTGATTAGAAATTTGTGTTACCAAGCAATTGAACAGGTGTAACTAATAAAATGGTCGGTGAGTGTATATTTTGAGGTACTCCCATTAAAGCCTATAGTAGCCAAAAATGTGTAGTTCTGCCTCAAAGAAGCTCATGTATTTTTTTTTTCAAGCTTAGCACAAGGTGGGGCCTCAAAGTATTTGGTTTGTTTTTCCAGCACATCCCACAGATTCTCGATGGGTTGAGATCTGGTGAATTTGGAGGGCAATTCAACGCCACAAACTCATTGTGTTCCTCAACCATTCTTGAATGATTTTTGCAGTGTGCCATGGCACATTATCCTGCTGAAAGGGGCCACCACCATCAGGGAATACTGTCTCCATGAAGGGGGGTGCACTTAGTCAGCCACAATGTTTAGGTAGCTGGTATGTGTCAGTTAACATTCACATGAATGGTAGGATCCAAGGTTTTCCAGCAGAACGTTGCCCAAAGCATCACCCTGCCCCCTTCGCTTGTCTTCCCATACTGAATCCTGGTGCCATCTCTTCCTCAGGAAGTGACACACACACACACCAGACCAGGCCACCTTCTTCCATTGTTTCATGGTCCAGTTCTAATGATCACATGCCGTAAGTGTTTTTGGCTGTGGACACAGGTCAGCATGGCCACCCTGACTAGTCTGTGGCTACGCAGCCTCGTACACAACAAACTGTGATGCCCATTTTTTCTGCTTTCAATACAACAAATTCAGGCACAGCATGTTTACTTGCTGCCTCATATATCTCTATATCCATATAAAAAAAACATATATGGGAAGGCTCACCGCAGGTCAGCCTGAATTTGTAGGGGGAGTTGGGCTGTATTTAAGCCCACCCGCTAGCCTCCATTTCCTGTCGAAGTTTCTCTCATGGACGGTCGACAGATTTGATTTCCGGGTGACTTGCTGACAATACTTCCGGGTTTTGGTTCAGCAGGGAGGTCGCGTGGCTGGCTTCTCCCTGCTCCTTTGTTCAGGACTACAGGTATCGGTTGGCGGCAGTACGGGTGGAGGAGGGGCAGAGCTAGGTCCACCCGCATCTTGGTGTATCATGGACAGGGGGCCGGTAGGTGATCCTCTACTCCTCTATAGGAAGATATAGATCTTAGAGTGCTACGCTTACTGGGTGTCTCTTGTACTCCTCTATGGCTCCTCTGGTTCTGGTTATCTCCTCTGGTCCCCGGCTGATCAAAAGTACCCCCCAGTCCAGTTATGGTGCTGATCACCAGTACTCCCACAGTCCTGTTTGGGTATTAATAGTATATTGGAGATGAGTGTATTGTGTCCTGAATGGGTGCTGAGCT
The DNA here is from genome assembly GCF_042186555.1 of Aquarana catesbeiana. Lineage (NCBI taxonomy): Eukaryota > Metazoa > Chordata > Amphibia > Anura > Ranidae > Aquarana > Aquarana catesbeiana. The sequence continues at coordinate 258,937,673 of NC_133327.1, read as the reverse complement.
CCTGTCCTGGTACGATGGCCTCATGTCGCTGGTTCTGCTGGCTGCAGGTGCGGGGGTCTCTGCTGGACCCTGGCACCTCGGCAGGTATTTCGCTTGGGGTTACAGGTATCGGGTGGGGATACGGGCAGGGGAGGGGCCGCCACATCTTGGTGTGCCATTGGGAGGGTGGGGGGGCAGAACAAGGTCTGCGCCGCATGGCTCAGGAGCAGCTGCATCTGGCCGTGGGATACCTGGGGGTGGCTTAAATGTAAGGGTACCTCCCAGTACTCAGCACTTGGGCACCCCACACACCTAGCATTGCTCAGGGGGTCACATGTGCACGCATTGCATCCGGACCATCCCCATCCAAGCTCACGCCATCTACCACTTCTCCTTGTTTGGTTGTGGTTTCAGATACAGGAAAAATAACTAAAAAAATGATATCTTCACACTGTAGGTTGTTTGTTTTGGTGTTAGGTGGGGAGTCCTGCAATCGGCCTCATGCGGTCTATTTTTCAGGTTTCTGGTTGGAGTGTGTATGTGATCAGCCAATCGGTGTTCAGTTAGTGAGCTCAGTGTCATGTATTCAGTCATACACGGTTCGGGTTTCTCAGATCAACACTTCTTGTGTGTTCACGTTAGAGCACACGCTTCCCCATGGGTGTTAGGTGGAGGCAGGACATTGGGCGGGGTTTGGTATGGGTCATTGGAGGTGGTTGTGGGGTTGTGTTGATAGACACTGTGACCCAGTAAGGCTCTATGTTCACGTGAGGTGGGTGTTGCAGTAATATGGGTTTTATACTTTTTCAGGTCCTCAGAGCGTGGGTTGTTGCCGCAGTTGTTGGTTGCTTGAGCCTCAGTGTTTATCGTGTGATCATTTCTTCATGTATTAGGCCTTACGGAGTTCTACCACTGCGGGGTCACCATCATGTTTATGGGTGCTAACGGATTGAGATGTTCGTTTTTAGATGTTCTTATACGGTTCATGTTACATTTTCATGCATCATGACATTTCACCACCCATGTAGTTGCCTGACACGTCTTCAGGTTTTCCTTAGGCCTGAGCTACGTTTTAATTTGCCTGCCATGCTTCAGTTTGCTCGGCCTCAGCATTTCAGGGGGTTGACACGTTTTCAGTCCTGCTCATACCTTGCATTTCAGGGATGGCCTAGGTCACCAGGTGCAGGCCTTAAAGGATAAGAGGGGAAATCTAGGTCAAAGGTAAGTTATGGTTGTTTTTGATGTACTATTCTTGCTCCGATATCGGTACTTTTGGTAAAGAGATTTTCCTTTCCTTAGAGTAAGTCTGGGGTTCATTAGATTATAACTCTTGCTTATGACAGTTTGTTCTCAGTCGCGTCAGGTCGTGTCACAGACAGGGGATATCGAAGATTTTGTCTCCATCCCTCCTACACCGGCCAGGGGTTCTGAACTGGGTAGAACGCCCTCCTTAAAGAACCTGGACTATCCCGAGATTTATGGCGGAACTGTGACGCAGGGGTAGTTCGTACCGGGCTTCTGCATGCAAAGCGGAACTATTAAGATTATTATTCCCCAGACTCTAATGCTGAGCAGGTTACCCTATGCACTGTCGCCCCGTCCCTTTCACAGATGCACGCCACCCTGAGCTCACTGGCAACCTCCTGTCAGAAGTTGCAGGCCAGGGTTGAGGCTTTGGAGAGCCATTCAAGTATGGCCCTGGTGGATCCTGCCACTCCAGGGACATCAGCAGGTTCCAGGACCCCCTTGGTACCAAGCCCCAGTCCTTTAGCTTTAGGTAAAATCGCAAGTGCTTCCTCCATTACCCTGGCTCACTTAATTCCTGGTAATACCAAAAAATATATTTCAGATGGCAAAGATGTTAATTTGGTGTCCCTCTAAATTGCCGACCATGATGTAGACGACAAGTCTACGCTTGCGGTGACGTTTCCGTGGTTGTAAAGTCCAGGGGCCACAGGCTCAATCGTGAGCTTTCCACCCCAGAGTTTTTCCTGGCCCTGACTCAGACTCTCGGGTCAAGTTAGATTCTGCAGCTCTATCTGACTTGCATATGTGGGACGAGTTTCTTCAACACTGGAACGGATTTGTAATGTTCATCCTTGCAGAGTCGTTTTTTTCTGATGCAGCAGCCACTAAAGGCTATACGGCTATTTTTGGCACTCACTGGCAGCTGGGCCATGACAAGAGGAGATCTTGGATATTCCAAAGTTTGCAGAGATATCAGCTTTATTTGAGGTTTACCCCATAGTGTTGGCAGCACAGGCATGGGGTCGCTTTTGGATAGATGAAACGGTGGTTTTCTGCACGGACAATCAGGTTACCGCAGAATTGTTTAACAAGGCAGATCCAGGTCTTTACCCATTATGTCTTTTGTATGTAGGCTGATTTGGCTGTCCCTTCAGTTCCATTTCCACATACACTGTAGGTTCATCTGTGGTGTAGAACATACAGCGGTGGATGCTCTGTCTCGTTTTGAACTACCTACCACTATTTTCTGACAGGTCCCAGACTCGGACACCTGTGTCACACTGTCCCCACTTTTCTCACTGCTAACAATGGACTAGATTCCCACTGGGCCGATGCAGCAGTTTTGACCAACAAGTCATTTTCGGTTAACGCCAGGAAGGCTTATGGCGCGGCCTGAAATACCTTTCAGGCTTTTCAGTCTAGGTATAGGTATCCTAGGTGTGATTGCCCCAACAGTTAGTTGGGTACACCGATCATTTCCGGTTGAATCTGGACGCTTGCAAGACGCAGCAGACAGGAGTCGGTACGGACGTTAGATTTTTCGAGACCAGCAATACCTGGTGCCTGGTCACAGTTTTAGATCAGCTCATGGTGATCACTGCAGATAAACCCAGGGATAGTCCACTTTTACCTTTCCCTAGTACTCCCCTCTTCATGGTACAGTTCATGAAACATTGCGGCACCCTGCTGTCAAACCTAGGTTGGTCCCCAAAGATTATTCCAGCCATTCTTTCAGGATAAGGGCGGCTTCTGCTGCTTCTCGCCAAGGGGTCCCTGTAATTAAGAAGTTAGGTAGGTGGAATTCTATCTCTATCTATCTATCTATCTATCTATCTATCTATCTATCTATCTATCTATCTATGTCACAGGCATTCATGCATTTGGCTGATTTATGCTGCATACAGTGACTTTCAATAAATTTGTTTTGCTGTTATTCACTTCTGTTTTCCCTTCATACCTTTCCTAAATACGGTCTACTAGAGACTCAGAGTACAAATATATATTATCTCCTAAAGAGGATTTTTTTTTCCCTTAACAAAACAATCACTTTCCTAAACTCCTAAAGGTTTGCCCTCTGATGTCTACCTAGTCATATGTCTAGCTGCTATGTAAACACTGTACAGCATAGGAAAGTGATTGTCTTTTACATTTACACCTGTTTGTTCTTACTATTTATAACCTGCAGATCTTGCGTAACGCTTCTGCTGCAAAGTCTAGCCGTCTGCATTTCAGTAATTATTTCCTAGAGAGATTCAGTGGATTTCCAGTAAAGATACACAGTGCAGTACGAAAGAGCAGGAAGCAGTGGTGTGGCCCAGTCAGCTCCATTACACTCCATATAGGGAAAAAAGAGGAACAGGGGAGGGTGCTGGCTGAAATACCAGACATACAGAGAATTCCTCTCTCACTCTGTTTTTTTCACAGTCCTGGAATAAAGATTCCTTTGAGAGCCAACTCTTTACTTTGCCATGTCTTACTATGTATTACTGTCAAACCTTCAGCAGGAGAAGCATTTAAATTGTTAGTAAGCCATATAGCTCCGGAAGGCCTTTTAGAAGGTTGAGCTCTGATTTGCTGTTGCTTCTGTGCACTTAGAAGTATAGTTTTGTTGATCCCCCAAAAATTCTCCATTTTTAAACACTACATGTTTGTTTATATGTGACGTTACCAGGTAAATCACTACAGGCTATTTGCAAAGAAGTATATTGTCCAGAAAAATCTAGCTATTAAAAGCACTTGGAATTACCAGGTAAAACTTTTTTTTTTTTTTTTTTTTATTTGGGGATCTACTGTATACTTTTGTCTTGCCATCTGTTGCTTGCAGTAGAGAAACCCCTAACTGTAGCGACAACCTAACAGTTTTTTATTTGTAATCGGTTTTACCAAACTGATGTCAATTATTGATTTAAGTTGTGCGCATTTCAATAGTAGCCTCCTTCAAAAATGAAACTAGAACGTTTGATATGGCATAAAAACATACATTTTGATATGAATACTGGCATCCAAAAGTGTGTCACGTGTTTTGCCTCGATGTGGAATCCCTGTGATTCTGCCAACAATTCCAAATTCTCAAGTGTGAACAGGACCTACATCAGCCAGCAGGGTTCTTCCCTTGTGCCCATAGACCTAAAATTGTCACTTCAATCTAGTAGACTTCTATCGTTTAGCATAATGATCTTTAGCAGTTTCTACAAATACATGCAAAGGAACAATCAAGGCCCAGAATTATTTTATTGGCTTGTAGTCAGGCATGCGGCCTGTATTTACCAGTGTGTTAGCTTTATAAGGAAGTTATATTGTAAATACTAATTAGACAGTTTGAGTCCCATTTGCAGGTGAAATCAGCAGTACGTTCTGCATTGTATCTGTCAGCTTCCATGATGATTGTGCTTTCCTTGAGGAATCATTAGCATAATTGCTTAGTTTAAGCAACAATAAAAGGATCACGCAGCAAAACAGTCTAGAGAAGGTAATTTGCTTTAAATTATCTTCAAGACAACCTTGGACTGTGCCTTCTATCACTTACATATGTATATGGCTTTTACTTGTACTGCAGTAAATAATCTTGACATATGTTTCAGAATACTAATAATGATTGCAATCAAATGAGCTAAAGAGATTTAGCCATAATCCTAGCTGAAGACATTTTGAATGTATTGTACCACCTTCTCGTTTCAGTCAGACAGTCAGGTTCATATTTATATAGTGGGACTTAAGCTGGCCATACACCATACAATTTTCTTATTCAATTTTCTGTGGATTTATCTTCAACTATGTAGTGCAAGGGCCTGCTTGATTGCATACAAATTGAAAGTGTTTAGGTTTGACCTCATATTATATGGTTTTGGTAAATCTAAAGGAAAGTTGTACAAGAAAATTGTATAATGTATGGCCAGCCTGAGGCTCTTAGATTTTCTGCAGATTTTTGTCTTCAGATTTACCAAAACCATGTAGTGCAAGGGCCTGCCTGATTGAAACTCTTATGGTTTGACCTCATATTATGTTGGTTACAGCCTTTCAAGGGTTAAAATAGGTTCCTTCTGAGGTGGCATTTCACCTGCATACCACCTGCCAGATATCTCGGAAAAAAGTCACCTAACGCGGCCTATTACTGATGGGATCTAGGGTGGATTTGATTTAAATCAAGTCGATTTAAATCACTAGAAAAAAGGCTTGACTTAAATCAACTCGCTTTTAAATCATAATTTTTAAAGAGCAACTATCATCTCCGTCCTGCAGCGGCTCCTCTTCTGACCCGCTGTTGACTCACCAACCGTCCCATTCACTTTAATGGGAAGGCTGGTGATGGGGCATTGACACAATAAGGTGAGGGAAATGGTGGCAGCAGGTTAGTGGATGCCCACTAACAGGCGTTGCCCTTATAGATCTGAAATGATAGGTGCTCTTTAAGGCTACTTTCACACTGAGGCACTTTACAGGCGGTACAGTGCTAAAAATAACGCCTGTAAAGAGCCTCTCCTGTGTCTCCAGTGTGAAGCCCGAGGGCTTTCACACTAGAGCAGTGCAGGACGGTCAAAAAATCCTGCAAGCCACATCTTTGCAGCGCTATAGGAGCGGTGTATTCACCACTCCTTAAGTGCCCCTTCCCATTGAAAACAATGGGGCAGCGCCGCAAAGCGGCGATTTGCGGGCGGTTTTAACCCTTTTTCGAGTAGCGCCACTAAGTATAGCACTGCTTTACCGCCCCCGCTTGCCCCAGTCTGAAAGTAGCCTAAATGTAAGGACTAATTCTCTCATTGATAGACTCTTTAATATTTGCAAACAAGTTGAAGGTTTCCTATTTAGAATAATAAGCTGTCAGGTTAGTAAAACGGCGATATCAGAACCGATTTACTGGTTTGTAGTGTACATTGATTTGCAGAACAATGGGATAAAGGAATATTCCTGAACTTTGTTTTATCTCATGGTTACTGTGAAATTGTGTGAATGCATCAATGCAGTGCATGGTATTGCAGCTTGTAGAGCTTGGATTCATTGAATGAGTTTACCAAAAATGTAAATATTGCAGAATTTACAGCCTCAGACAGCCTGTTTAGATTTTTACTCCAAAAGTATTTTATTAAAATAAATTCTGATAAAAAATTGATTTAAATAAAAAACTGCAACAACTTTTTTTAATAGGCCCTTATTTCCCTTCTAGCAGCAATACCCCTGTATAATCTTCGAAGTGTTCAATTTCATTGGCTACCAGATTGCTTTTATATATTTGTTTAATTCCATGTAACAAAAGCAAGCTTTACGTTTGTCTCAAATGTACGTTTGCCTCTAGTACTGTAACTGGTAGTAGGAAAAGTCAACTTTTGTTGCTTTAAATTTAAATATAGCCAGTGCCACTAATGAAGGAAATCTCCTGAGTCTTAACTTTAATCTGTGGGTTTCAAAATAATTAGCAAAAGTGATTTTTCTCTCATACGTCAGCTGGAAAGAGACTAAATGAGCAATGGATTTTGTTGTCGCTGTGAATTTAATAAGAAGCTGCAGGTTCAGATTTTAACTAATTATGCATTTAACAGAGACTGTAATGGGCATGTTTAGTATATCACTTCAGTGTGCTATCAAAGTGCTCTATAAGCTGTTTGGTTTCCCTGTTTACTGCTCAAGTCTCCAGTGAATACAATTTGGCAAGTCACTGTACTTAAGATTCAAATTCATGTGACTGGCCTTTTATTTTCTTTAATTAGTAAAGTGGGCTAGTAAAACAATGTCAGCAATGGGTATGACAAAGCTTTCTGGGTATATTAGGAAAAGTTTTTTTCTGTTTAGAAATTTTGTATACATTACAGAATAAGATGTTTAGTCTTTTTCATCTTGAATGTTTGTGTTCTGTTCACTGTTGTTAAAGTGGCTGTAAACCCTTACAATCCACTTTTTACTACAGGTAAACCTATAATAAGGCTTACCTGTAGCTACCCCGGATATCTCCTCAACCTGCATGGTTGAGGAGATATCCCCGTATCAGCATGTGCCGACGTTATCGGCACATGCGCACTGAAGCAACGGCAATCGTGCCGTTGCTTCAGCTAGTGTGCCGTTACCGGTGGCTTCTGTGCGCGGGAGTGACGTCATCGCGATACCCAGAAGTAATTCCAGGAGCGATGTCGCTGGGTGGAACTGTGTACTGGGACTGCTGCAGGGGCTTCCATCTAAGGTGAGTATTTCATAAGGAGTTAGTATGCCTGAGGGATTACAACCACTTTAACCACTAGATGAACAGCTGCCACAGTTATACTGCGGCAGGTTGGCTCGGCTGGGCAAATCGCTGGTTGCCCCTAGTGTTAACCGTTTCCCTGCCAGTGCCATTCATACAGTAATCAATGGTTATTTTTAGCACTGATTGCTGTATAAATGTCAGTGGTCTCAAAATAGTGTCAAAAGTGTCCGATCTTTCCGCCGCAATGTCGTAGTCCTGATAAAAATCACAGATCGCCAACATTACTAATAAAAAAAATAAATTCTAAAAATGACATAAATCTATCCCCTATTTTGTAGACACTATAACTTTTGCGCAAACCAATCAATATACGCTTATTGCGATTTTTATTTATTTTTTTTTAACCAAAAATATGTAGAAGAATACATATCGGCCTAAACTGAGGAAATTTTTTTTTTTTTTTTTTTTAATTTGGGATATTTATTATAGCAAAAACTACAGAATATTGTGTTTTTTTTTTGCAAAATTGTTGTTTTTTTGTTTTTTTTGTTTATAGCGCTAAAAAAAACAAAAAACGCAGAGGTGATCAAATACCACCAAGAGAAAGCTCTATTTGTGGGGGGAAAAAAAGGACGTAAAATTTGTTTGGGTACAATATCGCAGTCCGCGCAATTGTCGGTTAAAGCGACGCAGTGCTGGATTGCAAAAAATGGCCTAGTCAGGAAGGGGGCAAATCCTTCCGGGGCTGAAGTGGTTTAAGGCTAAGTTCACCTTTAAAAAAAAAATCCTGTTTTTGCAGGTTAAAAATTTGAATTTATTTTTTTTCTGTGGAGGCTGCAGAGCATTTCACCCACGATCAGCAGATCATGGGTGCAGTGTCAGGCTCTTGCAGACACTGCCTACAGCTTTCTGCCTATACCTCTATATAGGCTTTCTGTTTGAAAGCTGTAGGAAGTGTCAATGAACGCTCACCGGTGAGTGAGGGCTCTCACCAGCCCCCTCGCAGTTCATTGAGAACTACAAGCAATCTGCCACGGTGGAAGACTGGACTTGTAGTTCATTCACAGATTTCTGTGAATGAATGAGGTGGCTGTGTGGGCGGATGCGTCACTGGATTCAGGGGGAAGAACTCCTGCCCGCTGTCACAAGGGATTGATCAGAAGGTGCAACAACTTGTACATAGTAGCAAGTTACATGTTATACCCTAAATACGGGTATAACATGTTACTAAAGGTGAACTTAACCTTTAAAAGGTTGACAGATTAATTGCCATTAGTTGTCGAATTCCAGCATTGCACAAGAATTTTATGCAGGGCATATATTTGAAAACCCATCACCAGCTCAAATTTCTTTATGACTACAGGTCATTTAAAGTTTTTGTAAAAGCTACAGATTTTTTTTTTTACCTTTTGTGCATTCTGTTTCATGTTTTGCTTCCCCATAACTCCCGCTAAATGTTTACCTAAACCCAATCTCAATCCAGCACTGTGCTGCAGAGCTACAGTCTCTTTCCCTCTCCACTGGTTTAAGCCTGGTACACACCACTAGGTTGTTCAACCCGAAAAAAAAACTCACAGCTCAGATCGGAGCCTCTGCACTAACAATCTGATGTTAGTACAGCAATCTCCCCTGCTGTATTACCCCCCCCAAGAACGCTGACTGGGAGCCAGTCGGCAGCTGGTTTTCCAACACGCTCGGCTGTCAGAAATGGCCTGGCTGCCATACACATGTGCCGAATGTTGGGCGGTGTTTCTGGAACCGCTGATGTCACCCTGTGTGTGTACTAGGCTTTAGAGATGGCAGTAGGAGCCAGGAGCGCCGGCGGGGATCTGAGAAAAGGAGGCTGGGGGGCTGCTCTGTGCAAAACCACTGTAGTAGTGAGAAGTTGTTATGCAATATTTTAGAATTTGTATATACTGATAAATGTTTTATATTTATTCTTGTCGCACTGACAGGGTGGATTTGATTTAAATCAAGTTGATTTAAATCGCAATTTAAATCACTAGTAAAAAGGCTTGATCTAAATCAACTCAATTTAAATCATCATTTTTAAAGAGCAACTGTCATTTCTGTCCCGGAGCGGCTCCTCCTCTGACCCGCTGTTGACTCACCGTCAGTCCCATTCACTTTAATGGGACGCCTGGTGATGTGGCAGTGACACAACAAGGTGAGGGACGTGGCGGCAGTAGGTGAGTGGATGCCCACTAACAGGCGTTGCCATGATGGATCTGAAATGACAGGTGCTCTTTAAATGTAATGACTTATTCTTGCTGATAGTTAGAATCTTTAATATTTGCAAACAAATTGAAGGTTTCCTATTTAGAATAATAAGCTGTCAGGTTAGTAAAACGGCAATATCAGAACCGATTCAATCATACAGTTTGTAGTGTACATAGCTTTGCAAAACAATGGGATAAAGGAATATTCCTGAATTTTGGTTTATCTCATGGTTACTGTGAAATTGTGTGAATGCATCAATGCAGTGCATGTCTTAGCTTGCAGAGCTTGGATTCATTGAATGAGTTTGCCAAAAATGTAAATATTGCAGAATATACAGCCTCCTGCTACATCACTAAGCTCCATTTTATGCAGAATAAACTTAATTATTAATGCATCCTAAATAGAAAAATATCTTTAGATTTTTACTCCAAAAGCATTTTACTAAAATAAATTTGATAAAAAGCCAAAAAATCTATTTTAAATAAAAAGAAAAATCTCAAAAAATCTGATTTTTTAAAATTTATTTAAAAATCATTGATTTCTATCCACCCTGAGCACTGATGAAGGGGGAGTAATGTGGCCCTCGAAATGAGTTGGTTGTTTTTATAGGACTTAATTACCTACAATTAAAATGATCTTGGCCTGTTATCTGTTTTCGGTCTGGCACGCCTTTTTGTATTTCTGTGTTCTAATGAGGAAGTCTGAGGCTGTGTGTTCACACTTGTATAATACCAGACGTGGTTTGTGAGGAATTCCTTGACAGTACTTCACCCTGAACTCCTTTTCTTAGAAAGCAGAACATTTGAGATAATCAGGATGACAGCAGTAAATAATTGGGAAATGCAGCATCTTTACTCTCTTCCCAACATTCCATGCTTGGCACTTGGCCAGTTCCTTAATAATGGAACAGTTAAACAGTTGGCTGATTAGTTTCCACAGAGTTGTGATTGTTTTTTACTTGCTGCATTTCCATCAGTGAAAACAGTTTGGTAGGGCTAGTCTGCTTTATATTATACATCCTGTATACATGGCTAAATCCCATCAAATATATATTAGGTGTGTGTGAAAAATATATTTTTGATTCTGTAATTATGTGGATTTGGTTAAAGTGATGGTAAACTTTTTTTTTTTTTTTAAATTATACTTGGTTTTGCACAGAGCACCCCTGATCTTCCTCCTCTTCTTGGGTCCCCACCGGTGCTCCTGGCTCTTCCTCCCTGCCAAGTGCCACTATAGTAAGCCACTTACTATGGGGGGCACTCGTGCCGGCTCAATCCCAAGCCACATTCCATGTGTCTACTCACTGGCTGTGATTGATAGCAGCAGGAGCCAATGGCTCCCTCTGCTGCTTCTATGTCCAGTGAGGAGAGAGAGCTGCAGTTCTCGGGCACTGAACTGGATCGAGATCGGGCTCAGGTAAGTATGTGGGGGGGGGGGGTGGAGCTGCATAAAGAAGGTTTTTTTTATCTTAATGCAGAGAATGCATTAATGTAAAAAACCCTTTGCCTTTAGAACGTCTTTATATAATCTAAAATCTCATTCTGCCCATTACTAAACAATAAAAATCTAGGCATCTGTTTATTACAATTCACTCCATTGAACCCAGTTATATATTAAAATTCCGTTAATGCATTTTTACAAATATATTCCAGTCATGACCCTTTTAATTTTTATAATTTTTTTTGATACGCCAACAGATTTTACAAATTCCCCCCCCCCCCCCCCCTACTACTGTAGGGAGCTCTTAAATACAGGGCTCCATTTCATCAGTCCTGTCACTGCCCCAGGGTGAGGTATTCGGTGAAACTGCCCCTTGCTTTTTCAGAAAAACTGAAAGCCCAAGTATTAAGGATAAAAACCCTGCCTGACACTCAGCAGGCTGCGTAATGAGAAACTCCCTTGGTCTTCATCTAAAATCTGTATTGCTATTAAAGAAGTTAATAAAGGAGATGGGTGGGCAGAGATTGTGGGATGTATTATGTAATTGTACTTTATAGACTTTTTACAGACTTTAATAGTGGATAGTGGATACTATAGGTCTGACAGTGTGGTGTACAGCTTTTTGTGCTTTCTGACCCCGGTACATTGACATTCCTCTTCCACTATGTAGACGTGTTCGGTTGGAACCAATTCTCTTGTTCCTCATCAAAGTTTAACAAACAGGTGTTCTGGTATCCTTTAACTAATACATGAGCTGTAGGTTTGGCCTAATGAGTCTGTGCACAAGCTTACGGTTTCTAGAAAGTGCAGAATCATAATCTTCTCTTGTTACTGTGTCTTATTTCCGAATATCTTCGTTACCCACACATTTCTATTTGATAAAGAGAGATAAAACTGCTACAAATCAGGAGGGTATTGGCTAGTTAAATTTGCTCAAGGAATAGACTGGCTACTTTAAATGTACAGTTATAGTCTTCTGTATGTCTGAAAATATACAGTATATTGTAATATCTCATTAACACATGATATATGGCTCTTTGTATTATTGACCAGCCGCTGCCCACATGTATGAAGTGTAAAAACTTTTATGCCCTGCCCCATAACTCCTTACATGAAGTGTGATTTAATTTTTTTTTTTCATGTTTGGACTGTATACACCTATATCTGCTATATTGAGCTGTTCCCGAATGGAACATGCAACACACTGTACTGCATGCATTCACAATAGAAAATGATTATCTTAACTATGAAAAGCAACACTAATGCAAAGTATAAACATGCAGATGTAGTCCAAATGTCGGTGTGTTTGTGTCCTTTGCACAGCAGATTCCCTTTAACAGGGCCTCCATCAGGGGGGTACAGCAGTTATAACTGTAAGGGGCTTGCCCAGGCCAGAAGAAGGCAGGGTGGGTGAAGGGGATCCATGCTGTGCAGTATAGAAACAATCTCACAGTTTCTGCAGTTCTCATGTCATTGATTTTAAACATCGAGCTCTGTACTGCCACCTCTGGCTAGCCAATAGCTTTCGTCTCGTACTTGCTTTAGAGTATGTGTCATTTTTGGTACGTCGGAACAGCATACACGCGAGCGGTTTTCCCGATAGGAATTGGTTTTGTCGGAAAATTTAGAACATGTTCTATTTCTAGGTCCGTCAGAATTTTCGACGTAAAAAGTCCAATGGGGCATACACACGATCGGAATATACAATGAAAAGCTTCCGTCGGACTTTTTCTGACGGAAATTCCGCTCGTGTACACGGCACAATAGGCGCACAGCAGCTTACACAAGCTGCCTGCACACAGCATCTGGGTGACTTCAGCTGCATAAACAAAAGGATGATTTGGGGTGTATGGGACTCGGCGCCCGTGTGAATGAGGCATGGGAAAGTAGTTAAAGGAACATTTGAGTCTGGCTTAACAGGAAAGAGGATCCGCCAGCGGGTTAGGAAAATAAAAGAATATCGATTTTAGAGTTATAAAGGAGGTCATGTCTTAGCCTTTTGGGGCTCTGGGTAAACAAAAGATCCCTTCTTTTATTCAGGAGTCGCACCTTTTTTTGCATCCTCAGCAATAGTGTATTTAACGAATAACTTATGTAATTGCGTAGCTGCAAAAGGGCCCTTTAAGAAGAAATATTTCCTATGGTTTGTATAATTTATGTGATCCTAAATTTAAAAAAATATGTATAGTACATTTAACTTTAATCAGTCCTACTCCAAAACCTAAATCCTAATCCATATATAGCTATCACATGACCCAGATATTTCCCAACCTGTCTGCAGGGAAACGTAAGCAGGAGGAGCTTCTAGTCCTCTGCTGCTGGTTATGTTTTCAAAATAAAAAATCAGTCTTTGGAAATACAGCGTAAATAAATGATGTCAATAAACTGCTTTAAATTGTCATACAAATATAAATTTGAAATCAAATCTTTATTTTGTGGAACTTTTCGACACAAGGATATCGGGAGAGATGCGACCAGAATCACTCCTCATGCCCGTGGATGGGCTGTGAAGGAGCCACAAAGACCTGTGGACACTAATGCCTTTCGTGGGTATACCCTCGTCCCCAAAACTCTGAAGTAGTACTTATGGATCACCCCTGTCTGAGGAGCATGGCAAGGCACAGTGGTTATCTGAGGACTGAAGTTACTTCCATTAATCTAAGATAACATGAAGTGTTCTTCCAATGCATGTCCCACCCTTGAGTGCAGAAGAGTGCTCTTGTAAAGGGCAGATATGTCTGCTTTATATCTAAATTGGAAAGAAAAATAACTTGTCTGTGTCCTCTGTCATTTTGTTTTCACTTTCTGATATGAATTGACTTTATGGCTTCTACTTAAAAAAAAAAAAAAAAAAAAAAAAGAAAAACTAAGGTTTATTCAGTAATGTACTGCGGCACAAAATGAAACCCCTAAATAACCTGCTAGAATTGCATGTGTAGTTTATCTTGCTCACTAAATGCACCTTGAGTCTGGCATTAAAGCAGCATTAAACCTATAAACAAAAATGCAGCTCGACAATTCTTAAGGCTGGGTTCACACTACCGCGACTTTGAATTTGAGATCCCTGCACAACTTTATTGAAGCTTGCATACCACTTCTTTAACAGAACTCAGTGCAAGTCTTATTGAAGTTGCATTAAAAGTAGTGCAGGAACCTTTTTTTAAGTTGGAGTGACTTGAGTCGCACTGATTAGAACAGTTCCATTGCCATTCATGGAGCACGTCTTGTCATGCAACTTTGAACTCTCAAGTTGCATGACAGGTCGCGGCAGTTTGAACCAGGGCTTAATGTACTCCAAAAACATGCTGGTAGGTTAATTGGATCCTGTCTAAATTGCCCCTAGTATATGAATGTGAGTTAGGGACTTTAGAGCATAAAGCGCTCCTTGAGGGTAGGGACTGATGTGAATGTACAATGTACAATGTATATGTAAAGCGCTGCGTAAATTGACGGCATTGTATAAGTACCAGAAATGAAAAATAAATAAATGTGGTTCATGCATTTTAGTTTTCTTTTCTTTTTTAGGCTTTTTTCCTTTTATATTCACTTGGTGATTCGACAGGAGCACGCTTTTCTGTTTTTGGTATGTCCACTCAGGGTGGATGAGCAACAGAGGCGCTTTCTGTACAGCAAAGTTCTCAGTCTGAGTAGAGGGTAGTTAGATGGACTAGAAGATTTTGATGAAATTGAATAACAATGTAAAACCGAACTCCAGGTAACATTTTGTTAGGCAGTTACAGCAAACCGTTTTTTCCCCTTTTTGGGATAAAGGTTTTACATTTTTAGGTTTTAAATAAATAAAAGCTGATCAAGTGTTAAATTGTTTGTCTCAACCCACTAACTGCTACTTTTACTGGGCAGTTAGTCCAGGAAGGAAAAAACAGACTTGCTAGCTGGATCACCAGGTGAAAATAAAGGAAAAAAGCCCAAAGAAGAAAACAAATGCCGCCATCACATTGAAGGACTAGTAAATTACAATATAATCCATTTTTATTGTTGGGTTTAGATATGCTTTAATGGCACACTTAGTGGATAAGCTTTGCAGTTGCATTTTCCCTCAAAGTTATCTGCAAAAACATTCTGTCAATACACACTTCTGCATTATGCATTCACAACTTTACTTATTATTAAGCCCCTTTTTATTCTACAGATACCGCTGTTCAATTCCCTGACATTACCGTTGTATATCGCCAGTCTAGCTTTGCAAACTAGTTAACAAACCAGTTGTTAAATGCCCACCATTCCCTATGCTAACACTTTCTGTAAAAAGTGTCTTTTGGCAAAGCTATAGCTCCCATCTGTGATCGTTGCCAGAAACCATCCCAAGGATTAGTGTAGCATGTGATACCTTCCCGTCCGATCTTTTAGTCTGTACAGCTTGAATTAACTTGCGCCGGAGGCTTAGATTTTCATCTCCTGCTTCGCTTCAACAGGTGTTCTTTTTTTTGTTAGAAGCCTATAATTCATTTTAACGTTAATGATAAATGAAGAAAGCAAAACATAGATTAAATCTCTAACAAACAAAGTAACCCTCTTAGTGAAATGTGAATGTTGCCATTGCTGACCTCCTTCTGAAAATACTACTTGCCTGACTGTAATGCTGATACTGGCTGGAGAATTATGCACAGTAAAGTCAGACCTTTTCTGCATGCTTTTACTGATATATATATATATATATATATATATATATACGTAGACATGACAATTGTGCACCTTGGTAATGAAAGCATGTATGTTTTTTTTTTTTTTTAACATCAAAAAAGTTTATTTAGCAAATGAGAAGTCAGTACAAATCAGAAAAAAACGAAATGGTTTCAAGTATCCTTACATATCAATATTTGGTCGACATTAGTTTACATTAAATCTGACAGAAAACCACTTATAACAAATTATATAGTTAAATTCAGCTTTGTTAAGTGTGTTCTTTAGCATAACATTTAACATCGTTAATGACCTTTGTCAATCACACTTATCTTTGTCAAGACCTATTCTTTTCAGAGGTAATTTAATAAAGAGAGTCATCTGATTTGTTTGCCAGAATTAAGAGAAGGGGGTGAAAAAAGAAACAAGAAGGGAAAAAGAGTTTATGACCAATGTATATTCAGAGATATATCGTCAGGTGACCAACCGCGTTATCTAGCTGCATAGAGCCCGTGAGAGACTATTATTGTGAATGCATGCTTCTGATCTTAAACAGGCCCAGAAGTCTGAGCATCATTATTATCCTTGAAAGTCTTGGAGTATTTGAATACATTCCATGGACGCCAAGTCTCAAGAAAGTTTTCTACCCGTTCATTGGATTGAGCGAGAGTGTCCTCCATTTCATAGAAATCTGCAACCCTGTGCAGCCACTCAGTGACTGTTGGTACTCACTTAGATTTCCAGTGAATTGGGATAAGCGATTTGGCTGTGTTTAGCAGATGCCTTGTGAGAGAACGCTTCTATTTTTTTAGAGACCAATTTGAGACGTGTAATAGGCAGCAAGCTGCATCTAGAGGTAAAGTAGTCTCCGTTATCAGTTTGATTAGTTCTATGACTTTGTTCCAGTAGCTAGCGATCAATGGACATTGCCACCAAATATGGAACAGTGAACCAATATCCTCCAAACATCTCCAGCAACGGTCTGATGTTTGTGGATACCACTTGTTTAATTTCACTGGTGCTAAGTACCACTGTGTCATCAATTTGTAAGCTGTTTCTTGCACCTTGGTGCTGATGGAGCACTTATGCGATAAAATACAAGCGTTCTTCCATTGTTTAGGTGTTATGTTTATCTGTAAGGAATCAGACCACTTCCTTCTGAATCTGTCATCCGCAGGTCCCTTTGCATCTTGTAGAAAGCATGTATGTTTTATGTCTGCTCCAAAAATGTTTAATTCCGTTGTTTGAAATTTCGCAATAGTGAAGGCCTTTGCAAGCCTATTTTAGTTAAAATTACATTATGTAGCTTAGGTCATACTGTTACTGGCCATATATGATCTGCTTGCTACTATTATATTGCCATATGTAGTGGGAAGCACAGTGGCTAAGTGGTTAGCACTTCCACCTAGAAGCACAACGGTCATCGGTTCGAATCTCAACCATGACATTACATGCACGGTGTTTGCTTGTTTTCCCTGTACCTGTGTGGGTGTCCCCTGGGTACTTTGGTTTCCTCCCACACTCCAAAGACATTCTGCTAGGATAATATATCGACCCTACTATGAACGGAATTTAAGGACGTTTGGTTGTAAGCTCCTTGAAGGCAGGGACTGACGTGGCTCTATACTATGTATGTAAAGAGCTGCAAAAATTGACAGTGCTCTAAGTACCTGAAATAAAAAATAAAATCTGTATCTTTTAGAAGAGCATTCTAACCTGTAGAGTACTTTGTGTCACAATTTGCTACTCTATACTGCTGGTAGGCATGTCAAAACTGTTTTTACTCTTACATAACTCCTTGCCCATGGTAAATCAGTAAAATAACAATTTTGATCATATTCCTGCATAGTTCCAAACAATCTGTAAACTAACCTAATATGGCTCAAGTCTGGGAGTTCTGGAGAACAACTTGAGAAGTCTGACTGTACTGTTTTTATTGGAGAAACAGCGGCGCCAAGTTTTGGCTCTCAATTCCAGACTCCATGGAAAGAAAAAACATTTACATATTATATAATAATTATGCAACACAACTTTTCCCTGTTTTGTTTCAACACGCATTAAAAATATGTTACTGCTTTACTGGTCGTCAGGGGTTTTATTAGGCTTTGGGTTACTTTTAATTCCTTTTCAGTGTTTTGTAATCTTTCTCTGTGAATCCTAGTAACCAATATCATAATAGTGGTCACTGGATAGCCTTTATTTCAACTCCTTTGTGGGATGTATCTTAACTCTGGTTATGGTCAGTCCTCAAGAGTGATGAGCATGCCCAAAACTGTATAAAGTTGAGTTTTCTTTTCCCTATGAAGTAATTAGACCAAAATGCAAATTCTGTAGCTCAAGCCGATTTTTTTTTTTTTTTTTTTTTTAATCTGTAACACTTCTGTAACTTTTAAGATAACATCCAACTGTAAGAAAATGTTAGATTTTTTTTTTTTTTTTAATATATTTATTTCCATACTAAGCCTTTATGTACACTGTTGCTGGTAAACGTACATTTAAGAGCAGTTGGGCGTTTCTTTCAGCTGCCCCTGAACTTTCCTCTGTTATCTTATCAGTACATGTACACGGGGTCGTTTTTATAGTCGTTTCTAGGCAGTTGACTTTAGAAAAATTTTTTGGAAAGCAAAAAAATGCATTCAGGACGGATGTTCAGAGGCGTTTTCGTTTACAGGCGTTTTTCATTTCTGACTATTCAAAAAATAAAAAAAAAAGCTTCTACTGTAAATGTAAACACGGCAAAATGGACTATTTTAAATATCGGTTATTACTATCTGTCAAGTTAAATTGTTCAGGAGAGTTTGGAAAACGTCCCGTGTACATTAAGCCTTAGAGTATGGAATTACTTCTGTCGTGAAAATTAGAGAAAAATATATTAAAGTATACATGGATAATATGAAACCATTTTCAGGAAGCTGCATCCTTACAAAATAGTATTGCGGCAAATTTGGTGGTAACCTGGTTAGTCCTAAAGTTATTTGTTTTCTTGTGCTGAAAAATCTATTCTAGAAATAGTTGTCAATGCACTTTTAATAAAATGTAGTTTTAATTTGTTCCACCCAAATCCAGCCCATAAAGCATGTCAACAGGTACAAGAGCTGCTGGGAAAAGTAGTTCAGGAATCTGCAGTGCATCATGAGCAGGAGGTGTTTGGCTACGTGCAATAAATGTCTAGAGATCCGTATTGCGTTTTACATTTTGGATTTGCATTATATTACTCAAACCTCAAACTACACTTTACATGTATTTCTACATATTTTTTGTTACTACTTAATGCCAACTTTTCTTTCCTGGCCAGGGTGCAACTATGTATATTGCTGTGACATTTGTCTGAGCCTGCATATAGGATGCTTAGGTGTAAAAAAAAAAATGTATTGTGGATTAGGCAAGGACAAGTGATCTTCACTACATAGAAATGGAGATAGGTTAGTGCCGCTCTGGACTCCTCTAGAGGGATGAAAACTTGAAGAAAGGGTGCCCACTAACAACGTAGGATGCAAGTTTAAAAAAAAACAAAAAACTTTTACTTAGGTTTGCTTTAAAGTTGTGCAGAGACTTTAAAGAGGAAGTAAACTCTCCCACTGATGATTCTTTTCATTTAGTCCATTATAATAAGTAATTATCAAACTATAGCCACTGTAATCGAGCCCAAATCGCATATTGCTGTTTAAAGAAACTTAAAAAAAAAACTTGTTTCCAGGGGTAAGGCAGCGCCATCTAAGTATTGTTTTCTGGGTCCACAGTAGAGTGTATTTCTGCCCTTACATTGAGCACTTCCTGTACTGTTAACCAAGCCTCCTTCTCAATCCAACCTTTCTTTGGCATCCCTGCTTCCCTGCTCATAGCTGACTTGTTTTATTTCATAGTATTTACATGTGCCAATTATCTAGTGTTTGCCTATGTCAGTCTTTTCAGCTTCTGCTGTTCCTATGCCCAGGTTTACACTCCATGTGATGTCACATGGGGTGTAGTAGGAAGCTCTGTCCTTGTGTTTATAAGTGAACAGTGAGAAGTGCACATAGAGTATCACTTCTATTTTAATGGGGCACCTTTAAATCCTAGTTGTATGGATTTTTGTTTGGCTAGCCTTGATACTGATGTGCTATTCACATGTGCCTTTTAGTGGGTCTTTACTTTCTGCCAAAACAATCTTGTATCCCTGCATGCATTTCAAGGCTTGTATATCCTTTATTTATTTTATTTGGAGGAACAATGGAAAAATCAGCAAAAAATGTTTCCTATGGTGACCAATCCAATTCTTTTTTATTATGCAGAGATTAAGTCAAATATGATTGGTCACTGTGTAAAACTTCAATTCAACGTTTTTTTTCACTCACGGTTCTTTATAAATTGCCATACAGACTTTTTGTTAAGTCTGCTAAAATGGCTTGTTGTACTGTGAGAATTTTTCATTCATTGTGAAAAGCCCTATTTGACTTAAAAGCTGATCGATTTTTGTGACTGTGCCACATTCTATCGAGCTGCTGTGGGATAGGATGAGTCACTCTCTAAGGGTCAATTAAATTTAATTGGTACCTCGTTCTCTTTATGGTCTTTAAATTTTTGCTCAGACCAATTTTAACTTTTGAGAGAAAACTTTTAGCCACTTAAATTATAGTTATTGGATAACCATTTAAGAATTTTAAATGGTTTATACTGTGATATATCTTTATGAAGTCACAACATGTTCCATAGCCTGGCACAAATGTTTCCTACTTGAAATGCCATCTAGGACTTGCTTTCAAGACCACCTGTAACTGCTTTCCTCTTTCAGTCATGTTTTTTGGCCTAAGAATCAAAGGTACTACAGTACAAAAAACATGTTCTATATTTGAAACATATCACATGTCCTGCTAAGTCATAATCAAAAACAATAGCCACTTTTTTTCACGTTTTATTCTTTGTTGCATCAGTAATGGCTCCCCTGCTTGGTATTCCTGAAGGCTTTTCTTGACCTATGATGAATCCTAATGAAGAATATATTCTACTTATTAAAATGAACTCTGGGTAAATAAAAAATAAAAAAATAACCTTGTGACTCTTACCCACATTTGAAGGGTTAAATGTTTGGTTTTACTTGGGGTACCAGTGAAAAGCACATTTACTTGACCTAATCCCTTGCTCCCCGTGGAGCCAACACTTCTTTCTTTCAGTTTGTGGGTGGGCATAACTCTGACGTTGGAAGCTCTGACATCATCATGTACAATGCAGGGCCAGCACTCCAGTATTGTAAGTAAGGATGCCGAGGGCCCCCCCACAACCAGGCGTGTCTGAGGAAAGAGAAGAATGTTGGCTGCTGAGGGATGAAGGATGAAGGGATAAGGTGAGTAAGAGTGCTTTTTACAGGTACCCTAGGAGTCCTACTAGACGGGTAATTTTATTTAATTTCCCTGGGCTTAATGGAAGTGTGCCTGTGTGTGTAAGACTAATCTTGTGTTTTTTATACTTTTAGACCTCTTACAAACCACCTTCGTAACCCAGGGTTTGACACCTTGATTTTAGGCTTAAATGCAGGTTTCTTTTATCATTCAATTCCATTTACACATCCGCATACTTTTCCCTCCCTGCAGCTTTTGTGCTACATAACAATGGTTTTGAAGCAAGGTTGTTTTTGTCATTTTGTTTTTCCAAATTTCCTTTTCTAGAGTCTCTACATATAATGATAATTATTTATGAGCAAGTAATTTTCTTTCACAAAATGCACATTTATATTGTATATGTAAGTCCCTTTTTTGTTTCTTTTTGTGTATTTTTTGCATTTTTTTTTAATAGCCTGCAGTATCCATGACGACTAGACCTTTCACACAGCATTTCTCTGACTCATTGCGAAATGCTGACAATTAAATATACAGTACTTTAAAGAGATCCATCAATCTTTGTTGTCATGCCAACCGGCTTATATTTAGAAATGTAACAAGTACATGGAGTTCAATTTCTCTTGTACTCAAACATGGATCTGCAACTGTAATTGAATTTTTTTTTTTTTTTTTATTAAAGATCAGAATCCTGTTTGAGCAGTACTTGTTTTCAGAATATCGCTTTCTTAAGGCCCTTTCATTTTGACACATTGTAGTATAGCGGCAACATACTACTTCATTATTAGATGTAATCCATTCATTTTAGTAGATTGTATTTAATTGCTGTGTCATATTATGGTACTTTTCCTAGGCTACCAAATGCGTCAGTCAGTCATAAAGCAGAGCTCCATTTTACAGTTTCGAATGATGGAAGTAGTTACAGAAGTAAAATCCGTTAACAGATATGTATGGGACTGCTCATTTTCAAATTAGATGATTTCTTAACCACTTCAAGGCTGGTTTTGTATCACCCCCTTCCTGCCCAGGCCTTTTTTTTTTTTTATCACTGTCACTTTTTTTTTTTTTTCCAATTATTTTATTTAACCAGAAAACTGCACAATAATCTAAATGATATAGGCAAATAAATTGTGAATGCAAATTACATGTATAATGACATGTATAAAATCAGGAGTTCAATCAATTGAACATTTCAGTGAGAAAAGTACCACATTCCCATCGAGCCCAAACAGACACTTGCTATGGACCATTTGGGGGATCGCTTGGGGCTAGCCATTCCATTTTTCTTTTTTTTATACTTATTAGAACAAATAGAAAAAAAGTAGTGGTAAAGTGAAAGGAAAAGGAAGAAAGAGGGAGGAAAAGGTTGGGAAGAGAGGGGGGAGGTAGGGGAAGGGGATTGGGGGGAGGTTTGTAATAGCAGGGCAGGGCTGCTCAACAAACCTTCAAATATAAGTAAGACTAAAAACAACCCAGAGCGATTACCTGACAAATGGGATCATATTTAAGAGAGCTGCCCCTTCCTCAGAACAGATGAACATATTCTACAACCTCCACGTTTTTAGAATATTTTTTGCATTTGTGTTTCTTTCACTTTGTGGAGTCAAAGACTTACGGATGGTGGTTGTGCACTCTTCCAGTGGAGGAGTACACAGGATTTGGCAGCATTTAGGAGATGACATACAATCTTTTTTTTTTTTTTTGTATGTTTTTTTGCCGAAATGTCTGAGACATGCAAAAAGAAAAAGGCTGGCTCGTCGGGAACCTCATATTCAGTAAACTTTTGGGTAATTCCCTGGACTTCTTTCCAAAAGTGCTTGATTTTAGGGCAGGACCAGAAGATATGAAGCAGCGTTCCAACACCCTCTTGGCATCTCCAACAACGATCGGTGGTAGTGGGAAAGAATATATGAAGTTGGTGGCGGGTGTAGTACCATCTCCTGAGAATTTTGAAGTTGGTTTCTTGAATCTTGTACATATCGAGGATTTAAGGGAAAACCTAATGTTGCATTGTTGGTCCAGTGTAAAGGAGCGATTCAAGTCCTTTTCCTATTTCTCATGGCACAGCAGGCTTTGGTCATCAGAGGCGGTGATCAATAAGCCATAGGTTTTAGAAAGTGCCTGAGGTAATGTACCTTCGTCAGAGCAATATTCCTCAAAAGTGGTCAGTTGAAGGCCAAAGCTCTGTGGGTTTGGTAAGGAATGAAAAAAATGGTGCAGCTGGAGAGCTCTGCAGAAGGTCAGACAGAACAAGCTAGTGGCATCCATTAGTGACGCAATAGAAGGCCATCCACCTACTGTTAGGAAATAGGAAGCTTGGCGGCGTCCACTATGAATCATAGCTTGAAAAGTTGCATCATGAAGGCCTGGGGAGAATTGTGGATTTTTTAATAGCCTGCAGTATCCATGACGACTAGACCTTTCACACAGCATTTCTCTGACTCATTGCGAAATGCTGACAATTAAATATACAGTACTTTAAAGAGATCCATCAATCTTTGTTGTCATGCCAACCGGCTTATATTTAGAAATGTAACAAGTACATGGAGTTCAATTTCTCTTGTACTCAAACATGGATCTGCAACTGTAATTGAATTTTTTTTTTTTTTTTTATTAAAGATCAGAATCCTGTTTGAGCAGTACTTGTTTTCAGAATATCGCTTTCTTAAGGCCCTTTCATTTTGACACATTGTAGTATAGCGGCAACATACTACTTCATTATTAGATGTAATCCATTCATTTTAGTAGATTGTATTTAATTGCTGTGTCATATTATGGTACTTTTCCTAGGCTACCAAATGCGTCAGTCAGTCATAAAGCAGAGCTCCATTTTACAGTTTCGAATGATGGAAGTAGTTACAGAAGTAAAATCCGTTAACAGATATGTATGGGACTGCTCATTTTCAAATTAGATGATTTCTTAACCACTTCAAGGCTGGTTTTGTATCACCCCCTTCCTGCCCAGGCCTTTTTTTTTTTTTATCACTGTCACTTTTTTTTTTTTTTCCAATTATTTTATTTAACCAGAAAACTGCACAATAATCTAAATGATATAGGCAAATAAATTGTGAATGCAAATTACATGTATAATGACATGTATAAAATCAGGAGTTCAATCAATTGAACATTTCAGTGAGAAAAGTACCACATTCCCATCGAGCCCAAACAGACACTTGCTATGGACCATTTGGGGGATCGCTTGGGGCTAGCCATTCCATTTTTCTTTTTTTTATACTTATTAGAACAAATAGAAAAAAAGTAGTGGTAAAGTGAAAGGAAAAGGAAGAAAGAGGGAGGAAAAGGTTGGGAAGAGAGGGGGGAGGTAGGGGAAGGGGATTGGGGGGAGGTTTGTAATAGCAGGGCAGGGCTGCTCAACAAACCTTCAAATATAAGTAAGACTAAAAACAACCCAGAGCGATTACCTGACAAATGGGATCATATTTAAGAGAGCTGCCCCTTCCTCAGAACAGATGAACATATTCTACAACCTCCACGTTTTTAGAATATTTTTTGCATTTGTGTTTCTTTCACTTTGTGGAGTCAAAGACTTACGGATGGTGGTTGTGCACTCTTCCAGTGGAGGAGTACACAGGATTTGGCAGCATTTAGGAGATGACATACAATCTTTTTTTTTTTTTTTGTATGTTTTTTTGCCGAAATGTCTGAGACATGCAAAAAGAAAAAGGCTGGCTCGTCGGGAACCTCATATTCAGTAAACTTTTGGGTAATTCCCTGGACTTCTTTCCAAAAGTGCTTGATTTTAGGGCAGGACCAGAAGATATGAAGCAGCGTTCCAACACCCTCTTGGCATCTCCAACAACGATCGGTGGTAGTGGGAAAGAATATATGAAGTTGGTGGCGGGTGTAGTACCATCTCCTGAGAATTTTGAAGTTGGTTTCTTGAATCTTGTACATATCGAGGATTTAAGGGAAAACCTAATGTTGCATTGTTGGTCCAGTGTAAAGGAGCGATTCAAGTCCTTTTCCTATTTCTCATGGCACAGCAGG
This sequence comes from Aquarana catesbeiana, assembly GCF_042186555.1. Lineage (NCBI taxonomy): Eukaryota > Metazoa > Chordata > Amphibia > Anura > Ranidae > Aquarana > Aquarana catesbeiana. The sequence goes on along the minus strand of NC_133327.1, from coordinate 258,912,653 downwards.
CTTTGGTCATCAGAGGCGGTGATCAATAAGCCATAGGTTTTAGAAAGTGCCTGAGGTAATGTACCTTCGTCAGAGCAATATTCCTCAAAAGTGGTCAGTTGAAGGCCAAAGCTCTGTGGGTTTGGTAAGGAATGAAAAAAATGGTGCAGCTGGAGAGCTCTGCAGAAGGTCAGACAGAACAAGCTAGTGGCATCCATTAGTGACGCAATAGAAGGCCATCCACCTACTGTTAGGAAATAGGAAGCTTGGCGGCGTCCACTATGAATCATAGCTTGAAAAGTTGCATCATGAAGGCCTGGGGAGAATTGTGGATTCCCTAGAATGGGGAGTTAGGAGGAGAAAGGGCAGCATATGAAAATAACTGCAAGCATATACACGCTGTGGGTCCTATCAAGGGATGTAATATCAGAGTATGAGGTAAAACCTCGTAGCACCACGGTGCTCCCTTTAGCGGTATAGCACTGTCACATTTTGAATGACAATTACTCAGTCATGCAACACTGTACCCAAATGAATTTTGAATCTTTTTTTGAGGCTGAGCATTTTTTGGTGGTATGTAATCACCACTGGATTATTTTTAATTTTTTTTGCTATATACAGTAAAGGGAAAGACCACATTTTGGGAAAAAAAAAGTTTTTAAATAATTTTACCATGTGGACTGTTGCCCCTTTGCTGTCCTGAGCAGCATTCTTCATTGCTGTGCCTTCTGTTTGCCATGTGAACTACCTCCCTTTTTCTGTCCCATATTGCCACCATATTGCCGCCCTGAAGATCACTCTTTACGGCTGTGTTTGCTGTGTGGACTAATTCTCCTACACTCTGTGCCCCAAGGCCCCTAATAAATGCCTGCGCGTTGGGTTCCTTGTGATGTGCCTCTGTGTGCTCTCTCTTTGCGCTCCTAGTTTGTCACAGTGCATAATGAGTTTTTTTGAGGTTATTCTTTTTTAATTTTCTTTCTCATTTTTTTTTTTGGGGGAAAATGAAAAAAAAATTATAAAAATTACACATCTAATTTCCTTACTGCGTATCATATTTCTTGAGTCCTTGAGGTGCCATGACAGGAGAAATACCTACAAAATGACCACTTTTTGGAAAGCAAACAACACCTCAAGGTATTTTCTAAGAGTCGTGGCGAGTCTTTTGAAGACTTAATATTTTTGCCACAAGTTTTTGGAAACTGCAGAATGAAAATGAAAAAGTTATCAATTTACTAAGCTATTTCTCACACACAGCATGGGCATACTTAAAATTACAACCCAAAATGCATTCTACCACTCCTTCCGAGAGTGGCATAACCACATGTGAGACATTTTCTCACATGTTGGTGGAACTGCTGTCTTTCTGTAACATCAGTTAGACGTGCAGATGGGTCAGTAGTCCGCAAACAGGCAAAGGATCTGTCCAGGCAGAGGGCAGAAATGTGGCCAATAAACATGCCAGGGTCAGTACAAGCGGCAGGCAGAGGCAATGCTGCACTGGTGTAGCGGTGATCAGAAACACTGTTGCTGGCTTACACTGGTCTGGTTACACTGGGGACTAGTGTGACAGGAATTTAGGAACACTGCTTACTTGCACTGGTCTGGTGACACAGGGATTGGTGTGGCGACAATCGTGAACATTATTGCTGGCATACACTGGTCTGGTGGCACAGGGACTGGTGTGGTTGTTGCTGGCTGCGCTGGCCTGGTGTGGTGGCAGTCAGCAACACTGATTCTAGGTACACTGGTATGGCAGCACTGTGACCGATGCGGTGGGGATTGGGGATACTTACTGGCTGCACAATTAGGGCTCGTTCACACATGAGGTTGGGGGGCTGATAAAAAAACCTTGTGATTAAGCCAGTTTCACTGGCCCTCAACCGCTACCCCCTTTAGGTGCAGGCAGTGGCCAGGGGTGTATACATGCCATGGCTGCAATGCTTTGCCAGGAATTATACCCTTGTATGCCAGCCAATCATGACGCATTAAAGTGAATAGGGGTGCTTTTGCGGGACACAAAGGGTTAAAGCAGGTGGTGATAAGGTGATACAGTGCTTCCTCATTGCCTGGCATGCTCTCTGAAGAGCAATTCAAACATATTTTGCCATTCAGAGAGCATTGCACATTGAGCATTGAACAAGTCCCTATGATGGCACTATGACTGGTGTGGCAGTGATCTGGGGCTGGTGTGGCGGTGTACCAGAGATTACATTGGTAAAGAAGGGCATCATAAATGAAAGTCTTTACTATGTGATTGCACCGATCACAGTAACACAGAGCCAATGACGCTGGCCCTGTACCCCGATCTGTGATCTGTTGTGTCCAAGGAGCATAGCAATCACCCATTGCACCTCTGCACATTCCTGAGGGCACACGCAGGAAGGGCATACTGGTACATCCTCCCAGAGCGGCGCTTGTACTTCCCAAGCCGATTATGTATAATGGCCTAGTGGAAAGTGGTTAAAGTGTATTTTCACTTTTGCAACCAAACTGGGTTAACGCCTACTATTATATGTGTTACATGTACTCATTACATAGCATAACTTAAAAGGAATATTTTAAAATTTTGTGATTATAATGTATGCTGAATTAACTTGTTTTGTTGTAAATAATAGTACATAATAGCTTGAATTTAAATAGTAAAACTTTAACGGCCCATTCAGACCTGTTTATTCTTTGTCTCTTGTGTTAACATTCGTTGTATCAGATGTTAACATGCATAGTGTTTGTGCAGCCTGTTCATTTTGGATAGGTTGCCAATGCACAAGAATGACCATGAAAACAGACATACAGCAATTTTTTTCACACAACAGTCCACTGTAGTAAGTTGTGCCTTGTGGTGTGTTGCAATGCATGTGTGACTAAGCTGTGTTGGGGTGGAATGAGAAAAAGAATGTTGGCACTGCAGCAAGCTAACGCACATATTGTACATTGTGGTAATGTGACATATAGCAAAGGTATGTTTTGGCCCTAACGGAGCACTGTAGCTCTGCCCTGGGGCCCTCCAGTAGTGCTTATGCAAATTTTTACTTTCCTAAAGTGCATAGAAGAGCCCACCTTATTAATAGTCTCAGGGAAATCTTATTCAAAGATGTAGAACCGGGGGGGGGGGGGGGGGGGGTAACCTTCTCTCTACTATAAAGAAGTGGAAGCACTTTTCCACAATGTCTAACATTTTACCACCTGCTTGGTTTCATTTGTGTGTTCAGTTAAAGTACAACTAAAGGCAAAACCTTTTTTTAGTTTTGGAAACAGTGGAGACGAATTAGAACACCTGTTATGTTTTTATTGGGATCTGTGGTCCTGTATGGGAGAGTCATCTTCACTATTTGTCATGTTTACCTTATCGTTGAAAGTGGAAGAAAATCACAAATTTTGGGTTGTCCCCAGCACAGTAAGGGGACACATTCTTCCAATGGGGACACATTCTGGTGCCAACCAGAGATTCCCTCACTCCATCCCCCCCCCCCCCCAATTCCTGTTTTGGCTATGAGACAAGAAGTGAAGGGACATCTTCCCATTGGGACACAGATGTTTTGCTTTTAGTTCTAGTCTACATTATTTAGCACAGTATTTAAATTGATGAAACCTTGTGCACCATTCGTAATATACCTTTTCTTTTCACAGATTTTTTTGTTAGCGGAACAAAAACGTGTTTTGTGATCAAAGACTTTCCCTACTTGGAGGTAAGTAAGAAGCATATTTTATGTACTGTTAGCAAACATACTTCATGAGCTTAGAATTATAATTTGCCAGTAAAATGAAGGTATAGAAATGAAGATTATATACTCTATTTTTTATTTTTTTGTTTACCCTTAATTGGTTAACTACTTTCTACCAGGGAAATGTTTTACATTTTTTCGCACACGTTAATATCTAGTTTTTTGGGGGTTTTTTTTGCTGAAAATTACTTTAAACGCCCAAACCGTTATATATTTTCTGAAAGCAGAGGTCCTGTAGAATAAAATTGACACAGTTGCATTTTTTTATGTTACACGATATTTGCACAACTGTTTACCAAATGCATATTTTCAGAAAAAAATGCATTAAAATTAATTTTTAGTGCAAACAAACACTATACCCAGTACGAAAGGCCGGGAGCTATTCGGTATTGAGGCTATATCCATGTCTGTTCCAGAGGAGGAGAGGTATTTCCAGACTGTGCCCGCGAGACATTGTGGATATTTACCCCTATACACTCTCCCTGGAAGGATTAAATGAGGACTTGGAAATTAATACTTTGATTTAATTGGCATTCCTTCCCCTTTTGAACATATTCAAATATATTTTAAGTCTAAGACCCCTTTTACACTGGGGCGGTTTTGAGGCGCTTTAGCACTGGGAATAGCCTCTGCTAAGCACCTGAAAACCGCCTCACATTCATTCAAGTGTGACTTTTCACACTGGGGCGGTGTAGTTGCGAGATGTTCCAAAAAGTCCTGCAAGCAGCATCTTTGGGGCGGGTTGGGAGTGCTGTATTTAGTTCATTGGAATGAATAGGCAGCGCTTCATCAGGAGTTTTTAACCCCTTCTTTGGGGTTAAAAGCACCCCGCTAGCAGCCGAAAAGCGCCGCTTAAACAGCGCTAAAGTGAGCAACACTTTAGCGCTAACGTGGCCATGGCCCCAGCGTGAAAAGGGTCTAATACATAATGGATGTGGGTGCACCCTACAGTATGGCACGATCTATCAGCCGTGATTTGGTGGCCAGGTGCAATATTACACACCCGTCATTGTAGGAAATCTAGAAAGAGATATGGTGAATTGGGGATCTGGTGCCCCAGGAGGTAATGCCCTTAAAATACAATGTTGTACATTTGCTGGAATAGCAACATAGTCCTAAAAGCCATAAATTGGACATGAACTGGTCCAAAGGGAACAGAGTTTTAAAAAGAGGCAGTCCTCTTCAGAGTGTGTCCAGAGACTCTGTAAGACATGTAAAGAAACAGGGAAGGGGAGGCGCCACTCTGAGTGTAGTAATAAGGTAAAAACATTTATTGCACAAGATTAAAAGTACTTACAAGATAGAAGTGAAAGTCATGCTCATCATGGGATGTACAATCCTGGCAGTTCTCATGCGACCCTCTGGCTCCACACACGTTCCGGATTGCTGGTGGGGAAAGTCTGATGGATGGCTGTGCTTCAGAGGAAACGGGAAGCTTCACGCTGATCAGCTTGAACCGTGGAAGCAGAAATGGTGGGGGGACGAGTTGGGTTTTCTCTATAGATTACACATTGGTTGCAGAGTGAGCGTGACTTGACAAAGGAGGCCACTCCTCCAAAATGTGTTGTAGTGGCAACATACAGTTGTGCTCATAAGTTTACATACCCTGGCAGAATTTGATTTCTTGGCCATTTTTCAGAGAATATGAAAGATAACACAAAAACTTTTATTTCACTCCTGGTTGGTGTTTGGCTGAAGCCATTTATTATCAATCAACTGTTTACTCTTTTTAAACCATAATGGCAACAGAAGCTACCCAAATGACCCTGATGAAAAGTTTACATACTCTGGTTCTTAATACTGTGTATTGCCCCCTTTATCATCAATAACAGCTTGAAGTCTTTTGTGGTATTTGTGGATAAGGCTCTTTATCTTCTCAGATGGTAAAGATGACTGCAGTTCCTGTAAATTCTTGGGCTGTCTTGCATGAACTGCACGTTTTGAGATCTCCCCAGAGTGGCTCAATGATATTGAGGTCAGGAGACTAAGATGGCCACTCCAGATCCTTCACTATTATTATTCTGCTGTAGCCAATGACAGGTTGATTGGCCTTGTGTTTTGGATCATTGTCATGTTGGAATGTCCAAGTATGTCCCATGCGCAGCTTCCTGGCTGATGAATGCAAATGTTCCTCCAGTATTTTTTTATAACATACTGCATTCATCTTGCCATCAATTTTGACCAAATTTCCTGTGCCTTTGTAGCGCACACATTCCCAAAACATCAGCGATCCACCTCTGTGTTTCACAGTAGTAATGGTGTACCTTTCATCATAGGCCTTGTTGACTCCTCTCCAAATGTAGCCTTTATGGTTGTGGGCAAAAAGCGCAATTTTGTTCTCATCACTCCAAATGACTTAGTGCCAGAAGGTTTGAGGCTTGTCTCTGTGCTGTTTGGCATATTGTAAGCGGGATACTTTGGCATTTACGTAGTAATGGCTTTCTTCTGGTGACTCAACCATGCAGCCGATCTTTCTTCAAGTGCCTCCTTATTGTGCATCTTGAAACAGCCACACCACATGTTTTCAAAGAGTGTCCTGTATTTCACCTGAAGTTATTTGTGAGTTTTTCTTTGCATCTCAAACAATATTCCTGGCAGTTGTGGCTGAAATCTTAGTTGGTCTACCTGACCGTGGTTTAGTTTCAACAGAACCCCTCATTTTCCACTTCTTGATTAGAGTTTGGCATTCTCAATTCCTTGGATATCTTTTTATATCCCTTTCCTGTTTTATACAGTTCAACTACCTTTTCCCGCAGATCCTTTGACAATTTTTTTGCTTTCCCCATGACTCAGAATCCAGAAACATCAGTGCAGCACTGGATAACAGATGCAAGGGTCTGTCAGGAGTTCAGAAACACATTGACCTTTTATATACACACCCACACTAATTACAAGCAAACAGATCACAGGTGAGGATGGTTTCCTTTAATAGCCATTCAAACCCCTCTGTGTCAACTTGTGTGCATGTTATCAGGCCAAAATCACCAGGGTATGGAAACCTTTGATCAGTGTCATTTGGGTAGTTTCTGTTGCCATTGTGATTTAAAAAGGGTAAACACAGTTTAATGATAATAAATGGTTTCAGCAAAAAACTCACTATGAGTGAAAGAAAAGTTTTTTGTTGTTTATACTCTCTGAAAAATGGCCACTAAATCATAAATTCTGCCAGGGTATGTAAACATTAGCACAACTGTATGTTCCTTCCTGGTTAACTGCCCCCTGTGTTGTGGAGGCTTGCAATGGACCTTGGCGCCAGCTGGATAGAGTAAGGGAGGATTATAGCATTTGTCAATTTTTGATGCCATCTTTGTCCCAAAGGGGAGATTTCCCTTCATGTCCTGACCCATAGGCAAAATAGGAAGTGAGGCTGCCACCAGAACTAGTATCCTCATTGGAAGATTTCTCCTCCTATGCCAAAATGAGCAGTGCTTTGGCGCTAATGGACGGCCATCACTGTTAAAGGGGTCTAGCGGGTCCGGGTTGGATATGGCTAACTGCTGCTAGTTTTGCCCATGTATATTATCCACCTCCCAATCTCAGGTAAAAATCTTCTGTATATAAAGCTCAGCACTGTGTAATTTAGCTTGTAAAAAACACGTCTGCAAGAAGCAATATATTTTAGTTTTTTTTTATTTTCATTATATTTCTATGAAAAAAGCCTGCTCTGTGAACTGCTTTAGTCAAGTAAAAATGTATTGCCTAATCCCCTAGTCATGAATAGTAATAATGTTACATAATGTTACTTGACACTGATGTGTTTAGTTCTCTGTTTTTTTCAGTTTGACCACATTTTCTTACTTGAAGCTTGTTTTAGTGTTCTTTGATAGGGTGTCATTTCGCTGAAGACACCCTAATAAAATTCTTGTTTTCATGTTTGCATATTTTTTTCCAGTTTAGCACAGAAGTGCTCAGATAAATAAGGTGAGATGGTAATCTGGGTTCTAAAATAGTTTGGCTGTCTTTTCTGGCCTAGTCCTCATTTGGCAGCATTACAACCTCAGATCTGGCATTTAGCACAAGTATGTGTTTGTCAAATGCAAAATGTGAACAAAAAAATAAACAATTGGATGGTTTGGGTGTCCTGTTGGCAGGACTCCTGGCCTGCCTGTGTGTTTTGCCATATTTAGCTCTTCAAATTGATGTTTACAGAGCTATTTTACCCACCAGTTCTCTGTCCCTTCTTGTAAAGACAACTTTGTCTGTCTTCACAGTTCATCATCACAGTTCTGCCTTTGTACACAAGCCATGGTGGAACAGAAAACATTGTCAAACAATCACTTGATGCTTAGCTGGTATTTTGCAAAGGCTAAATTTGAACCAAAGTGTTCCCTTCTTTGCCATAGACTTCTGGATGCCTCCTGCTTTCCTCAACATAAGCAAACCAAACACGTCCGCTGGCAGCAAACTACCACCATATGACATAATGAAAAATTTCAAGTGATAAACCTTAAAGTGCAGATCATGAAGTAAGAGTTTTCCAAAGGATTTGGCCTATGGCTTTTCATAATAACTGTGGTTTAAACCATGCACAGAGGTCTACATTGAAAATCGAAACTGAGTTCCTGGTTTACCTTTAAAAATAGATCTCTACCTTTTTAGTTGTTTGCAGTGAAGTTGAATCACATATTGGTTTCTTATATCTCAGGGACGCCAGTGGCAAGAATTTCCAGTCCACTTCCATTAGTGCCTAACCATTGCAAAACCAAATGATGGTGTCATTCTCACTTGAATTCTTCATAATCTGCAATAAACACAGTTTTTAGTGTCAATGTATATTTTACCTTTGGGAAAGTTGTCCTGAAATTGCTCCCCACTGCTCTGAGTGCAGCCTACCTAGTAACATGCTTACTTTCAGCCCAGATTTATTGATTTTCACTGTGCGGCCCTGCCTGGCTCCCACTCAGTAGTATCATAGGAATGAATGGGGACCATAGAGGTCATATGCAGGGAGAAGAAAAGCCAGGCAGAGGTTCGTTTTGCAAAGGCTGTGAGGTGCCATACAGGGCAGTACAAGAGAGCATTGCTGGATTTGGGGCTAAAGGTAAGTATGTTAATTTGTAGATTGCACTCACAGGGCTGTGGGGAAATTACTAAAGAACATCTTTATCAAAGATGAAGTTGTCCTTAAACGCAACACATGGTAATGCATGACACAGCAAATTTTAACTTGAATGCAGTGACGCACTGGAATGCAAAACTAATATTCAGATGGGGCTCTAAGATCATAACAATAACATCAAAGGTATCCAAAAGAAGAATTGCAGAAAGAACCCTTTTAAATAAGAGATTGAGACAACAAGGAATATAGTAATGACAATTTGCTCAGTAGATTTGCAAGATCAACTGTATTAGTAGTGAGACTCTTCTTTAACTATCCTCTTTTAGAATAATGCTTGTATGTAATTATGGAAATTAACAGAGGTTTGCACCCTAAAGTGGTTGTAAACCCCTGTCATGAAATTTGAACAAAGTACATATATCGGTAGTGTTTACTTGTCTGTCTCCAAGTTGTGTCGTTTCTCCCAAGTGCTTCGTTCCTCTGTTAATCCGCATGCGTCATGTCTGAGAAGTTTTACCGACACAAGAGATAAATTTGTGATGGGGAGGGAGATGAGCACACAGCTGGTCTATTCAGAATACAGCTCTGCATGTACATTTGTTCCTTTGCCTATGTGGAGGGGGGGCATGTCACTTTCTTCCAATCAGCTCTCACACAGTGTATAAGAGCTTTAACTGCAGCTCTCCACCCCCTCCTCTGTACTCCTCACAGATGCAGAAGGATTTTATCACTATTATGCACTTTTGAAGGGTTGTAGACAAGAGAAGACTGCAGATAAACAAGTAAAACTTATGTAGGAGGATGTGTTTAATCTCTGTGTACCATCTGAGGCTATTCACTTCATTGGGTAAATGAGAGGGTTTACAACCAGTTTAACCACTTGCCTACTGGGCTCTTTACTCCCTTCCTGCCCATGCCAATTTTTAGCTTTCAGCGCTGTCGAACATTGAATGACAATTGCGCACCATGCAACACTGTACCCATATGAAATTTTTATCATTATTTTTTTTAGCTTTCCTTTGGTGGTAACTGGTGGGCACTAATTGGCATCACTAATGGGCACTGATTGGTACTGATAGGCAGCGTAGTTGGGGCTGAACTGATAAACAGGACACTGATGATCAGTGTAGATGTCCCCTTTCACACTAGTCGGTTACTGGCTCTCTCCTCTATTCATGCTGTGACAGCACGAGGAAAGGATTGCTGATAATGGCAAGTGTGTTTACATTGTGATCAGCTGTGATTGGACACAGCTGATCACTTAGTAAAGAGCCGCTGTAATTGGCTCTTTGCCCTGATCTGTGATCAGCTGTGTCCAGAGGACACAGAAATCGGAGTGTGCCGCAGCGGGCGCTCAGAGGGCACTATCACGGGATTTTTATTTTTCTCAACTACTATAGTTATTCAGGGTCATTTGATGCTGTGGGTGAAAATATGGAAAATTGAAGGAAAAAAACTCCTTAACACAGAACGCTGACATAAAAACCCAACAGAAAATCTAGCCATTCCCCATGGGTTAATTAGAATTTGACTTTTATATAATAGTAAGGTATGGGTATCATTATTGCTGCAAAAGCATCAGCTTTTATCTTTTTAGCTGAAAGATTAACAAGTCTTTTATTATGCCTGAACTCTTTGTTAAGGTCTTCTGTCTTTCTCTCTCTCTCTAGTTTCAGTTGTTTTATGCTCATTCAGGCAGGTTTATGATGTGTCACTTATTATAAAAAAAAAAATAACACATGTTTCAGTATGAAAAGTGTAAAAATATGAACACACTGGGAAGATCTAAATCACAACCCCATGGGGAAGCATTCAAAACATCTGTTGAAGCTGTTACATTTTCTGTAATGGAGATTAGAACATTCAGAAATAAACTGTGAGAACTTCTATATGCATATTTCATTTTGGAAATGCAGTGCCTTTAATGGTCCAGAATTCACAATGAACTCCCTGTAAGAACCTGTATGTTTATTGGAGAATGTGATCACTGATGCTAAGACCTCCTCCTGTTTTGAATCTTTGCTAGACTACACACTGTAGAAAGTCATGGTTCTTTTCAGAATCTGTGAGATTCGTTGTCCGTCTCAATAAAGGTGATCTAATTGTACAGCAAAGCCATCCATACCCTAGTAGAATTTTGTTAGAAAATGTTTGCTTTCGGAACATTTCTTCAATTTTCTAATGGTTAGTGGGGTTGAATCGACTTTAATTTTAGACCACAACGATTAGAATATTCGAAAGGGCAAGTTGGAAAATCTTTCTCTTAAGACCCATTTTTTTTTAACAGTGTATGTTTTTTATAATCAATTCATGCCAAAACCAAATGTTAAAAGCAAACTTAATTTTGAAGTACTTTTACAACATTTGTCAAGTCTCTGTTGGCATGTACCGATGTGTTTTTTTTTTGTAGGAACATTTGTGCGAAAATATACCAGTATGTGGCCAGCTTAAAGTGATCCTAAACGCACCCGGTTTAGTTTACATTATCCGTTCTTCTTCTGTATGTGGATAATGACACTAATTATTTTTATAAAAAAAAAATCTATCTATTTTCCTAATTGATATATAGCCGACACATAACCCAGCTCTTTCCCGGCCTGTCTATAAGGAAACAGTGGCAGGAGGAGGTTTATGTCCTCTGCTGCTGGGCACATGTTAAAATAAAAAAAAAAACAAACAAAAAAAAAAACTGCCTTTGGGATACAGAGTAAAATAAATATCAATACATTTGTTAAAATTGTCATAAAAATATAAACTCACCAGTACTAGATTTGACCTCCTTTTGCCTTCAGAACTGCCTTTTTTTTCCTTTGTGGCAAACATCCATCAGGGTTTTGGAAACATTCCTCAGATTTTGGTCCATATTGACATGATAGCATCACTCAGTTGCTGCAGATTTGTCGGCTGCACATCCATGATGCAAATCTCCAATTCCACCACATCCCAAAGGTGCTCTAATGGATTGAGATCTGGTGACTGTGGAGGCCATTGGAGTACAGTGAACTCATTGTCCTGTTTAAGAAACTAGTGGTGAGATGATTTGAGCTTTGTCACATGGTGCATTATCCTTCTGGAAGTAGCCATCAGAAGATGGGTACACTGTAGTCATAAAGGGATCGACATGGTCAGCAACAGCAATGATACTCGGGTTGGCCGCAGGGGTGGATCCGAGGGGGGGGGGGGGATCGGCAAAGGGTCAATTGCCCCCCCCAGAAAATAGTGAGCAGGCTGTGCTGATGCCGACGCCCATCGGGGCACAGGGCAGTGGCGCCAAAACTGACAGGCTCTGTGAAGGGACACAGGCAGAGCTGCAGCTGCGGGGCATTTCCACTCCACTTGAGCCGAGCAGCTCTCATTCACCCAGCAATGTCCACTCCTGTTGGCTACATTTAGGGCCAATGGCTGGGAAACTAGCACCAAGAGGATTATGGGATATGTAGTCCTGGATACCAGCAGGCCCAGGACGATTCCTTGAGAGTGCACTGCAGCCCCCAACATGCCAAACGGGAGGAGGGGAGAGGAAGACCATGAGAGGAGAAGAGGGACCATGAGGCTGTCGGGTGGAGGGAGCCAGAGAGAAGGTGCTAGTGATCTGATACTACTATATATCCCCCTAGGTAAGAACTTACCTCCAGGCGGGGTGATGAGGGGGGCGGGATGCAGGGTTCCATAGAGGTACAGGACCTTATCACTGGCTCCTCCCACTCTGTCCTCCCTTCCACCTGGCTGCTCCCACTCTGTCCTCCCTTCCACCTGGCTGCCCCCACCCTGTCCTCCCTTCCACCTGGCTGCCCCCACCCTGTCCTCCCTTCCACCTGGCTGCCCCCACCCTGTCCTCCCTTCCACCTGGCTGCCCCCACCCTGTCCTCCCTTCCACCTGGCTGCCCCCACCCTGTCCTCCCTTCCACCTGGCTGCCCTCACCTTGTCCTCCCTTCCACCTGGCTGACCCCACCCTGTCCTCCCCTCCACCTGGCTGCAACCACCAATACTTTTTCAAGACACTGTATTTGTGTGTGCGCGTGTGTGTGTGTGTGTGTGTGTGTGTGTGTGTGTGTGTATATATAATATATTTGTATTTTATAGTTGGGTCCCCCCTACTTTTGTCCCTGTCCACCCATGTGCCCCCCCTAAATATGAAAGCTGGAGACACCACGGTCTCTCATCGCCCCCTGCCTCACCGCATTTCTGCTTCCTAAAGAAGACTGCCATTACTGTGCAGGTGCAAGCAGCAGAAAGATGGCATCATCTATCACTGCCCGCCCTCACTCTGGAACAACAGGGACACGGTCACTGGCAAGTGACAAACTGCATCTGATAACAGGCGATGTAGCAACTGACAATCCCCATCTGGTGGCAGGCGACGGTAGCAAGTGACACGCTCAGGGCTCCCACTAATTCTGCATTATGGTGAGTTGAACTATTTCATTTTATATTACAATGTAATAATAGAAATAATGCACTTCAATCATCCTGACACCATTTTAACCATGGTGCAATGATGATTGAAGCGCCAAACACAACACAATTTTGGCAGTGCCCCTCCTGAGATTAGACTCTGGATCCGCCCCTGGCTGTGGCATTTTAAACAATGCTCAATTGGTACTAAGGGGCCCAAAGTGTGCCAAGAAAATATCCCCCAGGTTTACGTTTATCAAACCGTAACTTATTTAATCTCCCTAAGCAAGGTGGATTGGGTTTTCCAAACCTCCTATGGTACTATCAAGCAGCCCGATTAGCACAATTGTCCGTTATATACCTTAAAACTGAGCGACCAGATTGGATATTAATAGAAAGCCAAGCAGCTCCTACATTCTCCATGGAATATTTACTATGGTGTCCTCCCAGGAACAGGCCTCCAATACTGTCACCAACCCTTTCACAATCCCTTACTTTGTGTGATTCCCTTAGGAAGCTCCCTTCCCTGGTTTTGGAAATACAAACATTAGCTCATCTGTTCCAAAATCCTCTATTCCAACATGGCATGGATGTTGAGGCCTTCAAGTGGTGGAGGGACAAGGGGGTGTGCCGCATTGGTCAATTTTTTTCTTGCACAGGCCCACTACCCCTTAAACATTTTATAGATGAACTAGATCTTTCCTGTACAGAAAAGTCTAGATTTTACCAGATCTCAAGCTTTGTTCACTTTTTATGGAAAACTAAACCTAATCCTCCAAGATTTACGGCATATGAAGGTTGGTGTACACAAGGCACGGAGCGGAAGGGAGGGATTTCTGTGATCTATGCTTCACTTGCTTCCAATTCCGTAAAATTACCATACATGTTGGCCTGGGAGAAAGACCTTCAGACTGAATGGGATCTGGAAGACTGGAATGAGAACTATTCTCATTCGATCAAAGGTTTATATAATACTTCACTCATCGAAGCTAATGTTAAAATATTCACGAGATGGTACTTGGTTCCCACAAGATTGGCAGTAATGTTCCCTTCCACTTCACCCTTATGCTTTAGAGGCTGTCAGGGAATAGGTTCTATGATTCACATATGGTGGGAATGTCCCAGAATCCGAGGATTTTGGAATAGGGTCTTCCACATCATACGAAAGTTTACAGGTTGTGCTATCTCTCAAACACCAGCGATTGCCTTGCTGAATGGATTCTTGCCGCATGTCTCTAAAATCACCCGTAAATTGATTCTGTTTATATTGACAGGAGCCAAATTGACTATTGCCAAAGCATGGAAGAAGTCTTCTGTATCTCTATTGTCCATGAAAAGGAAGATTTCATGGATAATGGAACAAGAAAAAATGGTTAGTTCCTTATTGGACAAGACCACACAATTTGAAGCCACTTGGGAACCCTGGGCTCGGTTTATGGGAATTTCTCTGATACCGGACATAGGTAGTAACACCAATCGCTGATTTTTGAGTTTCACATTGGACAGACAGGCATTCTATACTCTTTTTCTGAACTATTCCTTTATCTTTTTTTCTTCTCCCCTAGTCTTTTTTTCCTTAAAGTTACATAGAAATTCTCAGGTTTATATACTAATGTTTCATACTAGGGTCAGGATGTCTATTATAATGGGAACATTATATTATACCCCTGATAAATTCCGTAATAATCTTTGAGCTGGATATAACGGATTGTTAATAATAATCTGCTCTCTTCTCTCAAATAAAAGTTTTTAAGAGAAAAAATGGATAATGAGAGGGAGAATCCTCACCCCTCCTTGGACACAGTGTGTTCCCCTTTGGGGTGTCGAAGGGGGAGTGAGGCTTCAACATATCTTACAATAAGCAGGTGTACTATTTGAAATTGAATGGATATAGTCAAAGTTAAGAGTTTATATTACTTATACTTTATTTCTTTATATTGTTAGTGCTATTCACCACAGTAATAAGACAACCAATAGACTGTGATCACATATTTTGAATTCGCTGTGAATTATATTGTACTGATTTTTTGTTATGCTGATTATACTATTTTTTCAATGATGATGATAATAAAAAAACCAAATGATAAAAAAAGAAAATATCCCCCACACCATTACACCACCGGTTTGATGTGTTGTGCGTATTCTGCATACCTTGGTTGTTCTCTGACATCAACAAGGCATTTTCATCCACACAACTGCCGCTTGCTGGATATTTTTTCTTTTTTGGACCATTCTCTGTAAACCCTAAAGACGGTTGCGCGTGAAAATCCCAGTAGATCATCAGTTTTTGAAATACCCAGACCAGCCCGTCTCGCACCAACAACCATGCCACATTCAAAGTCGCTTAAATCCCCTTTCTTCCCCATTCAGATGCTCGGCTTGTACTCCAGCAAGTCATCTTCACCACGTCTAGATGCCTAAATGCATTGAGTTGCTGCCATGTGATTGGCTAATCAGCCATTTGTGTTACCAAGCAATTTTTTATTTTTTGGCAATAACAGTGTTCAATTCACAGGCAATTCCAGCCTGTGTCTTAGAATTACAGGGAGGTGAAGCCTCCATCAGTCAAGCTTTGATATCTTGCCCCCATTATGTTTAGCTGGTTAATGGGCATGGAGGAGGAGGGAGGTAGTTGAGAGAGCCTGAGGTGTCAAAAGAACCTCCTATTGAGAGGCCAAGAGTGGGTCCATATATTAGGGAGCTGTAACTACAGGCTGAGTGAGCTAGCAAGCCAGAAGAGCTCGGTGAGATCGTCTGAGGGACCTTTATCAAGTTCAGTGGTGCTACTAAGAAGGAGCTAGGTGGCTCAGCATTTTCTGTTATATCTTAAAGTTTACAATCCTCTGCATGGGCGGCTGTCTGTGGACTTTTCTTTTCATTTGTTTAATAAAAGTGAGCTGGAAAGCCTTTAAATCCACAGTTTGGACTGGTGTGGACTCCCTAAATTGCATCTAGCGCTGAGCTTAGCGATCCCCCATATCACAACATATAATTAAAATATAAGCTGAAACACATTTGTCTAGAACAGCAGTGGTACAGCTTAAGACACCTTTCACACTGGGGCGGTTTGCAGGCGGTATTGCGCTAAAAATACCGCCTGCAAACCGCCCCTAAACAGCCTCCGCTGTTTGTTCAGTGTGAAAGCCCGAGGGCTTTCACACTGAAGCGGTGCGCTGGCAGGACGGTGAAAAAAAGTCCTGCAAACCGCTTCTTTGGAGCGGTGAAGGAGCGGTGTATTCACCGCTCCTTCACCGCTCCTGCCCATTGAAATCAATGGGACAGCGAGGCTATACCGCGGCTATAGCCTCGCTGTACGAGTGATTTTAACCCTTTTTCGGCCGCCAGCGGGGGTTAAAACCGCACCACTAGCGGCTGAATACAGCTGCAAGAACGACAGTACAGCAGCGCTAAAAATAGCGCTGTTGTACCGCCGACGCCCCCACCGCCCCAGTGTGAAAGGGGCCTTATAGATGGGAGTTATTTCTATGACTTGCATACAGACGCTTCAAGCTTATTATCTGTCATCAGTGTCTTGCAAACTGAGCTTTCAAGATAACATTCTTTTCTTTGTTTTATAAATTATGTGTTTGATTTGAAACTACTGCAGAAGTCCGGTCATAATAAAAATAGCCATTAGGATTATGCATTTTTTTGTAACACTATAACTGTCCTTGCTCGTTTTCTGGATTATCTAACACTAAAGATTTCGACCTCTCTGGCACAACACAGTGCCACTTTTCCTTGTCAAAAGAAGTTTGAGTATACAATATTATAAAGATACATAAAGTAAGTTTACAAGGATCTATAAAGTAAGCTCATTGTTTTACAGTAGGGTTTATATAGGTAAATATCATGAAATTTCAAATATTAAACATTGGGTTCACGTAAACCTAAATTAACCACTTAAGGACCGCCTAACGCCGATTTACGTCGGCAAAGCGGCACGGGCAGGCAAAATCACGTACATGTACGTGATTTGCCTTCCGCGGGTGGGGGGTCCGATCGGACCGCCGCCCGAGGCGGTCCCGTTCTGTTCCCCGGCGATCCGAGATGAGGGGGAGGCCATCCGTTTGTGGCCCCCCCCTCGCGATCGCCGCCGGCCAATGGGAACATTCCTTTGCTGCTGTATGCTAAACAGCAGCAAAGGAAATGATGTCATCTCCCCTCAGCTCGGTATTCCGTTCCAGCGCCGAGGGGAGAAGACATCAATGTAAGTGCACAACACACTACACACACAGTAGAACATGCCAGGCATACAAAACACCCCGATCCCCCCCCCAATCACCCCCCCCCCCCCCCTGTCACAAACTGACACCAGCAGGTTTTTTTTTTTTTTTCTAATTACTGCATAGTGTCAGTTTGTGACAGTTACAGTGTTGGGACAGTTAGTATTACCCCCCTTTAGGTCTAGGATACCCCCCTAACCCCCCCTAATAAAGTTTTAACCCCTTGATCACCCCCTGTCACCAGTGTTGCTAAGCGATCATTTTTCTGATCGCTGTATTAGTGTCACTGGTGACGCTAGTTAGGGACGTAAATATTTAGGTTCGCCGTCAGCGTTTTATAGTGTCAGGGACCCCCATATACTATCTAATAAATGTTTTAACCCCTTGATTGCCCCCTAGTTAACCCTTTCACCACTGATCACCGTATAAACGTTACGGTTGACGCTGGTTAGTTCGTTTATTTTTTATAGTGTCAGGGCACCCGCCGTTTATTACCGAATAAAGGTTTAGCCCCCTGATCGCCCGGCGGTGATATGCGTCGCCCCAGGCAGCGTCAGATTAGCGCCAGTACCGCTAACACCCACGCACGCAGCATACGCCTCCCTTAGTGGTATAGTATCTGATCGGATCAATATCTGATCCGATCAGATCTATACTAGCGTCCCCAGCAGTTTAGGGTTCCCAAAAACGCAGTGTTAGCGGGATCAGCCCAGATACCCGCTAGCACCTGCGTTTTGCCCCTCCGCCCGGCCCACCCAAGTGCAGTATCGATCGATCGCTGTCACTTACAAAACACTAAACGCATAACTGCAGCGTTCGCAGAGTCAGGCCTGATCCCTGCGATCGCTAACAGTTTTTTTGGTAGCATTTTGGTGAACTGGCAAGCAAGCACCAGGCAGCGTCAGGTTAGCGCCAGTAGCGCTAACACCCACGCACGCACCGTACACCTCCCTTAGTGGTATAGTATCTGATCGGATCAATATCTGATCCGATCAGATCTATACTAGCGTCCCCAGCAGTTTAGGGTTCCCAAAAACGCAGTGTTAGCGGGATCAGCCCAGATACCTGCTAGCACCTGCGTTTTGCCCCTCCGCCCGGCCCGGCCCACCCAAGTGCAGTATCGATCGATCACTGTCCCTTACAAAACACTAAACGCATAACTGCAGCGTTCGCAGAGTCAGGCCTTGATCCCTGTGATCGCTAACAGTTTTTTTGGTAGCGTTTTGGTGAACTGGCAAGCACCAGCGGCGTAGTACACCCCGGTCGTAGTCAAACCAGCACTGCAGCAACACTTGGTGACGTGGCGAGTCCCATAAGTGCAGTTCAAGCTGGTGAGGTGACAAGCACAAGTAGTGTCCCGCTGCCACCAAGAAGACAAACACAGGCCCGTCGTGCCCATAGTGCCCTTCCTGCTGCATTCGCCAATCCTAATTGGGAACCCACCACTTCTGCAGCGCCCGTACTTCCCCCATTCACATCCCCAATCAAATGCAGTCGGCTGCATGAGAGGCATTTTCTTTATGTCCTCCCGAGTACCCCTACCCAACGAACCCCCCCAAAAAAGATGTTGTGTCTGCAGGAAGCACGGATATAGGCGTGACACCCGCTATTATTGTCCCTCCTGTCCTGACAATCCTGGTCTTTGCATTGGTGAATGTTTTGAACGCTACCATTCACTAGTTGAGTATTAGCGTAGGGTACAGCATTGCACAGACTAGGCACACTTTCACAGGGTCTCCCAAGATGCCATCGCATTTTGAGAGACCCGAACCTGGAACCGGTTACAGTTACAAAAGTTAGTTACAAAAAAAGTGTCAAAAAAAAAATATATATATAAAATAAAAAAAAATAGTTGTCGTTTTATTGTTCTCTCTCTCTCTATTCTCTCTCTATTGTTCTGCTCTTTTTTACTGTATTCTATTCTGCAATGTTTTATTGTTGTTATGTTTTATCATGCTTGCTTTTCAGATATGCAATTTTTTATACCTTACCATTTACTGTGCTTTATTGTTAACCATTTTTTTGTCTTCAGGTACGCCATTCACGACTTTGAGTGGTTATACCAGAATGATGCCTGCAGGTTTAGGTATCATCTTGGTATCATTCTTTTCAGCCAGCGGTCGGCTTTCATGTAAAAGCAATCCTAGCGGCTAATTAGCCTCTAGACTGCTTTTACAAGCCGTGGGAGGGAATGCCCCCCCCCCCCCCCCCACCGTCTTCCGTGTTTTTCTCTGGCTCTCCTGTCTCAACAGGGAACCTGAGAATGCAGCCGGTGATTCAGCCAGCTGACCATAGAGCTGATCAGAGACCAGAGTGGCTCCAAACATCTCTATGGCCTAAGAAACCGGAAGCTACGAGCATTTTATGACTTAGATTTCGCCGGATGTAAATAGCGCCATTGGGAAATTGGGGAAGCATTTTATCACACCGATCTTGGTGTGGTCAGATGCTTTGAGGGCAGAGGAGAGATCTAGGGTCTAATAGACCCCAATTTTTTCAAAAAAGAGTACCTGTCACTACCTATTGCTATCATAGGGGATATTTACATTCCCCGAGATAACAATAAAAATGATTAAAAAAAAAAAATATGAAAGGAACAGTTTAAAAATAAGATAAAAAAAGCAGAAAAATAATAAAGGAAAAAAAAAAAAAAAAAAAAAGCACCCCTGTCGCCCCCTGCTCTCGCGCTAAGGCGAACGCAATCGGCGGTCTGTCGTCAAACGTAAACAGCAATTGCACCATGCATGTGAGGTATCACCGCGAAGGTCAGATCGAGGGCAGTAATTTTTGCAGTAGACCTCCTCTGTAGATCTAAAGTGGTAACCTGTAAAGGCTTTTAAAGGCTTTTAAAAATGTATTTATTTTGTTGCCACTGCACGTTTGTGCGCAATTTTAAAGCATGTCATGTTTGGTATCCATGTACTCGGCCTAAGATCATCTTTTTTATTTCATCAAACATTTGGGCAATATAGTGTGTTTTAGTGCATTAAAATTTTAAAAAGTGTGTTTTTTCCCCAAAAAATGCGTTTGAAAAATCGCTGCGCAAATACTGTGTGAAAAAAAAAAAAATGAAACACCCACCATTTTAATCTGTAGGGCATTTGCTTTAAAAAAATATATAATGTTTGGGGGTTCAAAGTAATTTTTTTGCAAAAAAAAAATAACTTTTTCATGTAAACAATAAGTGTCAGAAAGGGCTTTGTTAGAAGAGTGGGTGATGTGTGACATAAGCTTCTAAATGTTGTGCATAAAATGCCAGGACAGTTCAAAACCCCCCCAAATGACCCCATTTTGGAAAGTAGACACCCCAAGCTATTTGCTGAGAGGCATGTCGAGTCCATGGAATATTTTATATTGCGACACAAGATGTGGGAAAGAGACACATTTTTTTTTTTTTTTTGCACAAAGTTGTCACTAAATGTTATATTGCTCAAACATGCCATGGGAATATGTGAAATTACACCCCAAAATACATTCTGCTGCTTCTCCTGAGTACGGGGATACCACATGTGTGAGACTTTTTGGGAGCCTAGCCACGTACGGGACCCCGAAAACCAAGCACCGCCTTCAGGCTTTCTAAGGGCGTGAATTTTTGATTTCACTCTTCACTGCCTATCACAGTTTCGGAGGCCATGGAAAGCCCAGGTGGCACAAAACCCCCCCAAATGACCCCATTTTGGAAAGTAGACACCCCAAGCTATTTGCTGAGAGGTATAGTGAGTATTTTGCAGACCTCACTTTTTGTCACAAAGTTTTGAAAATTGAAAAAAGAAAAAAAAAAATGTTTTTTCTTGTCTTTCTTCATTTTCAAAAACAAATGAGAGCTGCAAAATACTCACCATGCCTCTCAGCAAATAGCTTGGGGTGTCTACTTTCCAAAATGGGGTCATTTTGGGGGGTTTTGTGCCACCTGGGCATTCCATGGCCTCCGAAACTGTGATGGGTAGTGAGGAGTAAAATCAAAAATTTACACCCTTAGAAATCCTGAAGGTGGTGATTGGTTTTCGGGGCCCCGTACGCGGCTAGGCTCCCAAAAAGTCCCACACATGTGGTATCCCCATACTCAGGAGAAGCAGCTGAATGTATTTTGGGGTGCAATTCCACATAGGCCCATGGCCTGTGTGAGCAATATATCATTTAGTGACAACTTTTTGTAAATATTTTTTTTTTTTTTTTTGTCATTATTCAATCACTTGGGACAAAAAAAATAAATATTCAATGGGTTCAACATGCCTCTCAGCAATTTCCTTGGGGTGTCTACTTTCCAAAGTGGGGTCACTTGGGGGGGTTTTGTACTGCCCTGCCATTTTAGCACCTCAAGAAATGACATAGGCAGTCATAAACTAAAAGCTGTGTAAATTACAGAAAATGTACCCTAGTTTGTAGACGCTATAACTTTTGCGTAAACCAATAAATATACGCTTATTGACATTTTTTTTACCAAAGACATGTGGCCGAATACATTTTGGCCTAAATGTATGACTAAAATTTAGTTTATTGGATTTTTTTTATAACAAAAAGTAGAAAATATCATTTTTTTTCAAAATTTTCGGTCTTTTTCCGTTTATAGCGCAAAAAATAAAAACCGCAGAGGTGATCAAATACCATCAAAAGAAAGCTCTATTTGTGGGAAGAAAAGGACGCAAATTTCGTTTGGGTACAGCATTGCATGACCGCGCAATTAGCAGTTAAAGCGACGCAGTGCCAAATTGGAAAAAGACCTCTGGTCCTTAGGCAGCATAATGGTCCGGGGCTCAAGTGGTTAAAGATATATATCATTTCCTTAGTTACTTTTGTAGGTATTTAAATGATTTATACCTACTATACATATTGTTTACAAGTAGAGTGTATATAGGTCAAATAAATTCTGATAATGAGCTTTAATCGTAAGGTGGAGAAAAGGAAAGAGAAAGAAGAAAAAGGGTTGAAAGGTAGAGGTATGGTCCACAAGGTTGTCCCGCTCGTCAGTTTATTATTCTTTTTAATTCTCTTTGAAGCCTTAGAATGGGTGTCTCTGTAAGTCATTTAATCCGTTACCATGGCAACAGGACAGAGTCATTGAAGTTTGACAGGAACTGTTGTTTTATCCAAAGATGCCAAAGTTTTTCAAATTTTGGAATTTGATTTTGATCGATGGCTACCATCTTAGCATGGGACATTGTATTATTCATTCTGTGAATTGTTTCTGCTAGTACCAATGTAGGAGATTTCCATGCCTTGGCCACTATTTGTTTTGCAGCCGTTATTAGTTGGATCATAAGTTTGAATTAAGAGAGTGTTAACCATTCTGGTTTTAGATTAGGTAAAGTTAAATACGGATCTGGTTGTATTATTTTTTTAAATATTTTAGATGCAATCACGAAGACTTCCTTCCAGAAGGTTTGGATTACTGGGCACGTCCACCATATGTGTAAATATGTGCCTATTTCTGGGCATCCTCGAAAACAAAGAGCTGAGGTATTAGGTGAATATTTTGCCACTCTAGCGGGTACAAGGTACCAGCGAGTTAGGACTTTATAATTTGTCTCCAGTGCTAAGATGTTGGGTGAAGATGACTTAGATGTGAGCCATATGTTAGACCAGTCCGTGTCTTCTAAAGTTCGTCCCAGGTCCTCCTCCCACCTCTGAACGTAAGAGGGTCTATTAAGATTTGCTACTCCATATAATTGATTATAAAGTAATGAAATTGCACCTTTAGCAAATGGATCTTTTGTACAGATTGATTCAAAAATGGATAATTGGGATAATGGTGTATCCCCCTTTAGGAATGGTGTATAGAAATTTTTGATTTGGAGATATCTAAATATCTCAGAGTTTGGTAGATCATATTTTTCTCTAAGCGATGGGAATGAAAGGAATGATTTAGATGCTATAAAGTCATTTAGTGTCTGAATGCCTGATGTTGTCCAAGCTTTAAAAGAATTTGGGTAGATCCATGCCGGATAAAAGGCCGGATTTCTGATAAAAGAAAGGAGAGGATTGTGTGGAGATTGTAACTGATATTTGGTTTTTAGTTTATCCCAGAGAGATAAGAAGTGTTTAGTTATGGGATTATGAATTTTAAAGCGGTCTTTAGGATCAAGCCATAATAAATTTGATATTAATAGAGGGTCATTTTCTGAAGCCTCTATAAATACCCATAATGGGATTTCCTGTTTTGCATGGTATTTGGACAGACTGGCCAAATGTGCTGCTCTGTAGTAGTTAGTAAAATTAGGGTATCCCAGGCCTCCTTTATTTTTGGGAAGATGTAGTGTGTGTATAGGTATACGTGTTTTAGAAGAGTCCCATATAAACGAAGTTGCTCTTTTTTGTACTATTCTCAAAAAATAGGAAGGAATTGGAATAGGGAGGACTCTGAATAGATAAAGCAATTTGGGTAGAATAGTCATTTTGATTGCATTAATCTTCCCTATCCAGGATAAAGGAAGTTGCGACCATTGTTTTATTAGATTTGTGATCTGTCTTAATACAGGAGGATAATTGGTTGAGAATAAGTCAGAATGAGATGCTGTTAAATGAATTCCAAGATATGGGATTGATTTTTCTGCCCATGTGAATGGGAGTGCAGCCCTAGCCGGGATCAATTCCATGTTTGTGAGTGAAATATTAAGCACTAGGCATTTCTTAGGATTAATCATAAGGCCGGATAGGGCTGCAAATCCATCAAGAGCTGGTATTAAGTTAGGACCAGAGACCTGTGGTGATGATAGAAAAAGTAATATATCGTCTGCAAATATACATAATTTGTGTGTAATACCTCCTACTTCAATGCCAGTTATAGTTTGGTTTGTTCTGATGTATTGGGCCATGGGTTCGAGTATAAGGGCAAATAATAAGGGAGATAATGGGCAACCCTGTCGGGTACCTCTTTCGATATTAAAGGCTTCAGATTTGTATCCAGCATATTTTATATAGGCTTTGGGTTTATTATATAATGCTTTGATCCATGTTAAAAAGTGGGGGCCAAAACCCCATTTTTGTAATGAATATTGCATATATTGCCAGGATACTGTGTCAAATGCCCTCTTAACATCGAGAGATAGAAAACATAAAGGGATTTTCCGTTTTTTAGCAATATGTGCCAATAACACTGCCCTGCATATATTATCGCCTGCCTGTCTATTTGGCATGAAGCCTACTTGATCTCTATGTATTCATTTTCCTATAATGCTATTGAGGCGTTTTGCTATTTATTTTTGCTAATATTTTAATATCGAGGTTTAACAGAGAGATAGGCTGATAATTCACACAGGAAGTATCATCAGAAAGGGGTTTTGGGATCATACAAACAATTGCCATTAGTGTTTCTTGCC
This sequence comes from Aquarana catesbeiana, assembly GCF_042186555.1. Taxonomy (NCBI): domain Eukaryota; kingdom Metazoa; phylum Chordata; class Amphibia; order Anura; family Ranidae; genus Aquarana; species Aquarana catesbeiana. The sequence continues at coordinate 258,887,955 of NC_133327.1, read as the reverse complement.
GAAAAGAATGTCCATCTAGAAGTTTGTTAAAAGTTTCAGTGAGAATGGGAGAGAGTATTTCTGAGAATGTTTTATAGTATAAAGCCGAGTAGCCGTCTGGGCCTGGTCTTTTGTTAAGTTTTAGGTCTTTTATGGCGTTAGCAACTTCATCTATAGTTATAGGCTCATCCAAACTGCTTTTTTGATTCTGAGATAACTCAGGTAAGGTTATTTTTGAGAAGAAGGATTCAGCCTCTGTAGGATTAAATTCATTGTTTGTCTTGTATAAAGTTGCGAGATGTGAGTGAAATTTATGGACTATTTTAACTGGATTACAAGTGTAAACATTTTTTGATAATTTCAAACGTATTGGTTTGAAAGATTTGTTAGTTGAATTTAATGCCCGAGCCAAATATGTACCTGGTTTGTTTGTATTCATGTAGAAATTGTGTTTGGAGCGTTTGAGGGATTTATCAACTGATTCAGTGAGAAATAGATCGTATTCCAATCTAGATTTTTCCAGATGAGATTTTGTACTCTGAGATGGATTATCTTGAAATGATATGTAGGCTGCATTAAAATTGAGTTCTAGTTTTTTTGCTAGATTTTTGCGTTCCCGTTTAAATAGTGCCATTTGTCTTTGTATTGTACCACGCAAGACAGGCTTATGAGCTTCCCACAGTGTTATTGGGGAGATGTCTGTTGTATTATTAATTGATATGTATTCCTTTAAAGCTTGTTCAATGGCCATCTGATGTAGTGGGTGTTTGAGCATTATGTCCGGTAAGTACCACGTTGGGTCTTGCGCTTTTGGTATGGCTGAGGCTATAGTAGTGTATACTGCATTATGGTCAGACCACGGAATCGGAATTATATCTGATGCAATAATTTCTGGTATCATTCCTATTGTTAGAAAAATATGATCTATTCTGGTGAAGGTTTGATGAGGGTGCGAGAAATAAGTGAATTTCTTTTTCATTGGGTTACTTTCTCTCCACGAATCTACCAGATTGTATTTGGAAAGAAGTTGAGAAAAAGGTAATCTAGAGGTTATTTTGGACGGTGTAAAAGTTGATTTATCTAGAAATGGGAGGAGGACCTGGTTCGAATCCCCACACATTATCACTGTTCCTATTTTGTGTGTATTAATCACTTGTAATATATGTGAGAGGAATGGTGTAGGTTGTTTGTTAGGAGCGTAGTAGGAAATCACCGTGATTGCTGTATCCATTATATAACCCATGAGTATCAGGTATCTACCTTCTGGGTCTTTAATTTCTGATGATAAGGTGAATGGTGTGGATCGGTGAAATGCAATTAGAGTTCCCCTCTGCTTGGTACAGGCAGAAGCCGTGTAAATTTGTTGATAAAAAGGAGAAATATATTTTGGAGTAGAATCTTTGGTGAAGTGTGTTTCTTGGAGGCATACTATGTGAGCCTTCTTGTTATGGAAAGTACGGAAGGCTTTGGTCCTTTTTTGAGGGACATTTATTCCCTGAACATTCAGGGAAAGTATATTCAGTGGTGCCATGGCAATAGATCAAATAGTTTTGACTTACTTTTTGTTATGCAGACCTGACTGCGCAGATCAACCTGTGTGGACTGAAGAGATGAATAGATACAAAAAAAAAACCAGTGAATTCTGGAGTAAAGAGTAAACAAAAAACATATGAGATTAGATGATACATTGTATAAATTATTTTTTGCAAGTAATCACAATTTACCCGTGAAAGAGAATAAATATCTCTCTCAGGGGAATAAGTGCCTTCGTCACACTCCCACATAATATGGTTGGGAGAATGAGGAGGGCTAATGGGGGTACACGGATCTTCCGCTTACAGGAGAGAAGTGCTATGTCAAAAGACATCAAAATGATGTTTCATTAATTGGAGTGCAGAATATAGTTTTTGTTGAAATTATTTATTCCAGGGTGGTTGTATATGGTTAGTCTTGCCCTAGGCTAAATAATTCAGTTAGAAAGGTACTGTTAATACTTTGGTATTGATGAAGATAGTTTGAATTATTTTGGGATTTTAACCCTTTTAGAGTAAACAATTACATATTTTATTCATATGTAACTGTTTAGATATGTTAACTCATAAAATTGAGGTTGTATTGCTTCAGATTAGAATAAACAAAAACATAATTCTAGGAACTAGTTGGGTAATAATATATTTGTTTTAAGAAAAGAAAGAAAAAGCTTCCATTACTTCTAGATTATTGAACATATTTGTCCTAAAAAGTAATAAATCTATTGTTATTACCTGATAATATATAACTGAACAAGAATTTCCTTATTTCACTTATATATTCTAAGGCTATATGAATCAGAAGTAATAAGAAATATAACTGGAATGTAACTTGATCCCATACAGTGTGTGACTATCAGAATGCAGTTACATTCAGTTATAAATATAGGTTTTTTATAGAGAACCATCTCTTAGTATAATAAATGAAGAGATATCAGGAATTAGGATGTCAGTCCATTGAATCTTCTTGGTCCATGGATGATGTGGCATAACGGCCTCTTTTGTGAGAATAATGATTCCCATTTTGTTCTGAAATTTTCTGGGTGCTGCCTGAAGGTGAAGATGATGCCATTCTTCTACGTGTGGGGGTGTTGCTGCTTGTGGGTTCTGTCAGATTTAATTTTAAAAGGGTTTGTTGTAGTTCATCTGCTGATCTGCTTCTGTAAATTGTACCTTGGTGGTTAAATCTGACCGAAAAGGGGAAGCCCCATTGATACATAATGTTGTGGCGTTGCAGTTCCATTAGTTGGGGTTTCATGGATCGTCTTTTAGTAATAGTAAGTTGGGATAGGTCAGCAAAAATTTGATAATTGTGTCCTCGAAAATTAAGTTCCTTTTTTTTCTCTTGCAGCAATTAGTATTTGTTCTTTCGTTCTGTAATAATGAAATTTTGTGATTATATCACGTGGGGGTCCGTCTTTCTTTTTGGCTGTGAGGGCTCTGTGTACTCTGTCCAGTTCTAAACGTTCAATAGGGATATCTGGCTTTAGTTCTTGTAATAGAGCAGTAATAGTAGATTGCAGGTCTGTCACAGTTTCAGGTATTCCCCTTATGCGCAAGTTTGAACGTCTGGCTCTATTTTCGTAATCTTCGAGCTTAGTTTGAAGTATTAAATTCTCTTTTTTTAATTGTTCCAATTCTGTTATATTTTCTTGGGTTGTAATTTCAATTTCATCCATTTTTATTTCTAAGGCTGCGGTGCGGTTTCCCAGCTCTCTTATTTCTTTGGTTAGGCTTTTTGTTATTTGGTCTGAGGTTTGTTTTAAAGCCTTATGAAGCATCTTTTCAAATTGTAATAATATTACTGGGGATACTGAGGAGGCTTGTGGAGAAGTTTGTGAGAGGATTTGTTCTGTATCTGACTCAAATGGAGAGTCTTGCTGTGACATTTTCTGTCTGTGGGAGCGCCCTGATGCTGTATATTGTGAGGTGACTGGAGCTGCTTCAGCTGTAGTGAGTGCCTGTGAGCTCTTTGTGAGGTGATTTTTATTTCTGCCACGGTTTCCTCCCAGTACCATATTTCCTGCCCAAACTTTCACAGTTTGTTCCCTGGGGCAAAAAGGTTCAAATGGATACCTTTTGAGTCTGCAGGCTCCGCTTTGCCCTTCTCTTCTCTCCTCAGCGGTGTGGAGCTCTAACAATGCATGTCTGCTCCGCTAGGCTCCGCCTCCTGCCCCCCACAGTGCCACTTTTAATCTTTCATCTTTCCTGCTATTGACTCTTCTCCCCCTGCTGTGTTAACTTTGGAAATTAAAACATTAATTTGGTGCCAGTAAATGCCTTATATTTGTCACTTCTTCTGCTATTTGTCCTTGTAATCCGCCTAGGCGAGACGTGTTGTACAGCACTCGTGTGGACTTCTGCGATAGACTCTTTAGGTATCGGGTGTATTTTTTTTTTTCCTCACTCTCATGAGACTTTGCTAGCAGGGGGGGGGTGGAGGACTTTCGCAGAAAGCGGAGGAGGGCTGCAGGCCTGGAGGGGACCAGATGAGGGTGGAGATAGGAGTACTATGCCTCCTGGTCGCGCATGCTCAGTAAGCAGAATGCTTCCGATCCGATGTGTACAGGATACTATAGCAGCAGCAGCGACCCGCTGCTGCTATATCAACAAGTGAGCAAAGGGCTGCGCTGCTATAGTAACCTGTACACATCAGATCAGAAGCGCTCTGCTTACTTCGCATGCGCAGATGGGAGGTATTGTGCTCCGCATGCACGAGATTTCACGGGCCGGTGAAGCAACAGAAGCTATTGCCAGGGCTTCAGTTGCCCTCAGTAAACATGGCTGCTCGCACAAGAAGTGTAGGGTATGAGAAACAAGCCGTTTGACTGCCAAAAAGTAAGATTAAAAACAATACTAATTCCTAATTAGACTTTAAAATTGTTATTTTTTTGGTATTATGCTTATTTGACTGCAGTTCCTCTTTAACTGTGTTTGAGAGTTATGTATTTACAAATCTTCAGCTTCACTCAGTAGCTTATGTTAGTTTTTACATGGCCATAGATATTTTTTTTTCCTGGGGGGGGTTCTTGTCTTTCAAACTTAAAGGCACCATTTACACTTTTATGTTGGGGGAGGTACGGAAAAAACATGCGACAGCAGAGTGGGGCCATGAGGCTTTGCAATGCAGTGCAGCAAAAATTATCATTCAGTTTGTCTAAGTTACAATGGCCACCTGACATCAAGAAGACATGTGGCTGAATACATTTCTATACATGCTATCTTTCCGCGAAGGTGGGGAGATGAACAACATAGGAAATGGGGAGAAACTAATAGAGACACCGCGGCTCTCATATGACACAACCGCTTGTTACCATACTTCTTTCCTGTAAGTGCAAATTCTTCTTTTATTAAATTATTTGAATTGATATACTGCACTATGGGAGTTTTTGTTTTCTATCTTTGAGCAACAATAGAACATCAACGGCTGTTCCGGATGCCATATTGGTTTTGGGGAGACCGTTATTTCCCTGTGCTGGGTGAGACTGTTATCAGCGGTCACGGCTTTTTGGTAAGCAGGCTACCTTGCACTTGGGTGTTGACCTGAGTACACGTTTGATTATTGGGAAGATTGGTGTCACAACTTTTTTTTTTTTTTTTCCCTGCTTTTCCCCTCTGGAGGTTAACTTTGCACGGACTTTTTCACTGATCATTATTTGAATGGGACGTTGCTTTAGTTTTCTCTTTTTTAAATATTTTTTCTTTTTTTTTTTTTTGGAAATTTTTTGTTTTTTACATAATTTTTTTCAATGAATTTATTGTTTATTAAAATATTGATCATTCAGTTATTTATCACGTATTGATATAACAATCAATTTCACACCATATCTAGCGCTGCACTCTATTTCATTTACATTTTTTTTAATTGAACTTTAGGTGCTGGCTGCTTTATTTTTTGTTTTCATATATTCACTTTAGCTACTAATTCTGATCTAGCGCAGCGTTCGCCTTAGGGCTTTTTTTCTTTTAAAAATTATCCCCAGCCCGCTGTATTGAACTAAAAAAAACTTACCATCTGAGCCAGGCTTTAGATCTCATTCATATTCTAAATGCCCATGGAATGACAAATATACCATGAATACCTACAACCAGGATCCCAGATGTTCCAATTTTTGTCAGCTGCTCGGCCTGTTCACCTCAGTGATGGGCTGAAAAGAGCCAATACTGTTAACATGTATCTGTATATCCAGTGGTCCCCATGTAAAACACATCGGGGTGTGGCCTGGCAGGAACCTGGGCTGAGGTAGTCTCTCCCATCACTACTACATTACCATAGGACTCTGTGGATGTACTGCACCAGGGATTTTTTTTCTCTCCCTTCCCTTCAGTGACTACTGGGATGAGCTCCATCCCTTGCCGGAATTCTTGCATTACATTCGTTATCATCTACATTACTCCCCACATCGATTAAGCCTGAGCGACACACTAACAATTCGTGGGTCACAGTGGTTATCTGCTGTTAGGGACAGATTCCTGACCCTGGATGCAGAGAGATTTTATCCAAGGGCAAAAAGGTATCCCTACCTGCAGGTCACCACTGGATGTGCCGATTCATGTGGATACATATTTGCAGCAGCAGACAGCCTTGGCTCTTTCCAGCCCATCACTCAGGTGCAGGTATTTGCAGTATACTTGCTGCACCATGGTCATGTAGGATGTATGAATGAGACCCAAGACTGGATTTTAGGTAACCTTACTGTGCAAGTTGAGCAGGTGCAAGGGGCAGCATATTGTGGTGGGCAGTAAATTCAGTGATTTCTTTAAACCTTAAACTGTGTCCTAAGAAATTTTATGAAATGGTAGGCAGTACCTTCCATCCTGTGGTAGGCACTGCCTACCACAGGATGGTGCCCTTTGCACCTGGTCAATGTGGTTGGCTTTTATTCAGTCTTAATGTAGTAAACCCAGCTTTTGAACTTGTACCTACAAGTAAGCCTATAATAAGACTTATCTGTAGGTACAGTGAATATCTCCTAAACATGTGGTGTTTAGGAGATATTCACATGGAAAGTGTCTGGTGATGTCACCGGTGCATGCACTCTGAAGGGACGGCATACCGCTTGATTGTACTTCTCCTGGGGAGGAGTGCAGTTCGTTCTGCACTTTTTTTACTCATTTTTAGCCGACAGCCAGCTATAGCCCGCTGTCAGCTGACATAGCTCATCAGGTCCAGGCTGTGGAAAGACCTTAACCAGTAGCTCGCTCAGCCTATCAGTGAGCCGCAGAGACCCGGAACCAGCCGCTCCTGCCCCCTCCACAGCCTGGCATTCCAGTGAGCTTGCGGGGGGGGGGAGGGGGGAGGTTGGTTGCAGAACCAGGGACTGACAGTCACCACTCTTTGCTCACCGAAGGCAGAGAACTGAGTGATCAGCGTTTTTTAATCACTCTCTTGTTGGTCTTAGTAGCAGCTGGGGACAGATGCAACATTGGATTGATGCTCCATCCACCTAGGTAAGTATAATTTAAAAAAATCTCTTTTTAAAGGGAAAAAAATCCCCCTCTCCCTCCTAAGAACCCTCCATCCCCAAGCAAAGATTCCCACTGTAAAATATCTCCCTCAGTCAACACCCTCTCCCCCAGCAAAGATTCCTAATTATGAAGAAAATCTCCTTTTATCCAATCAAACTCCCTTCCATAAGCAAATCCCTGCCATTAACCACCTTTTGTAAACTTCCCTACAAGAAACTCCCCCTTTCTGCAAAAACAAATCCACCCCGCTTTCCTTAACCTCCCACCAAAGGAAACTCCCCCAGGCTGTAATTATCACTTCTTCCTTCCCAAAACAGAAAATTGATGCCTCCCCACTTACCGGGCCTCAGATACAGCACGACACAGAAGCAGGAAAACTTCTGCATCCCCAGTCTCCCTTCCGCTGTGTCATGATACCTCGAGGAGTCTAGGAGTTCCCTAAACTGCACTGTCAATCGCAGTAATTTCATGATTTTCAGGGGGACCCCTTATTAAACTGAGGGTATGGGGCACAATAGAAGGGGGGCTGGCTGCTGCACTCAAACTCGGATTGCTTCTACTGTGCTGATGCTGAGGCTAAACAGCAGGGACACTGTCTGGGCATTTTGCCAGGATGCTCTGGGGCGGGGGCAGTTGAACGCCCTTGACACCCCCCCCCCCTTTATCTACACCCCTGAGTTTTTACAGTGTTCATCTAAGGAATCCCTGTTTGCAGTGCCGAGGAATGGGTACAGTAATTTATCTTTTATCTGCTGCACCTGTTATGTTCTGTCAGTTACTTGTTTGCAATACAGAAATTTACACAAGACATTGACTTGGCTGTATAAAAAAACTCTGTAAAAGAGAAAAAAGCACAGGGATCTAGGGCAACATAAACAGGTTTGTTTTCTGGTGCCAATTACTCGTAGTAGTAGAAAAAAAATTATCAAATCTTGCTGACAGAGCCTGTGTTAAAGAAAATAGAGGATGTTTACGACCATTAGTCCTTAGTATCCCAGCAACCTGGTGCTGCGAATGGTTTATAGAATTCTAGGGTTGTACAAATGATGTGACATGTTTATGTCCTGGTTGGGTAATGAAACAGGATGTGCTAAATTTAGGAGGACGTCACATTTAATTGTGCTGCACATGCACTGTGCTTCTGCACAATCAGCCTCCATATAATTCAGACTGAAACAAAAAAAAAAAAAAAGGATTTAATATTTTAAAGGACTGTTAAAGTGTAACTTTAGTCATTTTTTTTTCATCTTTCCACCTATTAAATCCTCTGCCCTTGTTGTTTTAACTTTGAATAGTAAAACCATTTTTTTTCTGCCAGTAAATACCTTATACAGCCCACTTCCTGTTTCTTGTCTGGAAAAAAACCTAGGCTTATGACATGCACAGCTCTCTCTCTCACTCTTGTAAGAGTTTGCGAGGAAGGAATGGGGGATGAGTCAGAAGAGTCCAATGAGAGCTGCAGAGCTGGAGGTGTGCCTCTTGTGTCTGTGTGTAAATCCAGGAAGTGAACAGGCAGAAGCTTCAGCTGCCCACAGTTAAAATGGTTGCTGCAAGACTCAGTGGAGGGAGATTTCTGCAGCATATTTGGCAAGTACAGAATCACAGTATATATAAAATAATATGCAAAGTGGTTGGAAGGAAGCTTAACCACTTCAATACCAGACACTTTTGCCCCTTCCCGCCCAGAACAATTTTCAGTTTTCAGCGCTGTCGCAGTTTGAATGACAATTGCGCGGTCATGCTACACTGTACCCAAACAAAATTTTTATCATTTTGTTTCCACAAATAGAGCTTTCTTTTGGTGGTATTTGATCACCTCTGCGGTTTTTATTTTTTTGCTAAACAAACTAAAAAAAACAAAATTTTTGAAAAAAAAATGTTTTTCTTTGTTTCGGTTATAAAATTTATTTTTCTCCTCCTTCACTGACTGGCACTGATGAGGTGGCACTGATATGTAGAATTAATGGGCACTGATAGGCGGCACTGATAGGTAGAATTAATGGGCACTGATATGCAGCACTGATGGGCACCAATAGGTGGCACTGACTGGCGGCACTGATGGGCAGCACTGATGAGGTGTTGACAGGTTTTACTGCTGGGCACTGAGATGGGAACTGACTGGCACTGTGGTGGGCACTGATTGGCACTTTGATGGGCACTGTGAGCTATGTTTTAATTGGGGCACTGACTGACAGCTGTGGGGGCACATCTGAGGTGTTGTGGCACATCTGAGGGGGCTGTGCTGATAATCAATGTGCTGATTATCAGCACAGACCCCCCCCCCCCGACAGGGAGAGCCTCCGATCGGCTCTTCCTGTCAGCGCGAACCGAGAAATGCCGTTTACCGGCACTTCCTGTTTCTCGCGATGATCAGCTGTGATTGATCACAGCTGATCACGTGGTAAGAAGCCTCTGACAGAGGCTTCTTATCACGATCGGACATGCGGGGTGTCAGACTGACACGCCGCGCTCGCGATCACCATGCTGCTCGCCGGCATGTTATCTTGCTGGACGTCGTATGACGCCCAGTCAGGATAAAACAACCACTTCCCGGATGTCATTCTGCATACGGCGGGCGGGAAGTGGTTAAGAATGGCCGTCGCCAGTTACAGTAGCCCATCAGTGACCATTGCCAATTACCCGTCACCCATCAGTGACCATCGCCAATTACCCGTCACCAGTCAGTGACCGCCATCAGTCACACCTTCATCACCTATCAGTGAACGTCACCTGCCACCCATCGCACAGCCCATCAGTGAACGTCACCTGCCTCCCATCGCACAGCCCATTGCACAGCCCATGAGTGACCGTCACCTGCCACCCGTTGCACAGCCATCAACATCCAATGTCCGAAAGAGTATATACCAGTAAGGAGGCGTTCCAGATCCTCTCCATGACTGATGAGAGCAGCAGGGAGTTCTCATCAGATTCCAATGCTGATTCTAATTCCGAATCAAATTCAGCATTTGAACCAATTGATATCAGCGGATCGGCAAATGATTCAGGGGAAGAATGGGTCCCTCCTAAAAGGGCACGCCGCTCTGGAAACCAGGCAGCCAACAGCAACCAGGATTATATTCCCAGGCCCAGTACTAACGCTGCCACCAGCAATAGGTCCCGAGGACAAATTCCCAGGCCCAGTACCAGCACTGCCACCAGCAATGGGCCCCGGGAACAAATGCCCAGGCCTAGTACTAGTGCTGCCACATCACGCCCAAGTACCAGCACAGGGAATTCAAATCCCCCAACTACCGGAGTGTCACATCCCCCAAGAGCCAGGGCCGCTACATACATGCCAGATGGTCTTGCCAACCCAACATTACTGCCTTCCAACTCGTGATCACCAATGATTCCACCTTTTACTGCACAGCCAGGTGTGTTGGCTAATACTCAAAATTTCAGAGATTGATTGATTGCTTTTATCTGTTTTTGCCCGACACTTTGCTGCAATTCATTGTGGACCAGACCAATTTTATATGCCCAGCAGTATGTTGCCAACAACCCCCAATCATCATCATGCCCGTCCGTTTGAGTGGAGAGATCTGAATTTGGAGGAGTTTAAATTGTTTATGGGCCTCACCATAAACATGGGGCTTACAAGAAAAAAAATTAAGGACCTGCCTCTTGGTCCACCAACTCCCTCCACCACATACAGTCCCTGACAAAAGTCTTGTCGCTTGTGTACAAATTGACCTGAAGTGCCGCTAAAATATGTTTCCAATCAAGATTTTGTTACAAGAAATTGGTCATTTTAATCCCAACAGCTTTTGTAATAATGTTTCAGTGCAAAACGAAACTGACAAAAAGTATTCTAATATTCACAGCTTGGTAAAGCCCATTGAGTCAATTTTTGCCAAGACACAAGTGTTGTCGCCTTGTTATATGAGCTTCACCTGTGACTAATAATGGATCAATTAGGTCTCAGGTGTGTATAAAAAGAACACCAGTACACTAGACCTTCTCAACTGCAACTAGACCTCTGCAAACATGCCTAAGATTCACCCGGAGACTAAAGTGTTGATTATCAAGAGGCTGAAGACCAGATCCACTGCTGATGTGGCAGACACCTTCAATGTGTCTCAGCGTCAAGTTCAGAGGATAAAAAAAAGATTTGAAGAGACTGGAGACGTTTTGGACAAGGCCAGGTCAGGCCGACCCTGCAAGACAACTGCTCGAGAGGACCGTTTGTTGGCTCGAAAATCCAAGGCCAGACCATTTTCCACTGCAGCAGAGCTCCATGAGACCTGGTCACCTGAAGTCCCTGTGTCAACCAGAAAAGTTTGTTGGATTCTGTCTTGAAATGGCCTCCATGGTCGAATCAGTGCCCATAAGCCAGCACTAAACAAAAGACAATTGAAAAACCGTGTGGCATTTGCCAAGGGCCACAGCCTGCTAAAAGGATGGACTCTGGAAAAGTGGCAGAAGGTGGATTTTTCAGATGAATCTTCTGTTGAATTACACCACAGTCGCCGCAAATATTGCAGGAGACCTACTGGAACCCGCATGGAGCCAAGATTTACCCTTAAAACAGTGAAGTTTGGTGGAGGCAAAATCATGGTCTGGGGTGACATCCAGTATGGGGGTGTGCAAGGGATCTGCGGGGTGGAAGGCAACATCAATAGTCTAAAATACCAAGAAATCTTAGCTACCTCTTATATTCCCAACCATAAAAAAGGCCAAATTTTGCAGCAGGATGGTGCTCCATCGCATACTTCTATCTCCACATCAAAGTTCCTTAAGACAAAGAAGATCAAGATGCTCCAGGGTTGGCCAGCCCAGTCACCAGACATGAACATCATTGAGCATATGTGGTGTAGGATGAAAGATGAAACATGGAAGACGAAACCAAAGAATATTGATGAACTCTGGGAGGCATGCAAGACTGTTTTCTTTGCTATTCCTGATGACTTCATCAATAAATTGTATGAATCCTTGCCAAACCGCATGGATGCTGTCCTTCAAGCTCATGGAAGTCATACAAGATATTAAATTTGGATCTCACAGCACCACTACTTAATTTGCTGACATATTTTTGGATTTCTGTATAGGCGACAACTTTTGTATTGCCAAAATTTGACCTGTCTGTCTTGATTAAATGAAAAATCTTTTTTCAGTGAAACTAATTTATTTCAGTGCATTAAACATCATTTGGGAGGGCTTTAGCTTTTCACATGAGCTCTTTCTAACACCAATTGATTAATTAAAAGTCAGGTTAATAGCAGGAGTGTCTATAAAATAGAGAAGTGACAAGACTTTTGTCAGGGACTGTATATTATTCTGCCGTAATGTCCAGGTCCCGATACAAGATGACTATGCGACAATACCCAGTGCCCTCCCTGAAATCATCCAAATTACGATAGATTTTGTATAATTTGCCCACTCAAATTTCTTTTACCAACGATTTGCAGAACTCTATGTCGCTGATCAGCATATATGTGTAGATGAGTTCCTTGGTATCCTTTTTTCAGGCCGGCTAGGAATAAAGCAATATATTCCTAGAAAAAGGGCCAGATACGGAGTGAAATTTTAGAAGCTTTGCGAGAGCGTCACCGGGATATCTGTGTATGCGTTCCGCATGTACGAGGGAAGAGATTCCCAGCTCCAGCCCCGAGTGCCCGGCCTACATGGGCACAACTGGAAAAATTGTATAGGACCTGGCATACCCACTGCTGAACATAGGATATTACGTATACCTTGATAACTTTTACTCCACCCTGCCTCTTTTCAAACACTTTGCACAATCACTTTGTACATCGCAAAAACCCTGGCCTGTGGAACCTCCAGAAAGAACAGAAAGGGCTTCCCACAATCTCTAGTGAACAAAAAGCTGCGAAGGGGAGAAAGAGCAACTTTGAAAAGCAACAAAGTGCTGGCCTTGAGATGGAAGGATAATGGGAATGTGCACAAGATGTTCACCATCCATGATACTACAATTGAGGTTCAAAGAAGACGAGGTCCCATTGAAAAGCCAACATGTGCCCAAGATTAGAATCTCTACATGGGGGGCGGTGGATTTCAATGACCAAATGATTCAACCCTATTTGTCAATAAGGAGGTCAGTTTCTGGTACAAGAAGGTAGCAATTTATCTCATCCATTTGGCCATTTATAATGCATAGTCTACACCAAATCCATGGAAAGCCCCGCCCCCTTCCTATAATTCATCGAAGAAGTTGTCATGTTCCTCATTTATCAACAAAGACCCCCCCCACCCCCCGAAGACCTTCCCTGCTGTTAGCCAACTTCATGAGCGCCACTTCCCGTACAATATTCCAGCATCTGAAGCAGGCTGAAGACGGCAAAAAAAATGTTGCATGTACAGCAAAAGAGGATTTTGAAGAGATACCAGGTACCATTGTCCCCAGTGTCCCTCCGAATCTGGCCTTTGCATTGATTCCAACTTTATCACTCATCCCTAAAATATGAGCCCATATTTTTAACCATTTCCCCATTTTCATCGTCTGTGCTGACCATTTTCCATGCTTCCTCAAATAACCATGCCACTGCCTTCCATGTGAACTGACCCTGGCCTTTTTTCTGACTATGCCTCTGCCTACCATTTGGACTGCTTCCACGTGAACTGACCCTGGCCTATTTTACTGACTATGCTTTTGCCTACCGCTTGGATTGACCTGTTGCCCTGCTACTCTAGTACACAGGGGTCTCACACGTGAGGGGCTCCAGAAATGTTTTTCCAGATGAAGAAAACAAATCTTTGTTTTCTCCGGGTTTCGTAGTTTCCGGATTGGGGTCTGGAGCCTCTGCCCCTGTGCCCCCTGTGCACAGGTCTTACCTGATTGCAGCCCTTAGCCTGCTGCTGACTTACTGCTATCATGCCTCTGCCTGCCGCATGAACTGACCACACCTCTGCCTGCTACCTGGACTATGGAAATATATAGCTGTAGCAAGAGAGGCAGTATGTTTATGAAGGGCTGGAGAGTGGTACAATGAGTGTCTGTAGGTAAGTGTACCAGGATCAATGTTATGGCTGTGCTGGATGTCTCTGCCTTGACAATTCCGATGGACAAATGCTTTAGCTGTGCTGACAATATCTGTGTGCTGACTATAGACAATATTCCTGCCTGCTGCCTGGATAATTACTATTGCTGTCGCGAAGCACATCCCTGCCTGCTGCCTGGACTAGTGCTCACCTCTATGGACACTACTAAAAGCACAGGTAATACTATTTTTTTTTTTTTTTACATGGTACAAGTGTCATAGGAGCCACTAGAGGTCCTCATTGGTAGAATACCAGGGATAAGCAATGGGCAGTTAGAGTTAAAGTGGTTGTAAACCTCCAGAAATGAAAAATGAACAAAGCATATACCTCTATAGTATGTACTTGTCTCAGTCCGGAGCACTAAGTGCCATCCCTGTCTGCTGCTTCGTTCCTTTGCTATCAGCATGAATCACTTCTGACAAGCTTTCCTGACACCAAGAGAAACATGGTGACAGGGGAGGGACCTCCAGCTGATTGACAGCCTCAGCTCTGTTGCTGTGTGGACGGGGGGGTGTCCCTTTCCTCCAGTCAGCTCTGAGATCCTCTCACTGAGCTCTGCAGAGTATAACTTCAGCTCTTCGCCCACATTTTTTGACAGCTCTGCAAGTTTCATAAACTCAGCACTTAACGGATGTAGAGAAGAGAAGACTGCGGATAGACAGGTACAACTTATGTAGGAAGATTTGTTTAATCTCTGTATATCACCTGAGGCCAGTCACTTCACTTGGTATATGTAAGGGTTTACAACCACTTTAATGCCAGCCCTGCCCTTAGCAGCAGTGGAGAACCCTGGGTAGGAAGCTAATATATATATATAATTATGGTGGGGAGCCATCCGTGTACAGTCTTGATGGGAGGAACTGAGAAGCAAGCTTACTGCAGGATATAGGCTGCAACAGTCAATCTCAGAGCTTCCCATTATGGGGGATGCAAGCAAGGAGTGGTGCAGGACTTGATGTAGTATGTGCATCCCTAGCTAGGAATGTGGGGCTCTGGGCAATTCCTGTAGAGCAGGGGTCGGCAACCTGTGGGCTGCACCCGGCCTGTCGCTGCTAAATTTCAGGTCCATCAGTGCACGTAATTCATATGCTCCCGGCCCGCTGCCATTTTAACCTTTTCATGTCGAACATGTACACAAATATGCAGCCTCAGCTTGAAGGGGTTGTATTGGGGTTATGCTGGAACCGTTGTTAAGAGCTGGCGTTCGGCTCTCTTGGGATAACAACCGATGCGTCTAAGAAGCTGCTCAGCTGTTATCCCAAGAAGTGGGAGGAGACTCCCCCCCCCCCCCCACGGCTCGCCTGGGCTCTCCCGTCCCACCGGAAGTCCCGAGCGACCAGCCGGTACGTCCGCCAGCTGGCTGGAGACCTGAACTAGTGACCCGGAAGCAATGTCATGACATCACTTCAGGTTTACAGAAAACTTAAAGGCGCCAAATTTAAAAAAATTACCGTATTTAAAACAGCCAAACTTGCCATTTGAATGTTTATAAGTGCAAAGGAGGGATCTTCTAGACCCCAGATCCCTCCATAAAGAGTACCTGTCCATGCCTATTACTGTCACAAGGGATGTTTACATTCTTTCTGACGGCAATAAAAGTGATCAGAATTTTTTTTTTTTTTTTTTTAAGGGACAGTGTAAAAATAAAATAAATAAGAAAAAAAAATTAATTTAAAAAGCCCCATCCCTCCATGCACATATGCGGAAGCGAACACATATGTACAGTGTTCAAATCACACGTGAGGTATCGCAGCGATCGTTAGAGTGAGAGGAATAATTCTAGCACAAGACCTCCTCTGTAACTCTATAAAAGGGGGGGGGGGGCTGTGTGATGTGCCAGGGGTTGTGGAATATGCAGGGGGGCTGTGTAATGTAAAGGGGTCCAGAGGTATGGGGGCTGTGTTATGTAAAGGGGTCCAGTTAATTTGCTTCATTTATTAGCAGGTGAATGCGGCCCTCCATGCATTCACACACATTGAATCCGGCCCTTAAGTTGAAAAAGGTTGCTGACCCCTGCTGTAGAGTTTGGACTATTCCTCAACTCACACTGTTTCTGACTATCAAATGTTTTGTTTGTAACCGAAGATGTAAGCTGTCACCAGAGATCAAGATGACTGAAGTTGACACTGGCAGACTGTTAAGTAAAAGGTTAAATTCTTTCTGCTTCTGGTCATAATATGTAATTGACCTTCTATGTATATATGTACCCCAATGGCTTGTAAAATGTGTTTTATATCAATAAAGTTGTTTTTTTTCCAAGTAAAAAAAAAAAATTCTTTCTGCTTCTGGACTCTTCCTTCTCCTAACCTCTAGTAAGGAATCTTGTATCAGCATGAGAATGGGAACATGGGAATGTGAAAGCGCAGCTGGAAATTGCAGTTTAGGCGAGGCCAGGTGTCTTTGAATGGGTGAGATCCCGGGGAGGGGCAGCCAATAGAAGCTTCCAGAGTCCCCAGGGAGCCATGGCCAAGCTTATCTCAGTGTGCTTGGGGAACCACCTCCTTGTCCAGGCATAAATGGGTTAGGAGTACACATACTGATCATGCCTAGCACGTGTCACCCCTCTGTTGCACAACACTATAATTTTTTATCAAAGGACAAAATCAGGGGATATATTTAAAGGACATCTTCACTACTAGTGAAATTGTCTTATAAAGCTTTGTACTGTATTGTTTAGCCCATAGCTTGACAATGTGCTTTGAATCTAGGAGCCAGCTAAAAAAGTTAGGAGCCAGGTTTTTTTTTTAACTAACAAAGCTTTATTTTCAACGACAAAACCCCTTCTCTTATGTAGCCCTATGACACTAGAGCAGGGGTGCTAAACCTTTTGAAGAGCAAGGGCCACCTAAGTGATTGGTTGGGAGGGAGAAGAGGAAAAGCCAGCTTTCAGTGGTTGCATGAGTAAAATGGAGGGCATCCAGTCCTGTATATGCCACCCCTCCTATCTAAGTGTAAAACAGAATGCAACAGGGAGGCTACACAGGCCACCTGGAGCATGGGGCGGCGACTGCATTGTGTCCCCTGATGCTACACCACTGGTTGGGGTGTGGTAAAAACATGTGTCAACTATGGGGTTTACTGCTCCCCCAAACCGCAAATGTAAACAAGCTCTTACTGTCCTGAGCCCCCTATAAGGCTGCTTTCACGCTGATGCACTGCTGTTTACCTCCACCACGGGTGCAGCGCAGTGCACCTCTGGCTTTCCTGTGGGTTAGCTGCGCTTTGCCATAGCCTTCTATTATATCTTGCGGGTGTGGTGCATTTACTGAAAGTGCATCAAAACTCCTGCATTCAGGAGCTTATGGGGCTCCTGCTCCCTCCGTGGCCACCTGCTTCCTCCACGGCTGCTGCACTCTGAAGCTCTGGGATGGCGGGTCGGCATGCCCAGATCATGATCAATGGGTTGCCGACCCTGGGCATGTGCTTCCCTGGTATGAGCTTGAGGCCACATCAGAGGGCTCAGAGGGCCACAGGTTGAGTACCCCTGCCCTAAAGAATAAAATAATGGTAGTTCCTATTTTTTATGTCTCACAATATTGCTGCAAAGTTATATGAAACACAAAATTTCAGTAAAAGACACATTAAAGTTAATTTTAGGGGGTAAAAAAAACACAATAAATTACCCAATTTTTTGGTAAAATATATGTTGAGGTTGCACAAAGTAAATATACCCAGCATGTCGCCACTTTAACCTTAAAATGGCCACAAACTTCAGTACCCTATATTTTCCATGGGCAAAGCTTTAAGAGGTCATCAGTTTAGTGTTACAAAGGAGGTCTGGCCCTTCCAATTTTTACTCTCATTCCGGTGTAAAGCAATCAACATATTTTTAAATACATGTTTGTACGTGTATATTTGGGGGGGGGGCTCTAATTATTTACAATAAAAAAAAAAAAAAATTTTTTTTTTTCATCACATAGGGGATAAAGTCACCTATGTGATATTTGTGGTGACAATTTCTCTTTTAATGAGACATCCAGGGTTTAAAAGATCCTGAGTGTCTCCCCTGAGCTCCGCTAAATGTAATGCAGTGCATATTGCACTGCATTACGTTCTTTCCCAGCCTTGATGGCCAGGGTAACTGTCAACGGGCACCTGGAAGTGAGGTCATGCACCATCACGGCCGCCGGTATGCTTCCATCTGACAAACTGCCCTGCGCCTAGAACTACATCGTCCCAGATATCGGGCGATTGGAATTGTGCATCCTTGCACCTGGTGCAAACAGTGAATGGGCTGGCATTTATTGGTTAAACTAGATGGACTTGTGTCTTGTTTCAACCAGACTAACTATGTACCTATGACAAAAGCCCAGGTGTGGACGCAATTTCTATTCAACATGGCGGCCTGGAGCCTGAGATTTGTTGAGCCCTGGTTTTGCCCATCTTGACGTGCATTTAACCGATTAATTTTCTATGTTGTTGTAAAATACAGTACACCCATGGAAACTGACTATTTCAACATATTTGAACAGGCAAACGTTCGATTTTCATTTAAACGGTGCCTACAGATAAAGGTGTTATAATTGAATAAGAACACAAGTAAAAAAATGCCTTTGTAATAATTTATTTAACAAAGATGAATGTAATGGTGTACTGTGGAAAAAGTAAGTG
This sequence comes from Aquarana catesbeiana, assembly GCF_042186555.1. Lineage (NCBI taxonomy): Eukaryota > Metazoa > Chordata > Amphibia > Anura > Ranidae > Aquarana > Aquarana catesbeiana. The sequence goes on along the minus strand of NC_133327.1, from coordinate 258,869,368 downwards.
CACCTAGGCATGAGAGCTGGTATTGTCTCTCGTCTCTTCAGTAGAAATTATACCTTGTAGGCATTTTGCCCACCACTGTTTCAGTGACCAAGTCCCCATGCAAAATTCCTTCAGTTGCAAGAAGTTTGTGTGTTTCCTGGCATTAACTGCCCAAAATCCCACTTCAAAATTTCAATACGGATCAAAGCAGTGATCTTTATTAAATCAAAAAGCTAATTAAAGCGGACCTTAAGTCATTTTTTTCATCTTTCCATCTATTAAATCTTCTGCCCTTGTTTTAACTCTGGATAGTTAAACATTTTTTTTCTGGCAGTAAATACCTTATAAAGCCCACTTCCTGTTTCTTGTCTGGTAAAAAGCCTAGGCTTATGACGACATGCACAGCTCTCTCTCTCTCTGCCTCTTTCCCTCTCGTGAGTTTGCCAGGAAGGGAGGGGAGATGAGTCATAAGAGGGTCAATGAAAGCTGCAGAGCTGGAGGTGTGCGTCTGTGTAAATCCAGGAAGTGAACAGGCAGCAGCTTCAGCTGCCTACAGTTAAAATGGATGCAACCAGACTCAGTGGAGGGAGATATCTGCAGCATATTTGGTAAGTACAGTATAACAGTATGTATTAAATAATATGCAAAGTGATTGGAGGGAAGCTTCAGAATGGCAAAGATGTTTTATTACAAATTATGTGAGCAGACTGCAGTTCCTCTTAAAATCAAAGCAAGATCTTAAATGACCCTTGATTATTTTCTTTTTAAGCCATTCATTGATGGATTTTTCAGTGAACTTTTGAACATTATTGTGTTGAAAGACCGATCTCAGTTTCAGCTTCAGCTTTTGGAGAGATGTCCATTCATTTTCCTAAAACACATTTTAAAAATATGTAATTGAAATGATGACTGCAAGCTGCACAAGGCCCAAAACAGAAAAGCAACCCCAACCATAACATTTCAACAATCATGCTTCATGGTGGTTATGGGGTTCTTCCCCTTGAATGCTTTTTTCGGTGTTTGACAAACAGGAGTACTGTTACTTCAGCACTTTGTTCCAGAAGATGTGGTCTTTGCCTATAAATTGAATGGCAAACTTCTGATTATAGATGCGTGCTTTTTGACCCCAAGAGTTACCTCTACACCCCAGAACTTAGAATTTCTTGGAGACTTCTTTTAGCATCAAATGTCAGCTTTTGGGCTGAATTTATGGAGCTGGCCAGTCCTGAACAAACTAGCCATTCTTTGAAATCTATACCACATATAGATTATTTTCCTTACAATGCACTGATTGAGGACGTTCAAAAAGTTCCATTGACCTTGTTATGGTGACATAACATGTCAGAAGAAAAAAGAATTGAATATCCGAAGTTTATACACTATATTACCAAAAGTATTGTGACGCCTGCCTTTACACGCACGTCAACTTTAATGGCATCCCAGTCTTAGTCCATAGGGTTCAATATTGAGTTGGCCCACCCTTTGAAGCTATAACAGCTTTAACCTTTCTGGGAAGGCTGCCCACAAGGTTTAGGAGTGTGCCTATGCAAATGTTGGACCATTCTTCCAGAAGCGCATTTGTGAGGTCAGGCACCTATGCGGACGAGAAGGCTTGTCACGCAGTCTCTGCTCTACTTCCCAAAGGTGTTCTATTGGGTTGAGGTCACCCCAAACTCACTCATCCATGTCTTTATGGACCTTGCTTTGTGCACTGGTGCGCAGTCGTGTGGGAACAAGAAGGGGCCATCCCGAAACTGTCCCCACAAAGTTGGGAGCATGAAATTGTCCAAAATGTCTTGGTATGCTGACGCCTTAAGAGTTACCTTCACTGAAACTAAGGGGCTAAGCCCAACCCCTGAAAAAACAACTCTACACCATAATCCCCCCTCCACCAAATGATTTGGACCAGTGCACAAAGCATGGTCCATAAAGACATGGATGAGTGAGTTTGGGGTGGAGGAACTTGACTCCTGCACAGAGTCCTGACCTCAGCCTGATAGAACACCTTTAAGATGAATTGGAGTTTGTAAACACAGAAAGCTTCTGTGTTTACAAATGACAGCATGGAACAGGAGCAGAGGGTGAGAGCCGGCTGCAAAATTAAGTAGGGCCACATGACAAGGCCTGGTGGGCCGGATTTGTTTGTTGTTTGGATTTGAGCTTTAAAGGAAACCTGTAGTGAGAGAACTGGTTTATTTTTTGTTTATTTTCCTTACAACCTGTATATTCCATTTAAAAATATATTTACCCTGTTTACACAACCTCTTACTGAGTTTACACTTGTTTTCCTTTTCTTTGTTAAAGCTGTCTTTACGCTAGGTTAAATCTCACTTTAGGATTTAGGGTGAGTGCAGTTTCTATTACTGAAATTGAAAAGGCGAGCAGTGCACTGCTTTATATAAGCCCAATTTTCCTGAATTTACAGATAAGCACTAGAAATAGCAGTATAGTATGAAAATGGCCCAGGTATCATTACTTGGTAAAAGCGTAAACTAGATATCTATATATTTTTTTTTTTTTTTTTTTAAATTTCAGGTACTTGTATAGCGCTGTCAATTTACGCAGCGCTTTACATATACATTGTACATTCACATCAGTCCCTACCCTCAAGGAGCTTACAATCTAAGGTCCCTAACTCACATTCATACATACTAGGGACAATTTAGACAGGATCCAATTAACCTACCAGCATGTTTTTGGAGTGTGGGAGGAAACCGGAGTACCCGGAGGAAACCCACGCAGGCACAGGGAGAACATGCAAACTCCAGGCAGGTAGTGTCGTGGTTGGGATTCGAACCAGTGACCCTTCTTACTGCTAGGTTATATATATATATATATATATATATATATATATATATATATATATATATATATATATATATATATATATATATATATATATATTATCCCATGGGAACATTTTCACATCCCTTCAAGCAGTACCCTTTTATAATAATTGTTTACGGATAGCTGATACAAGCTAGTGTGCCTACCCCTATATTAGGCAGGACTGGCCACTTACAGATCCTTATGTCTTGTTCAGTTTGTGATATATGTTCATGGTATATTATACGTTAAGACACTAGGTCCCATTCACACTTGAGCATTTGGTATGGAGATAGTTCATCTCTACTCCAGGCCACCTGAAGCCAAACACTTGAAGCTCGAAAAGGGTTTGGAGCTACTTTTACTGTATTTTTATCCATAGACATGCATCTAAATGCACGATCCGTGCATTTTTGCATGTTTTCGGAGCATTTTGTGCTGGTTGTTAGCAGCCAGCACACACCGGCATCTTAACAACCAGTTACTCATCTCAGCAGGGTTGAGTTATCTGTTGCTAATGCAGGACTATACTCCCCTTAAATCCAGCTATGCACCAACTTCAAAACTCCCTGCTGGCTACTGACATTTTCAGACGGCCGGCTTCCAGATTCGGACAAACTGCCCCCCCACAATCACTGGGCCAGGGTTGTGGGGAAGGGGCCCTTGTCCTCATCAACATGTTGAGAGCATATGGCCTGGCATGGTTCAGGATGATGGGGGAGGAGGGCACATCCTCCTCCTATCCTGTCCTGCATGCTTGAAAAGGAAGCTACTATGGATTTAGGGGGGACCACCACTCCTCCTCCTTTTTTTTTTTTTTTTTTTTTTTTTTTTAACCGCCTCTTTTGTTTATATTTTGCTGTCAGCGGGCAATCCCCACTGACAGCAAGTTTAGAAGCTGGCGGGTGCTGGCTCCTTGAAACACCAAAGCTCAAAAATGTTTTAAAAATGCACAACAAAACACCGGAAAAAACGTGACGCTCCAGTGTGAATGCAGCCCAAAAGAAAAACCATTGTAACCTTGTTTCATGCGTCATATCATAGATGCATTATGGATAATGTAGTGCTGCAAAACAGCTGACCCAAATGACATAGTTTATTATGATGTTGCAACCAACATCATTTTAGTTCTTATCACTGATTGTAATGGTTGGAAGATTTTGCAGCTCTACGATGCCAAGTTAATTTGTTTTTAATCCTAAAAATTTAAAAATTAACAATTTTTAAAGTATTTCTACTTGATTTTCCATATTACTGTTGCATTAGTGCCTGCTGTTCTTGTTCATTACTTGGTTGATCCTGCTTGTGCCTTTCCTCCTAATAGTAAACTGGCCACACTTGGCATGGCAGCCGGCGTGCTCGTGTGGTAAGTTTATGTACTCTGTCATCCCACACTTGGATACAGGCACGCTGTGTAGTTAATGGAATGCAGATCACTTTTCATTAGCTTCTTTCCCAGCCAGTTTCATGGGGAACTGGAAGTGACGTTTTACACGTTGCTTCTGGGTCAGTGATAGGAAGGGCACCTCTACCTGGTGGAGTGTGTATGCACCCCTCCAAAGCCACCAACATAGTTTCTACTTGGATGGTATTAAAAGGGTTAATTCTGCAATTACATTCCATACAAGGACCTCATGCATGAAATCACTGCGATTCCTCTTTATGTTTTCAATCTATGTTCACTGTGTTTTATGTATAGCTTCATAATTACAGTATCTTGCATTTCACCATGGCAATAATACATGTTTGTGTGTGTTTTATGTCTGAAGTATTTGGCTCCAATAAGTGTCATTTCTGTTTCTGTAGACGTGAAAAATGTCTCATCCTTCATGGCTACCACCAAAGAGTTCTGGGGACAACCTGGGACATGTAACAGCCAGAATGGAAACCACACAGGGCTTTGGAACACCCAGCATCTCCGTGTCAACTCAACAAGCCCCTAAGAAATTTGCACCTGTAGTTGCCCCGAAACCAAAATACAATCCATATAGATCAGGACAGTCTGAAAGTGGTGATGGTATGTAATAGTAGCCAATGCTACATAACAGTTTATGATCAGAATTAGATCAAGAAAGAAAAATATTTCTTCTTTTAAAATTTAAATTCATTCATTTTACAAACCGTAAACAGGAAATGTAAAGCTGAAGCTTTACATTTTTGCTTTACTTTTATTTATTATTTACTTTTATTCATTATTTACTTTTATTCTTTTACTTTTACTAAAATGTGTCCTATTTCCTAAATCCTCTCTGTATTGATATAATTATCTTGGATCATATCATGCTTTCAGTTTTTGAAACCTGACGCATTCTCATTTTTCTTGCAATGTATTTTTGTCTGCCTTTGTTTTGGTCATTTGAAATGTGTGTATCTGAAGGCACGTAAAGTGTGCTAGAGTTTAAATATGATTTGTAATGTATTGCTTTCCATGTTCAGCTTAAAATGGAACTCAACTTAAAAAGTGACTATTTGCTATGGGAACATCTAGAAATATTTATTGTGTCTAAGCAGTACCTAAGAAATGTACCCTTTTAACTGGAATTCCTCCTGAAAAAGAGCAATGTTCTTCCTGGTATGCAAGGGTGTCCATACCATATACAGACATATAGCTGTATATTTGCAGTGTGAGATCTCAGGCACCGCTATTTTTCAGAGATTTGCAGTGAGATGTAGTGATATTGTGCTGCTTACTGTTCTCTGGCTAGAAGCTCTGACAGTGGAGGCAGGGCTTTGCTTTCCTATCAAGATGGACACCTCTACAGAGGGATACCATGCAGAACAAGGCATGGTAGATCAGTAATGGGGAAAAGATCAACTGCTGCCTTTTCTGTCTTTTTGGGCACAGCTTCCAGAATTCAGTTGTTTAACCACTTAAGGACCGAGCCTCTTTTTGAGATGTGGTGTTTACAAGTTAAAAACAGTTTTATTTTTGCTAGAAAATTACTTGGAACCCCCAAACATTATACATTTTTTGTTTTCTAACACCCTAGAGAATAGAATGGCGGTTGTTGCAATACTTTCTGTTACACCGTATTTGCACAGCAGTCTTACAAGCGCACTTTTTTTTGGAAAAAATTCACTTTTTTGAATTAAAAAATAAGACAACAGCAAAGTGAGCCCAATTTTTTTTTTTTAATTGTGAAAGATGTTACGCCGAGTAAATTGATACCCAACATGTCACACTTCCAAATTGCGCCCGCTTGTGGAATGGTGTTAAACTTTTACCCTTAAAAATCTCCAGAGGCAACGTTTAAAAAAATTCTACAGGTTGCATGTTTTGAGTTACAGAGGAGGTCTAGAATTCACTGCTAGAATTGTTGCTCTCGCGCTAATGATTGCGGCTATACCTCATAATGTGTGGTTTGAACACAGTTTTCATATGTGGGTGCTGCTCACGTATGCGTTCGCTTTATTTTTTTTTTTCTTATTTATTTTACTTTTATTGATTTTAAAACTTTTTTAAAAACAAAAAATGTGGGTCACTTTTATTCCTATTACAAGGAATGTAAGCATCCCTTGTAATAGAAAAAGCATGACAGGTCCTCTTAAATATGCGATCTGGGGTCAAAAAGACCTCAGCTCTCATATTTGGACTTCATTTTTTTTTTTTATTGCATTTTTGTCATTTTGAAAAAAATGACAACAAATGTCTCTTTAAGAGGTATGGGCGACAGGTGGGGGCCTACTATGGTATGGAGACGGGTGGGGGCCATCTTGCCTTTGCTCGTATTCATACCCAGCTAGGAAGAGGACCCGATCCCCCTCTCCCACCGCCAATAACGTTCTTGTGGCAAATCCATTGCAGAGACCACCATTATCGTAAAGACCACCCACTGAAGAGATGGATATCTCAATTATGGCAGCAGCTGCTGCTGTTACTGAGATATCCATCTTTAAAGTGCCAACGTATATATACAGTGGGCGGTCCGGAAGTGGTTAAAAAATTCAGAGGAGGTCTAGGGCTAGAATTATTGCTCTTGCTCTACCGATCGCAGCGATACCTCACATGTGTGGTTTGAACACTGTTTTCATATGCGGGAACTACTCACGTATGTGTTCCCTTCTGCACTCGAGCTCGGCGGGACGGGGCGCGTTTAAAAAAATATATATATATTTTTTTCTTATTTATTTTACCCTTTACTTTATATTTTTTTACACTGTTTTTTAAAAAAAAATAATCACTTTTATTCCTATTACAAGGAATGTAAACATCCCTTGTAATAGAAAAAAAAAGCATGACAGGACCTCTTAAATATTAGATCTGGGGTCAAAAAGACCTCAGATCTCATGTTTACACTTAAATGCAATAAAAAAAAAAAAAAAAAAAAGAAAAAAAGTCAATTAAAAAATTATTTTAAAAAATGGTCCTTTTAAGAGTTGTGGGCGCAAGTGATGTTTTGACGTCGCTTCCGCCCTGCATTGTTATGGAGATGGGAGGGGGCCATCTGCCCCTCACTCGTCTCCATGCCCAGCTTGGGTGAACATGTGATCGCCCCCGCCGCTGCCGATGGATCCGGTAAACGGCGGAGGGGGGGGCCCTCTTCCACTGCCGATAAAAGTGATCTTGCGGCAAATGGGCCGCAGAGAACCACTCTTCTCAGAAGCCGGACCGTAGGCTTAACACGAAGATACCGGGGTTATGGCAGCTAGCTGCTGCCATAACGATATCCCCCATCAAAGTAAGGATGTAGATCGGCGTGTGGCGGTCCGGAAGTGGTTAATGCTCAACTCAGGCCATAAGGTAATAAGTTAATGCTCAACTCAGGCCATCTCCCCTATCTTGCCTTGAGCTTAGGCCCCATTCAAACCTGAGCAATTTTCAGCTCTAAAACACCCGACAAGCCAAATACCATTAGTTTCAATGGCTCCTGTTCACATATGAGCATTCTGTTGCCTGAAGAAAAACGCCTGTCACTCAAAGCAGTACATGAGCTTTTTTTGGCAGATTAAAAGCATTTTTGGCCCCAAAAAACTTCAGTAGAAACGCCTGACTTGAGCGTTTCACTAATGGTTTGTCGCTCATGATGAGTAATAACTACTGTCATCTGACATTTTTTCTGTGATACCTGAACCCCCTATTTCTCATACATAGGAAGAGAAAGTGTTGATAAATCTCACCAATGGGGTCATGGATAAATAAAAAGTTGACACAAAACTTTATTACTCTATCCAAAACAGCTTTCTATGTCTCAGAGCCATGTTACTGTGTTACTGATCAGTGAGTTTGGGACTTTCTTAGATTGATTGTATGGAGGCATGTTGGAATCATTAAAAAAAATCTGTTTCTCTGGGTTATGTTTTTTTTTTTTTTTTTTTTTAAATTGAACCTGTGCCTTGCCAATGCAGTGTAATGCAAAGGGCTTGCATTAAAGTGTTTTTAAAGTCTCAGGGTTTTTTTTTACCTTAATGCATTTTATGCATTAAGATAAAAAAACATTCTGGGTGCAGCCCCCCTTCATACTTACCCTAACCCCAACTCAATCCAGTAATGTGCACGAGAGCAATGGCTTTCCTGTGTCTCCCACTCCTCATTGGCTCACGCAGCAGCTGCTGTCAATCACAGCCAGTGAACAATGAGGATAGAGTCTTATGGAGGGCCGACCCAATCTGTGTGTGAATGGATACACAGAAGGTGGCTCGGGATCAAGTCTGCTCAACCGCCCCCATAGCAAGAGGCTTGCTATTTGGGGGCAGTGGGGCAGGCACTCGGCAGGAGGGAGGACCCAGGACCGCCAATAGGGGACCCAAAAAGAAGAGGATTGGGGCTGCTCTGTGCAAAACCATTGCACAGAGCAGGTAAGTAGAACTTTTTTTTTTTTTTTATTGTAATCTTTCCTTTAGAAACACTTTAATGCAGCCTCCTTCATAAAAACATATACTCTCCTCGCCTGCAACTCCAAATTTCAGACACCAAAAATGAAAGGAAAGCCATGTGTAATTGTGCTGAAGTCATAAATTACACAGATCTATGGATTCCCTGTGTGACAGCACTTCTTGATTCAGCTCCTGCTCCTCCATACCTGGAACTACATATTTACTTCAGCTGCCAGAGCTGAATGGAGCGGCAGGGGAGCCAAGGAGACGTAAGGTTATGTTGTTGGGGGAAGGGGGGGGAATTGTGTTAAAGAAAAACTGTCATGGAGGAGCATCTACATTGCACTTGCATTGTTGTTCTGGTTCCAGTATGTAAGGATGAGCACACTGTCAGAGCACACAGCGGACTGACAAAGATATCTACAGTGCTTTACTTGAAAAATCTTGCTAAATGTGTTGCTTAGTGTATGAATGCTCACTTTTTCATGAAAGCATGCATCCTCTATACTATTATGATTTGTCTATGGCATTTATTGCTGAAATACTAATATATATATATATATATATATATATATATATATATATATATATAAAAATCCTCTTTCTCAATGGATCTGCTGGCACACAAGGACACTTTAAAAAGAACATTTTGTTCCCGGGGAAGCAGATGAACATAAGGAAGCATTACCTTACTAGAGTTTTGGCAAGACTCCATAAGAGATGAGAGCTGTGTTTGACTGTTTGGTGATCGTGTTAATGCAGTAAGTGGCCTGGCAGCACTGCTACCAAAGCCTTGCCAGTATTTAAAGAGTTGGAAAGCTATATTGTATATAGGCTATATACTATACCGTATAAGCTTATCACAAGCAACAGAGAAGCTCTGTGACCACATAAAATAATATCTCAAGGTCAAGTGCCTTGCAACAATGATGTCCAGCAGAATGCTAACCAGGGACACTATCTGCATGTTTGTATGTTCTGCTTGGGTTTCCTCTAGGTTTTTGGTTTCCTGTTTCAGTCAAAAACAAGTGATAGGCTCATTGGTTTATAAATGGAACCAATTTAACCCTAGAATTGATGTATGTGTGTATGCTGTTAAAGGAATACGATTGTCAACGCATTTGGGGCAGGGTCTGATGTGAACCCTTCTATTTATTAGTAAGTCAGCATGTATATATTACAGTTGGAAGTCACATGGAATACAGTAATTCCATATTTTATATTAGGTTTTTGGATGTTTAGGAATTCCTATTGATCTTTAGTGCAAATCTGCCCTTAATCATTCAGGCTGATATCAAGTGAGTGTTGTATGCACCAAATCCAACAGCTAAAAACTAGCAATCATACACCATTACAAGGTTTAACTGTACTATTCACCCCCCTAAAGTCAATACTTTGTAGAGCCACCTTTTGAAATAGTTGGGTCTGGTCCTGGACACATCCCAAGCAAAAGTACTTCTTCCAGGAAAAAAAAAAAATCTTTCTCTAGGGTCTCATGCTTGAGAACTGAGCTCAAGAGAAATCCCAAAGTGAGATTTTCTATGAGCGCTTTAGGCCTAATGATCACTTCTTTCAAGGCAGTGCCTTGTGTCCAATTCCATTCAACACTTCTCCAACAAAATATTTTTTTGCCATGGAAAAACAGGCTCTTTACCATAACTTGCCTATGATCCTATCTGACCAAGAAAGTGCTTTCCTTTCCTGGTAGATCCTAAGAGTGGGGAAATCCTTCCGTCCTTACAACAGACGCAAACAGATGTATTGCAATCCTTGAAAGTTCAAGGAACATGGTTAAGAGAGAAAACTAAGCTCTGCATCAGCATTCTTGAGCAGTCAGGTTGACCCTGCATCAATGGACACCTAATCCATCTACAGTCAATGTAACCATGGTGGCACATATCAGGCATCAAGGGGGCATGAGAAGCCTGGCTACCTTGAAGGAAGGAAAGACACTAGATTCTCTCTGGACAGAAACTCGCTTTCAGCGATTTCTGTGATCCACCTCCCAGGAGTGAACACTTGGCAGGTGGATTATGTCAGCCACCACAAATTGGTTTCTTCATTTAGATGTTTTCAATGTGATATGCTAGAGATGGGGGATTCCAGATGTGCCCTGCTCCTAAGCACCCAAAGGTATTGTCTCTACATTGTCTTACATTATAAGAGCTACCTCAAACCTACTGCTTTTATCAGGAAAATTGTGTTCTATCCTAGAGACCTTGTAAGGTTAACCCTGCTTCAATATCCACCATAGCATGATGGATAAGAAGCTTAAATGCAAAAGCTTACGCCCCTAAGCAAAGCTCTCTTCCTGCGCGGTTTCTATGCCCATTCCACCATTATGGGAATTTCGTCACCAAGCCTCTGTAGCCCAACTGTGTAAGGCCGCCACCTGGTCTTTTGTTCATACTTTCTCAAAGTTTTACCAGGTGAATGTCCAGTCTCCTGATGCAAGGTTCAGCAATGCAACAATACTAATGCTGATGCTGATTTGAAACCAAAGTGGTAGTCACCCCAGAAATTGATTTAATTTAGATTTTTTTTTCTTCTGCTCATTAACTTTGCATTTTGTAAATTGATCAAAATGAGCAATAAAATATATAGTTTTGAAAGTATTCTTGCCATCTTTTAACACCTTCCTTTTGCACTTTCCTTTTGCACAGTACTGTATATACATATGCAGTGTGCAGAGCAATCAAAGTAAGCAAGTTAAGTGCAGGAGAGGAGCCTGTAACTGTACAAGACTGAAGTAAAGCTAGAGGTTGGCTTTAATTTATCCTGGCACCAATGCATGCAGTGGATGTATGCCACGTTTGGTGTACATTCAAAATTTGCTTTTTTATTCTGTTAATCTCACTGATGAAACCACATGGCCGTGACATAGGGCGTAAGCAGTGACAGCGCAGAGCAGTCCAGTACCCTGTTTTTTACGCATACTGTATATATGGCGGTTTTATAGTTTGTCAGTGTGATTTCTAGTTAATAAATTTGCCATATTATTGATTTTACTACATTATGGTAGACTTTTCTTTGTTTGCTTTGTGGAGATCTATGCATTTTGGCCGCATGAATATTTAAAGAGACCGTAACTTACTATTCGTGGAGGTATTCATCAGTCTACCAAGGTATATCCCTGTGGACGTAGGTGGAAGTTGCCCTTGATGTAAAGAGTGGAGAGCTTGGAGGAATTGTTTTTTGCCCATATTCTTCAAAATGGAGGTGAGAGTTCTGGGAGACTAGAGGGAGCATGAGGTGATTTAATATAACAAGACCACCATATTGGTCACAGTGGAGTAGGTTAATTTTTGTTAAGGACGGATACTATCACCAATTTACTGGAAGCAATTTCTTCATAGACGGAATATTTTTATTTTGGGCATTCATTGTGCACTTATTGGAAATTGTATTTATAATCTATTCTTTGTGTTTTCAGGTATTTCATAATTTTGGTTTATACATTTACGTATTCTAACATCCACACCGTCACACAAGTTTAACTGGTTTGGCAGAGCTGCACCGTAGATTATCAATATTCTTTTACTGTTGCAATACTTTAAATAAAGGAGGGTTGTTTTTTTTTTTTTGTTTTTTTTTTTTTTTTTAATATGATAAATCCTCATTAAGTAAATCTTATCTGGTTGCAGTTTGAATAAATAGGAATTTTATTAACATATAATATGGCTTATATAGAAATTGTATTGTATTTTTAAGCAAAACTGTTTTCTTTAAACACGAAAACAAAACATGCGCTTTATTTTTTGGTATTTCAACATCAAGCTTCTGCATATTGTTCTTGCAATACCTTTTCTGTAAGTGAAATTTCTGTGATTACAGTAAGGTTTCCTAAAGATATTCCCTTGACTATAAACAGGTCCCAGGGGGTTTTAATTCTGAGTATTTTCAGGAAATCAGACTGTACTAGCTTCCTCTGTATTGCCTAGGAGGAGTTCCACTTCTCGAAGCTAAACTTCTGCAAAATTGACTTAAACAACTGTAGAGACCAGAAAAAAAAAAAAACCCTCTTTAGAATATTTTCCGGCAGTGCCTACGCTGTGTCTACTGAGTAACCTTATGTCCTCACATTTGATGTAGATTCCATTTCTGAATATGCTAGAAATCATAATTAGTAAATTGTATTTTGTAATTTGCATTCAAGTGTATTTGTGTTCAGCTTGTATATTTACATTTAGTTGTTAGAGTAACTTGCAGGCTTTTTTAATATAAGCACACTGTAAGGATGCTTTCACACTGGGGCAGGCGGGTGTTGACTGTAAAACGGCGCTCGTTTTTAGCAGTGATATTCGGCCACTAGCGGGGTGCTTTTAACTCCCACTAGCGGCCAAATAAAGGGTTAAATGCGCCAGTGTAGTGCAGCTGCCCTTTGCAGGATTTTTGCCAGCGGTGCCCAGTCATTTCAATGGGCAGGAGCGGTGTATACACTGCTCCTTCACTGCCCCAAAGATGCTGCTTGCAGGACTTTTTTTTTTTAACGTCTTGCCAGCGCAGCGCCCCAGTGTGAAAGCACTCTGGCTTTCACACTGGGACTGCAGGGGAGGTGTTTTTCAGGTGCTATTTGTAGCCCAAAAGCGCCTGAAAAACGTCTGTGTGAAAGGGGTCTAAAGGACAAAGATAATGCTGCTGGTAAATATATAGCTATATGTGCAGTATATTGGCTGAGGAATAATACTGAACACTCCTTTTTCTAATGTATAACCTGTTGCAACCAATTCCAACTTCCATAAGCAGTAAGGATAACAGATAACTGATATTGGTATTGGTTACTTTATTTTGCATATTCCCATATTCCATTTCACTTTTGTGAAGTATCTAATATTACTCTTTCCCGTACGGCCCTACTTTTTTTAATAATATTTTGTTTTTGTAATTTAGGATATAGAAAATATTTATACACCTGCATGAGCCACAATTATATTGCTAGACCAGATTATTTGTAAGACTGAGCCAGGAATTAATTTTACGATTTAAAGCGGAGTTCCACCCAAAAGAGGAACTTCCGCTCATCTGATCCCACCCCCCTTCGGTGCCACAATTGGCACCTTTTTTGACAGGTATCCTATTCCCACTTCCGGGAGTCTGGGCCGCGCCACGTGACATCATCGCGAGGCTCCCTCCTCCTCTACCTGTCGCCGGGCCAGTAGGAAAAAGGAGCGGAGCCTCGTGCATGCGCAGTAGGGTTCCAGGCGTGAAGCCGTTAGGCTACTCTGCCGGGTACCCTTACCCGCAATGGAGGCGGCAGCACCCGACAGCTGATGGAAACATCAGCTGCGGTGCCGACATCACTGGACTCCAAGACAGGTAAATGTTCTATTGTTAAAAGCCAGCAGCTGCAATATTTGTAGCTTCTGGTTTTTCATTGTTTTTTTTTTTTTTTTTTGTCGGAACCCTGCTTTTAAATAGGTACTTGTAAGCACATTAATAAGCTTATACATCAGCATTCACCTTGGGCACCTTTTTGTAAAGATGACTTTTACTTTAAAGGGAACATTTAGTCTGAAAGAAAACTACATCTGCTATTCTCCTCTTTTAGAAAACTTCAAATGCTCCATAAATCTCTTGTAATGCATAGGCCACCTTTTTATGGTACCCCCATATACATACACATGTTCCCATGTAGAGGTCGACCGATATATTGGCCGATATTTGGCCTTTTTTAACAAATTGGACGATTTTTGTGCAAAAATCGTCCGATTACCTCCCTTCCCCACACTCCACTGAGAGTTCACACACTGAGCGGCTCTGTGCTCAGTGTGTGAAAC